>NC_053023.1:339548799-340282580 GCF_003073215.2 Triticum urartu
CCACAAGATAGCTTTTGTCCCATTATATTTGGTAGACCCTTCTTGAACACAGTTAATGCTAAGATAGATTGCGAAAAGGATGTTGTTACTATTGGTTTAGATGATATGTCTCATGAGTTTAATTTCTCTAAATTTCATAGACAACACCGTGAAGAGGAATTGCCTAGTAAAGATGAAATTATTGGTCTTGCTTCTATTGTCGTGCCTCCTAGTGATCCTTTAGAACAGTATTTGCTAGACCATGAAAATGATATGTTTATGAATGAAAGAAGGGAAATAGATGAAGTATTGTTTAAACAGGAACCCATCCCAAAACACAATTTGCCTATCGAAATCCTAGGAGATCCTCCTCCACCCAAGGGTGATCCCGTGTATGAGCTCAAAACGTTACCTGATACTCTTAAATATGCTTATCTTAATGAGAAAAAGATATATCCTGCTATTATTAGTGCTAACCTTTTAGAGCATGAAGAAGATAGATTATTGAAAACTCTGAAGAAGCACCGTGCTGCTATTGGATATACTCTCGATGATCTTAAGGGCATTAGTCCCACACTGTGTCAACACAAAATAAATTTGGAGAAAGATGCCAAACCAGTTCGTGATCACCAACGACGGCTGAATCCTAAGATGAAATAAGTGGTATGGAAGGAAATACTAAAGCTCCTTCAAGGAAGTATAGTTTATCCCGTTGTTGATACTCAGTGGGTAAGTCCTGTCCATTGTGTCCCTAAAAAGGGAGGTATTACTGTCGTTCCTAATGATAAAGATGAATTGATTCCGCAAAGATTTATTACAGGTTATAGGATGGTAATTGATTTCCGCAAATTAAATAAGGCTACTAAAAAAGGTCATTACCCCTTACCTTTTATTGATCAAATGCTAGAAAGATTATCCAAACATACACATTTTTGCTTTCTAGATGGTTATTCTGGTTTCTCTCAAATACCTGTATCAGCTGATGATCAATCTAAGACCACTTTTACTTGCTCTTTCGGCACCTTTGCTTATAGACATATGCCTTTTGGTTTATGTAATGCACCTGCTACCTTCCAAAGATGCATGATGGCTATATTCTCTGACTTTTGTGAAAAGATTTGTGAGGTTTTCATGGACGATTTCTCCGTCTATGGATCCTCCTTTGATGATTGCTTAAGCAACCTTGACCGAGTTTTGCAGAGATGTGAAGAAACTAACCTTGTCTTGAATTAGGAGAAGTGCCACTTTATGGTTAATGAAGGTATTGTCTTGGGGCATAAAGTTTCTGAAAGAGGTATTAAAGTTGATAAAGCTAAGGTTGATGCTATTGAAAAGATGCCATGTCCCAAGGACATCAAAGGTATAAGAAGTTTCCTTGGTAACGCCGGTTTTTATAGGAGGTTCATTAAGGACTTCTCAAAAATTTCTCGGCCTCTGACTAATTTATTACAAAAAGATATACCATTTTTTTTTGATGATGATTGTGTAGAAGCATTTGAAATACTTAAGAAAACATTAATCTCTGCACCTATTGTTCAGCCACCTGATTGGAATTTACCTTTTCAAATTATGTGTGATGCTAGTGATTATGATGTAGGTGCTCTTCTAGGGCAAAGAGTTGATAAGAAATTAAATGTTATTCAATATGCTAGTAAAACTCTAGACAATGCTCAGAGAAATTATGCTACTACTAAAAAAGAAATTTTGGCAGTTGTATTCGCTTGTGATAAGTTCAGACCTTATATTGTTGATTCGAAAGTAACTATTCACACGGATCATGCTACTATTAAATATCTTATGGAAAAGAATGATGCTAAACCTAGACTCATTAGATGGGTTCTCTTGCTACAAGAATTTGATTTGCATATTATTGATAGAAAGGGAGCTGAGAACCCCGTTGCAGACAACTTGTCTAGGCTAGAGAATGTTCTTGAGGACCCACTACCTATTGATGATAGCTTTCCTTATGAACAATTAAATGTCATAAATGCTTCTCGTACTGCTCCATGGTATGCTGATTATGCTAATTATATTGTTGCTAAATTTATACCACCTAGTTTCACATACTAGCAAAAGAAAAAGTTTTTTCTATGATTTGAGATATTACTTTTGGGATGACCCACATCGTTATAAAGAAGGAGTAGATGGTGTTATTAGACGTTGTGTGCCTAAGAATGAACATGAACAGATCCTACGCAAGTGTCACTCCGAAGCTTATGGAGGACACCACGTTGGAGATAGAACTGCACATAAGGTACTGCAATCCGGTTTTTATTGGCCTACTCTATTCAAGGATGCCCGTAAGTTTGTTGTATCTTGTGATGAATGTCAAAGAATTGGTAATATTAGTAGACGTCAAGAAATTCCTATGAATTATTCACTTGTTATTTAACCATTCGATGTTTGGGGCTTTGATTATATGGGACCGTTTCCTGCTTCTAATGGGTATACACACATTTTAGTTGTTGTTGATTATGTTACTAAGTGGGTAGAAGCTATTCCAACTAGTAGTGCTGATCATAAAACCTCTATTAAGATGCTTAAAGAAGTTATTTTCCCAAGGTTTGGAGTCCCTAGATATTTAATGACTGATGGTGGTTCACATTTCATTCATGGTGCCTTTCGTAAAATGCTTGCTAAGTATGATGTTAATCATAGAATTGCATCTCTTTATCACCCACAGTCTAGTGGTGAAGTAGAATTGAGCAATAGAGAACTCAAATTAATTTTGCAAAAGACTGTCAATAGATCTAGAAAGAATTGGTCCAAGAAACTTGATGATGCATTATGGGCCTATAGAACTGCATATAAAAATCCTATGGGTATGTCTCCGTATAAAATGGTTTATGGAAAAGCATGTCACTTACCTCTCGAACTAGAACATAAGGCTTATTGGGCTATTAAAGAGCTCAATTATGATTTCAAACTTGCTGGTGAGAAAAGGTTATTTGACATTAGCTCACTTGATGAATGGAGAACCCAAGCCTATGAGAATGCCAAATTGTTTAAAGAAAAGGTTAAAAGATGTCATGACAAAAGGATACAAAAGCGTGAGTTTAATGTAGGTGATTATGTATTGCTATACAACTCTCGTTTAAGATTTTTTGCAGGAAAACTTCTCTCAAAATGGGAAGGTCCTTATGTTATCGAGGAGGTTTATCGTTCCGTTGCCATAAAAATCAACAACTTTGAAGGCACGAATCCGAAGGTGGTGAACGGTCAAAGAATCAAACATTATATCTCAGGTAATCCTATAAATGTTGAAACCAATGTTATTGAAACTGTAATCCTGGAGGAATACATAAGGGACACTTTCCGGAACATTTCAGACTCCGAAAAGGAATAGGTATGTGGTACGGTAAGTAAACCGACTCCAAAATAGTTCTAATGGCAATTTTCCTCCGTTTTGGAATATTTAGAAAAATAGAAAAATAAGAAGCAGTCCAAGAAGGACACGAGGGCTCCATGAGGGTGAAGGGCACGCCCTACCCCCTGGGTGCACCCCCTACCTCGTGGGCACCTCGTGTGCTCTCCGGACTCCGTTTTCTTGCATGTTACGTATTTTGGTCGGTAAAAATTCATTATATAATCTCCCGGAGGTTTTGACTCCCGTATCACGCAAATATCTCTTGTCTTTGTTTCGAGCTGTTTATCAGACAGATCTAGGTCGTCATGTCGTCCTCAAGTGCCCCCAAGGACAAGTTCTTCGAGAAGGTCATCAACCCCTACCTCACGGAGGTGCTGGCACACCCTCAAACCATTGAGATGCATGAGGGGTTGTTGCACATCCATGATGTTGAGGGACCAAGGAGGACCGGAAGCGTGGAAACAAGGCTCGAGGCAATGGAGCAACAAGTTTTAAGGTGCCAGGAGATGGTGGAGCATGGACTTGACTCCAATCACATTATGATCACAGAGGTAACCAACAACCACAAGCTGGATGCCAAGGACATTGGGGAGGCCATCTTCAAGCTTCACGAGAAAATCGAGCACCTCCAAGCCCAGATCTATGACCTGCAAAACCAAAACTGTGAGTATGAGTATAGATTCAAGAGGATGAGTTTGGCTGCAGATTTGAGGATTCAGGAGACTCGGTCATCCTTCTATGATGGCGAGCCTATGCCTTGGAAGAAGGACGACAAGCCTACATCATCAACAACTCCACCCTCTCCACCAAAAAATAAGAATTGAGTATCTGGTATGGGCACTCCCCTTGGCAACTGCCAAGCTTGGGGGAGTGCCCCGGTATCGTATCACCATCACTTTTATCTTTACCGTTTTTCTTAGTTCGATCCTTTTGATAATATCTTGATCTAGTAGAATAAAGTTTTAGTATGATCTAGTTGTGAGTTTTGCTTTATGATCCTTCTATGTAATCGAGTCCGTGAGCTATTTATAATAAAGATTAGTGTTGAGTCAAGGGCTTGATTATTTTGCCATAATCATGAGTGAATAAAATAAAAGAGAAAGAATAAAAAGAAATAGAAGAGATCATATGGATCTTATGGAGAGTAATGAGCTCACATATAAAGAGTATGATGAATAAAAGTTGTTGAGAGTTGACAAACATAGTTTTGGTCATCGTTGCGATTAATAGGAAGTAATAAAGAAAGAGAGGTCTTCACATATAAATACACTATCTTGGACATCTTTTATGATTGTGAGCACTCATTAAAATATGACATGCTAAAGAGTTGATGTTGGACAAGGAAGACAACATAATGGGTTATGTTTTCTTACATCTGAGATAAATTATATTGTCATGGATCATCCAACATGATTGAGCTTGCCTTTCCCCCTCATGCTAGCCAAATTCTTTGCACCAAGTAGAGATACTACTTGTGCTACCAAACACTCTTAGACCAGTTTTGCCATGAGAGTCCACCATACCTACCTATGGATTGAGTAAGATCCCTCAAGTAAGTTGTCATCGGTGCAAGCAATAAAAAATTTGCCCTCTAAATATGTACGACTTATTAGTGTGGGAGAAAATAAGCTTTATACGATCATGTGATATGGAAGTAATAAAAGCGACAGACTGCATAATAAAGGTCCATATCACAAGTGGCAATATAAAGTGACGTTCTTTCGCATTAAGATTTTGTGCATCCAACCATAAAAGTGCATGACAACCTCTGCTTCCCTCTGCGAAGGGCCTATCTTTTACTTTTATCTCCTACCTTGCATAAGAGTCATGGTGATCTGCACCCTTCCTTTTTACATTTTATCTTTTGGCAAGCACAACATGTTGGAAAGATCCTGGTATATATGGCCAATTGGATATGAGTTTTCATGAACTATTATTGTTGACATTACCCTTGAGGTAAAACGTTGGGAGGCAAAACTATAAGCCCCTATCTTTCTCTGTGTCCGATTAAAAATCCATACCCATAAGTATTGCGAGAGTGTTAGCAATTGTGAAAGACTATACGATAGATGAGTATGTGGACTTGCTGAAAAACTCTTATATTAACTCTTTCCTATGTTATGATAAATTGCAATTGCTCCAATGACTGAGATTATAGTTTGTTAGTTTTCGATGAAGTTTATGATTCATACTTGAAATTGTGATTGAATTGTTACTCTAGCATAAGAGATCATATGACAAGAATTATATAAGTTGCTATTCTAAGAATGATCATGATGCCCTCATGTCCGCATTTTATTTTTATCGACACCTCTATCTCCAAACATGTGGACATATTTTTCAATTTCGGCTTTCGCTTGAGGACAAGCGAGGTCTAAGCTTGGGGGAGTTGATACGTCCATTTCGCATGATGCTTTTATATCGATATTTATTGCATTATGGGCTGTTATTACACATTATGTCACAATACTTATGCCTATTCTTTCTTATTTTACAAGGTTTACATAAAGAAGGAGAATGCCGGCAGTTGGGATTCTGGGCTTGAAAAGGAGCAAATATTAGACACCTATTCTGCACACCTCCAAAAGTCCTGAAACTTCACGGAAGTCATATTCAAAATATATAAAAAATAATGAGCGCAAGAAGTTCCGGAGGGCGGCCACACCCTGCCCACGAGGCTGGGGGGCGCGCCCTACCCCCCTGGGCGCGCCCCCTGCCTCGTGGCCCCCCTGGTGGCCCTCCGATGCCCATCTTCTGCTATATGGAGTCTTTCGATGAGGAAAAAAAATCAAAAGCTAGCTTTCGGGACGAGACTCCGCCGCCACGAGGAGGAACCTTGGCGGAATCAATCTAGGGCCCCGGTGGAGCTGTTCTGCCGGGGAAACTTCCCTCCGGGAGGGGGAAATCATCACCATCGTCATCACCAACGATCCTCTCATCGGGAGGGGGTCATGTTGGGGATCGTAGCAGAAATTTAAAATTTTCTACGCATCACCAAGATCAATCTATGGAGTAATCTAGCAATGAGGGGAAGGAGAGTGCATCTACATACCCTTGTAGATCGCTAAGCGGAAGCGTTACAAGAACGCGGATGAATGAGTTGTACTCGTAGCGATTCAGATCGCGGTTGATTCCTATCTAAGCGCCGAACAACGGCGCCTCCGCGTTCAACACACGTGCAGCCCGGTGACGTCTCCTACGCCTTGATCCAGCAAGGGGAGAAGGAGAGGTTGGGGAAGACTCCATCCAGCAGCAGCACGATGACGTGGTGGTGGTGGTGGAGCGTGGGACTCCACCAGGGCTTCGCCAAGCACTACGAGAGACGAGGAGGGAGAGGGGTAGGGCTGCGCCAACATGGGAAGAACTTTGTGTGTTGGGCTGCCCCTTTGCCTCCACTATATATAGGGGGAGAGGGAGGGCTGCGCCCCCACCTAGGGTTCCCACCCCAAGGGGTGCGGCAGCCCTAGATCCCATCTAGGGTGGCGGCCACAAGGGGGAGAGGGGGAGGCGCACCTGGGGTGGGCCTAAGGGCCCATCTGCCCAAGGGTTTGCCCCCCTCCCCTCTAGGAGGCACCTTGGGCCATGGTGGGAGGCGCCCCAGCCCACCTAGGGTCTGGTCCCTTCCCACTATTGGCCCATGTAGGCCTCCGGGGCCCATGGCCCCTCCCGGTGGACCCCCGGACCCCTCCGGTGGTCCCCATACACTACCGGTGATGCCCGGAACACTTCCGGTGGCCAAAACCATACTTCCTATATATCAATCTTTACCTTCAGACCATTCCGGAACTCCTCGTGACGTCCGAGATCTCATCCAGGACTCCGAACAACATTTGGTAACCGTGTACATACTTTCCCTATAACCCTAGCGTCATCGAACCTTAAGTGTTTAGACCCTACGGGTTCGGGAGTCATGCAGACATGGCCGAGACAACTCTCTGGTCAATAACCAACAGCGGGATCTGGATACCCATGTTGGCTCCCACAAGCTCCACGATGATCTCATCAGATGAACCATGATGTCAAGGATTCAATCAATCCCGTATACAATTCCCTTTGTCTATCGGTACGATACTTGCCCGAGATTCGATCATCGGTATCCCGATACCTTGTTCAATCTCATTACCGGCAAGTCTCTTTACTCGTTCCGTAACACATCATCCCGTGATCAACTCCTTGGTCACATTGTGCACATTATGATGATGTCCTACCGAGTGGGCCCAGAGATACCTCTCCGTTTACACGGAGTGACAAATCCCAGTCTCGATTCGTGCCAACCCAACAGACACTTTCGGAGATACCTGTAGTGTACCTTTATAGCCACCCAGTTACGTTGTGACGTTTGGCACACCCAAAGCACTCCTACGGTATCCGGGAGTTGCACAATCTCATGGTCTAAGGAAATGATACTTGAAGAAAAGCTTTAGCATACGAACTACATGATCTTGTGCTAGGCTTAGGATTGGGTCTTGTCCATCACATCATTCTCCTAATGATGTGATCCCGTTATCAACGACATCCAATGTCCATGGTCAGGAAACCGTAACCATCTATTGATCAACGAGCTAGTCAACTAGAGGCTTACTAGGGACATGGTGTTGTCTATGTATCCACACATGTATTTGAGTTTCCTATCAATACAATTCTAGCATGGATAATAAATGATTATCATGAACAATGAAATATATAATAATAACTAATTTATTATTGCCTCTAGGGCATATTTCCAACAGTCTCCCACTTGCACTAGAGTCAATAATCTAGTTCACATCGCCATGTGATTAACACTCACAGGTCACATCGCCATGTGACTAACACCCAAGAGTTTACTAGAGTCATAATCTAGTTCACATCACTATGTGATTAACACTCAATGAGTTCTGGGTTTGATCATGTTATGCTTGTGAGAGAGGTTGTAGTCAACGGGTCTGCCATATTCAGATCCCTATGTATTTCGCAAAACTTTATGTCATATCGTAGATGCTGCTACCACGTTCCACTTGGAGCTATTCCAAATTGTTGCTCCATTATACGTATCCGGTATCTCTACTCAGAGCTATCCGGATAGGTGTTAAGCTTGCATCGACGTAACTCTTTACGTCGAACTCTTTATCACCTCCATAACCGAGAAACATTTCCTTATTCCTCTAAGGATAATTTTGACCGCTATCTGGTGATCCACTCCTAGATCACCTTTCTACCCTCTTGCCAGACATGTGGCAAGGCACACATCTAGTGCGGTACTCAGCATGGCATACCGTATAGAGCCTATGACAAAAGCATAGGGGACGACCTTCGTCCTTCCTCTTTCTTCTGCCGTGGTCAAGCTTTGAGTCTTACTCAACTTCACACCTTACAACTCAGGTAAGAACCCCTTCTTTGACTGATCTATTTTGAACTCCTTCAAAAACATTGTCAAGGTGTGCGTTCTTTGAAAGTATCATCAGGCGTCTTGATCTATCTCTATAGATCTTGATGCCCAATATGTAAGCAGCTTTATCCAGGTCTTCCTTTGAAAATCACTCTTCAAACAACCGTTTATGCTTTCCAGAAATTCTACATTATTTCGGATCAACAATATGTCATCCACATATACTTATCAGAAATGTTGTAGTGCTCCCACTCACTTTCTTGTAAATACAAGTTTCTAGCAAACATTGTATAAACCTAAAAGCTTTGATCACTCCATCAAAAGCATATATTCCGACTCCGAGATGCCTCTAGTCCATAGAAGGATTGCTGGAGCTAGCATACGTTTTAGCATCCTTAGGATCGACAAAACCTTTTATTGTATCACATACAACCTTTTCTTACGAAAACTGGTAAGAAAACTTGTTTTTCACATCCATCTGTCAGTTTTCATAATCGAAAAATACAGCTAATGCTAACATGATTCCGACGGACTTAAGCATCGCCACAGGTGAGAAATTCTCATCGTAGTCAACTCCTTGAACGTGTGAAAACTCTTTGCCACAAGTCGAGCTTCATAGACGGTAACATTACCGCCCACGTCTGTCTTCTTCTTAAAGATCCATTTATCTCAATGGCTTGCCGATCAACAGGCAAGTCCACCAAAGTCCATGCTTTGTTCTGATACATGGATCCTGTCGCGAATTTCATGGCTTCTAACCATTTGTCGGAATACGGGCCCACCATCGCTTCTCCATAGTTCGTAGGTTCATTTTTGTCCAACAATAAGATATTTAAGACAGGATTACCGTACCACTCAGGAGTAGTACATATCCTTGTCGACCTATGAGGTTCGATAGCAACTTGATCCGAAGCTTCATGATCACTATCATTAACTTCCTATTCAACAAACGTAGGCGCCACAGAAAACATCTTTCTGTGTTGCATCACTCTCTGGTTGAAGTAAAGGTTCGACAACCTCATCAAGTTCTATCTTCCTCCCACTCAATTCTTTCGAGAGAAACTCCTTCTCGAGAAAGGACCTGTTCTTAGCGACAAACAATTTGCCCTCGGATCTGAGATAGAAGGTATACCCAACTGTCACCTTTGGGTTTCCTATGAAGATGTGTTTGTTCGCTTTTGGGTTCGAGCTTCTCCGGCTAAAGCCTTAAGCATCGCAGCCCCAAACATTAAGAAACGACAATTTTGGTTTCTTGCCAAACCAATGTTCACACGATGTCGTTTCAACGGACTTAAATGGTGTCCTATCTGAAGTGAATGCAGTGTCTCTAACGCATATCCTCAAAATGAAAACGGTAGGTCGGCAAGAGACATCATAGATCGCACCATATCTCATAGGGTTCGATTACGACGTCCGGACACACCATTACCCTGTGGTGTTCCAGGTGGCTTCAACTGTGAAACAATTCCACAATGTCTTAAGTGTTTGCCAAACTCATAACTCAGAAATTCTCATTGATCAGATCATAGGAATTTGATCTTCTTGTTATGATGATTCTTAACTTCACTCTGAAATCGCTTGAACTTTTCAAACATTTCAGATTTGTGCTTCATTAAGTAAATATACCTATATCTACACAAATTGTCAGTGAAGATGAGAAAATAGCGATATCCACCACACGCTTCAATTTCTCATTAGATCACATGCATCAGCATGTATGATTTCCAACAAGTCACTTGCCCGTTTCATTGTACCTGAAAACGGGGTCTTAGTCATCCTGCCCATGAGGCATGGCTCGCATGTGTCAAGTGATTCAAAATCAAGTGACTCCAAACATCCATCGACATGGAGTTTCTTCATGCATCTTACGCCAATATGACCTAAGCGGCAGTGCCACAAGAAAGTGGTACTATCATTATTAACTCTGCATCTTTTGGCGTGAACATGCATATTACCACGACCGAGATTCACTAAACCATTCACATAGGGTGCATGACCATGAAAGGTATTATTCATGTAAACAGAATAACCATTATTCTCTAACTTAGATGAATAACCGTATTGCAATGAACATGATCTAATCATATTCATGCTCAATGTAGACACCTGATAACATTTATCTAGGTTCAATACTAATCCTGAAGGCAGATGGAGCGTGCGATGGTGATCTCATCAACTTTGGAAACACTTCCAACACACATTGTCACCTCGCCCTTAGCCAGTCTCCGTTTAGTCCATAGCTTTTGCTTCAAGTCACCAATAATAGCAACTGAACCGGTATCCAATATCCAGGTGCTACCAGGAGTACTAGTAAGGTACACATTAATAACACGTATATACTTTGTTGAAGTTTCTAGCCTTCTTATCTACCATGCATTTAGGGTAATTCCGCTACCAGTGACCGTTCCCCTTACAATAGAAGCACTTAGTCTCAGGTTTGGGTTCAACCTTGGGTTCCTTCACTGGAGCGGCAACTGGTTTGCCATCCATGAAGTTTCCCTTCTAGCCCTTGCCCTTCTTGAAACCAGTGGTCTTGTTAAACCATCAACACTTGATGCTCCTTGATTTCTACCTTTTGCGGTCTTAAGCACCGTGAATAGGTCCGGGATCAACTCCATCCCTTGCATGTCATAGTTCATCACGAAGATCTAGTAGCTTAGTGATAGTGACTAGAGAACTCTATCAATCACTATCTTATCTGGAAGTTTAACTCCCACTTGATTTAAGTGATTGTAGCACCCAGACATTCTGAGCACATGCTCACTAGCTGAGCTATTCTCCTCCATCTTGGTGGCAAAAGAACTTGTCAGAGGTCTCATACCTCTCAACACGGGCATGAGCCTGAAATCCCAATTTCAGCTCTTGGAACATCTCATATGTCTTATGGCGTTCAAAACGTCATTGGAATCCCGATTCTAAGCCGTAAAGTATGGTGCACTAAACTATCAAGTAGTCATCAGGATGTGTCTGTCAGGTGTTCACAACATCCACAGACAACGTTGTAGGGGTTTGCACATCGAGCGGTGCATCAAAGACGTAAGCCTTCTGTGTAGCAGTGAGGACACTCCTCGGACTACGGACCCAGTCTGCATCATTGCTTACAATATCTTTCAACTTGGTCTTTCTCTAGGAACATATTGAAACAGGGAGCTACAACGTGAGCTATCTATCTACAACATATTTGCAAATACAATTTAGACTATGTTCATGATAATTAAGTTCATCTAATCAAATTATTTAATGAACTCCCACTCAGATATACATCCCTTTAGTCATCTAAGTGAAACATGATCCGAGTCAACTAGGCCGTGTCCGATCATCACGTGAGACGGACTAGTCAACTTCGGTGAACATCTTCATGTTGATCGTATCTTCTATACGACTCATGCTCGACCTTTTGGTCTTCCGTGTTCCGAGGCCATGTCTGTACATGCTAGGCTCGTCAAGTCAACCTAAGTGTATTGCGTGTGTAAATCTGGCTTACACCCATTGTATTCGAACGTTAGAATCTATCACACCCGATCATCACGTGGTGCTTCGAAACAACGAACCTTCGCACGGTGCACAGTTAGGGGGAACACTTTCTTGAAATTATTGTGAGGGATCATCTTATTTAAGCTACCGTCGTTCTAAGCAAATAAGATGTAAAACATGATAAACATCACATGCAATCAAATAGTGACATGATATGGCCAATATCATTTTGCTCCTTTTGATCTCCATCTTCGGGGCTCCATGATTATCGTTGTCACCGTCATGACACCATGATCTCCATCATCATGATCTCCATCATCGTGTCTTCTTGAAGTTGTCTCGTCATCTATTACTTCTACTACTATGGCTAACGCTTTGGCAATAAAGTAAAGTAATTACATGACGTTTATGTTGACACACAGGTCATAAATAAATTAAGACAACTCCTATGGCTCCTGCCGGTTTTCATACTCATCGACATGCAAGTCGTGATTCCTATTACAAGAACATGATATATCTCATACATGACATATATCATTCATCACATCCTTTTGGCCATATCACATCACAAGGCATATGCTGCAAAAACAAGTTAGACGTCCTCTAATTGTTGTTGCAAGTTTTTACGTGGCTGCTATAGGTTTCTAGCAAGAACGTTTCTTACCTACACCAAAACCACAACGTGATATGCCAATTTCTATTTACCCTTCATAAGGACCCTTTTCATCGAATCCGATCCGACTAAAGTGGGAGAGACAGACACCCGCTAGCCACCTTATGCAACCAGTGCATGTCAGTCGGTGGAACCAATCTCACGTAAGAGTACGTGTAAGGTCGGTCCGGGCCTCTTCATCCCACGATGCCGCCGAATCAAGATAAGACTAGTAACGGCAAGTAAATTGACAAACTCGACACCCACAACAACTTGCGTTCTACTCGTGCATAGAAACTATGCATAGACCTAGCTCATGATGCCACTGTTGGGGATCGTAGCCGAAATTTAAAATTTTCTACGCATCACCAAGATCAATCTATGGAGTAATCTAGCAACAAGGGGAAGGAGAGTGCATCTACATACCCTTGTAGATCGCTAAGCGGAAGTGTTACAAGAACGCGGATGAAGGAGTCGTACTCGTAGCCATTCAGATCGCGGTTGATTCCGATCTAAGCGCCGAACAACGGCGCCTCCGCGTTCAACACACGTAAAACCCAGTGACGTCTCCTATGCCATGATCCAGCAAGGGGAGAAGGAGAGGTTGGGGAAGACTCCGTCCAGCAGCAGCACGGCGGCGTGGTGGTGGTGGAGGAGCGCGAGACTCCAGCAGGGCTTCGCCAAGCACTACGAGAGACGAGGAGGGAGAGGGGTAGGGCTGCGATAACATGGGAAGAACTTCGTGTGTTGGGCTGCCCCTTTGCCTCCACTATATATAGGAGGAGAGGGAGGGCTGCGCCCCCACCTAGGGTTCCCACCCCAAGGGGTGTGGCAGCCCTAGATCCCATCTAGGGTGGCGACCACAAGGGGGAGAGGGGGAGGCGCACCTGGGGTGGGCCTTAGGGCCCATCTGCCCTAGGGTTTTCCCCCCTCCCCTCTAGGAGGCACCTTGGGCCATGGTGGGAGGCGCCCCAGCCCACCTAGGGTCTGGTCCCTTCCCACTATTGGCCCATGTAGGCCTTCGGGGCCCGTGGCCCCTCCCGGTGGACCCCCGGACCCCTCCGGTGGTCCCCGTACACTACCGGTGATGCCCGGAACACTTTCGGTGGCCAAAACCATACTTCCTATATATCAATCTTTACCTCCGGACCATTTTGGAACTCCTCGTGACGTCCGAGATCTCATCCAGGACTCCAAACAACATTCGGTAACCGCGTACATACTTTCCCTATAACCCTAACATCATCGAACCTTAAGTGTGTAGACCCTACGGGTTCGGGAGTCATGCAGACATGGCCGAGACAACTCTCTGGTCAATAACCAACAGCGGGATCTGGATACCCATGTTGGCTCCCACATGCTCCATGATGATCTCATCGGATGAACCACGATGTCAAGGATTCAATCAATCCCGTATACAATTCCCTTTGTCTATCGGTACGATACTTGCCCGAGATTCGGTCATCGGTATCCCGATACCTTGTTCAATCTCGTTACCGGCAAGTCTCTTTACTTGTTCCGTAACACATCATCCCGTGATCAACTCCTTGGTCACATTGTGCACATTATGATGATGTCCTACCGAGTGGGCCCGGAGATACCTCTCCGTTTAATTTACACGGAGTGACAAATCCCAGTCTCGATTCGTGCCAACCCAACAGACACTTTCGGAGATACCCGTAGTGCACCTTTATAGCCACCCAGTTACGTTGTGACGTTTGGCACACCCAAAGCACTCCTACGGTATCCGGGAGTTGCACAATCTCATGGTCTAAGGAAATGATACTTGACATTAGAAAAGCTTTAGCATACGAACTACACGAACTTTGTGCTAGGCTTAGGATTGGGTCTTGTCCATCACATCATTCTCCCAATGATGTGATCCCGTTATCAATGACATCCAATGTCCATGTTCAGGAAACCGTAACCATCTATTGATCAACGAGCTAGTCAACTAGAGGCTTACCAGGGACATGGTGTTGTCTATGTATCCACACATATATCTGAGTATCCTATCAATACAATTCTAGCATGGATAATAAACGATTATCATGAACAATGAAATATAATATAATAATAACTAATTTATTATTGCCTCTAGGGAATATTTCCAACAGGTCAATCTCCATCAACATCTTCACCAGCACCATCTCCTCTCAAACCCTAGTTCATCTCTTGTATCCAATTCTTGTCTCCAAGTCTGGGATTGGTACCTGTGGGTTGCTAATAGTGTTAATTACTCCTTGTAGTTGATGCTAGTTGGTTTATTTGGTGGAAGATCATATGTTCAGATCCTATATGCATATTAATACCCCTCTGATTATGAACATGAATATGCTTTGTGAGTAGTTACATTTGTTCCTGAGGACATGGGAGAAGTCTTGCTATTAGTAGTCATGTGAATTTGGTATTTGTTCAATATTTTGATGAGATGTATGTTGTCTCTCCTCTAGTGGTGTCATGTGAATTTACCTTCTTTGCAACCTTTTACTTTCCGATCTATAAACCAAAAAAATACCAAAAACATTACTTTACCGTTTATCTATCAATATCAGATCTCACTTTGCAAATAACCGTGAAGGGATTGACAACCCCTTTGTCGCACCGGGTGCAAGTTGGTGTTTGTTTGTGCAGGTATTCGGTGGCTTGTTGAGTTGTCTCCTACTGGATTGATACCTTGGTTCTCAAAAAGTGAGGGAAATACTTACTCTACTTTGCTGCATCACCCTTTTCTCTTCAAGGGAAAAACCAACACAAGCTCAAGAGGTAGCATGCCATATTTAACGTGAATGCGGCTGTCTGTAATGCATATCCCCAAAATGATAGTGGTAAATCGGTAAGAGACATCATAGATCGCACCATATCTAATAAAGTGCGGTTACGACGTTCGGACACACCATTACGCTGTGGTGTTCCAGGTGGCGTGAGTTTGAAACAATTCCACATTGTTTTAAATGAAGGCCAAACTCATAACTCAAATATTCACCTCCGCGATCAGATCGTAGAAACTTTATTTGCTTGTTACGATGATTCTCTACTTCACTCTGAAATTCTTTGAATTTTCAAATGTTTGAGAGTTGTGTTTCATTAAGTAAATATACTCATTATCTACTTAAATATCTGTGAAGGTCAGAAAATAATGATAGCCTTCGCGTGCTTCAACACTCATCGAACCGCATACATCAGTATGTATTATTTCCAATAAGTCATTAGCTCGCTCCATTGTTCCAGAGAATGGAGTTTTAGTCATCTTGCCCATGAGGCATGGTTCGTAAGTATCAAATGATTCATAATCAAGTGATTCCAAAAGTCCATATGCATGGAGTTTCTTCATGTGCTTTACACTAATATGACCTAAACGGTAGTGCCACAAGTATGTTGCACTATCATTATCAACTCAGCATCTTTTGGCATCAATATTATGAATATGTGTATCACTAAGATTGAGATTCAATAAACCATTCACATTGGGTGTATGACCATAGAAGGTTTTATTCATGTAAACAGAACAACAATTATTCTCTGACTTAAATGAATAAACGTATTGCAATAAACATTATCTAATCATATTTATGCTCAATGCAAACACCAAATAACATTTATTTAGGTTCAACACTAATCCTGAAGGTAGAGGGAGTGTGCGATGGTGATCACATCAACCTTGGAATCACTTCTAACACACATCGTCACCTCGCTTTTAACTAGTCTCTGCAACTCTTGTTTCGAGTTACTAATCTTAGCAACTGAACCGATATCAAATACCTAGGGGTTACTACGAACACTAGTAAAAATACACATCAATAACATGTATATCAAATATACCTTTGTTCACTTTGCCATCCTTCTTATCCACCAAGTATTTAGGGCAGTTCCGCTTCCAGTGACTAGTCCCTTTGCAGTAGAAGAACTCAGTTCCAGGCTTGGGTCCAGCTTTGGGCTTCTTCCCGGGAGTGGCAACTTGCTTGCCATTCTTCTTGAAGTTCCCTTTCTCTCCCTTTCCCTTTTTCTTGAAACTAGTGGTCTTGTTAACCATCAACACTTGATGCTCCTTATTGATTTCTACCATCGCCGATTTCAGCATCACAAGAGCTCGGGAATCATTTTTGTTATCCCTTGCATATTATAGTTCATCAAGAAGTTCTAGTAGCTTGGTGATAGTGACTAGAGAACTTTGTCAATCACTATCTTATCTATAAGATTAACTCCCACTTGATTCAACCGATTGTAGTACCCAGACATTCTGAGCACATGCTCACTGGTTGAGCCATTCTCCTCCATCTTGTAGGCAAAGTACTTGTCAGAGGCCTGATACGTCCATTTTGCATCATGCTTTTATATCGATATTTATTGCATTATGGGCTGTTATTACACATTATGTCACAATACTTATGCTTATTCTTTCTTATTTTACAAGGTTTACATAAAGAGGGAGAATGCCGGCAGCTGGGATTCTGGGCTGGAAAAGGAGCAAATATTAGATGCCTATTCTACACAGCTCCAAAAGTCCCGAAACATCAAGGAAGTCAATTTCATAATATATAAAAAATACTAAGCGCAAGAAGTTCCGAAGGGGGCCACACCCTGCCCACGAGGGTGGGGGCGTGCCCTACCCCCTGGGCGCGCCCCCATGCCTCGTGGGCCCCCTAGTGGCCCTCCGATGCCCATCATCTGCTATATGGAGTCTTTCGATGAGGAAAAAATCATAAGCCAACTTTCGGGATGAGACTCCGCCGCCACGAGGCGGAACCTTGGCGGAATCAATCTAGGGGTCCGGCGGAGCTGTTTTGCCGGGGAAACTTCCCTCCGGAAGGAGGAAATCATCGCCATCGTCATCACCAACGATCCTCTCATTCGGAGGGGGTCAATGTCCATCAACGTCTTCACCAGCACCATCTCCTCTCAAACCCTAGTTCATCTCTTGTATCCAATTCTTGTCTCCAAGTCTGGGATTGGTACCTGTGGGTTGCTAGTAGTGTTAATTACTCCTTGTAGTTGATGCTAGTTGGTTTATTTGGTGGAAGATCATATGTTCATATCCTATATGCGTATTAATACCCCTCTGATTATGAACATGAATATGCTTTGTGAGTAGTTACGTTTGTTCCTGAGGACATGGGAGAAGTCTTGCTATTAGTAGTCATGTGAATTTGGTATTCGTTCGATATTTTGATGAGATGTATGTTGTCTCTCCTCTAGTGGTGTTATGTGAACGTCGACTACATGACACTTCACGGTTATTTGGGCCTAGAGGAAGGCATTGGGAAGTAATAAGTAGATGATGGGTTGCTAGAGTGACAGAAGCTTAAACCCTAGTTTATGCGTTGCTTCGTAAGGGGCTGATTTGGATCCATATGTTTCATGCTATGGTTAGGTTTACCTTAATACTTTTGTTGTAGTTGCGGATGCTTGCAATAGAGGTTAATCATAAGTGGGATGCTTGTCCAAGTAAGGACAGTACCCAAGCACCGGTCCACCCACATACCAAATTATCAAAGTACCGAATGCGAATCATATGAAAGTGATGAAAACTAGCTTGATGATAATTCCCATGTGTCCTCGGGAGCGCTTTTCTCTATATAAGAATTTGTCCAGGCTTGTCCTTTGCTACAAAAAGGATTGGGCCACCTTGCTGCACTTTATTTACTTTTGTTAGTTGTTGCTCGTTACCAATTATCTTATCACAAAACTGTCTGTTACCTATAATTTCAGTGCTTGCAGAGAATACCTTGCTGAAAACCGCTTATCATTTCCTTCTGCTCCTCGTTGGGTTCGACACTCTTACTTATCGAAAGGACTACGATAGATCCCCTATACTTGTGGGTCATCAAGGCCTCATACCTATCGACACGGGCATGAGTCTGAAATACTAATTTCAGCTCTTAGAACATCTCACATGCTCCGTGGCGTTCAAAATGTTTTTGAAGTCCCGGTTCTAAGTCGTAAAGCATGACGCACTAAACTATTAAGTAGTCATCTTGCCAAACATTCATAACGTTTGCATCTGCTCCTGCAATAGGTCTGTCACCTAGCGGTGCATCAAGGCCATAATTCTTCTGTGCAGCAATGAGGATAATCCTCAAATCACGGACCCAGTCCGCATCATTGCTACTATCATCTTTCAACTTATTTTTCTCTAGGAACATATCAAAAATAGGGGAGCTATATTGCGAGCTATTGATCTACAACATAGATATGCAAAAACTATTAAGACTAAGCTCACGATAAATTTAAGTTCAGTTAATCATATTACTAAAGAACTCCCACTTAAATAGACATCCATCAAGTCATCTAAGTGATACCTGATCCAAATCAACTAACCCATGTCCGATCATCACATGAGATGGGGTAGTCATCAATGGTGAACATATCTATGTTGATCATTGATAACCCACAAGTATAGGGGATTGATGACCCACAAGTGTAGGGGATCTATCGTAGCCTTTTTGATAAGTAAGAGTGTTGAACCCAACGAGGAGCAGAAGGAAATGATAAGCGGTTTTCGGCAAGGTATTCTCCGCAAGCACTGAAATTATCGGTAACAGATAGTTTTTTGGTAAGGTAATTTGTAACGAGTAACAAGTAATAAAAGTAAATAAGGTGCAGCAAGATGGCCCAATCCTTTTTGTAGGAAAGGACAAGCCTGGACAAACTCTTATATAAAGGAAAGCGCTCCCGAGGACACATGGGAATTATCGTCAAGCTAGTTTTCATCACGTTCATATGATCCGCGTTCGGTACTTTGATAATTTGATATGTGGGTGGACTGGTGCTTGGGTATTGCCCTTCCTTGGACAGGCATCCCACTTATGATTAACCCCTATTGCAAGCATCCACAACTAAAACAGAAGTATTAAGGTAAACCTAACCATAGCATGAAACATATGGATCCAAATCAGCCCCTTATGAAGCGACGCATAAACTAGGGTTTAAGCTTCTGTCACTCTAGCAACCCATCATCTTGGACAGGCATCCCACTTATGATTAACCCCTATTGCAAGCATCCACAACTAAAACAGAAGTATTAAGGTAAACCTAACCATAGCATGAAACATATGGATCCAAATCAGCCCCTTATGAAGCGCCGCATAAACTAGGGTTTAAGCTTCTGTCACTCTAGCAACCCATCATCTACTTATTACTTCCCAATGCCTTCCTCTAGGCCAAAACAATGGTGAAGTGTCATGTAGTCGACGTTCACATGACACCACTAGAGGAAAGACAACATACATCTCATCTAAATATCGAATGAATACCATATTCACATGACTACTTATAGCAAGACTTCTCCCATGTCCTCAGGAACAAACGTAACTACTCACAAAGCATATTCATGTTCATAATCAGAGGGGTATTAATATGCATAATGGATCTGAACATATGATCTTCCACCAAGTAAACCAACTAGCTTCAACGACAAGGAGTAATCAACACTACTAGCAACCCACATGTACCAATCCGAGGCTTTGGGGCCAAGATTGGATACAAGAGATGAACTAGGGTTTGAGAGGAGATGGTGTTGGTGAAGATGTTGATGGAGATTGACCACCTCTCGATGAGAGGATCGATGGTGATGACGTCGGTGACGATTTCCCCCTCCCAGAGGGAAGTTTCCCTGGCAGAACAGCTCCGCCGGAGGCCAAGATTGGTTCCGCCTTGTGGCGGCGGAGTTTCATCCCATGAGCTTGCTTATGCTTTTTTCCTGGATGAAAGACTCCATATAGCCAAAGATGGGCATCAGAGGGCTGCCAGGGGGCCCACGAGGCAGGGGGCGCGCCCAGGGGGGTAGGGCGCGCCCCCCACCCTCATGGATGGTGGGTGGCCCCCTTTGGTACTTCTTTCACCCAATATTTTTTATATATTCTGAAAACTTTCTCCCGTGAAGTTTCAGGACTTTTGGAGTTGCGCAGGATAGGTCTCTAATATTTGCTCCTTTTCCAGCCCAGAATTCCAGCTGCCGGCATTCTCCCTCTTCATGTAAACCTTGTAAAATAAGAGAGAATAGGTATAAGTATTGTGACATACTATGTAATAACAGCCCATAATGCAATAAATATCGATAAAAAGCATGATGCAAAATGGACGTATCAACTCCCCAAGCTTAGACCTCACTTGTCCTCAAGCGGAAGCCGAAATCAAAAAATATGTCCACATGTTTAGAGATAGAGGTGTCGATAAAATAAAATACGAACATGAGGGCATCATGATCATTCTTAGAACAACAACACATATATATATATATTGTCATATGAATTCTTATGCTAGAGTAACAATTCATTCACAATTTCAAGTATGAATCAGAAACTTCATTGAGAACCAACAAACTACAATCTCACTCGTTGAAGCAATTGCAATTTATCATAACATAGGAAAGAGTCAATATAAGAGCTTTTCATCAAGTCCACATACTCAACCATCATTTAGTCTTTCACAATTGCTAACACTCACACAATACTTCTGGGTATGAAGGTTTAATCGGACACAGAGAAAGATAGGGGCTTATAGTTTTGCCTCCCAACCTTTTACCTCAAGGGTAATGTCAACAATAATAGTTCATGAAAACTCACATCCAATTAGCTATATATATCAGGATCTTTCCAACACATTGTGCTCGCCAAAGGATGAAATGTAAACAGGAAAGGTGAAGATCACCGTGACTCTTATATGAAGTATAAGACAAGAATAAAAGATAGGCCCTTCGCAGAGTGAAGCAAAGGTTGTCATGTGATTTTATGGTTGGATGCACAAAGTCTTGATGTGAAAGATTGCCACTTTATATTGCCACTCGTGATATGGACCTTTATTATGCAGTCCGTCACTTTTATTTCTTCCATATCACAAGATCGTATAAAGCTTATTTTCTCCACACTAATAAATCATACATATTTAGAGAGCAATTTTTATTGCTTGCAACGATGACAACTTACTTGAAGGATCTTACTCAATCCATAGGTAGATATGGTGGACTCTCATGGCAAAACTGGGTTTAAGGATATTTCGAAGCACAAGTAGTATTTCTACTCGGTGCAAAGAATTTGGCTAGCATGAGAGGGAAAGGCAAGCTCAACACGTTGGATGATCCATGAGTATATAATTTATCTCAGATGTAAGAAAACATAACCCATTACGTTGTTTTCCTTGTCCAACATTAACTCTTTAGCATGTCATATTTTAATGAGTGCTCACAATCATAAAAGATGTCCAAGATAGTATATTTATATGTGAAAACCTCTCTTTCTTTATTACTCCCTATTAATTGCAACGATGACCAAAACTATGTTTGTCAACTCTCAAC
The DNA here is from genome assembly GCF_003073215.2 of Triticum urartu. NCBI lineage: Eukaryota > Viridiplantae > Streptophyta > Magnoliopsida > Poales > Poaceae > Triticum > Triticum urartu. The sequence continues at coordinate 339,570,932 of NC_053023.1, forward strand.
AAGTTTTACTCATCATACTCTTTATATGTGAAGTCATTACTCTCCATAAGATCCATATGATCTCTTTATTTCTTTTTATTCTTTCTCTTTTATTTTAATTCCCTCAAGATCATAGCAAGATAATCAAGCCCTTGACTCAACACTAATCTTTATTATATATAGCTCACGGACTCGATTACATAGAAGAATCATAAAGGAAAACTAAAACCTAGATCATACTAAAACTTTATTCTACTAGATCAAGATATTACCAAGAGGATCGAACTAAGAAAAAATGGTAAAGATAAAAGTGTGATGGTGATACGATACCGGGGCACTCCCCCAAGCTTGGCAGTAAGAAAGAAATCTTTATTATATATGAGGATCGAACAAGTAACACTCTTTTTCATATTTTCATAACAAAGAAATCTAACGTTAGAAGGGATGACCGAGTTTGGAATAGCCGAGCTGTGTAGTTCCCCCATCGTGAATCCGTCTCGGAAACGAGACGTAACTTCTTGATCCTCCTCCATGGCATCTATCCTTTTCAAGTCAGCCTCCATCTCTTCCTCAGTTGATGGACCAAAGTGGTCAGCATCGCTGTTTGCTCTTGGCCCTGGTATCGGATGAGACACCTGACTCTCCCCGACTGACTCTTGAGAAGACATCTTGCTCTAAATATGCAGCAGAAACAACTCGAATAAAAAACAGAGGATGTTTGCGTGGTACGGTGGTCAAAACCTTCGGGAGATTATATAATGAATTTTTACCGACCAAAAGAAGTATCGTGCATGAAATCGGAGTCCGGAGAGCACACGAGGTGCCCACGAGGCAGGGGGGCACGCCCAGGGGGTAGGGCGCGCCCTCCACCCTCGTGGACACCTCGTGTCCTTCCCGGACTGCTTCTTATTTTCCTATTTTCTTAAATATTCTGAAACGGAGAAAAATTGCTATTAGAACTTTTTTGGAGTCGGTTTACTTACCGTACCTCATACCTCTCCCTTTTCAGAGTCTGGAACGTTCTGGAAAGTGTCCCTTATGTATTCCTCTGGGGTTAAGGTTTCAATAACATTAGTTTCAACATTTATAGGATTACCTGAGATATAATGTTTGATTCTTTGACCGTTCACCACCCTCGGATTTGTGCCTTCGAAGTTGTTGATTTTTATGGCACCGGAATGATAGACCTACTCGATAACGTAAGGACCTTCCCATTTAGAGAGAAGTTTGCCTATAAAAATCTTAAACGAGAGATGTATAACAATACATAATCACCTACATTAAACTCATGTTTTTGTATCCTTTTGTCATGCCATCTTTTAACTTTTTCTTTAAACAGTTTGGCATTCTCATAAGCCTGGGCTCTCCATTCATCAAGTGAGCTAATGTCAAAAAGCCTCTTCTCACTGGCAAGTTTGAAATCATAATTGAGCTCTTTAATGGCCCAATATGCCTTATGTTCTAGTTCAAGAGGTAAGTGACATGCCTTTCCACAAACTATTTTATACAGAGACATGCCCATAGGATTTTTGTATGCAGTTCTATAGGCCCATAATGCGTCATCAAGTTTCTTGGACCAATTCTTCCTAGATCTATTAACAGTCTTTTGAAAAAATTAATTTAAGCTTTCTATTGGTCAGTTCTACTTGACCACTAGACTGTGGGTGTAAGGAGATGCAATTCTATGATTAACATCATACTTAGCAAGCATTTTACGAAAGGCACCATGAATAAAATGTGAACCACCATCAGTCATTAAGTATCCCGGGACTCCAAACCTCAGAAAAATAACTTCTTTAAGCATCTTAATAGAGGTGTTATGATCATCACTACTAGTTGGAATAGCTTCTACCCACTTAGTAACGTAATCAAAAACAACTAAAACATGTGTGTACCCATTAGAGGAAGGAAACAGTCCCATATAATCAAAGCCCCAAACATCAAATGGTTCAATAACAAGTGAATAATTCATATGAATTTCTTGACGTCTACTAATATTACCAATTCTTTGACATTCACCACAAGACAAAACAAACTTAAGGGCATCCTTGAAGAGAGTAGGCCAATAAAAACCGGATTGTAATACCTTATGTGCAGTTCTATCTCTAGCATGGTGTTCTCCATAAGCCTCGGAGTGACACTTGCGTAGGATCTATTCCTGTTCATGCTCAGGTACACAATGTCTAATATCACCATATACTCCTTCTTTATAAAGATGTGGGTCATCCCAGAAGTAATGTCTTAAATCATAGACAAACTTTTTCTTTTGCTGGTATGTGAAACTAGGTGGTATAAACTTAGGAACAATATAATTAGCATAATCAGCATACCATGGAGCAGTACGATAAGCATTTATCACAGCTAATTGTTCATCAGGAAAGCTATCATCAATAGGTAGTGGGTCATCAAGAACATTCTCTAACCTAGACAAGTTGTCTGCAACTAGGTTCTCAGCTCCCTTTCTATCAATAATATGCAAATCAAATTCTTGTAGCAAGAGAACCCATCTAACAAGTCTAGGTTTAGCATCTTTATTTTCCATAAGATATTTAATAGCAGTATGATTAGTGTCAACAGTTACTTTAGAATCAACAATATAAGGTCTGAACTTATCACAAGCAAACACAACTGCTAAAAATTCTTTTTCAGTAGTAGCATAATTTCTTTGCGCATTGTCTAGAGTTTTACTAGCATATTGAATAACATTTAATTTCTTATCAACTCTTTGTCCCAGAACAGCCCCTACAGCATAATCACTAGCACCACACATCATTTCAAATGGTAAATTCCAATCAGGAGGCTGAACAATAGGTGTAGAAATCAAAGCTTTCTTAAGTATTTCAAATTCTTCTACACAATCATCATCAAGGACAAAAGGAACATATTTTTGTAAGAGATTAGTCAGAGGCCTAGAAATTTTAGAGAAGTCCTTAATGAACCTCCTATAAAAACTGGCATGACCAAGAAAACTTCTTATACCGTTAATGTCCTTAGGACATGGCATCTTTTCAATAGCATCAACTTTAGCTTTATCAACTTCAATACCTCTTTCAGAAATTTTATGCCCCAAGAAAATACCTTCATTAACCATAAAGTGGCACTTCTCTCAATTCAAGACAAGACTAGTTTCATCACATCTCTTCAAAACTCGATCAAGGTTGCTTAAGCAATCATCAAAAGAAGTTCCGTAAACGGAGAAATCATCCATGAAAATCTCAACAATCTTTCCACAAAAGTCAGAGAATATAGAAGTCACACATCTTTGAAAAGTAACAGGTGCATTGCATAAACCAAAAGGCATACATCTATAAGCAAAGGTACCGAAAGGGCAAGTAAAAGTTGTCTTTTCTTGATCCTCTTTTGACACAGGTATTTGAGAGAAACCAGAATAACCATCTAGAAAGCAAAAATGTGTATGTTTGGACAATCTTTCTAGCATTTGATCAATAAAAGGTAAAGGGTAATGATCATTTTTAGTAGCTTTATTTAATTTGCGGAAATCAATTACCATTCTATAACCTGTAACAATTCTGTGGGATCAATTCATCTTTATCATTAGGAACCACAGTCATACCTCCCTTCTTAGGGACACAATGGACAAGACTTACCCATTGACTATCAGCAACGGGATAAATTATACCCGCCTCCAGAAGCTTTAGTATTTATTTTCTTACCACTTCTTTCATCTTAGGATTTAACCGTCGTTGGTGATCAACAACCGGTTTCGTGTCTTTCTCCAATTTTATTTTCTGCTGGCAGAGAGTGAGACTAATGCCTTTAAGATCATCAAGGGTATTTCCAATAGCAGCAGGTGCTTCTTCAGAGTTTTCAATAATTTCTTTTCTTCATGCTCTAAAAGGTTAGCACTAATAATAACAGTATATATCTCTTTCTCATCAAGATATGCATATTTAAGAGTATCAGGTAAAGGTTTAAGCTCAAACACGGGATCACCCTTAGGTGGAGGAGGATCCCCTAGGATTTCAACAGGCAAGTTATGTTTCAAAATAGGTCCCTGTTTAAAGAATACTTCATCTTTTTCCCTTCTTTCATTCATAAACATATCATTTTCATGGTCTAGCAAATATTGGTCTAAAGGATCACTAGGAGGCACAACAATAGAAGCAAGACCAATAATTTCATCTTTACTAGGCAATATTTTATCATGGGGTTGTCTACGAAATTTAGCAAAGTTAAACTCATGAGACATATCCCCCAAACCAATAGCAACAACATCCTTTTGCAATCTATTTTAGCATTAACAGTGTTCAAGAAGGGTCTAACAAATATAATGGGACAAAATTCATCTTGTGGGGAACCGAGAACAAGAAAATCAGCAAGATATTTAACTTTCCCACACAAGACATCAACATCTCTAACAATTCCAACCGGTGAAATAGTATCTCTATTGGCAAGCTTAATTGTAACATCAATTTCCTCTATCTCAGCAGGTGCAATATCATGCATAATTCTTTATATTGGGAATGAGGTATTGCACTTGCACTAGCACCCATATCACATAAGCCATGATAGCAATGATCTCCTATTTTAACAGAAATAACATGCATTCCTACAACAGGTCTATGTTTATTTTTAGTATCGGGTCTAGCAATTCTAGCAGCTTCATCATAGAAAAAAATAACATGCCCATCAATATTATCGGCCAAGAGATCTTTAACCATAGCAACACTAGTTTCAACTTTAATTTTCTCAGAGGGAGCAGGTGTTCTAGTATTTCTCTTACGAACTATAGTTGAAGCTTTAGCATGATCCTTTATTCTAACAGGGAAAGGTGGTTTCTCAATATAAGCAGTAGGAACAAGAGATCTTTAACCATAGCAACACTAGTTTCAACTTTAATTTTCTCAGAGGGAGCAGGTGTTCTAGTATTTCTCTTACGAACTATAGTTGAAGCTTTAGCATGATCCTTTATTCTAACATGGAAATGTGGTTTCTCAATATAAGCAGTAGGAACAACATGATCATTATAAGTGATAGTCTTGTCTTCAACTTTAATAGGTGCAACTACTTTTAATTCAATGGGAGGATTATATTTAAACCACTTCTCCTTAGGGAGATCAACATGAGTAGCAAAGGATTCACAGAAAGAAGCTACTATCTCAGAGTCAAGTCCATATTTAGTGCTAAATTCACGGAAAGCATCGTTATCCATAAAAGATTTAACACAATCAAACTTAGGTGTTATACCTGACTCCTTACCTTCGTCGAGATCCCAATCTTTAGAGTTGCATTTAATTCTTTCCAATAAATCCCATTTGAATTCAATAGTCTTCATCATAAAAGAGCCAGTACAAGAAGTATCGAGCATGGAGCGATTATCGAGAGAAAGCCGAGCATAAATTTTTTGAATAATAATTTCTCTTGAGAGCTCATGATTGGGGCATGAATATAACATCGACTTAAGCCTCCCCCAAGCTTGAGCGATGATTTCTCCTTCGCGAGGCCAAAAATTATGTATATAATTATGATCACGATGAACAAGATGCATAGGATAAAACTTCTGATGAAATTCAAATTTAGTCGGTTGTAGTTCCATGATCCCATATCATCACATAGCCTAAACCATGTCAATGCCTTTACCTTCAAAGATAAAGGGAATACCTTCTTCTTGATAACATCCTCGGGCATACCTGCAAGCTTAAATAATCCACAAACTTCATCCACATAGATTAGGTGCAAATCGGGATGTAATGTTCCATCTCCTGTAAAAGGATTAGCTAGCAGTTTCTCTATCATACCCAAAGGAATTTCAAAGTAAACATTTTCAGTAGGTTCAGTAGGTTGAGGAGCAACTCTTTGATCTACTGGTCGGGGTGAAGATACCCCGAACAAGACCCTCAAAGGATTATGTTCCATTGTAACAAGTGACAGTAAATTTCAGCACACTATATAAATTTTTCCTTACCAAATTCCACCTACCAAAGGCGCTCCACTCCCCGAAAACGGCGCCAGAAAAGAGTCTTGATGACCCACAAGTTTAGGGGATCTATCTTAGCCTTTTCGATAAGTAAGAGTGTCGAACCCAACGAGGAGCAGAAGGAAATGATAAGCGGTTTTCAGCAAGGTATTCTCTGCAAGCACTGAAATTATCGGTAATAGATAGTTTTGTGGTAAGGTAATTTGTAATGAGTAACAAGTAATAAAAGTAAATAAGGTGCAGAAAGATGGCCCAATTCTTTTTGTAGCAAAGGACAAGCCTGGACAAACTCTTATATAAAGGAAAGCGCTTCGGAGGACACATGGGAATTATCGTCAAGCTAGTTTTCATCACGTTCATATGATTCACGTTCATACTTTGATAATTTTATATGTGGGTGGACCGGTGCTTGGGTACTGCCCTTCCTTGGACAAGCATCCCAACTACAACAAAAGTATTAAGGTACTCTGATAATTTGATATGTGGCTGGACCACTTATGATTAACCTCTATGTCAAGCATCCGCAACTACAACAAAAGTATTAAGGTAAACCTAACCATAGCATAAACATATGGATCCAAATCAGCCCCTTATGAAGCAACACATAAACTAGGGTTTAAGCTTCTGTCACTCTAGCAACCCATCATCTACTTATTACTTCCCAATGCCTTCCTCTAGGCCCAAATAACCGTGAAGTGTCATGTAGTCAACGTTCACATGACACCACTAGAGGAAAGACAACATACATCTCATCAAAATATCGAACGAATACCAAATTCACATGACTACTTATAGCAAGACTTCTCCCATGTCCTCAGGAACAAACGTAACTACTCACAAATAATATTCATGTTCATAATTAGAGGGGTACTAATATGCATAATGGATCTGAACATATGATCTTCCACCAAGTAAACCAACTAGCATCAACTACAAGGAGTAATCAACACTACTAGCAGCCCACAGGTACCATTCTGAGGCTTTGGGGCAAAGATTGGATACAAGAGATGAACTAGGGTTTGAGAGGAGATGGTGCTAGTGAAGATGTTGATGGAGATTGACCCCCTCCTGATGAGAGGATCGATGGTGATGACGTCGATGACGATTTCCCCCTCCTGAAGGGAAGTTCCCCGGGCAGAACAGCTCCGCCGGAGCCCTAGATTGGTTCCGCCAAGGTTCCGCCTCGTGGCGGCGGAGTTTCATCCCGTGAGCTTGCTTATGATTTTTTCCTGGACGAAAGACTCCATATAGCCAAAGATGGGAATCAGACGGCTGCTAGGAGGCCCACGAGATAGGGGGCGTGCCCAGGGTGTAGGGCGCGCCCCCACCCTCGTGGATGGTGGGTGGCCCCCCTCTCGTACTTCTTTCTCCCAATATTTTTTATATATTCTGAAACTTGCTCCCGTGAAGTTTCATGACTTTTGGAGTTGCGCAGAATAGGTCTCTAATATTTGCTCCTTTTCCAGCCCCAGAATTCCAGCTACCGGCATTCTCCCTCTTCATGTAAACCTTGTAAAATAAGAGAGAATAGGCATAAGTATTGTGACGTAATATGTAATAACAGCCCATAATGCAATAAATATTGATATAAAAGCATGATGCAAAATGGACGTATCAAGGATCGCAAGACTTTTCGAGGGTAGACTATTCAACCCAAATTTATTGATTCGACACAAGAGGATCCAAAGACTATTCTCAAGTATTAGCAGCTGAGTTGTCAATTCAACCACACCCGAAAGACTTAATATCTACAACAAAGTATTTAGTAGCAAACTAATATGGAAGTAACGGTTACAATGGCAAAAGTAACAATAGCAGTTTTGTAACAATTGTAATAGTGACAACGAAAAAATAACTTAGTAATGATCAATATGAAACGAAGTCATAGGCATTGGACCAGTGATGGATAATTATGTCGGATGGCATTCATCATGCAACAATTATAACCTAGGGTGACACAGAACTAGCTACAATTCATCAATATAATGTAGGCATGTATTCCATATATAGTCATACATGCTTATAGAAAAGAACTTGCATGACATCTTGTCCTACCCTCCCCTGGCAGCGGGGTCCTAATGGAAACTAAGGGATATTAAGGCCTCCTTTTAATAGAGAACCAGAACAAAGCATTAGCACTTAGTGAATACATGAACTCCTCAAACTACGGTAATCACTGGAAAGAATCCCAATTATTGTCACCTTATGCAGATCATAACTCATAATAGGTGTCTACAACTTGCAAGATTGGATCAAGAACACAAATATATTAATGAAAACATAATAGGTTCAGATCTGAAATCATGGCACTTGGGCCCTAGTGACAAGCATTAAGCATAGCAAAGTCATAGCAACATCTATCTCAGAACATAGTGGATACTAGGGATCAAACCCTAACAAAACTAACTTGATTACATGATACAATCTCATCCAACCCATCACTGTCCAGCAAGCCTACGATGGAATTACTCACGCACGGCGGTGACTATCATGAAATTGATGATGGAGGAAGGTTGGTGATGATGATGGCGACAATTTCCCCTCTTCGGAGCCCCGAACGGACTCCAGATCTGGCCTCCCGATGAAGAACAGGGGGTGACGGCAGCTCCGTATCGTGAAATGCGATGAATCCTTCTCTCTGATTGTTTTCTCCCTGAACGTGAATATATGGAGTTTGAGTTGAGGTCGGTGTAGGTCCAGGGGACCCACAAGGCAGGGGGCGCACCCTAGGGGGGCACACCCTCCACCCTTGTGGATAGCCGGTGGGTCCCCTCTGGTTGATTCTTTCGTCAATATTTTTTATTTTTTCCAAAAATATTCTCAATGAAGTATCAGTTCATTCCGATAACTTTTATTTCTGCACAAAAATAACACCAAGGCAATTCTGCTGAAAGCAACGTTAGTCCGGGTTAGTTACATTCAAATCATGCAAATTAGAGTCCAAAACAAGGGCAAAAGAGTTTGGAAAAGCAGATACGATAGAGACATATCAACTCCCCCAAGCTTAACCCATTGCTTTTCCTCAAGCAATTCAGTTGACGAACTGAAAGTGATAAAGAAAAACTTTTAGAAGCTCAATTTGATCTTGTTGTTGTAAATATGTAAAGCGAGTATTTAGGTTTTCAACAAAGATTATGAACTAACCATATTTAGAATAACATTTAGGTCTCACATTTACTCATATTTAGAATAACACTTTTTCAAAGCGATCATGATATGATTTAACAAGATGGTACCTTGCTAGCCCTTTTTGAGACCGCAAAACATAAATGCAGAGCACCCCCGAAGATCAAGGACTGACTAGACATTGTAATTCATGGTAAAAGAGATCCAGTCACATACTTAATATCAATAAATAGCAAAGCATACAAATGACAGTGGTGCTCTCTAACTAGTGCTTTTTATAAGAGGATGATGACTCAATAATAAAAGTAAATAGATAGGCCCTTCGCAGAGGGAAGTAGGGATTTGCACTGGTGCTAGAGCTTGAGCTTTTGAAACAGAGAGGAATATAATTTTGAGAGGTATGCTTTTATTGTCAAAATAACCACCAATAGGTCTTTGTATCATCCATACTAGATACATTATAGGCGGTTCCCAAACAGAATGGTAAATTTTTACTCCCCCTCCACCAACAAGCACATTTCACGGCTGGTCCAAAACAACAGGTACCGTCCAACTAACTACAATCCTAGGGGAGTTTTATTTGAAGTTATATTTTCATTTGATTTGAGAACGGAACTGGGCATCCCAGATACCAGCCACTTTCTCGTGAATGATGAGCGGAGTCCACTCATCGCGAGAATAACCCACCAAGCATGGAAGATACTAACAGCCCCCAGTCACTACATGAGCGGTTCTTGCATACAAAAAAGATTATTATTTGACGGTTTAGAGTTTGACACATGCAAATTTACTTGGAATGTCAGGTAAATATCTCATATAGGTAGGTATGGTGGACTCATATGGAACAACTTTGGGTTTATGGAACTGGATGCACAAGCAGTATTCCCGCTTAGTACAGGTGAAGGCTAGCAAAAGATTGAGGAGCGACTAACTAGAGAGCGACAACAGTCATAAACATGCATTAAGATTAACCAACATTGAGTGCAAGCATGAGTAGGATATAAATCATCATGAACATAAATATCGTGAAGGCTATGTTGATTTTGTTTCAACTATATGCGTGAATATGTGCCAAGTCAAGCCATTTTAAAAGCATGTTCGCACGCAAGGTAAACCATTATAAACTCGTAGCTAATTAAGCATGGCATGAGTAACTTTAATCTCTAATTGTCATTGCAAACATGTTTCATTCATAATAAGCTGAATCTAGAATGATGAACTAATCATATTTTCAAAAAAAAAGTCGATTTCATACCGGCTTTTCCTCATCTCAATCATTTCATCATATATCGTCATTATTGCCTTTCACTTGCATGACCGAATGGTGTGGATAATAATAATAGTGCACGTGCATTGGACTAAGCTGGAATATGCAAACATTTATTCAAAGGAGAAGACAAGGTAATATGGGCTCTCTGTTAGATCAACAATAGTGCATATGAGAGCCACTCAACATTTTCAACGTGGTCTTCTCCTCTCGACCCAAAGAAAGGAAAAAAGAAATTCAGAGAAACACACTGATTTTTTTTACTTTTTGTTTTCTGAAGAAAGTAAAACAAGAATGAGAAAAACTATTTACACAGGAAAGGTCACAACAAACAAAAGAAGAACGAGAAATCTTTTTGGGTTTTATTTTAATATTACGACTAACTAAACATGGAAAGGAAACCTAAAAAGAAACTACAACTATTTTTTGGATTTTCTCAAAGTTTTTCAAACACACAAGAAGAAAGCGAGAAAAAGAAAATAAACTAGCATGGATGATACAATGAAAAAGTACGAAAACTGACAACTAGAATGAGTGTGTGAACATGAATATAATGTCAGTGCGAAATACATACTCCCCCAAGCTTAGGCTTTTGGCCTAAGTTGGTCTATGCCCACGGATCAAAGTAGCCCTCTCCTGTTTACTGAGGAGGATCCTGAGGGTTCCACTAGTTAGCGAGCTCCTGTGGCTCCCACTGATAAACAGACTCCTGATAAGGATCAGGTGATGGCTCTAGCTCAGGAACTGGGGACCATGTCCTCTCCCAGTATGCATAAATGTCATCGGGCATGATGAGGTACCTGCCTCAATGAATATCGAACAAAGAAGGTGCAGGCAAAGTAATAATCTAACAAGTTTTCTGGCTGAATAGCAGATTATAAATGAGTCTCGTGTCCTCATCATCGCTAATAAAATCATGTGCTACCATATTGTTATAGTCTAAATATAAAGTGGGTAGTTTCATCTCTCCTTCCTCTTCGTGCCTAATGGGTATGTCAAAGCATTTAGCAAGGCGGGAGGCGTACATACCTCCGAAGATAGGACCCCACGAATGGTTTGAACTCAACCGTCGAGCAACCATAGCGCCTAAACTAGTTATATCACGAAGTAAAGCATGGCGCAAAATAGCAAGGTCAGGAGCACTAAAGCCTCCACTCTCCCCACGACCAATTAAACATCTCCCAACAAATAATGAGTAGTAGCGCAGAACAGGAAAATATAAACTAGCTACTCTCGCTTCCAACACCTTTCTCCTTTCCCCTACAATAACTTCATCAATAAAATCTTCCACATCTCTAGGACGTGGTTCATCGACGCTGCCCTCAAAAGGTAATTTACAGACCTTACAAAAATCATAAATCATCGTCTCCTTATGCTCATCATATAAATTTAACTCTACCGTGGGTGGTGATTTCCTAGCATGGAAGTGAAAATTTTGCACGAAGGTATTAGTGAGTAGGAGGTATTGATCAGACTTATCGTGGAGGAAGTCGGTGATGCCTGCATTCTCATCCAAATAATGTAAATCATCATAAATTCCGGCCGCCCCAAGAATGCATCACTTGGACATTCAGACGGTCGAACCTCCGCGGTGCGAGGAAGGTTATACTTGGGCTTCTTCTTCTTTTCATTTTCATTTTATTTAGAACCCCGACTTGAAGATCCTTGAGGGAGTCCTGGATTAGGGGGTGTCCGGATAGCCGGACTATACCTTCGGCCAGACTCCTGGACTATGAAGATACAAGATTGAAGACTTCGTCCCATGTCCGAAAGGGACTTTCCTTGGCATGGAGGGCAAGCTTGGCGATACGGATAGGTAGATCTCCTACCATTGTAACCGACTCTGTTTAACCCTAGCCCTCTCCGGTGTCTATATAAACTATAAACCGGAGGGTTTTAGTCCGTAGGGTGAAAATACAATCATACCATAGGCTAGCTTCTAGGGTTTAGCCTCTCTGATCTCGTGGTAGATCTACTCTTGTACTACCCATATCATCAATATTAATCAAGCAGGACGTAGGGTTTTACCTCCATCGAGAGGGCCCGAACCTGGGTAAAAACATCGTGTCCCTTGTCTCCTGTTACCATCCGCCTAGACGCACAGTTTGGGACCCCCTACCCGAGATCCGCCGGTTTGACACCGACATTGGTGCTTTCATTGAGAGTTCCTCTGTGTCGTCACTTTTAGGCCCGATGGCTCCTCCGATCATCAACGACGATGCGATCCAGGGTGAGACTTTTCTCCCCGGACAGATCTTCGTATTTGGCGGCTTTGCACCGCGGGCCAATTCGCTTGGCCATCTAGAGCAGATCGAAAGCTACGCCCCTGGCCATCAGGTCAGATTTGGAAGTTTGAACTACACGGCCGACCTCTGCGGAGACTTGATCTTCGACGGGTTCGAGCCGCAGCCGAGCGTGCCGCACTGTCACGATGGGCATGATCTAGCTCTGCCGCCGAACAGTGCCCTGGAGGCGCACCCGCATCAGCTCCGACCCTTAATTCGGAGCCAACTGCACCAATCGAGGATGGGTGGTTGGACACCGCCTCGGGGGCTGCAATCTCTACGGCGATCGAGCCGAACACCAGCCCTATTCTCTGCGAAGCCCGTGACTCCAAGGAGCCAGACTCCTCTCCAAACTCTGAGCCCTCCGCGCCCCTACCGATCGAACCCGATTGGGCGCCGATCATGGAGTTCACTGCCGCGGACATCTTTCAGCACTCGCCCTTCGGCAATATTCTGAATTCACTAAAGTCTCTTTCTTTATCAGGAGAGCCCTGGCCGGACTATGGTCAGCAAGGTTGGGATGCGGATGATGAAGAAATTCAAAGCCCACCCACCACCCACTTCGTAGCCACTGTCGATGATTTAACCGACATGCTCGACTTTGACTCCCAAGACATCGACGGTATGGACGCCGATGCAGGAGACGATCAAGAACCAGCGCCTATAGGGCACTGGAAAGCCACCTCGTCGTATGATATATACCTGGTGGACACCCCAAAAGAAGGCAATGGCGATGGAACAGCGGAGGATGACCCCTCCAAGAAGCAGCCTAAGCGCCGGCGTCAGCGGCGCCGCTCTAAATCCCGCCAAAGCAAAAACGGTGATTCCGGCACGGGAGATAATAACACCCCGGACAGTGCCGAAGACAACCACCTCCAGCAAGATTCAGCACAGGAGGATGGAGAAGCCAGCCCTCATGAGAGAGCGGCAGACAGAGAGGTCGAGGACGATAATTATATGCCTCCCTCCGAAGACGAGGCAAGCCTCGACGACGATGAATTTGTCGTGCCGGAGGATCCCATCGAACAAGAGCGTTTCAAATGCAGGCTTATGGCCAAAGCGAGCAGCCTCAAGAAAAAACAGCAACAACTTAGAGCTGATAAAGATCTGCTAGCCGACAGATGGACTGAAGTCCTTGCGGCCGAAGAGTATGAACTCGAACGCCCCTCCAAGAGCTACCCAAAGCGCAGGTTGCTACCCTGATTAGAGGAGGAAGCACCTAAACCTACATCACCAGCGCATGATGCGGCCGACCAGCCACCCCGTGGCCGCGACAGAGAGGCCTCTTGGCCCTTCACTCAAGCCGCACCCTGGCGCCGCTCAAAAAATACCAAGGCACGGGAAAATGCGCCAGACCTGCGAGATATATTGGAGGACAAGGCAAGGCAAACAAGATCGATCTACGAATCGCGTGGGTGACCCACGGCACGAGACGATAATCGTCACTCCGGATACAGTAAATCCGGTCGGGCCGAACACAGTAGACAAAGCTCGTTTGAGCTGCATCGTGATATAGCCCAATACAGGGCGCCGCACACCCACTATGCTTCACAGATGAAGTAATGGATCATCAAATCCCCGAGGGTTTCAAACCCGTGAACATCGAATCATACGATGGCACAACAGATCCTGCGGTATGGATCGAGGACTATCTCCTTCATATCCACATGGCCCGCGGTGATGACCTACACGCCATCAAATACCTCCCACTCAAGCTTAAAGGACCAGCTCGGCATTGGCTTAACAGCTTGCCAGCAGAATAATTGGTTGTTGGGAGGACCTGGAAACCGCATTCCTCGACAATTTCCAGGGCACTTATGTGCGACCACCAGACGCCGATGACCTTAGCCACATAATTCAGCAGCCAGAGGAATCGGCCAGACAATTCTGGACACGGTTCCTAACCAAGAAAAATCAAATCATCGACTGTCCGGACGCAGAGGCCCTAGCAGCCTTCAAGCATAACATCCGCGACGAGTGGCTTGCACGGCACCTAGGACAGGAAAAGCCGAAATCTATGGCAGCCCTCACGACACTTATGACCCTCTTTTGCGCGGGAGAAGACAGCTGGCTAGCTCGCAGCAATAACATGACCAAGAGCCCTGGTAATTCGGATACCAAGGACAGCAGTGGCAGGTCGCATCGCAACAAGCAAAAGCGCCGCATTAACAGCGACAATGCTGAGGATACAGCAGTTAATGCCGGATTCAGAGGCTCTTAACCCGGTGCGGAAAAAGCCATTCAAAAGAAATACTCCGGGCCTGTCCAGTTTGGACCGAATACTCGACCGCTCATGCCAGATACATGGCACCCCCGAAAAACCAGCCAATCACACCAACAGGGATTGTTGGGTGTTCAAGCAGGCAGGCAAGTTAAATGCCAAAAGCAAAGACAAGGGGCTGCATAGCGATGACGAGGAGGAGCCCTGCCCACCGAACAATAGTGGACAGAAAGGTTTTCCCCCACAAGTGCGGACGGTGAACATGATATACGCAACCCACGTCCCTAAGAGGGAGAGGAAGAGTGCGCTAAGGGACGTATACGCGATGGAGCCAGTCGCCCCAAAGTTCAACCCATGGTCTTCCTGGCCGATCACTTTTGATCGAAGGGACCACCCCACTAGCATCCGTCATGGCGGATTTGCCGCATTGGTTCTAGACCCAATTATTGACGGATTTAACCTCACTAGAGTCCTTATGGACGACGGCAGCAGCCTGAACCTGCTTTACCAGGATACAGTGCGGAAAATGGGCATCGATCCCTCGAGGATCAAACCCACTAAAACGACCTTTAAAGGCGTCATACCAGGTGTAGAGGCCAACTGTAAAGGCTCAGTTACACTTGAAGTGGTCTTCGGATCTCCGGATAATTTCTGAAGCAAGGAGTTAATCTTCGACATAGTCCCGTTCCGCAGTGGCTATCACGCACTGCTCGGGCGAACCGCATTTGCCAAGTTCAATGCGGTGCCGCACTATGCATACCTAAAGCTCAAGATGTCAGGCCCTCGAGGAGTCATCACGGTCAATGGAAACACCGAACGCTCTCTCCGAATGGAGGAGCATACGGTGGCTATCGCAGTGGAAGTACAAAGCAGCCTCTCAAGGCAATTCTCCAGTCCGGCCATTAAACGTCTGGACACCGTCAAGCGCGCCCGGAGTAACCTACAACAAGACCGCCTGGCACGTTCCGAGCAAGCGTAGCAATGCGGCCCCAACCCCAGCCCTCGTGAACTTGCGAAACCAGTGTTGCGCATACATAACTACGCTCTGGAAATACCATGGGAACAGGGGGAGGGGCACCATCACGCCACGCCCGAAACGCGGCTTAAACCGCACTAGGGGCTGCCGACTTCTTAATTTCCCTTATTTTTAGGACTCCATTCTTCGAAAGGCTTGTCCGGCAATACAATTGCCGCACATATGATACAACCAGGGAAGCAGAAAGCTACGCTGCACTATGGAACTCTAAGGTGGTCTCTATAACGAGCAATATACCTGTTTCACATAACATTCCACTGCTCGCCCCTGGAAAGGACATGTTAAATAGTCCCATCTTTTGCTTATTGCACTATTTGTATCGTTCTGCTTTGATCACAGCCTTTTTAAATAAACAATGCATAGCTTCCGTCTATTATTGCATTACTCTTTTTTACGAATATATGTTCATTAATGACATGTTGCACCCGTACACTTTGGTATGGCCAATACGCCAGGGGCTTAAGTACCCCACAATACGGTGTGAGAAGTCCGAACACTTTCACAAGTGCGGCACCCCGAACTTATAGCATTATATGCATCGGCTCCGAATCATGTCTTGGGTCAATAGTTGGGTTTGCCCGACTCCTATGTTTTGGTACCTTACGTTCCGTTATATCGGCTAAGGTAGCACTAGGAGAACTACTGCGATTGTGCCCCAGTTGAGCTGGGCTAAGCACCTCAGTAGAGAAAGCAAAAACTGACCGTCATGATGAGGCGAGAGCTGGTCGCTGTTCGAGAGGTTTTCGAGTCCCTAAAGACTTATGCCGCTTAGAGCGAGGAGTCGGCTTTGTTCGGCCTAGGCGTGGATAGCGCCCCGAACTCGGTCTTCCGAACACTAGGGGCTTCGCTGAAATTTAAAATTATAGAATTCTATGGCTAAGTGAGAGTGTTCAAGCATTATAGTCCGAGTGCCTTGTTCGTTGTGTTGAGCGCCTCCCTCGAAGGACCCAAGAATGGGAAAAAGAGCGCTCATGTTTATCCCGAACACCCCAGCACTCGTGGCACGGGGGCAGAAGCCGACGAGTCGCCATCTCTCAAATTTGATAAACGGCCGCACAGAAGGTAATATTTTAAATTCAAAAGCGTTGCTTAGCGCATATGAACAAGTTTTCAACGTATTGGATCACAAATGCGAGTTTACTCAAAAAATACATCTTTGGAGCATTCATCCACTATAAGGCGGGCACCCTTCAGGACGCCCTCATAATACGCTTCTGGGACGCGATTCTCCTTGCCCGGTGGCGGCCCGTCCTTCACCAGCTTCTTCGCATCCATCTTGCCCCAGTGCACTTTAGCACGGGAAAGCGCCCTACGGGCACCTTCGATGCAGACGGAGCGCTTGATTACTTCAAGCCGTGGACAGGCATCCACCAGCCACCTCACCAGCCCGAAGTAGCTCCCAGGCAGAGCCTCTCCAGGCCAAAGCTGAACTATGAGGCCCTTTATGGCCTGTTCGGCCACCTTGTGGAGCTCGACCATTTGCTTCAGCTGGTCGCTCAAAGGCACCAGGTGTCCGGGCTCAGCATACTGAGACCAGAACACCTTCTCCGTCGAGCTCCCCTCCTCGGATCGGTAGTAGGTGGCAGCATCAGACGCAGTACGGGGAAAATCTACGAATGCTCCTGGAGAGCTCCGGACTCGGGTAAGTAACAAGTAATTCACTTTCACGTGCTTGCTTTGAATAATGAATGCCTTACCTGCCGCTATCTTCTTCATTGCTTCAATTTCTTGGAGGGCTTTCTGGGCTTCGGCCTTGGCAGACTTTGCGCCTTCGAGGGCTGCCGCAAGCTCGGACGCTTGCGTCTTTGAGTCAAGCTCCAAACTCTCGTGTTTTTTCATGAGAGCCTGGAGCTCTTTCTGCACCTCCTCCACCCGCGCCTCCTGCTTCCCTCTCTTTGTGCGCTCTGCGGCCGCTCTGTTTTCGGCCTCGGACAGCGCTTTCTTAAGGGTTGCCACCTCGGTCGTGGCCCCTATAATAGCAGGTTGATCCTATCATTTTTTGCAACCACATCTTCTCTATATACTTGCGCAAGGTATTACTTACCTTCCTTCTCCTCGAGTTGCCTCTTGACATGGCCGAGCTCGTTCTTGGACCGCGCAAGGTTTTGCTTCAGCGTATCCACCTCCGCAGTCAGTGCGGCGGAGGCCAGCAGCGAAGCCTGCATACACATATTGACTTGATTATGTTAGACTCCTGCGAATGTTATTAGATCCTCTATTCGGCTTTTCTTTCCGAACGCCGAACAGAGCATCAGGGGCTACTGTCTATGCGGTAATATTTTTACATATTCTTTACTTACCTCAAAGCCTGTTAGAAGGCTGGCACAGGCTTCAGTCAATCCGCTCTTGGCGGACTGAACCTTCTGGATCACCACACTCATAATAGTGCGGTGCTCCTCGTCGATGGAGGCGCCGTTAAGCACCTCCAGCAAATTGTCCGGTGCCTCCGGTTGGACAGAGGTCGCCGGCTCAGTAGGCTTGCTCCTCTTGGAAGGAGGCTGCCTACCGGAGTCCGGAACCGTTGAAGGTTCCGGCGCGGTGTCCGGCTCAAGGCCGGACTCGGAGCCCTTGGGGGTTCTATCCCCTTTATGCCTGGAGTCCGGGAGGTCGCCTTGCGGCGCCTCCAGGACCACCTCCTCCTGTCTTGGAACCTGTTGGGATGCCACCTCGGCGTCGTTCGTAGGATGGGGGGAGGTAGCCGTCGGAAGCGATTTCACATCCGACGAATCCAGGGAACCGCTCGACGACACGTCGAGCCGGTCTTTGGGTGGACTGCATAAACATGTTCGACGTAAGGAAAAGTTGTGCAATGGGGGAATACTATGAATCACTCTGGTATCCGGATACTTACGATCTCGCCAGGGGCATGGCCCTGGGCGGCCACTCCTCTTCGCCGTCGTCGGTGTTGGTGGAGTAATCCGGAGGAAGGGTCTTCCCCTTCTTGGACCCTTCGGCCTCCCTAGTTGGGGCGGCCTTCCTTTTCTTCCCTCCCCCCGTTGGAGGGGGAGAGGTCTCTTCTTCCTCCTCCTCGTCTTCATGGGAGGAGTGCGCCTTGGAGTCGTCGGATGATGAATCCGACACCTCCTCACATCGGGCACTCTTTCGAGTCCCCGTGGCCTTCTTCTTGGCCTTCTTCTCCGGCACCACATAGGGTGCCGGAACCAGCAGCTTCGCCAAGCGAGCGTCCGCTAGGCCTTCGGGCAAAGGAGCCGGACAGTTGATCTGTCCGGACGTCTCCTGCCAATCCTGTCAAAGGTAAGGGAGCTTAGATCCCGCATGGAGTCCAACTATGAAAAACTAACACCCTGTAAAAGGTAAAAACAGCTTACCGCACGAGCGTGACGTTGCATGCTGAATCTGCGATCCTCGATAGCGGATGCGGGGGCCTCGGCGCCCTTGAAAAGCACCTTCCAGGCATCTTCGTACGTCATGTCGAAGAGCCTGCTAAGAGTTCGGTGCCGCGCCGGGTCGAACTCCCACAGGTTGAAAGCCCGTTGTTGACACGGGAGGATCCGGCGGATGAGCATAACCTGGACTACGTTGACAAGTTTGAGCTTCTTGTCCACCAGGGTTTGGACGCATGTTTGGATTCCGGTCAGCTCTCCTTTTTTACCCCACGACAGGCCCGTTTCTTTCCAGGAGGAGAGCCACGTAGGGGGTCCGAATCGGAACTCGGGGGCTGTGACCCATTCAGGGTCGCGCGGCTCGGTGATGTAAAACCACCCCGATTGCCACCCCTTTAGGGACTCCATGAAGGAGCCCTCGAGCCATAGGACGTTGGGCATCTTGCCCACCATGGCGCCTCCGCATTCCGCCTGGTTGCCGCGCACCACCTTTGGCTTGACATTGAAAGTCTTGAGCCATAGGCCGAAATGGGGACGGATGCATAGGAAAGCCTCACACACGAGGATAAACGCTGAGATGTTGAGGACAAAGTTCGGGGCCAGATCGTGGAAATCCAGGCCATAGTAGAACATGAGCCCCCGGACAAATGGGTGGAGAGGGAAACCCAGTCCGCAGAGGAAATGGGGGAGGAACACCACCCTCTCATGGGGCCTAGGGGTGGGGATGAGCTGCCCCTCTTCGGGAAGCCGGTGCGCAATGTCGTTAGACAAGTATCCGGCCTTCCTTAGTTTTTTGATGTGTCCCTCCGTGACAGAGGAGACCATCCACTTGCCTCTCGCTCCGGACATGGCTGGAGAAGGTTGAGGTGGGGTGTGCGGACTTGGGCGCTGGAGCTCGAGTGCGCGGAAATGGTAGGCAAAGGAGGAAGAAGGCGTGGATGAAAAGGTGGATCCTTATCCCCTTATATGGGCGGACGCGACTATGCGTCCCCACCAGCCTGGTAAAACTCGCTTATCTCCCAAGCGCCATAATCAATGGCGCGGTTGGGTTACCCACGCCCGTATTGATGAGAATCCCGGAATAAGGGGACACGATCTCTGCTTTGACAAGACGTGCCAAGGAAACCGCCTCACCAAACGCGCTGAGGTGGAACAGTAAAACGATTCGAATAAAGACTTGGCCGTGGTGTGATGTCACGCTACGGAATACATCAGCATATTAGATTTGTGTAAATATTATTCTCTCTATGGCAATATGTGGAAACTTATTTTGCAGAGCCGGACACTACCTTTGTGTTCAAAATCTTCTATGAAGTACTTGGAGGAGGAACCCGCCTTGCAATGCCGAAGACAATCTGCGCGCCGGACTCGTCGTCATTGAAGCCTGGTTTAGGGGATAATGAGGGAGTCCTGGATTAGGGGGTGTCTGGATAGCCGGACTATACCTTCGGCCAGACTCCTGGACTATGAAGATACAAGATTGAAGACTTCGTCCCGTGTCTGGAAGGGACTTTCCTTGGCGTGGAAGGCAAGCTTGGCGATACGGATATGTAGATCTCCTACCATTGTAACCGACTCTGTGTGATCCTAGCCCTCTCCGGCGTCTATATAAACCGGAGGGTTTTAGTCCGTAGGGCGAAAATACAATCATACCATAGGCTAGCTTCTAGGGTTTAGACTCTCTGATCTCGTGGTAGATCTACTCTTGTACTACCCATATCATCAATATTAATCAAGCAGGACGTAGGGTTTTACCTCCATCGAGAGGGCCCGAACCTGGGTAAAAACATCGTGTCCCTTGTCTCCTGTTACCATCCGCCTAGACGCACAGTTCGGGACCCCCTACCCGAGATCCACCGGTTTTGACACCGACAAGCCTCGTAGCAATCTCCTCATCATTTTATTCCTTTGAAAATTTCTGAATTTTTTAGTGACTCAAAATAAAAGTGAACCAACTCAAAAAAATTGATAGCAACTACTCCCACAAGTGTCTAGAAGCTATATCATGCATCAAAACTACTTTGGACCATATAAATTTGACATGCAAGCTCAAGAACAAGGTCACCACAGTAGCACAAGTTTATAATATATAAAGCACTAGAACAGAAACTAATTGAACCATTGGAGGAGTCAAATACCGAAGAACAATCCCCCAAAACAGTTTTGCAAATGGAGCTTTGCACAAGGAGATCGAAAATGGCAGCAAGATGAGCTAGAACACGGGTTTGAACAACGGGACGATTTTTTCTAATGAAGACGAAGTGGATGGGTTCTAGAATAAGTGAGGGGGACCCACATGGGACTCACAAGGCAGGGGGCGCGCCCAGGGGGTAGGGTGCGCCCTCCACCCTTGTGGTCCACTGGTGCAGCCCCCTGGTGTGTTCTCAGTGCCAAGAATTCTTAAATATTCTCTAAAAAATCATACTAAATTTTCAAGGCATTTGGAGAATTTTTATTTTGGGACATTTTTTTGTATGGATAATTCAAAAAATAGATAAATAATACTATTTTTGATTTATTTATTCTAAATAACAGAAACTAGAAAGTGGGTACAGAAAGTTGTGGTCTCTAAATTCATCCATCTCATGCCCATCAAAAGGAAGCCATTAACAAGGTTGATCAAGTCTTATTAACAAACTTCTTCCGAATGACATGAAACCATAGAATTTTTGAATAACACCAGGTTACCTCAATGGGGATATGCATTTCCCCAACAATAAGTATATCATATTTCTTTTTGGCAGTAGGAAGAGGGAATTCAAAACCTCCAATAGTAATAGTTGAAATTTTTCAATACAGTTGATACTATGAACTTGAGGTTGTTTCTTCGGAAGGTGTACCGTATGCTCATTACCATTAACATGAAAAGTTACATTGCCCTTGTTGCAATCAATAATAGCCCCTGCATTATTCTAAAAGGTTCTACCAAAGATGATCGATATACTGTCGGGAATATCAAGATAACAAAGTCCGTTAAGATAGTAACGTTTGCAACTACAACATGCACATCCTCACAAATACCGATGGGTATAGCAGTTGACTTATCGGCCATTTGCAAAGAGATTTCAATAGGTGTCAACTTATTCAAATCAAGTCTACGATACAAAGCGAAAAGCATAACACTAACACCAGCTCTGAAATCACATAAAGTAGTTTTAACATAGTTTCTTTTAATGGAGCATGGTATAGTTGGTATTCCTAGATCTCCAAGTTTCTTTGGTATTCCACCCTTAAAAGTATAATTAGCAAGCATGGTGGAAATTTCAGCTTCCGGTATCTTTCTTTTATTTGTAACAATATCTTTCATATACTTAGCATAAGGAGACATTTCTAGAATAACAATCAAACACATACGCAAAAAGATAGGTCTAATCATTTCAGCAAAGTGCTCAAAATTCTCATCATCCTTTTTATTGGATGTTTTAGGAGGAAAGGGCATGGATTTCTGAACCCATGGTTCTCTTTCTTTACCATACTTCCTAGCAACGAAGTTTCTCTTATCATAACGTTGATTCTTTGATTGTGGGTTATCAACATCAACAACGGGTTCAATCTCTACATCATTATCATTACTAGGTTGAGCATCAGCATGAACATCATCATTAACATTATCACTAGGTTCATGCTCATTACTAGAATGTGTCTCAGCGTCAGAAATAGAAATATCATTGGGATTCTCAAGTGTGTCTATAACAGGTTCACTAGAAGCATTCAAAGTCCTATCAGTTTTCCTTTTCTTTTTATTAGAAGGACCAGGTACATTAGTATTAACTCTCCGATAATCTTGCTCAACTCTCTTAGGATGGCTCTCAGGAAACAAAGGTTCCTGGGTCATTTTACCACCTCTAGTCATAACTCTAACAACATGATCATTGTTCTTACTATTTATCTCATTGAGCAAATCATCTTGTGCCTTAAGTACTTGTTCTACTTGAATTTTTACCATAGAAGCATGCTTACTAATAAGCTTAAGATCATTAACAGTTCTACTCATATAATCACCGAAGCGGTCAAGCATATCAGCATTACGTTTCAATTGCCTACTAACATAAGCATTGAAGTTTTCTTGTTTAACAATAAAATTATCAAACTCATCCAAGCATTGACTAGCAAACTTATTATAAGGAATATCACCTTCATCAAATCTATAGAGATAATTTACCTCTACTACCTGTGTCGGAGCATTAAGACCATGTATTTCTTCAATAGGCGGTAAATTCTTAACATCTTCAGCTTTAATACCTTTTTCTTTCACAGATTTCTTTGCCTCTTGCATATCTTCAGGACTGAGAAATAGAATACCTCTTTTCTTCGAAGTTGGCTTAGGAGGTGGTTTGGGAAGGGTCCAATCATTATCATTGCTCAATATGTCATTCGATAGTTTTTCAGCTTGCTCAACAGTTCTTTCCTTGAAAACAGAACCATCACAACTATCTAGGTGGTCCCTAGAAACATTCGTTAGTCCATTATAAAAGATATCAAGTATTTCATTTTTCTTGAGAGGATGACCAGGCTAAGCATTAAGTAATTTGAGAAGCCTCCCCAAGCTTGTGGGTGACTCTCTTCTTCAATTTGCACAAAGTTAAATATTTCCTGTAAAGCATCTTGTTTCTTATGAGTAGGGAAATATTTTACAGAGAAGTAAATATCATATTGTGGGGACTACGCACACAACTAGGAGCAAGGGAATTAAACCATATCTTAGAATCACCATTTAATGAGAAAGCAAACAACTTAAGAATATAGTAATAGCGAATTTTTTCCTCATGAGCAAATAGGGTGGCTATATCATTCAACTTTGTAAGATGTGCCACAACAGTTTCAGATTCATAACCATGGAAAGGATCAGATTCAACCAAAGTAATTAACTCAGGATCGACGGAGAAAATTCATAATCCTTATCAGTAACAAAGATAGTTGAAGTAGCAAACTTAGGATCATATTGCATTCTAGCATTCAAAGATTTTTCTTTCAGCTTAGCTAACAGTTTCTTAAGATCATCTCTATCATTGCAAGCAAAAAGGTCTCTAGCAGTTTCTTCATCCATAATATAACCCTGAGGTACCTTAGGCAATTCATATCTAGGGGGAGAATCATAATCTTCCCTTTCAATAATATCATCAGTTTCAGTAATTTCATTCTCTCTAACCTTAGCAAGTTTTTCATCAACAAATTCACCTAGTGGCACAATATTATCAAGCAAAGCAGTAGTATCATCATAACCATCAGGCATAGCAGAAGTGGCTTCATTAATTACTTGCGACATATCAGAATCAATAGCAGGTGTAGGTATGGCAAGCTTACTCAAAATAGAAGGTGAATCAAGTGCAGAGCTAGATGGCAGTTCCTTACCTCCCCTCATAGTAGAGGGATTATCATGGTTTTGTTGTCTTTCAGATTCCTCATAGTGATCAACAGATATAAATCCCAAGTGACTCAGAGAATAGAGCTATGCTCCCTAGAAATGGCGCTAGAAAAAGGTCTTGATAACCCACAAGTATGGGGGATCGCAACAGTTTTTGAGGGTAGAGTATTCAACCCAAATTTATTGATTCGACACAAGGGGAGCCAAAGAATATTCTCAACTAGAGGGGGGTGAATAGGCCATTTTTACAAATTCATCACTGAGGAAATTCAACTTGAGGAATTTCCTAAGTCACGAACTACTTGTAGCGGAATAATTACTCAGGTGCATGCATAACAGACCAGTAGCATAGTCAGCATGATGAAATGAAACATACACAGAGCACAGGTAGCGAGTAAACAGGATAAGCAGGCTGAAGACAAAGAGACTGAAGAAATAGGGTTGAGGAAATTGAGAAATTCTTCAGTCAAAGTCTTCAAAGAGTAAAGATAAAGTACATCAACACATGAATGAGGAAATGAAAGGGTTGACGAAATAGAACTAGTAGCTTGCTGAAGACGATGATTTGGTAGACCAGTTCCAACTGTTGTGACAGTCGTACGTCTGGTTGGAGCGGTTAGGTATTTAAACCTGAAGACACACAGTCCTCACCGTATTCTCCTTCAGCTAAGGTCACACAGACCTTGCCCAATCACTCGTGGTAAGTCTTCAGGTGACTTCCAAACCTTCACAGACTTGGTCACTCGGCGATCCACAATTTCCTCTTGGATGCTCTAGACCATGATGCCTAACCGTTTGGAGGATGCACAGTCCCAAAGGTAACAAGCATCGGTTCCACATAGGAACAATCTCTTCAGTGATTCTGAATCACTTTGGGTTTGTAGGTGTTTGGGTTTGGGTTTTTGCTCTCTTGATGATTTTCACTCAAAATCCTCGGAGGATGGGATGCTCTCAATGACAAGTGTCAGTTTCTCTCAGAGCAACCAACCAACTAGTGGTTGTAGGGGGTGGCTATTTATAGCCTAGGGAGCAGCCCCACATGATAATACACAAATGCCCTTCAATGATATGACCATTAAGTGGGTAGATATTTTGCGACAGCTGGCGCATAGCACAGCAACGGTCGAAAATTTGAGTATCAAATTACTCAGGGCTATCATGGTCCTCACTTGTAGGCAATCCGCACTGGCGAACTCCTAACTCATCAGTCAGAACAAATTCCTCAGAGACCAGAATATCTTCGTCTCTATCATTGAAGAAATTGACTGAATTATATGAGATTTCCTATGGCTTCACTCGAAAGGATTGGGTAGGTGTAGGATTTTGAGATGAGCATCACCTGGAAACTTTTCCTTAGTTTTACCTTGACCCCCTTTAACAGTACGGTGTTTCCTATAACTCAAGAAAGGGAAAATGAAACTACAAAAACAAAAGTCTTCACGCTTCATAATCCTCGCATGAATATCAAGTCTTCAAAATCACACCAATTTCTTCACTTTCCAAGTCTTCTAGAAAAACAAAGTCTTCAACTGAGACATTCATTTTTGGGGGTCGACTTTCATCGTAAATATCAAACTCCTCATAGACTTATAGACCTGTGTACACTCACAAACACATTAGTCCCTTAACCTATAAGTCTTCGATACACCAAAATCACTAAGGGGCACTAGATGCACTTACAATCTCCCCCTTTTTGCTGATTGGTGACAAGTAGGTTAAGTTTTCAACAGGGATAAACATATGAAGAGTAAATACTGATAATGAGGAATTTGATTGCAAGATATAGAAGAACCCCCCTTGAAGATGTGCATATTTGAGGAATTTTCTTTGGATAGAAAATGCACATTGTAGAGTAATATCATGGAGAGCTCCCCCTATATCTTGTAATTCATACACGCATTTAACATATAATCACTAGTACAATGAGGTGCTATACAAACAGTTTTTAACCCCTTTTTGCGACGACATTTGGAACCGTCGCCAAGTGAGTGTGGGCGATAGGGGGGGGGTCCTTCCCACACGACCCAGAAACCGTCGGGGATATGCCCACCTGGCACACACGCTCGGCAAAATGAGGTCATGTGCGACCGGCGAGCGCTCAAATATGGTTATACGTACAGTAGTGCTAAAAAAATCAATTATACACACGAAATCATTTCCGGTTGTAAGTACATCCCACACAGTCAGTCCCCGCTAAACATTTCTGTTCATATATACATCCCACACAGTCGCTCCAAGGAAAACGTTTCTGTTCGCAGGTACATCACACATGATATTAACAATTTTATTGTTTGCGTTATTGAATGCATCACACACGGTGTGTAGAAGAAACTATGTGGCAAAGGCTGTCCATCACACGCAGTTTTTATGTGGTAAATGTTTGCGCAAGGTGGCCTAACACACACAGTTTTCAAGAGAAGGTCATGTGTGATTGTTCATTGATCCAACACGGTTTATTCCTAGTAATTGTGTGTGTTGCGTGAGGTCATTGCCCACGGTATTTTCTCAATAACTGTTTGCAATAGCAAAACCCAATTAGCAGGCTAATTCGCCATTAGCAGGCTAATTTCCCTATTATTAATAATCCATTTATTAATCTAATTGACATTCATATTAAGCACATAATATATTTCATTTCCATATTAAGGAAGCAGGATTTCATAATTGAAATACATCAGAGTACAACATGATATAGCTTCAGCACTCAGCTACCCCATTACACAATTGCACCAGCAACAAGTTTCGCATGCAACATGTAGAACCTTTCTAAATTAGCATCATAGATGATACATAGACAGATGCATCTCATCTGGAAAACTGCTGAAGAGGAAGGAAAATATTGAGCCTTCATTCATGTTGAAGGTCTTTGCAACTTTAGGCCAGTGCCTGTGGATGATTGACCGTCTGTCCTTCGCCCTCTTCAGGAACACTTCAATATTGAACAGTGGGTGCTGTATGAAAACCTTCCTCGCCTCCTGACCATAGAGGTGGTTTGACAGGTAATCATCGGTGAACTGCTCTGGAAAGGCCTGAAAACAAGGATGTGCATAAATATCTTCTCTATATTGGAAATGGGCCAAAGGAATAAAAAAGGCAAGGTATAATAGTTAGTACCATCTTGTAGTGAACTGATGTCTTCTTCATTGTCTAGACAAAGATCTTTTTGTCTTTCATTGCTAATTTCTTTATCCTAACAATCTTTTTGAGTTTCTTGACTTGATTGATATTCATGGACAACTCATTTCCCCATATGCAAAAAGGGTCGAACAATGGGTCAAGACCTCTAACAGTAGGACCTACATGTGCAAGACCAAATTGTTGAAAACCTAAATATTAGAATGGTTCCTGCAATTAAACAATAATCTGCTATTAGACAACGGACCATGCACGTGCTAACCTCGATTGTAAACCTCAGTGCTTCCCAGTGTTTCCCTGCAACACATATAAGGTAGTTAGTCATCAGCTTAAGTAAGGGTTCACATTCTATCAGTAAAATATGTTGATGAAAAATAAGCACATTGCAAATTCATCAGATTAATTCAAGCCACATGGAAAACCCATTTATCCAAACCAAGCATGATTAAGAACTAGGAAATATAGCACTTGTATATGTTTCTCATGTATTAAGTGCAGCCAAATTCAATTTATTCCTCATATGCACAACAATACAAAATTCTACCCACGACAATTGGACATCGCATTGCAGAATTGAACCAAGCAGTTAACTAAACACCACAACAAATGAACCAAACATTAAATGAGCATCACATTGCACAATATAACATACTCCTAATAGAAGATCCGACAGTTAACCAAACCAAGCATACTTAACAACTTGGAAATATAGCAATTGCATTTGTTTCTCATGTATTTACTACAGCCAAATTCAATTTATTCCTTGCATGGTATACAATAACAGAATGCACCCACAACAATTGAACTTCGCATTGCAGAATTGAAGCAAACAGTTAACTAAGCGCCACAACAAATGAACAAAACATTAACTGATCACCACATTGCACAATATAACATACTCTATTAGGTCAACCCGTGTGTGATTCAGATAGCTTAACCCGTGTGTGATGAGTTTGAACATCAAAACTTTCGGTTCCAATTTCCCAGGTTACAGTGGTCATCCACGTCATTGCATAATTTGGGTACACAGCACACCCACACTTCTTAATCGAGCAAGTTCAACAATTAAACAGAGCTAGCTGGCCTAAACATTACTCTAACAAATTAAAGAATGACGCTCTTAATTAAACAAAACAAATAGTACTACTACGGCTGGTGCTCGTCGATCTCCACCGCCTCCTCCATGTCCAGCTCGCGCCCGATGGTCTCCTAAGGAAGGGGCTCCACGGCATCCATCGCACCATACTCGGCAAGCATCTCGCCAACCGCGTCTGCCATTTCTTTGGAAAAGGTCGCCATGAGTTGGGCGTGTGACGCCGCAATCTGGGCTTGGACGGGCTTCGTCGTCGCAAGGTATGCGGCGGAGGAACGGACGACTGCTCGAACGCTCTCGACGATTGCCAACTCTTCGACCATGGGTTGCCGACCGTTGTCGGAGAAGCTTCGTTCCATTTGTGCGATGACCGCCACGAGCTAGGTGTGGGCGGCCTCGACATGGTCGTGGGTGGCCTCCATCATGGCTAAGGCTGCCGCCGCGGAACGAACACCTGTTGTGCCGCTCTTGCCAGTTGCTATCCCCAAGGCAGATGTTGCTGCCGCCACTTGAGAAGCAACAACGGCTATTTGGGCTGCCTTGGCGGCCTGGTCGCAGATTACGGCCACGCTCATGCACCTTGTTAGCACGCGCATGGCGGCTGCGGCCGTGCTCTCGCCGGAGTGGGCCACCGAACTTGCCCTCACGACGCGGGTCCATGTCCTCGTCTTTCACCGATGATGATTGAACACTGAAATGATATTTGGGGAGCGAGCTAGTGTGCTTGACACGTCGGCTGTGGACTGTAGCCGACGCACCTTCTCGCGTAAGCCATAGGCGTACTATACACCGATGGTGCTCCAGGATATTTTGTACTACATCTCACACGGTTGGTGATAATAAACTGTGTGGGATCTACTTGATTTTTCATCTTGATTTGAATTACATAATGGGATCACAACGGCAATGAACGGTGTTTGAATTGCTAGACCCTTTATCTGCAGTGAACATGCAACTATATGTGTGTCGTAAAAAAATTGGAATTATTCAGGGTTCGTTTGGAAATTTTATACATTAAATTGGTTTTCTAGCCATTTCAGGTGCACAATTCAAAATTAAAGCACATGCAAATGCTCCAATGCACCAACATGGGTTGTAAAACCATATATGTGTCCATGGGTTTATGCTTATGTCCCATGCAAGAAATGGGTATGAATTTCAAACACCACGACACCATGGCTCTCCGGTAAATGTTGAGCTACTTGCTTTTGTAATTCCAGTAAATCCAAAACTCGTCTGAAATTCATGAAACTTGGCATGCTATCATGGAGCGACATCAACATGCCATGGTAAATTTTTTGCCCCATTTGGGGCAGGTTTGGTTATATGCTTCTCACAAACCAGAACTTCTCAGAACAAGCATGATGGTTTCGGTAGGGAATGTCCCACCTTTGGGGACAAAACGATATCCATTGTCTCTTATTGCTTTCAAAAAATTTCTCATGTCAACATAGAACAACAGGAGTATTGTGTCAATTTTTGGGATTTTTCCAGGTTCGTTTGGACATTTTCATGTATTAATTGAGTTTTCAATGCATTTATGTGCATAATTCAAATTTGAACTACATGCACATGCTCTAATGCATATAAATTGGTTGAAAATTCAAATCTGTGTCTTGGTTGCATGTTTAGGTCCCATGGAAGAAATGAGAATGAATGTCAGACACCCTGCCACCGTCACTCGGCCGCAAACATTGAGATACCTGGTTTTTAAATTTTAGTAAATCCATAACTCGTCTAAAGTTCATGAAACTTGGCATGCTATCATGGAGCGGCATCAACATGTCGTGGTAATTTTTTTGTCCCATTTGGGGCAGGTTTGGGTATATGCTTCTGACAAACCAGAGCTTCTCACAACAAGCATGATAGTTTCGGTGGGGAACGTCCCACCTTTGGGGACGAAACGATATCCATTGCCTCTTATTGCTTTCAAAAAATTTCTCGTGTCAACATAGAACAACAGGAGTGTTGTGTTAATTTTTGGGATTTTTCGCGGTTCGTTTGGACATTTTTATGCATTAATTGAGTTTCCAATGCATTTATTTGCATAATTCAAATTTAAACTACATGCACATGCTCTAATGCATATAAATTGGTTGAAAATTCAAATCTATGTCCTTGGTTGCATGCTTAGGTCCCATGCAAGAAATGGGAATGAATGTCAAACACACTGCCACCATCACTCGACCGCAAACATTGCGATACCTGGTTTTTTAATTCTAGTAAATCCAAAACTCATCTGAAATTCATGAAACGTGTGATGCTATCATGGAGCGGCATCAACATGTCGTGGTAAATTTTTTATCCCATTTGGGGCAGGTTTGGGTATATGCTTCTAACAAAACTAGAGCTTCTCACAACAAGCATGATGGTTTCGGTAGGGAACGTCCCACCTTTGGGGACGAAACTATATCCATTGCCTCTTATTGCTTTTAAGAAATTTCTCGTGTCAACATAAAACAACAGGAGTGTTGTGTCAATTTTTGGGATTTTTCGGGGTTCGTTTGGACATTTTTACACATTAATTGAGTTTTCAATGCATTTATGTGCATAATTGTATTTGAACTACATGCACATGCTCTAATGCATATAAATTGGTTGAAAATTCAAATATGTGTCCTTGGTTGCATGCTTAGGTCCCATGCAAGAAATGGGAATGAATGACAAACATCTTGCCACCGTCACTCGGCCGTAAACATTGAGATACCTGGTTTTTAAATTCTTGTAAATCCAAAACTCGTCTAAAATTCATGAAACTTGGTATGCTATCATGGAGCGGCATCAACATGCCATGGTAAATTTTTTGTCCCATTTGGGGCAGGTTTGGGTATAAGTTTCTCACAAACCAGGGCTTCTCACAACAAACCTGATGGTTTCGGTAGGGAACGTGCCACCTTTGGGGACGAAACGATATCTGCTGCGTCTTATTGCTTTCAAAAAATTTCTAGTGTCAACATAGAACAACAGGAGTGTTGTGTTAAATTTTGAAATTTTTCAGGGTTCGTTTGAACATTTTTATACATTAATTGGGTTTTCTAGGCATTTTATGCGCATAATTCAAATTTGAACTACATGCACATGCTCCATTGCATATAAATTGGTTGAAAAATCAAATCTTTGTACTTGGGTGCATGCTTAGGTCCCATGCAATAAATGGGAATGAATTACAAACACCAGGGCACCATTGATTGCCGGCAAAATGTTGAGATACTTTGTTTTTAAATTCTAGCAAATCCAAAACTCGTGTGAAATTCATGAAACTTGGCATGCTACCATGGAATGGCACCCGACAAGTTGTGGTATTTTTCATGTCCATTTTGAGAGAAGGCAGACTCGAATGATAGCCAACAAAGGCATTTTGAAACATATAGCTGCCACTCTAACATCGCAAATGCTTGTATAATTCAAATCGTGTGTGTTATGTTAACCATTCACGTGACGCCATGTGTCTTTGTTTTAACTGCTATAGGAGGTGTCGTGCGGACACCTGCTTGATTGAACGGAAGGCGTGCGAGCGCAGTCCGGTGCGCAGGCTGACCTAGAGGCGTGCAAGCTGTCCTCCAATGCGCGGGCTCACCGGGAAGCATGCGAGTTGTACGCTGTGCAGGCTCACTGGGAAGCGATCCCTTTGACTTCCATGGCCGTCCGCCTTCCTCTCCATTAATAGCGCCTGAGCCGCTGCTTAATATGGGTGGCCTTACTGTTCGCCTCCCATTCCCCTCCCTCCCGCAGACCTCCACCAACACCATGGAGCAGAAGAATCATCTGCCACTAGTCTTCATGTTTGGTGAAGTCGACTCCGAGCCGGAGGAGATAGAAAATAAGGAGGAATGGGGCCTCATGGACATGGCCCAGAACATGCTGGCCGCAGCGGTTGCTGCCCCCGCTCCCATCCCAGCTCCCATCCCCGCGCCCGCACCAGCGACCATCCCCATAGCATTGACGGGTTGGTCGCCAAGCACTATCACAGAGCCGGAAGCCGCGGGCGTCAGCAAGGTCTCCGCGGATCCGCACGAGGTCATGTACATGCCAGTGCTCGTGCCCGTCCCCGTGTGTGCCCCTCCACCCACTACGGCACCGGTCCCCATGCGTTTGGCTGCACCTGCCGCGCCTGTGCCCGTGCTCATGCCGCCCTCAGCGGCATGGGACGTTGCCGTCGACCGCTACTCGTCAGCGCCGTCAGTTGCCATCCTCCCGCGCCCCGCCCGTCGATCTCGTGACGACATGATATTTGATTTACAAGTGAAGAACATTCTGTGCTGCATTGAAGACTTCAACAACGGCGTCTCAGAGGACGATAAAGACAACGACGGTGCAGCACGCCGCCTCCGCCGCCGCCAGAAATAGTTTTTTTGTTGGGTTTAATACTGTATCTCGATCATATGAATATAAATTCACAGTATGACTGAATGAAAATATGGTTTGAGCGAACTTGCATTTTTCTCTCTTAATGTACAGACTTATCAAACGATTTTCTTTTGAAAAAAACATCAATGGTTTTTAAATATAGAACACTCATCGCAAACGTTTTAGTTAGAACACCCGTATGCAAACCGACAGCTTCCCCAGGAAGCCAAGGGAAAATGTGCCGAGCAGGATTTGGTAAGATTTGCATCTGTCATATTGGGTATGTTGCTATTTGTCAAACTGGAAAGATTGACATTTGTTGATCTAATAACATTGCCATTTGTCAACCTTGTAACACTGCGATTTGTCATAATATGAAGCTAAAAATCACTAGCACTTTCTAATTTTTGCAACTAAAATTCAGTAATTAAGCATAGATTTCATTCTTAGATTAAGTAGTTGTTCTTTATACAACAGTTCAACTCGACAGCTGAACCGACCAAACTTTTCACTAATTGTTGCCAACCACGTACTGAAATAGCTAGTTCTACTTTATATACTAGCTAATTTTAAGTACGTTGTACAGTTCCACCACACTATAGTCAGATAAACTGAACAAAATAGCCCCTAAATACTACTACTACTACAGAGGGGCTTTGTACTACTTCCGGCAGCCTCTCCTCTCTGCCGAGCACGCTTAGTAAGAGGCAGAGGAGGAGGAGCCTACCGATGAGCTGCTCAACTGCAATACGGTGCCTGCCGCTGCTGCACCTTCAGCGACGCTAACCTCGAACGACCTCTGCCTCTCTAGACGACCCCTCTCAAAGCGGTGGTTCTCCTCGTAGATCTCCTGATTCTTCGCCTCCGAGGTGACGTGTGCCGCGGACATGGCGGCGGTAAGGCTCTTTGCATGCTCAACGAGGCGCTCCTCCTCCTCCTCCTCTCGCAGGAACTCAGTGTAGCGCGCAAGGTCGCTGACGCACGTGCGGGCATCCACCTTCGCCTCCCGCCTTCGGGCGGCGGTGCCGGAGCGGTTGATGACCCCGGTGGTCAATGATGGGCTGGTGGCCACGGCGGCCGACGATGGGGTGGCAGCCACAACCACCACCTCCCGCCTTCGGGCCGCGGTGGTAGAGCGGGTGATGGCCGGCAATGGGGTGGCCGCCATGACGGACACCTCCCGCATTCGGGCCGCGGCGGCGGAGCTGGTGATGGCCTTGGCTTTCGACAATGGTATGGCAGCAACGGCAGTCGGAAACAACTGCCGACGGGCAGCGGTGGCGGAGCGTGTGGTGGGTGTACCGCGCACACCCAACAGGGATGCCACGTGCACTGCACTATGCCGGGGACTGCGCCACCGCCACGGTGTAGCCTCCTAGCTGGAGCTGTCCTCTGATGACGGTGGAGTGGCTGAGCGACGATGACGGACCGGCGCCATTGGCGAATGTGGGAGAAGCAGACGAGATAAGCTACAGGGAGGGAGGGGAAAATGTGACGCGAGACTCGCTGGCCGTGAGGGTTTATATAGCAGGCCGGTAAGCATTGGGATTTTGGGGGATTTCACCGAGTCAGACGGGAAGCTTGCATGGGAACCTGCGAGGTTGTGTGGGAACGGGCTCAACGTTTGGCCAAAAGAACGCCCCCGCGCGCTGCGCAAGCTTGCGCTGTAAGCTGTCTGCGGTAGCGGGGTGACAAGACGTGCGAGAGGAGGATGAAAGGCCACATACACATTGATGTCGATTGAAGCTACGTCGGTATTTCCCCAAAGAGGAAGGGATGATGCAGCACAGCGGGGTAGGTATTTCCGTCAGATATGAAACCAAGGTTATCGAACCAGTAGGAGAACCAAGCAACACAATGTAAACATCACCTGCACACAAATAACAACTTCTCGCAACCCAACATGTTAAAGAGGTTGTCAATCCCTTCCGGGGTACAACACCTCAAGATAGGCAAATGAACCTGAGGTAAATTTGTAGTTGATTGATAGATCGAACACCAAATAAATAAATAAGAATAAATTGCAGAAAGGTATTTTTGGATTTTTGGTTTAGTAGATCTGAAAATAAAAGCAAAGGAGAATATATCGGAAGGCAAATAGTATGAGAAAGAGACCCAGGGGCCGTAGGTTTCACTAGTGGCTTCTCTCGAGAAAAACAACAAACGGTGGGTGAACAAATTATTGTTGGGCAATTGATAGAACTTCAAATACCCATGACGATATCTAGGAAATGATCATTACATAGGCATCACGTCCAAGATTAGTAGACCGACTCCTGCCTGCATCTACTACTATTACTCCACACATCGCCCGCTATCCAACATGCATCTAGTGTATTAAGTTCATGGAGAAATGGAGTAATGCAATAAGAATGATGACATGATGTAGACAAGATCTATCTATGTAGAGATAGACCCCCATCGTTTTATCCTTAGTTGCAACGATACATACGTGTCGGTTCCCATTCTGTCACTGGGATCAAGCACCGTAAGATAGAACCCACTACAAAGAACCTCTTCCCATTGCAAGATAAATAGATCAAGTTGGCCAAACAAAACCCAAATATCAGAGAAGAAATACGAGGCTATAAGAAATCATGCATAAAGGAGATCAAAGAAACTCAAATACTTTCATGGATATAAAAAGATAGATCTGATCATAAACTCAAAGTTCATCGATCCCAACAAACACACCGCAAAAGAGTTACATCATATGGCTCTCCAAGAGACCATTGTATTGAGAATCAATAAAGAGAGAGGAAGCCATCTAGCTACTAACTACGAACCCAAAGGTCTACAAATAACTACCCACCCATCATCGGAGAGGCACCAATGGAGGTGGTGAACCCCATCCGAGATGGTGTCTAGATTGGATCTGGTGGTTCTAGACTCTGCGACGGCTGGATGAATATTTCATCGACTCCCCTAGGGTTTTGGGAATATTGGGGTATTTATAGAGCAAAGAGATGGTCCGGGGGGCACCCGAGGTGGGCACAACCCACCAGGGCGCGCCTGGGCCTCCTGGCGCGCCCTAGTGGGTTGTGCCCCCCTCGGGGCACCCCCCCCAAGCACAGCCAGGGCCCGTTGTGTTCCTTCTGGCCCATAAAAATTCTCTGTGAAGTTCCATGGCATTTGGACTCTGTTTGATATTGATTTTCTGCGATGTAAAAAACATGGAAAAAACAACAACTCGCACTTGGCACTATGTCAATAGGTTAGTACCAAAAAATGGTATAAAATGACTATAAAACATCCAAGATTGATAATATAACAGCATGGAACAATAAAAAATTATAGATACGTTGGAGACGTATCAACATCCCCAAGCTTAACTCCTACTCGTCCTCGAGTAGGGAAGTAATAAAAACGGAATTTTTGATGTGGAATGCTGCCTAACATGTCATATAATATTTCTTTCTTTATAGCATGGACATTTGGACTTTTATATTGTTCAAAGCGATAGTCTAGTTTTGACATGATAATTTAAATACTCAAGCATATCAACAAGCAACCATGTCTTTGAAAATATCAACGCTAAAATAAGCTATCCCTAGCCCATCATGCTCAACCATTGATCCATTCATGAAACACACTCGCACATTAGCTACATCCAATACTCAAGTACGATCATATTGCCTCCTAGTTGGTGCTTTTATAAGAGAAGATGGAGACTCAAATTCAAAATAAAAATTGCATAAAGTACAAGAAAGGCCCTTCACAGAGGGAAATAGGGATCTGTAGAGGTGCCAGAGCTCAAAGCGAAAAACTTAGAGATAAAAACATTTTGGGAAGTCTATCCATCCCACCAAAAAAAATGACTTAGAGTTCCCAACACTTTCCATGCTTAGATATATAATAGGCGGTTCCCAAACCGAAAATAAACGTATTCCTTTTTCCACCATACTTTCACTTTCCATGGCTAACCATATCCACTGGTGCCCTCCATACCAACACTTTCCAAGGAATTTATTATTTGAAAACATAACGTAAATTCATTTTTCATTTCAGGACTGGGCATCCCTAATATCTTTGCCTTACTCTCGTGCAATGACAAGTGAATAAACACTCATCGTGGGAATAACACATCTAGCATGGAAAATATTAGCCACCCCTCACCGCTCTACGAGCGAAACGAACACACAAAGGAGAAGTTTATTTTGCAAATTAGAGATGGCACATGCAAATTTGCTTAGAGCTGCAAAAGAATACCACATATAGGTAGATATAGTGGACTCATGTGGCAAAACTGGTTTAAAGGTTTTTGGATGCACAAGTAGTGATCATACTTAGTGCAAAATGAAGGCTAGCAAAAGATCGAGAAGCGACCAACCAAGAAACGAATAATCTCATAAGCGATAATTAAGTATAAGTAACACCAAATAATGCACCATAAGTAGGATATAATCTCATTGCATGATTATTGGCTTTCGTGCTTGCATAGGGAATCACAAACCTTAACACCAACATTCTTACTAAAGCATAATTACTCATCAAGATGACTCACATATCACATCATCATACCTCAAAACTATTACAAAGAATCAAGTTTATTTTGTCCAATGATCTTCATGAACATTTTTATTATATCCTTATTGGATGTCTATCACTTTGGGACTAATTTTCATGTGTTGCTTTTGACAAGCTCAAACAAATATAAGTGAAGATCATGAGCATAATTTTTTTCTCTCAAATTAATTTAAGTGAATCAAGAAAGGATTTGTTCAAAAATACTAAGCACACCATGCTCAAAAAGATATAAGTGAAGCACTACAGCAAGTCCATAGTTCATTAAAAATTTAAGTGAAGCATAGAGAGCAATTCTAACAAGTCATGACATAATTTTGGCTCTCTCAAATAGGTGTGTCCAGTAAGGGATCGAGATTTAAAACAAAAAATAAAACAAGCAAAGACTCATATCATACAATACTCTCCAAGCAAAACACATAGTATGTGACGAATAAAAACATAGCTTCGAGTAAAATACCGATGGTCGTTAGAAGAAAGAGGGGATGCCACTCGGGGGCATCCCCGAGCTTAGTTGATTGCTCATTTTTGGATAATAGCTTGGGATGTCGGGGCATCCCCAAGCTTAGGCTCTTCTACTCCTTATTCCTTCATCCATCGTAAGATAACCCAAAACTTGAAAATTTCAATCACACAAAACTCAACAAAACCTTCATGCGATCCGTTAGTATAAGAATAATAAATCACAACTATAATTGTTGTATCAAACCAATTCTTATTTTGTTCTTGTATTATATCTACTGTATTCCAACTTTTGTATGGCAAAAACTCATCGACGGAAATCAAAGAGCCATCAAAATAAGCACACAACACAAAGAAAACAGAATCTGTGAAAACAGAACAGTCTGTAGCAATCTAACTATTTCAAATATTTCTGTAACTCCAAATATTCTGAAAAATTAGGACGACCTGAGAATTTGTATATTGGTCTACTGCAAGAGGAATGGGTATTTTATCGCTCTCTGGTAAAAAACGAGAATTATTTTCGTGAGCGCAAAAGTTTCTATTTTTTCAGAAAGATCAAACAACTATCACCCAAGAAGATCCTAAAGGCTTTACTTGGCACAAACACTAATTAAAACATAAAAAACACAATCATAATAGTAGAAAAATTGTGCTAACACTAAAAAACAGGAAGCAAAAAGCAAAATTTTATTTTATTCATTGGGTTGCCTCCCAACAAGCGCTATAGTTTTACGCACTTACTTAGGCATAAAGCAAGGATCTAAGTTTTGTCTTCCGAAGTTTTGGCAACTTTTGTAAGGGTTTTCTCAAACCAGGGAGGCTCTTTACGCTTCCCTAAATTTTCTGAAAAAGAAACAATCTTTAGATCTAAAATATCCAATCGCTTGTTGCAAAGAGTAATCAAAGTATTCATGCGATTGATACTACCATTGAGATGCTTGAGGGGTTCGTTATATTTTTGTAATTCAACCATGTGTTTATGCAAATTACCAAGTTTGTCCAACATTTGAACTCCCTCTCAGGTGAAAGTAAACCCCTTCTTTTGAGGTGGAATCCCCAAAATTCCTTCTAAAATTTCATAGGCGGCATTGGCACCAAGCTCAATAAAATTCCCTAGCGGCAAAATCTAAGAGTTGTCTATGATGTAAAGCCAATCCTATGTAAAAATTACGAAGCAAGACCTTAGCGTCCCCCTTTAAATTGGAAATACGATAAGATTCCATAAGCCTATACCAAGAATCTTTCAAATTTTCTCCTTGACATTGCTTGAAGTAAAGCACTTCAAAATCTGGTGACAAAGGAGGAGTAGGCACGCTAGCCATAATGACTAGAAAGCAAAAACAAGGATAGATCTTATGAGAAAACGGCGAAGGGAAAAGAGAAGCGAATAAAAGGGTAAATTTTTGTGAAGTGGGGGAAAGGAAAATGAGAGGCAATTGGCAAATAAAGTAAATTGCAAGGAGATGAGATTTGTGATTAGGAACCTTGTATATGTTGAAGATTCTCCCCGGCAACGGCGCCAGAAATTCCATTTGATGTCGCTTGAAGCTACATCGGTATTTCCCCAAAGAGGAAGGGATGATGTAGCACAGCAGCGGTAGGTATTCCCCTCAGATATGAAACCAAGGTTATCGAACCAGTAGGAGAACCAAGCAACACAACGTAAACACCACCTACACACAAATAACAATTTCTCGTAACCCGGCATGTTAAAGGGGTTGTCAATCCCTTCCAGGGTACGACACCTCAATATAGGAAAATGGACGTGAGGTAAATTTGTAGTAGATTGATAGATCAAACGCCAAATGAATAAATAAGAATAAATTGCAACAAGGTATTTTTGGGTTTTTGGTTTAGTAGATATGAAAATAAAAGAAAAGGAAAATAGATCGCAAAGGCAAATAATATGAGAAAGAGACCCGGGGGCCATAAGTTTCACTAGTGGCTTCTCTCGAGAAAAATAGCAAACGGTGGGTGAAAAATTTACCGTTGGGCAATTGATAGAACTTCGAATACCCATGACGATATCGAGGCAATGATCATTACATAGGCATCACGTCCAAGATTAGTAGACCGACTCCTGCTTGCATCTACTATAATTACTCCACACATCGACCGCTATCCAGCATGCATGTAGTGTATTAAGTTCATGGAGAAACGAAGTAATGCAATAAGAACGATGACACAATGTAGACAAGATCTATCTATGTGGAGATAGACCCCATCATTTTATCCTTAGTAGCAACGATACATACGTGTCAGTTCCCCTTCTGTCACTGGGATCAAGCACCGTAAGATCGAACCCACTACAAAGCACCTCTTCCGATTGCAAGATAAATAGATCAAGTTGGCCAAGCAAAACCCAAATATCAGAGAAGAACTACGAGGCTATAAGCAATCATGCATAAAAGAGATCAAAGAAACTCAAATACTTTCATGGATATAAAAAGATAGATCTGATGATAACCTCAAAGTTCATCGATCCCAACAAACACACCGCAAAAGAGTTACATCATATGGATCTCCAAGAGACCATTGTATTGAGAATCAAGAAAGAGAGACAAATCCATCTAGCTACTAACTACGGACCCGAAGGTCTACAAAGAACTACTCACGCATCATCGGAGAGGCACCAATGGAGGTGGTGAACCCCATCTGAGATGGTGTCTAGATTGGATGTGGTTGTTCTGGACCCTGCAGCAGCTGGATGAATATTTCGTCGACTGCCCTAGGGTTTTGGGAATATTGGGGTATTTATAGAGCAAAGAGGCGGTCCAAGGGGCACCCGAGGTGGGCACAACTCACCAGGGCGCACCTGGGCCTCCTGGCGCCCCCTGGTGGGTTGTGGCCCCCTCGGGGCATCCCCCAGGTGCAGCCAGGGCTCGTTGTGTTCCTTCTGGCCCATAAAAGTTCTCCGTAAAGTTTCGTGGCATTTGGACTCCATTTGATATTGATTTTCTGCGATGTAAAAACATGGAATAAACAACAACTGGCACTTGGTACTATGTCAATAGGTTAGTACCAAAAAATGATATAAAATGACTATAAAATGGTTATAAAACATCCTAGATTGATAATATAACAGCATGGAACAATCAAAAATTATAGATACGTAGGAGACGTATCACACATACGGTTAATAAAAAAACGTTTACGATTTAATTACCTACTATACCCCCGTCCTGGTTTATAAGTAGGATTTAACTAATAAAATATGAATGTGTGTCGCCAAAGATTATATAGTTGGATTCGTATTTGAACATAGTTTCCAATTATATAATTTTTATAACATGCATTAACATTTCGTTGGTTAAATTTCAGGGCAAAGTATGGCACAAAATATAAAGGGGACTATAGACCAAGGCGGAGGTAGTAGCACAGGGCCGCTCTCTATGCAGCAACGCAACTGTCGGCCAGCTTGTAGGCGACCATTTCCTGCATGTTCAACTGCTCTATGCATGTAGTTGCTTGCGGTTGAGGCGGCCGCGGCGAGCTCTGCTCGCGTCCCTCCGGGTGCTCTGCCCTCGTCCCTCCACGCGCGCTACCAGTGTTTGGGGCCAGCGCATGATCACACACGTTCATGTGCACGCGGTTGCGCCAGGCGCGGCGCAACAATGCAGTTACCCGCAACAAAAACTGACATGCAGACACGCAGAGAATCTAGGCCGCCCGGCCCCTATTTATTCCTGCGGCCATTTACCTTCATCTCTCGCGTCACACGAGACAATAAGCACACCCACGATGAAACATACAGAGAGGA
This sequence comes from Triticum urartu, assembly GCF_003073215.2. Lineage (NCBI taxonomy): Eukaryota > Viridiplantae > Streptophyta > Magnoliopsida > Poales > Poaceae > Triticum > Triticum urartu. Next base: position 339,612,817 of record NC_053023.1, read on the forward strand.
CATCCAGCAGTTGCAATGGCGATCCCTGTGGCTGCAATGGCGCTCCCAGCGGCCGACGACGACAATGGCACGCAGTTCACCATGCATCACGTAGTGGACACCCACGTGAGGGGGAAGGCCCTCTCGTTGGTGTACACGAACGATCCGGTCTCGGTGGAGAGCTCCATCCATACTATGGAGCAGTTCCTTGCCGAGGACAAGTACCAAGTGGTCGGCTTCGACCTGAGTACACCATCGGTCGTGTCGGGCATGATTAGAAGGTTGCCATCGCCTAGTTGTGCATGCGACATGACGTCCTCGTCTACCACTACCACCTGTCCACAAGGCCTTGCGAGCGTTTCTCCAGGTTTATCAACAACTCCGACTTTTTCACTACGGTGGACACCACCAACAATCTAAAAGTGCTCAAGGTTTCAGGCTTGAAATGCCCGAATCTTGTCAACATACAGCACCACTACAACGTCTGGGGCAGCGACAAAAACAAATTGAACTCCTGGTTGACCTCGCCTCGGCCATCATCGACCCCTACTACATGAAGATGAAGAATGAGAGCAAGAAGGACAAGAACACCTGGCACAGTTGTAACATCCCAAAATTCTAAATTTTGGAATGTTATATTAAATTAATAGTTTTGATTGTTTGTTTGATTGTTGTGTGAATGATTGGGTGAAATTGAGTGCAATTTGAAACTTTTTGAAAGTTGAATGATAGGGAATGAAATGACTTTCCCAAACTTTCACTTTGCATTTTGATCTCAAAGAATTTAATTTCAATTCCAACACAAAACCCTAGAGTGAAGATGACATGACTTCTTCCATTTGAAATGAAAAAGGGTTTTGAAAAGATTTGAATTCCATTTGGACATATTTCAAATTCGAAAGATTTATGCAACTCAATGATTTTCATGAGAGAAGATAAAATGACTTCTTCAAATTATATGAAATAGAGTTGGAAGTGGTTTGAAATTCAAATTCAAAACCATTTAGGAGTTATTTGGGTTTTATTCAAATTATTTTTCTCCAAAAATAATTTATTTGGAAATTAGGGTAAAATGATTCCCTACAATATAAAATTGGAGGAAAGTAAATTTGAAATCATTCTAGTGTTTTAAAAATGATTTTATTGGGTTTTCTTTCAACAACAGCATTGTTTGACTTTTCTGAGTTTTTTGTGTATCTTATATGTACATGAAAATATGTTCATGTTTTAGGAAATTTTATTCTGAAATTTTTGGTATATAATATGTCTATATAAAAATTCTTATTGTTTTTCCTTTATTTTCTTGTGTGTCAAACGGCCGAAGCCAGCAGTGCCCAGCCTGAGGCCCATCTCTCTCTCCCTCCGCCACGGCCCACAGCAGTCCAGCCCAGGCACGTGCCCGAAACCCCTCCCCACCGGTCGCCCGCACCTCTCCCTTGTTCCCACACTCGCTGACAGCGGGGCCCGCGTCTTCTTCTTCCTCCTCCCGCAAGCCACGCAGGGCATCGCCACCACCGGAATCCCAAACTTCTCGGGATCGCGATCTGTCGATTCGCCCCCTCCTCCAAGAACTCCCCCCCCTATAAATACCCCTCTCCCTCGACCCATTCCCCTCCTTTCCCCGCACCAAGAACCTCCGCTGCCTCCCAGATTCCTCGCCGGAACCCGAGCGCCGCCGCGCGCCATTATCGCCCTAGCTCTCCACTATGACCACCTCATCGCCGCCTGAATCCACCACCGCATCCCCTTCACTCCACCGCACCTCCCCGCGAACTCTCCCGAGCCCTAAACCCATCGGAGCCCCCTCCCCGACGACACCCGAGCTGCCACCACCGCCGTCGATCTCGCCCTGCTTGACTCCATCGTCCCCGAGCTCTCCAGCAACCACCCCCGTGATCGCCGTCGTCTTCCGCGTCGAACGGAGCTCTCCCCGGCGCCGGAGACCCACGGGAGACGTCGCCTGCATCGACCCTGAGCCGCGGCCGTCGCCGGAGCCTCGCCGGAGCTGCTCTTCCTCCGCTGTAAGCCATCGCCGCCGTCCGATCTGTTTTTAACGCGCTAGATTAGATCTAACGAAGCGGTAGGTTTTTGTTTAGTGAACTGGTTTTTTTTGGTTTAGATTGAATCGGCTCGCCGGTTTAATTTTTTTAACACACGCATGTTTTTGTTAAGTTTCAGCTGAGCGTAGTTTAGCTACCGATCACCCACCGTTTAGCCCAGTAACAGCCAACCACGTAGCACTTGTCCAATTTGTTTTTTTCTTTCTGTTAAAAAAACAGGAATAGTTTCAATCTTAGATTGCTTATATCTTTTAGGTTTTAAGTCCAAATTGAGTGATTCTTTTTGCATTAGATTCAAAATTTCTTGAATTTTATGTTAGTGAAATTGGATTTCATATTTTAGTAGTTTAAATTTGAGTTTGCATGAATTTGTTCAAATCACTATTTTGGTCATATTTTGAGTTTTAAAAAATATTTTTGATTGATTCCTTTTGCTACGGTTTTATTATGGTTTTGTCTACCAGTAGCATATAGTTATTTATTTCTAGTTTATTTTAAATTAGGTTTTTAGCAAAACAGTATTGTTTTGGTTATAGTTTTGTTTTAGTCTTTTCTTTATTGTTTTTATTAGTTTTAAATTATTTATTTTTGTCACTCTTGAAAAATTTATTTTTGTTTCTGTTAGTCAACAAAAGAAAATAATTTTTATTTTAAAAATTATTTTACTTAGTTTTGTATGAAAACTTGTTTAGGTCATAGTTAGTGTTTCATAAAAGCTTTGTATTTGTTTCTTTTTGCTATTAAAAGTTTATGGAAAATACTTTCTATTAAAATTAGTTGTTTTATATTTTCTTTTGTTTATTTATTATTTTAGTATTTTCTTTGTTGTTAAATTTTACTTAGGACAAAGCTATTTTGGGTTATGTCTTAGAATTTTCTGTAGTAGTTATCTTGTGTTGTTTTCATTGGTTTATTATTTTGTGTTCTTTGTGAATTGCATTTTATTTGTTGATTTTTTGTGAGTGTTAGAAATTGCTTGCTAGTATGTTTGCTTATGTGAATACTATGTTTTACTATATAGATTTTCATCAGAGAGTTGCGTATAGTGCTAACAAGTTTTGCGAGAGCGATATTATCTTCATCAAGTAATACCAGGCAAGTTCACTTTGACCATGTTTTCCATACCTATGTTTATTTGCATGTAGTAGCACCCTCTCAAAAATCTCTCCAGTAGTGTTATTGAATCTTGTAGTTGAGTAGAATGCATGAGGTAGAAACCCATCTCCCAGTTACCAAACCCGGGACGTTATATAGTTTTAATGCTATGCTATAGTAGACGGGGTTTGGTATGAGTGCATGAGAGTGGTGTGAAGAAGGAGGACTCTATGTCAATGGTGACAACTTCATGATGGCACCTGCAAGGACTGCATCTTCCGGACTCCTCAAGATTTCAAGACTCGAGACAAGAATTCAATACACACTACTGGGTGAAGGACGGTTGACGGGCACCCCTGGAGAAACCAGTGGTTGGCCGGGATGCATGGAGAAGAGCCATGACATCTTGCGGAAAGCTTCACCCAGACTCAAAGAGACAGAAGAATACTTCATGCCCGGAAGCTTACCTATGCAACCGCAAGTCACTATGGGCTCTGGCTTGGTTGACCTTAGTTGTGACTCTGGCTAGGACGGTGCTAGTAGATGTAGAACTACGGTAGGGTTGGATGAGCACCGGACGGTGGTCAGAGGAACTCTTCGTAAGACCATGTTTCGATCGTCCTGTTCTCAAACATCATGAAGTGCGAGGACGAAAGGGGAGCGATCGAATCTTGCGGGTAAAGTGTACAAACCTCTGCAGAGGGTTAAAACCTAATCGATTAGCCATGTCCCCGGTTACGGACAATTTGAGCCTCTGGACTTGGATGTATCTCGGAACTCTCAACACCAGGCTGCTAAATTAATTGTGGGCAATTTATGATGATTTGGGCTATGAGACATCAGTTGCCGGAACCATGTCATGATAGAAAACTCCATAGTACAGACCCCGGATAATTCGTTTGATGTAGGGAAAATAAAACCAGCTTTTACACAAACAAAACTCAGATACAAAGCCACAAAGCCATACTGCATATAGTATAGTTTATCATCTGTTTTCTCTTATGGTGATCTTGCCGGTACATTCAATGTACTGACCTACACGGCTACAACGTATCATGTTGCAGGATTTTATATACAACGAGTGAGTTTCGTTGATTGGGTTACGGTCTACACTCAACCTGCCGATGGCGTTGATGGGACTCCACACCCATTGATTGTTTTCGCTTAGACATATAAGGTGTATATCAGTTTTACGTTATTTACACATGTGATTGCACTTTGATATATACATTGATGTACTATGTGTGCCAGCATACTGATCCGAGGATGGCACAAATACACAGAGGCTTGCCCGTCGGAGGCCGGGTCGCTACAACAGTGTGTGGCATGAGAGACTAGATGAACAACATGTCAAGTACGCGGCCAAGGACGCGTACAAAAGCTACGAGATGTATAGGTAGATCATTGACATGAGGAAGTGTCTTCCTACCCCAAACGAGGGATCGAGCCACAGAGCAGTGGCAGGAGCGTCACAAGAAGTAGATGACTAGATGATCGTTTCTCCTACTTTAGAATGCATGCAATTGTTTATTTAGGTGTGTGTGAATGATCTGTATAGTCACTTATGCAATTGGATGTTCATTTCAGTTATATATATACATGTTATTCTTCTGTAGTGTAACACCCCGGATGTAACTTGCCATATTTGTAACTTCGACTCTTGCCATTTTCGGCTTTAAGTTATGAGATTCCCTTCGTGGTTGGGTTTTGTCTTTCGTTTTGCATTTTGTTCATGTCATGCATTTCATATCATGTCATCATGTGCATCGCATTTGCACTCGTGTTCATCTCATGCATCCGAGCATTTTCCCCGTTGTCCGTTTCGCAATCCGTCACTCCCACGTGCACCGGCGCACCCCCTTTTGTCTCATTTCGTGAGCGGGAGTTCAACGTTCTCAGAATAGGCCGAGATTTATCAAGTGGTCTTGGTACACCACCGGTAGACCTCCTGTCAAATTTCGTTCCATTTGGAGCCCGTTTGATACCCCAACGGTTAACCGCAAAAGCCTATTTAGTGTTGCAGCCCAACACCCCTCCAAAACATCCCAATAACCCATCTAAACCATCTCCATGTCCTTCGTCGTAGGATCACGATCGTGTGGGAAAAAACCGCACCTCATTTGGACACTCCCACCTCCATCTACCTATAAATATTAGCATCCCTCCAAAATTCCGGGTCGAAAACCCTAGTCCCTCTCCTCCTCACCGCCGGACGCGTCCGGACCGCGCCGGACACGTCTGTGCCGCCGCTTCCCTCCAATCCGTCGCCGCCACGTGGCGCACCCGCACCCACATCGCCGCCGCCGCCCGAGGCCCAGATCCGGCCCGCCCCGGGCCGAACCGGGGCTTGCCGGGCCCGCGCCGCTCGCGCACTCCTCCGCTGCCCTGCGCCAAGATCGGTCACCGCCCTCACCTCGCCGGCGCTTCGCCAGAGGCCGCCTCACTCCTCCTGCCGGCGACACGTGCCACCTCATCTTCGGCCGTTGCTCCACCGCCCGCCGGCTTCCCCGCCGTCGTGCGCCATCACCGCCCATGCTGTCGCCTCCTTTCCCATCTCACCGGCCGGCCCGAGCTCCACCGGCATCGAGCTCCTCCGCCGCCGAGCGCTACCTCGCTGTCCGGCCCTGCCCCACCTCCGCCGGCGCCGGATCCGGTCAGATCCGGCCTGACCCAACCTCCCCGCGCCTCTCCGCCTTCTTCCTCGTATCCGGCCGCCGTGTTCCTCCGCTCCGGCGACTACTTCGGTCGTGCCTCGCAAACCGTGCCCGAGCTAATCCTAGATCCGAAGGGTGAGAAATTCTTCTAAGTCCTTTTCTGTGACATTTTCTTGCACTATTCATCATGTCACATCTTCGTGCTCGTTGATCCAAATCTAGCATATGATATGTCAAATTGTTCGTCTCGTTGAGCTCTTCATGTTAGAAGAATTTCCATGCATGTTACTGTTCATTATGATGCCATTTTCTTTGATGCAAGAGTGCTATAAAATTCAGCTCCTGGTACTTATCAGATCATGGTGATTTGTCATTTTTGTTGCATTTGATGTGTGCACCATATAAGCATGAGGTCTACATGTGTCTTGAAATACATCATGCCATATTTAGAGAGGTGCAAACGTTGTATTTTTGTGATCTATGTGGTGACTAGAACAAGCATGCAAACAAGGCTCCGTGATGTTGCTATTTTCAGGGACTTAGGATTTTGCTAAGTCTTTTCCCTGCTGTTATTTTGATGCCATATAAACATGATGCTACAGTGAGATCCATGCTTCTTTTGGGATACTTCACTAAGGATGTTTTGAACATGCGGTTATGCTCTATCCATCCATGCCCCTGGTTGCAATTATGGAGTGTTCTAGCATGTCTTTTGATTTCTCTACTTTTGCTATAAAATGTTCCTCGCAGAATGTTAACATGTTTATCACAATTGCCATGGTTGTTGCTAGTCATCCATGCATCCTGTGAACTTTCTCTTGGCATGGTTAGCTTGATGAACTTGTCATCGTGCTATTGGTATGCTTGTGTTGTCATTTAATGCTTTGTGGTGAGTGGCATGAGCTCGCAAAGTTGCTATCATAAATCTGTTTATGCCATGCTCTGTTTTTCACAAAGTCTGAAACTGTTAATGAAACTTGCTATGTTTACATGGGTGCCATCATATCTTCTGTGCCTTTTTGGCTCATATTCAGTAAGGGACTTTTGTTCTATGCTTTTAGTAGGATCATGCCATGTTTTTTTGTTTGCTATGATATGTTCCTGTAGCATATTATTTGCTTGCTCTAAACAGTGCTTCCTGATGTTGTTTTGACATGTCAGTATTTTCACCAAGTCTGTGAATCTGATATCTTTTACACTTTTGCCATGCTTGTTTGAACCTGTTCTAGTGTGATTTAGCCGTAGCACAGTGTTCTTATTTTGTCAAGCATCTCTTGTAAATCACTGCCATATGCTTTGTTGCTATGTTGGAGTGTAGTAGCTTAGTTTCTTGTTGCATTATAGGTGTCATCGTGCTGTTAATCGCAATTTTGTGTCATTCTTGTTTTGCTTGCCATTTGCAAACCATGCATCCGTTTCCGGTGATCTTTATATCGAATTCAACCGAAATCATCTCATCTTTCCAACGATATACTTGGTTTTCAAAGTTTATGCTTTGATCATTCTTTCCCTTCTGGAGCACGCATATGCATTGCATATCATATCTTGCATACACTACTAGGGAAAAGCCTATACACAGAACTTTAGCAGTAGCGCATGTTAAAAAAGGGCGCTACTGCTAGACATCAGTAGCGCGTGCTAAATAACCGCGCTGCAGATACATATATAGCAGTAGCGTGTCCCGTTGTAAAAGCGCTACTACAAAAATTCCCACCACTAAGCCGATCGGCTACACATATTAGTATAGCTCTTTTAGAAACAGCGATGCCGCTAATTTTGTCGTAGCAGCGCGTTTATGTGTAAGGCGCTACTGCTAACGAAAATAAAAGAAAATGAAAAACAAGTAGAAAAGTAAATGAAAATGAAAGAAATAGAAAAAGGAGAAAGGAAAAAAATAAAATGAAAAAAAATAAATGAAAAAAGGGAAAAAGGAGAAAGGAATAGCAGTAGCGCGTTTCAGGAAACGCGCTGTAGCTAACTTAGCTATAGCGCATTTTCAGGAACGCGCTACCGTTACGTTTCACTTAAACAGCGGTCCTCCCCCGGCCACCACTTCTCCCTCAAATCCCTCGCCCTCGCCGCCTTCTCCCCAATTCGCTGTCGCCCCACTTAGCCGCCGTCTCCTGCCGGCGTGGACGCCCACAACCTCACCGTCTCCCCCCGAGGCCGCCGCCATCCTCACCGCCGCCTCCTGAGGCCGCCCTCGACCTCACCGCCGCCCGAGCCCGCCCAGGACTGCCGCTGCCCATTCCTGAGCCCGCCCTCTCCGCCCCTGCCTCCGTTGCCGAGCACCTCCCCGCCACTGTCTCTCCCCTCTCTGTAAGTCCCCTACCCCTCCCCAGTCCTCTCTCTCTCTCTCTCTCTGCATTTTAGAGCAAAAATCAGTAGAGCAAAAGTTAGTTTATAGCAAAAAAATTAGTTTAGAGCAAAAGATGTTAGGTAGTAGATGTTAGAGCAAAAATTAGTTTAGAGCAAAAAATTTGGTTTACAGCAAATGTTAGTTAGGGCAGTAGGGTTTAATTAGGGTAGATGCTGCTTGTAGTATATAGTGATACTAGTAGATGTTAATTAGGTTAGCGCAGTAGTGGTACTAGTAGATGTTAATTAGATGTTTTTAGTTAGGGAAGTAGAGTTTTGCTAGGTTAATAAGGTTAGTAGTGCTGCTAGTAGTAGTGGTACAGTAGGTTAATTAGGTGAAGTTAAATGAATAACTTAAATGAATGAAATTAGTAGTTAACTGGATTTTTTTCCTTTCATCATTACAGAGCACTAAAGTTAACTGAATTTTGTTCTATTAGTAGTTAAATGAATTTTATTCTACACTTTGTTTTTGAATTAGCTTGTGAAATTTGGACATGTATATTTGGACATGTGGTTGCTCGTGTATATTTGGACATGTGTTGCGGTGTCGAAGATGGATATTTGAACACTGTTTCCAGGGAATGAAGCTGAGTGGCCTATGTTTTGCCAGAATGTTGATTCATTTCCGTTCCGGCAAATTTCAGGTTCTCGATTTGTCCACTTTTTAGCAAAGGTCATGCCGAAATTTTCCGTGAATTTCGGCATGACTTGTGCTACAAACTAGGACATATCGAGTGCCCGGGATTTGCCACACCGGGAAGGAGTCAACGTTCCTGCAAAACATGGGCCTTTTTTATGTCATTATTCATTTTATTAGGTCTAGAATTAATTGACTAGATTTAATCATAGGAAACATGGCTAGCAACGATGAAGGGCAGGGTTCTGGTGATTGCGACGACGTCTACCTGGCGGCTGACGAATTTTTGAGCCTTGCCGACGATCAACCGATGCTGTTGCTGGGCCCACCAATCGCATTGGGGACTGATACCGGCACATAGACCGGTGCTGAGACTGAGACCGGCATCGAGACCGGCGCTGCCTCAGGGAGCGGAGCCGGTATAGAACCGAAAGCAAAGAGGCGACGGCTTCCTAACAAGCTCAGGACTACTAGACTGGTGGTCACGGAGGTGGACGACGACAATTTTGAGCCAAACGCGCTTGAGGAAGCGTGCGCGTGCTACGGCAATTAAATAGGCTGCATCATACAGACAACCGCCACCATCAATGATGAGAAACTAAACAAGATAGATAATATGAGGCCCTCCCTCCTAAAGAAGTTGCACCAGATATTCTTGTTCCCGGGCTGGAATGAAAAGGATTATAAAGATCCAGATAAGGACCTGGCAATGAAAAAGATAAACAAACACGCCATGAGCAAGTTTAGCGACGCGTTGGCCGCCTGGAAAGCAAGGGTGAAATATCGGATCGTCAACGAAAAGGAACTGTAACACCCACGATGCGGCTATATCTCCCACGTGTCGGAGCACGACTTAGAGGATAACCGCATTGTAGGCAATGTCGCAAGAGGGGTAATCTTTACACATCCCATGTACTGAATAAGAAAGAGGATAAAGAGTTGGCTTACAATCGCCACTTCACACAATACAAGAATATAGCATTACATCATCCAGATACAATCAAGGTCTAACTACGGAACCAAAATAAAAGAAGACCACCCCTAATGCATATATCCCCGATCGTCCCAACTGGGCTCCACTACTGATCAACAGGAAACGAAACAACACAACAGACACGATCTTCATCGAGCTCCTCCTTGAGCTCGGTTGCGTCACCTGGACGGAAAATCGGCACCAGCAAACTGGTTTTGGAAGTAATCTATGAGTCACGGGGACTCAGCAATCTCACACCCTCGTGATCAAGACTATTTAAGCTTATGGGTAGGTAAAAGGTATGTGAGGTGGAGCTGCAGCAAGCACTAGCATATATGGTGGCCAACTTATGCAAATGAGAGCGAGAAGAGGAGGCAAAGCACGGTCATGAACTAGAAGTGATTAAGAAGTGATCCTGAAACTACTTACGTTCAAGCATAACTCCAACACCGTGTTCACTTCCTGGACCCCGCCGAGAAGAGACCATCACGGCTACACACGCGGTTGATGCATTTTAATTAAGTTAAGTGTCAAGTTCTCTACAACCGGACACTAACAAATCCCATCTGCCCATAACCGCGGGCATGGCTTTTGAAAGTTCAAAACCCTGCAGGGGTGTCCCAACTTAGCCCATCACAAGCTCTCACGGTCAACAAAGGATATTCCTTCCCCCAAGACAATCCGATCAGACTCGGAATCCCGGTTACAAGACATCTCGACAATGGTAAAACTAAACCAGCAAACCACCCGAATGTGCCGACAAATCCCGATAGGAGCTACACATATCTCGTTCTCAGGGCACACCGGATTGTCCAAACTTCCGGTAGGCCAACCCAGAGTTGCCCCTGGTGGCCACCAGCGGCTGACAAGTTGGACCAACACTCAGAGGAGCACTGGCCCGGGGGTTTAAAATAAAGATGACCCTTGAGTCTGTAGAATCCAAGGGAAAAAGGCTAGGTGGCAAATGGTAAAACCAAGGTTGGGCCTTGCTGGAGGAGTTTTATTCAAGGCGAACTGTCAAGGGGTTCCCATTATAACCCAACCGCGTAAGGAACGCAAAATCAAGGAACATAACACCGGTATGACGGAAACTAGGGCGGCAAGAGTGGAACAAAACACCAGGCATAAGGCCGAGACTTCCACCCTTTACCAAGTATATAGATGAATTAATTAACATAAAAGATATTGTGATATCCCAACAAAATCCATGTTCCAAACATGGAACAAACTCCATCTTCACCTGCAACTAGCAACGCTATAAGAGGGGCTGAGCAAAGCAGTAACATAGCCAAACAAAGGTTTGCTAGGACAAGGTGGGTTAGAGGCTTGACATGGCAATATGGGAGGCATCATAAAGCATGTGGTAGGTATCGCGGGATTAGCAAAGCAAAAGAGCGAGCAACTAGCAAGCAACGATAGAAGTGATTTCGAGGGTATGGTCATCTTGCTTGAGATCCCGCAAGGAAGAAGAACGAGTCCATGAAGAAGACAAACGAACATAGTCGAACGGATCCTCACAAACGCGGCGTTATCGAAACTAACCGGAAGAAGCAACACCGGAAAGAAGCAACACCGGAAAGAAGTAAACAGCATGGTAAACAACCATCACATAAACATGGCATGATGCACAACCAAGTATGATGCATGTCCGGTTTAAATATGCATGACATGGCAAAGTGTAACAACCCAAACTACAAATTAATTGGAGCTTAATATGCAACGGGTTGCATATTGACGGAACACCACATCAATTATCTAGTTCTCTCCCGGTTAGGTACTCAAGAATATTAAATGTTGGTTAACAAGGTAAGAGGTGAAGCATAACAAAAATATACCATTTAAACAATTTAAATGGGGCCGGATATAACAAACAACAAATCCGGTAAATCCCCATATGTCTTAGTAATTTAATGCAACAACAATTTAAACATTTTAATTGTTGTTATCATGATGCGGATGACATGTGCAAGTTTATGCAATTTTATTAAAAGTTGACAAGAGCATTATGAAGCATTTTTCACTGTGGTGGAAAGGAAAAGGGGTGCCATGGCAACGATAACGAAAATGGTGCCACGGCAGCGTTCTGGTTCTGGTAACTCCATTGAGATACTGATGCAAAGGAGAAGTGTGTGGATGCGTGCAAAAGATGGTGGGGCGCTCCCGGATTCCGGGTGTCCCACAAGTTAGTGGCATGGAAACGAGTGACAGTACGGACACGGTGCGGACAAAGGGTGCATCTCATCCAACATGCATTCATTCGTTCACGGGCGTCGTCTCGGGGTTATACCTTCGAGGTGAGACTTTTCGGAACGGATCAAGTTCGTAGCGGAAGTAGACGGTCTCGCCACGTTCGTAGTGGTAGTAGTTGTACTCATGCCGTAGTGGAAGTAGTGGTTCACATTCTGTAGAAGTACGGGCGACAGTAGTGGTACATGTCTATCATTGCACGGGTTTCCGTAGATGTTCGGGGTCACGACGAGGAACTTGATGCATCGTTGAACTTGGCGTCCGAGGAATCCCGCGTAGCCGTACACGAGTCGTTGTCGAACTTGACGGTTCCGTTACACGGTTCTTTGGAGACGATAATGGTGTACGGGTCTTTTGGCCTTGATAGTCGTACACACATCCGAAGAGGAACTCGGCGTTCCGATGCGGTGTAGGGGTACATGCCGATGGTCGTCGTGGTACTTGGCATTTCGTTCAGCACTCTTTCGAGCATCCATGTGATCTTATCGGTGGTGTACTTGGCGATTTCCGAGGCAACCTTGACGCATCCGTTCATAGAGGTACTTGGCAGTTTCGTTCAGTCGGTCTTGCCGGTCTCGGTAACGTAGTTGTACAATAGCGTCGTTGAACTTGTCGAACCCAAACTCTAGGAGGACCATCGTGGTACTTGGTGTTTCGTGTAACTGGCGTCCTTTCGACCTTGAGGGAGAAGAAGCAACACGCCCACAGCGCCCAGTGGGGATGGTCCTGCAGCAACAGGAGGTCGATGGCGGAGCAGCAGCAAGACAAAGAGCTCGGCGGCCTGGACTCACCAGTCGGAGTGACGACGGGGTCACCAGGTGGCGCGGGGACGAAGCAGTAGGAGAGACGGAGCGGAGGAACGAAGTCGCGAGCGGCGGATCCGGCCGGGAATAGGCGCCGGCGGCGGGAACCTCGTGGGCAGCCATGACGAGGTCCCTGGCAGGGCAGGGCGATGACTCTAGGAGTTAGGGATGGCACGACAGAGAGGCTCTCGCTGTGACGCCCGGATAATTAAGCGACAGTAAAACTCTGCTAATGATGCCACGTCACCTCCGTTACTGTTGCTAACCTTTCGTTGATTCAAAACCAATTCAAAATATGGCACACAACAAAAGTTTTCAAACATTGAAACAAAAATGTTCGGAGTGAACCAAATATTGCATAGATAATTGTGGTGGAGAAACCAAACCTTCATAAAATGTTTAAGGGCTCTAAAATAATTAAAACAAGTAGTGAAAACAATTAAACAAATGCCTATTGAATTTTATAAAAATATTAAAACTATTTTATTATGGGTTAAGAATTAATCCGACAGTAATTTGTTTATAAATACAAATTTAGGTACTAGTGGAAATTTTGATAAAACTAAAAATAAAAGAAACTAGAAATAAAAGAGTAAAAGAAAAGATTAAAACCAGAAAACAAAAGAACAAAAAAAAGAGAAAGAGAAAGAGAAACACCTGCCCCCTGGGCTTCGGCCCGGCAGGCCACAGGCCCAACTGGGCCAAAGCCCACCCCCTCTCACTTAACCCCCACGCCCCCGAAACCCTAACCTACTCCACTCCCCACTCCCCCCCACCACGTCGCCCCCTCCCTCGACTGGATCTGGATCGGGGCAAACCTCCGATCCCGTCGCCCGTCGCCGCGACGACCTCGCCGTCCCACGCCACGGCGCCGCGCCCGGAGCCCGCGCCTCCTCGCTGGCCTGCACCTCGTCTCCGCCACGCACGTCGTCGTCGTCGTCCTCCCCAACCCCAACTGCCCCATTCCCTACGTCCCTATGTGAGCCCGCTGCCACGCTCATCTCCGCGCTCCTCTCTCTCGCGCCTCTGCTCACCACGGCCTCGCCGTGACCGGCGTGCCTCTGCATGCGCCGTGGCCGCGCTCTCTCCCCCCCGCTGCTCCCTCGTCCCGTGCACGCGCCGCCCGCACGTGCACGCCCCCACCGCGACCCCCCTGCCCCCTACTCACACGCTTGCGCGCCTCGCCGTCCTCGCTCGCCCTCGCGACCGCGCCGTCCAGACCACCGAGCACTACCGCGCGCGACCTCCCGACCGCGTGCCCACGCGCTGGCCTCGCCCGCTGTTGCCGCTCGCGTTCCACCTTGGTTCCTCGTCGCCTGCTCGCCATCTCCTTGCCCCGCGTGCGCCCGTTGACGCTGACGCACGCCCGTCGCTCGACCCAGCTTCCCCTGCACGCGCCCAGCTCGCCACGGCCTGGCCAAGCGCCAGCACCCCGCGCGTGACCGCGCCCCTACTCCCCTTGTCCCACTTTGCCGCGGCCTCCCGCTACCGCACGCCGCCCGGTTACCGCTGCTGCACCGCCCCCCACGCCAGGCCCGCACCTTCCCTGGCCGACACCGTGGCCACCGGCCTTCCCTTGCTCCGACGCCGTGCCGGGTTTGCCCGCCCCTGGGAGAGCGTCCATTCGGGCTGGCGCCCGCCGCCTGCACGCCCGACCCGCTAGGCCGCTGGCCCTATGACATGTGGGGCCTAGCCCCTAAAACGTTTTAAAAAAAGAGATACAATAATAATAATAATAATAATAATAATAAATATAATTAATTACTTAATTAATTAAATTAAATAATTAAGTTAATTAATCCTACTTAATTAATCTAATTAACCTGTTAGTCTAACTAAGCACTAATTAGTTTAACCTAACCCTAATTAGCTTAACAGTCCCTGACGAGTGGGACCCACCTGTCAGGTTGACCAGTCAACTCTGTTGACTACTGACGTCAGCATGACATCATGCTGATGTCATTAATCCATTTTTGAATTAATTTAAATGATTAATTAAATTCCAGAAAATTAATAAAATATTTTCAACATGAAAGTTGCTCAGAACGATGACACGAATCCGGGTATGCAGCCCGTTCGTCTACCACGCATCCCTAGCATAGCGAACATGCAACTTTCCCCCTCTGATTCATCTGTCCGAAAACGTAAAACACCAGGGATATTTTCCCGGATGTTTCCCCCCTTCACCGGTATCACCTCATACCGCGTTAGGGCACCCCTAGCACCGCTACTTGCCATGTCATGCATCGCCATGCATTTGTTTGCATTATATTTATTGTTTCTTCCCCCTCTTCTCTCTCTAGACACCGAGACCGACGCCGCTGCTACCCAGTACGACTACGGAGTTGACGACCCCTCTCTCTTGCCAGAGCAACCAGGCAAGCCCCCCCTTGATCACCAGATATCGCCTACCCTACTCTCTATACTGCTTGCATTAGAGTAGTGTAGCATGTTACTGCTTTCCGTTAATCCTATCCTGATGCATAGCCTGTCCTTGCTACTACTGTTGTTACCTTTACCTACAATCCTAATGCTTAGTATAGGATGCTAGTTTATCATCAGTGGCCATACATTCTTGTTCGTCTGCCATGCTATACTATCGGGCCGTGATCACTCGGGAGTTGATCACGGGTTTATACCTATACATAATATATGATACTTGTGGTGACTAAAGACGGGTCGGCTCGTAGGAGTACCGCGAGTGATTCATGGATTGGGTCCAAAAGGACGTTTGTCCCGACGGCCCTCCGAGTGGATCTTTGTGGCGAAGCGACAGGGTAGGTTGAGACCACCTAGGAGAGAGGTAGGCCTGGCCCTGGTCGGCGTTTGCGGTTATTTCAAGATAACACATTTAACGAGATCTTGGTATTTGATCTGAGTCTGGCTATTGGCCTATACGCACTAACCATCTACGCGGGGACAGTTATGGGAACTCGACGTCGTGGTATCAGCCGAAGCCTTCGTGACGTCAGCGACTGAGCGGCGCGCGCCGGATTGGACTGGAATGCCTGCTAGGCTAGGTCTGCTTCCGGCCGCATTCGCAACGTGCAGGTGTGCAAAGGGCGATGGGCCCAGACCCCTACGCCATAGGATTTAGACCGGCGTGCTGACCTCTCTGTTGTACCTTGGTAGGGCTGCGATGTGTTGATCTTCCGAGGTCGGGCATGACCCAGAAAAGTGTGTCCGGCCAAATGGGATCGAGCGTGTTGGGTTATGTGGTGCACCCCTGCAGGGAAGTTAATCTATTCGAATAGCCGTGATCTTCGGTAACAGGACGACTTGGAGTTGTACCTCGACCATATGACAACTATAACCGGATACCTAATAAAACACACCCTTCCAAGTGCCAGATACAATCGGCGATCGCTCTCTCACAGGGCGACGAGGAGAGGATCGCCGGTTAGGATTATGCTATGCGATGCTACTTGGTGAACTTACCATCTACTCTCTTTTCCCGCTGCAAGATGGAGGTTACCAGAAGCGTAGTCTTCGATAGGACTAGCTATCCCCCTCTTATTCCGGCATTCTGCACTTCACTCCACATATGATACCCTTAATCCTTTTGATACCAATGCATACATATGTAGTGTAGCTCCTTGCTTGCAAGTACTTTGGATGAGTACTCACGGTTGATTTGCTTCCCCTTTTTCCCTTTTCCTATACCCGATTGCTGCGACTAGACGTTGGAGCCCAGGAGCCAGACGCCACCATCGCCGACGGCTACTACTACTCGGGAGGTGCCTACTACTACGTGCAGCCCGCTGATGACGACCAGGCGTAGTTTAAGAGGATCCCAGGCAGGAGGCCTGCGCCTCTTTCGATCTGTATCCCAGTTTGTACTAGCCTTCTTAAGGCAAACTTGTTTAACTTATGTGTGTACTTAGATATTGTTGCTTCCGCTGACTCTTCTATGATCGAGCTCTTGTATTCGAGCCCTCGAGGCCCCTGGCTTGTAATATGATGCTTATATGACTTATTTTATTTGTAGGGTTGTGTTGTGATATCTTCCCGTGAGTCCCTGATCTTGATCGTACACGTTTGCGTGTATGATTAGTGTATGATTAAATCGGGGGCGTCACAAGTTGGTATCAGAGCTGAATTCCTGTAGGAATCCCCCTTCCACACTCTTGGCCGAAGTCGAGTCTAGACATTGCAAAAACTTTTACTAACATGGTTGTGTGCCTTACGGGCCCATGCCGCCATTGGGTGGTACTAGGATCTTTTACTCCTCGTCTATACTCTGGGACTCTGATCTCTCTTCTATTCGGGTGAAATGATTTTTACTAACTCTGACTCTAGGTTCTCGTAATTACTTCCTCCCGGAGAGCCCCTCACTCCAGATGATTGCTTGGAGCGCCAAAGGACTCCGAAGATATTCTCCGATGTTATCCCGAGAACTTGTGCTCATTGTGATTGCAATTCCCTTCCATTGTCAACCCCTATAGGTAACTACATGCACTTGCCATTCTTACATTAGTCCCCAGTTGCTCTTGCTATTACAAGATACCCCAAAATACTCATTGTTGTTTCAAGATTACTTTGTGCATACTGCCTTGTAATTCCTTGTCACCTGAATACACCTACAAATTAATCCTCATACTTATCGAGCATCTGCTCATTCCCAGTTGTTCCTGTGTTTCGCAAAAGTCTTCGAAATACTATTTGATCCTCCAAAATTCCTTAGTAGCTTATTTCTCTGCAATACTTGTCTGCTTGCATTATGGATGCTTTCAATATGTCTGGCAATATTCGTTAGTATCCTTAGACACCGTCATTTTGATCCTATTGATTCAACATGAGTGCGAATGCACGCAATTATCAGTTGATCCTTTTAAATTATCCTACTGGCTCAGACGTCATGTTAAACATGAGCTAGATCTTGACCAATTAAATTTTGCCATCAATTGCACCACTAAGGCTTTACAACTTATCCACCCCTAATCAGAGCATTACTTCTAATCCCTTGTCTTGGAATTGATAATTCCTTTGCATTTGAACTTTGAGTTAGTCAGTTGTTTCTATAAACTGATCTCCTTGCATTCCTTCTTCCTCTGGCTGAGTACCGATGCTCACATCAGATTCCTTGTGGATCACCAGATCCTTTGTTGGATTTTATCCGACATCGTCCTTCATACTTAATAAGTCTGTGAGCCTTTCCTTGGATACATAATGCCTTTGGTAAATTGTATCCTCTGCTTTCTCAAGCATGCTCTACTATCGAGCTTGTGTTAATTATTCTTGAAATTTGTGGTATATACTCCTAAGATGCCCCAACGGGTTGAACCTATGCCTTCCCCAAATGGTATGAACCCGAAAGTTTTCACGAGTCATACTCTTCTGTTGCTCCGCCAGATAAAATTTCTACACTACAGCCTCATCAAAAGCGAGAAGTAAAATGAAAGGTTATGCATTGAAGAAGTGGGAGTCGACCTTGAGCCTTCTGTTCATGCCCATGGACCCGATGTGGAAATTTTCATTGAAGCTTCTTGTAAATGATAATAAACCCCTTGTTATAAGTTCGTCCTGTATCTATGTTTGGTCCTTTGCAATCATGGTTCCGACCATATTTTCTCATTAATACCATTTATCAGACAAGTTGAGTACTTGTCTTGTGCAGATCATTGCACCTGTCCAACCTTTACTTTGATCTACCATCGAGTATTACACTAGGATATCTTGATAATGTCATGGAACTGCATAACTCCTTATGGGTTCTTCATCAACTGTCATTTCTCACCGATTTCATTTTTTCTGGGTTCTGGGTTGTCGTCAGCCGAGAACACCGATCTGTGAACCGGTTTTGCATTCCGGTTTGATAACCCTAAGTAATTTTCGTTGCTTATGAGTTTAATAATCCTTGAAGTCATTCCTAGCCTGATTGGCTACAACCTTATCGTGCTAAATTATTAACTGTGCTACCTGGTCCTTCTTCTCGGAGCACAATTTTCGACGATGAACTAATCTTACATCGGACTTCCTCATCATATTATTTCTCCTTGAACATCAAACTTGATTTCGAGTTTATGTCGTACCCTTGGTTCCCATAACCATTCACTTAATCATCGTTTGACTTGATGGCATCGCCGACCGCTTACATCTTCATGAAATCTCTCGACAACTATGTCGTGATCATCATCAACATCCTAAGCTCTTCCGAGATAAATATCGATTTCTTGATGGATAATACCATCCTTGCCCCTCGATGATTCATGTTATCATCGACCACTTTATTGCCTTCCGTTCAACACAAACTTGATTGTGTTTTGTGTTATACCTTGAGATCCTTGCTACCTAATAGTTGTTCTTCTTTACCTTGGAAGTATTACCATCTTTTATGTCAAGAAAGTCGTGAGAATTTCACCACCTCCTAAGAGATCTTGATATAGGTGATACTTCTGGCCATATACCTTTACTCCTTGGTCCCGTGTTTGTTTCTAACCGGAAAACCGACAATTAAACTATGATGTGCGACTTTAAAACTTCTAGAAACCCTATTGCTTTGAAGTTAATGGTCGATATTTCATTCTTAGACCATTGGTTATCGAATCGCCATTCTAACATTGATCATGCTACCTAAGCCCATATTTCGGGTGCACCTTTCAATCAATGATTAACTGTGTATGTTTTCCTCGGGCATACATCATTATATCATTTTGATCGGACAAATGTTATTTCCTTGTTCGCAATAATTGTGGAAACCATCTTTTGGAAATCTCGGTGAATTGTCGCTGAGTTCATCAACCACCTCCTCATCCTCTCCTTGGTTTAATGATGAACCCATGGTTCGGAACTTACTTCCATAGTTCAATTCCCGAGAATCTTACAATCTCATCTCGTCAATTTGTGTTGCACCTTTTTCTTCTCAGACATACTGAGTGCGAGGTATCCTGACACCAATGAAATCTGAATCTCGGTCAGATATGATGGTTGGAACATTTTCCAAGAGTTATAACATTGGTCTTTATATGACCCGGTAAGGTGATGTCATGCCTAGCACACCTGGCCGGAGGACCTATTGTTATAGTTTCCTTTTCAGCAAGGTTAACCATTCTTCCATGAGGAAATTGTAAGACTTATTCTATAAGTTGTTCCTGATGAATCCTTTGTGTTTCCAAGTCTGACCTTTGCTTGAAGACCATGTCAATGCTATCTCGAAGCATGTCTATGGTATCTCTTTTCAACAAGAACATTTGAAGCCCAATGCTAAATGTTTCTTGCTCAATTATCCAAACACCACTGTATGGGTAATGTCATGAAATTTCTCTCACCTTACCTAGAGAGTTTTCTACATTATATCCGGTCATGGATATCATGCTCTGCTTGTCCTTGGGAAGGATATACCCTTGAAATATGTGTTTAAACACATTTTCCTTTCCATTGTTCTGTTTAAATCCGATAATCGTATTTTCCTTTCCATTGTTTGGTTTAACCTTTCTTATGATCTATGTGATCTAAGCAGTAATATTCTCCTGCTTATGCAAACACCTCGGTGTACAATTCTGTTAGCAAGACCTGTTACTATTGTTGATGACATTCCGGTAGCACCGATGGATGGGAACTTTGCCTATTGGTCTGCCTCGTAAAATGAGCAGGAAAATGGTTCTCCTCGTCCCTCACCCATGGTACCGATGTTGTTGCCGACATAACTGAGAGGCTATCCTCTGACATGTCTTGCCTGCATGATCGTACAAGGCGTCACCGCCCTTCCTACTTTTAAACCACATGGTGGGACCATAACCCACAGTTCCACAGGATCGAAACCTGACTCTTCTGTACATCATGTTGTCAAAGTTATTCCCCTCGTGCTTGACTTCATATGTCATTCACGGGCCACCTGCCTAGTGATCTGTTCTGGTATCAGACGCAATACTTGTTCTCGTTGCTCTAAACCCCTTTCACACTCTGTTTCAGGCAACGAACGATTGTCTATCCGCTCGAAACTTCTCATGATACCTCCTCACTTTGCTCTCGATAATGTCTAAGGTTTCAATTCGAGAGTTACTTTCCGCGACCTTCCTGTTGGGGATCGTAGCAGAAATTCAAAATTTTCTATGCATCACCAAGATCAATCTATGGAGTAATCTAGCAACGAGGGGAAGGAGAGTGCACCTACATACCCTTGTAGATCGCTAAGCGGAAGCGTTCAAGTGAACGGGGTCGATGGAGTCGTACTCGTCGTGATCCAAATCACCGATGATCCTAGCGCCGAACGGACGGCACCTCCGCGTTCAACACACGTACGGTTGGGAGACGTCTCCTCCTTCTTGATCCAGCAAGGGGAGAGGAGAAGTTGAGGGAGAACTCCAGTAGCACGATGACATGGTGGCTATGGAGCTCGTGGTTCTCCAGCAGGGCTTCGCCAAGCACTATGGAGGAGAAGGAGGTGTAGGAGGAGGGAGGGATGCGCCAGGGAAGAGTTACGGCTGCCCTCTCTCTCCCTCACTATATATAGGGGGAAGGGAGGAGGGGGAGGTACCCTAGGGTTCCCTAGGGGAGGGGTGGCGGCCACAGGGGAAACCATAGATGGGTTTGGGCGCCCCCACTCCATAGGAAACTTGCCCCCCAAGCCGGGAGGGGCGGCTGCCCTAGGGGTGGCGCCCCCACCTCTCCTGGTTACGTGAGATGGGGTGGGAGGGGTGCTCAGCCCCTTAGTGGGCTGATGTGCCCTCTCCCCTTGGCCCATAAGGCCCCCCAACGCTTGCCGGGGACTCCGAAACCCCTTTCGGACACGCTGGTCATCACCTGGTACCCCCGGAACAATTCCGGACTCCAATACCCTTCGTCCAATATACCGATCTTCACCTCTGGACCATTCCGGAGCTCCTCGTCATGTCCAAGATCTCATCTGGGACTTCGAACAACCTTCGGTAACCACATACTATTTCCCATAACAACTCTAGCGTCACCGAACCTTAAGTGTGTAGACCCTACGGGTTCGGGAATCACGCAGACATGACCGAGACAACTCTCCGACCAATAACCAACAGCGGGATCTGGATACCCATGTTGGCTCCCACATGTTCCACGATGATCTCATCGGATGAACCACGATGTCGAGGATTCAATCAATCCCGTATACAATTCCCTTTGTCCAGCGGTATTGTACTTGCCCGAGATTCGATCGTCGGTATCCGATACCTTGTTCAATCTCGTTACCGGCAAGTCTCTTTACTCGTTCCGTAACACATCATCTCGTGATCAACTCCTTGGTCACATTGTGCACATTATGATGATGTCCTACCGAGTGGGCCCAGAGATACCTCTCCGTTTACACGGAGTGACAAATCCCAGTCTCGATTCGTGCCAACCCAACAGACACTTTCGGAGATACCTGTAGTGTACCTTTATAGCCACCCAGTTACGTTGTGACGTTTGGCACACCCAAAGCACTCCTACGGTATCCGGGAGTTGCACAATCTCATGGTCTAAGGAAATGATACTTGACATTAGAAAAGCTTTAGCATACGAACTACACGATCTTTGTGCTAGGCTTAGGATTGGGTCTTGTCCATCACATCATTCTCCTAATGATGTGATCCCGTTATCAACAACATCCAATGTCCATGGTCAGGAAACTGTAACCATCTATTGATCAACGAGCTAGTCAACTAGAGGCTTACTAGGGACATGGTGTTGTCTATGTATCCACACATGTATCTGAGTTTCCTATCAATACAATTCTAGCATGGATAATAAACGGTTATCATGAACAAGGAAATATAATAATAACCAATTTATTATTGCCTCTAGGGCATATTTCCAATAGTCTCCCACTTGCACTAGAATCAATAATCTAGTTCACAACGCCATGTGATTAACACTCACAGGTCACATCGCCATGTGACCAACATCCAAGAGTCTACTTGACTCAATGATCTAGTTCACATCACTCTGTGATAAACACTCAAAGAGTTCTGGGTTTGATCATGTTATGCTTGTGAGAGAGGTTGTAGTCAACGGGTCTTGCCATATTCAGATCCCTATGTATTTCGCAAAACTTTATATCGTAGATGCTGCTAGCATGTTCCACTTGGAGCTATTCCAAATTATTGATCCATTATACGTATCCGGTATCTCTACTTAGAGCTATTCGGATAGGTGTTAAGCTTGCATCGACGTAACTCTTTACGTCGAACTCTTTATCACCTCCATAACCGAGAAACATTTCCTTATTCCTCTAAGGATAATTTTGACCGCTATCTGGTGATCCACTCCTAGATCACCTTTGTACCCTCTTGCCAGACATATGGCAAGGCACACATTAGGTGCGGTACTTCAGCATGGCATACCGTATAGAGCCTATGACAAGAGCATAGGGGACGACCTTCGTCCTTCCTCTTTCTTCTGCCGTGGTCAATCTTTGAGTCTTACTCATCTTCACACCTTACAACTCAGGTAAGAACCCCTTCTTTGACTGATCTATTTTGAACTCCTTCAAAAACATGTCAAGGTGTGCGTTCTTTGAAAGTACCATCAGGCATCTTGATCTATCTCTATAGATCTTGATGCCCAATATGTAAGCAGTTTTATCCAGGTCTTCCTTTGAAAAACACTCTTCAAACAACCATTTATGCTTTCCAGAAATTCTACATTATTTTGGAGCAACAATATGTCATCCACATATACTTATCAGAAATGTTGTAGTGCTCCCACTCACTTTCTTGTAAATACAAGTTTCTAGCAAACATTGTATAAACCTAAAAGCTTTGATCACTCCATCAAAGCATATATTCCGACTCCGAGATGCTTGCTCTAGTCCATAGAAGGATTGCTGGAGCCAACATACCTTTTAGCATCCTTAGGATCGACAAAACCTTTTATTGTATCACACACAACTTTTTCTTATGAAAACTTGTAAGAGAACTTGTTTTGACATCCATATGTAAGATTTCATAATCGAAAAATACAGCTAATGCTAACATGATTCCGACGGACTTAAGCATTGCTACGGGTGAGAAATTCTCATCGTAGTCAACTCCTTGAACTTGTGAAAAGACTCTTTCCCACAAGTCAAGCTTCATAGACGGTAACATTACCTCCCACGTCCGTCTTCTTCTTAAAGATCCATTTATCTCAATGGCTTGCCGATCATCGGGCAAGTCCACCAAAGTCCATACTTTGTTCTGATATATGGATGCTATCTCGGATTTCATGGCTTCTAACCTTTTGTTGGAATACGGGCCCACCATCGCTTCTCCATAGCTCGTAGGTTCATTGTTGTCTAACAACATGATATCTAAGACAGGATTACCGTACCACTCAGGAGTAGCACACATCCTTGTCGACCTATCAGGTTCGATAGCAACTTGATCCGAAGCTTCATGATCACTGTCATTAACTTCCTCTTCAACAGACGTAGGTGCCACAGAAAACATCTTTCTGTGTTGCATCACTCTTTGGTTGAAGTAAAGGTTCAACAACCTCATCAAGTTCTATCTTCCTCCCACTCAATTCTTTCGAGAGAAACTCCTTCTCGAGAAAGGACCCATTCTTAGTGACAAACAATTTGCCCTTGGATCTGAGAGAGAAGGTATACCCAACTGTCACCTTTGGGTATCCTATGAAGATGTGTTTGTCCGCTTTGGGTTCGAGCTTCTCCGGCTGAAGCCTTAAGCATCGCAGCCCCAAACATTAAGAAACGACAACTTTGGTTTCTTGCCAAACCAATGTTCATACGACGTCGTCTTAACGGACTTAGATGGTGTCCTATCTAAAGTGAATGCAGCTGTCTCTAACACATAACCTCAAAATGAAAATGGTAGATTGATAAGAGACATCATAGATCACACCATATCTCATAGTGTTCGATTACGACGTCCGGACACACCATTACCTTGTGGTGTTCCAGGTGGCTTCAACTGCGAAACAATTCCACAATGTTTTAAGTGATTGCCAAACTCATAACTCAGAAAATCCCCTTTTGATCAGATCGTAGGAACATGATCTTATTGTTATGATGATTCTTAACTTCACTCTGAAATCGCTTGAACATTTCAAACATTTCAGACTTGTGCTTCATTAAGTAGATATACCTATATCTACCCAAATCGTCAGTGAAGATGAGAAAATAGCGATATCCACCGCACGCTTCAATTATAATTGGATCACACGCATCAACATGCATGATTTCCAACAAGTCACTTGCCCGTTTCATTGTACCTGAAAACGGGGTCTTAGTCATCCTTCCCATGAGGCATGGCTCGCATGTGTCAAGTGATTCAAAATCAAGTGACTCCAAACATCCATCGACATGGAGTTTCTTCATGCATCTTACGCCAATATGACCTAAGCAGCAGTGCCACGAGAAAGTGGTACTATCATTATTAACTCTACATCTTTTGGCGTGAACATGTGTATCACCATGACCGAGATTCAATGAACCATTCACATAGGGTGCATGACCATGAAAGGTATCATTCATGTAAACAGAATAACCATTATTTTCTAACTTAAATGGATGACCGTATTGCAATGAACATGATCTAATCATGGTCATGCTCAATGTAGACACCTGATAACATTTATCTAGGTTCAATACTAATCCCGAAGGCAGATGGAGCGTGCGATGGTGATCTCATCAACTTTGAAAACACTTCCAACACACATCGTCACCTCGCCCTCAGCCAGTCTCCATTTAGTCCGTAGCTTTTGCTTCAAGTCACCAATAATAGCAACTGAACCGGTATCCAATACCCAGGTGCTACCAGGAGTACTAGTGAGGTACACATTAATAACACGTATATACTTTGTTGAAGTTTCCAGCCTTCTTATCTACCATGCATTTGGGGTAATTCCGCTACCAGTGACCGTTCGCCTTACAATAGAAGCACTTAGTCTCGGGTTTGGGTTCAACCTTGGGTTCCTTCACTGGAGCGGCAACTGGTTTGCCATCCACGAAGTTTCCCTTCTAGCCCTTTCCCTTGTTGAAACCAGTGGTCTTGTTAAACCATCAACACTTGATGCTCCTTCTTGATTTCTATCTTTTGCGGTCTTAAGCACCGCGAACAGCTCCGGGATCAACTCCATCCCTTGCATGTCATATTTCATCACGAAGATCTAGTAGCTTAGTGATAGTGGCTAGAGAATTCTATCAATCACTGTCTTATCTGGAAGTTTAACTCCCACTTGATTTAAGTGATTGTAGCACCCAGACATTCTGAGCACATGCTCACTAGCTGAGCTATTCTCCTCCATCTTGTTGGCAAAAGAACTTGTCAGAGGTCTCACACCTCTCAACACGGGCATGAGCCTGAAATCCCAAATTCAGCTCTTGGAACATCTCATATGTCTCATGCCGTTCAAAACGTCATTGGAATCCCGATTCTAAGCCGTAAAGTATGGTGCACTAAACTATCAAGTAGTCATCAGGACGTGTCTGTTAGGTGTTCATAACATCCACAGACGACGTTGTAGGGGTTTGCACATCGAGCGGTGCATCAAAGACATAAGCCTTCTGTGTAGCAGTGAGGACACTCCTCGGACTACGGACCTAGTCCGCATCATTGCTTACAATATCTTTCAACTTAATCTTTCTCTAGGAACGTATTTAAACAGGGAGCTACAACGTGAGCTATTTATCTACAACATATTTGCAAAGACAATTTAGACTATGTTCATGATAATTGAGTTCATCTAATCAAATTATTTAATGAACTCCCACTCAGATAGACAT
Source organism: Triticum urartu (assembly GCF_003073215.2). Lineage (NCBI taxonomy): Eukaryota > Viridiplantae > Streptophyta > Magnoliopsida > Poales > Poaceae > Triticum > Triticum urartu. Next base: position 339,639,298 of record NC_053023.1, read on the forward strand.
CCCTCTAGTCATCTAAGTGAAACATGATCCGAATCGACTAGGCCGTGTCCGATCATCACGTGAGACGGACTAGTCATCAACGGTGAACATCTCATGTTGATCGTATCTTCTATACGACTCATGTTCCACCTTTCGGTCTTCCGTGTTCCGTGGCCATGTCTGTACATGCTAGGCTCGTCAAGTCAACCTAAGTGTTTCGCACGTGTCTCGAGGACATGTATGTACATGCTAGGCTCGTCAACACCTGTTGTATTCGAACGTTAGAATCTATCACACCCGATCATCACGTGGTGCTTCGAAACAACGAACCTTCGCAACGGTGCACAGTTAGGGGGAACACTTTACTTGAAATTTTAGTGAGGGATCATCTTATTTAAGCTATCGTCGTTCTAAGCAAATAAGATGTAAAACATGATAAACATCACATGCAATCAAATAGTGACATGATATGGCCAATATCATTTTGCTCCTTTTGATCTCCATCTTCGGGGCTCCATGATCATCGTTGTCACCGACATGACACCATGATCTCCATCATCATGATCTCCATCATCGTGTCTTCTTGAAGTTGTCTCGTCATCTATTACTTCTACTACTATGGCTAACGCTTTAGCAATAAAGTAAAGTAATTACATGACGTTTATGTTGACACGCAGGTCATAAATAAATTAAGATAACTCCTATGGCTCCTGCCAGTTGTCATACTCATCGACATGCAAGTCGTGATTCCTATTACAAGAACATGATCAATCTCATACATCACATATATCATTCATCACATCCTTTTGGCCATATCACATCACAAGGCATATGCTGCAAAAACAAGTTAGACGTCCTCTAATTGTTGTTGCAAGTTTTTACATGGCTGCTATAGGTTTCTAGCAAGAACGTTTCTTATCTACGTGAAAACCACAACGTGATATGCCAATTTCAATTTACCCTTCATAAGGACCCTTTTCATCGAATCCGATCTGACTAAAGTGGGAGAGACAAACACCCGCTAGCCACCTTATGCAACTAGTGCATGTCAGTCGGTGGAACCAGTCTCACGTAAGAGTACGTGTAAGGTCGGTCCAGGCCGCTTCATCCCACGATGTCGCCGAATCAAGATAAGACTAGTAACAGCAAGTACATTGACAAAATCGACGCCCACAACTGCTTTGTGTTCTACTCGTGCATAGAAACTACGCATAGACCTAGCTCATGATGCCACTGTTGGGGATCGTAGCAGAAATTCAAAATTTTCTACGCATCACCAAGATCAATCTATGGAGTAATCTAGCAACGAGGGGAAGGAGAGTGCATCTACATACCCTTGTAGATCGCTAAGCGGAAGCGTTCAAGTGAACGGGGTCGATGGAGTCGTACTCGTCATGATCCAAATCACCGATGATCCTAGCGCCGAACGGACGACACCTCCGCGTTCAACACACGTACAGTTGGGAGACGTCTCCTCCTTCTTGATCCAGCAAGGGGAGAGGAGAAGTTGAGGGAGAACTCCAGCAGCACGATGGCATGGTGGCTATGGAGCTCGTGGTTCTCCAGCAGGGCTTCGCCAAGCACTATGGAGGAGGAGGAGGTGTAGTGGGAGGGAGGGCTGCGCCAGGGAAGAGGTACGGCTGCCCTCTCTCTCCCTCACTATATATAGGGGGAAGGAAGGAGGGGGAGGAGCCCTAGGGTTCCGTAGGGGAGGGGCGGCGGCCACAGGGGAAACCCTAGATGGGTTTGGGCGCCCCCACCCACTAGGAATCTTGCCCCCCAAGCTGGGAGGGGCGGCTGCCCAAGGGGTGGCGCCCCCACCTCTCCTGGTTACATGAGATGGGGTGGGAGGGGCGCTCAGCCCCTTAGTAGGCTGATGTGCCCTCTCCCCTTGGCCCATAAGGCCCCCCAACGCTTGCCGGGGCCTCCGAAACCCCTTTCAGACACGCTGGTCATCACCTGGTACCCCCGGAACAATTCCGGACTCCAATACCCTTCTTCCAATATACCGATCTTCACCTCTGGACCATTCCGGAGCTCCTCGTCATGTCCGGGATCTCATCCGGGACTTCGAACAACCTTCGGTAACCACATACTATTTCCCATAACAACTCTAGCGTCACCGAACCTTAAGTGTGTAGACCCTACGGGTTCGGGAATCATGCAGACATGACCAAGACAACTCTCCGGCCAATAACCAACAGCGGGATCTGGATACCCATGTTGTCTCCCACATGTTCCACGATGATCTCATCGGATGAACCACGATGTCAAGGATTCAATCAATCCCGTATACAATTCCCTTTGTCCAGCGGTATTGTACTTGCCCGAGATTCGATCGTCGGTATCCGATACCTTGTTCAATCTCGTTACCGGCAAGCATCTTTACTCGTTCCGTAACACATCATCCCTTGATCAACTCCTTGGTCACATGGTGCACATTATGATGATGTCCTACCGAGTGGGCCCTGAGATACCTCTCCGTTTACACGGAGTGACAAATCCCAGTCTCGGTTCGTGCCAACGCAACAGACACTTTCGGAGATACCTGTAGTGTACCTTTATAGCCACCCAGTTACGTTGTGACGTTTGGCACACCCAAAGCACTCCTACGCTATCCGGGAGTTGCACAATCTCATGGTCGAAGGAAATGATACTTGACATTAGAAAAGCTTTAGCATACGAACTACACGATCTTTGTGCTAGGCTTAGGATTGGGTCTTGTCCATCACATCATTCTCCTAATGATGTGATCCCATTATCAACGACATCCAATGTCCATGGTCAGGAAACTGTAACCATCTATTGATCAACGAGCTAGTCAACTAGAGGCTTACTAGGGACATGGTGTTGTCTATGTATCCACACATGCATCTGAGTTTCCTATCAATACAATTATACCATGGATAATAAACGGTTATCATGAACAATGAAATATAATAATAACCAATTTATTATTGCCTCTAGGGCATATTTCCAACACTTCCCTGATGTTAACTACTAGATAAGCAAACATTGTAGCGGTCCGTTCTTCCGTAATACCCCCTTATCCTTTCTTAAGTACGATGGAGTTCCCGAAGGAAGACAACTTCATCATGATGCATTGGAATAAAGAATTGAAGACATCAACGAAAGGGATTAACTTCTTCGAGAAGATCTGTTAGAATATCGTAACCATAACTTTCCCCCTTACTTCCCTCTTAAATCTCGGGACAAGATTTCTTGTAGTGGAGGAGAATTGTGATGCCCGGATAATTAAGCGACAGTAAAACTCTGCTAATAATGCCACGTCACCTCTGTTACTGTTGCTAACCTTTCGTTGATTCAAAACCGATTCAAAGATCAATTCAAAATATGGCAGACAACAAAAGTTTTCAAACATTGAAACAAAAATGTTCGGAGTGAACCAAATATTGCATAGATAATTCTCGTGGAGAAACCAAACCTTGATAAAATGTTTAAGGGCTCTAAAATAATTAAAACAAGTAGTGAAAACAATTAAACAAATGCCTATTGAATTTTATAAAAATATTAAAACTATTTTATTATGGGTTAAGAATTAATCTGACAGTAATTTGTTTATAAATACAAATTTAGGTACTAGAGGTAATTTTTATAAAACTAAAAATAAAAGAAACTAGAAATAAAAGAGTAAAAGAAAAGATTAAAACTAGAAAACAAAAGAACAAAAAAAGAGAAATAGAAAGGGAAACCCCTGCCCCCTGGGCTTCGGCCCGGCAGGCCACAGGCCCAACTGGGCCAAAGACCACCCCCTCTCACTTAACCCCCATGCCCCCGAAACCCTAACCTACTCCACTCCCCACTCCCCCCACCACGTCGCCCCCTCCCTCGACTAGATCTAGATCGGGGCAAACCCCCGATCCCGTCGCCCGTCGCCACGACAACCTCGCCGTCCCGCGCCAGGACGCCGCGCCCGGAGCCCGCGCCTCCTCGCCGGCCTGCACCTCGTCTCCGGCACGCACGTCGTCGCCATCGTCCTCCCCAACCCCCACTGCCCCGTTCCCTACGCCCCTATGTGAGCCCGCTGCCGCGCTCGTCTCCATGCTCCTCTCTCTCGCGCCTCTGCTCACCACGGCCTCACCGTGACCGGCGTGCCTCCGCAGGCGCCGTGGCCGCCCCCCCCCCCCCCCCCCCCCCCCCCCCCCCCCCCCCCCCCCCCCCCCCCCCGCCCCCCCCCCCCCCCCCCCGTTGCTCCCTTGTCCCGTGCACGCGCCACCCGCACGTGCACGCCCCCACCGCGCCCCCCTGCCCCCTGCTCGCGTTCTTGCGCGCCTCGCCGTGCTCGCCCGCCCTCACGACCGCGCCGTCCAGACCGCCGAGCACCACGGCGCCCGACCTCCCGACCGCGCGCCCACGCGCTGGCCTCGCCCGCTGTTGCCGCTCGCGTTCCACCTCGGCTCCTCATCGCCTGCTCGCCATCTCCTTTCCCCGCATGCGCCCGTTGACGCTGACGCACGCCCGTCGCTCGACCCACCTTCCCCTGCACGCGCCCGGCTCGCCGCGGCCTGGCCGAGCGCCAGCGCCCCGCGCGTGACCGCGCCCCTACTCCCCTTGTCCCACTTTGCCGCGGCCTCCCGTTGCCGCACGCCGCCCGGTTACCGCTGCTGCGCTGCCCCCACGCCAGGCCCGCACCTTCCCTGGCCGACGCCGTGGCCACCAGCCTTCCCCTACTCCGGCGCCGTGCCGGGTTCGCCCGCCCCTGGGCGAGTGTCCATTCGGGCTGGCGCCCGTCGCCTGCACGCCCGACCCGCTAGGCCACTGACCCTATGACATGTGGGGCCTAGCCCCTAAAACGTTTATAAAAAGAGATACAAAAATAATAATAATAATAATAAATATAATTAATTACTTAATTAATTAAATTAAATAATTAAGTTAATTAATCCTACTTAATTAATCTAATTAACCTGTTAGTCTAACTAAGCAGTAATTAGTTTAACCTAACCCTAATTAGCTTAACAGTCCCTAACGAGTGGGACCCGCCTGTCAGGTTGACCAGTCAACTCTGTTGACTACTGACATCAACATGACATCATGCTGATGTCATTAATCCATTTTCGAATTAATTTAAATGATTAATTAAATTCCAGAAAATTAATAAAATCTTTAGAAAATCATATCTTTTAATCCGTAACTCGGATTAAAATATTTTCAATATGAAAGTTGCTCAGAACAACGAGACGAATCCGGATACGCAGCCCGTTCGTCTGCCACGCATCCCTAGCATAGCAAACACGCAACTTTCCCCCTCTGATTCATCTTCCGAAAACGCAAAACACCGGGGATATTTTCCCGGATGTTTCCCCCCTTCACCGGTATCACCTCATACCGCGTTAGGGCACCCCTAGCACCGCTACTTGCCATGTCATGCATCGCCATGCATTTGTTTGCATTATATTTATTGTTTCTTCCCCCTCTTCTCTCACTAGACACCGAGACCGACGCCGCTGCTACCCAGTACGACTACGGAGTTGACGACCCCTCTCTCTTGCCAGAGCAACCAGGCAAGCCCCCCCCTTGATCACCAGATATCGCCTACTCTACTCTCTATACTGCTTGCATTAGAGTAGCATAGCATGTTACTGCTTTCCGTTAATCCTATCCTGATGCATAGCCTGTCCTTGCTACTATTGTTGTTACCTTTACCTGCAATCCTAATGCTTAGTATAGGATGCTAGTTTATAATCAGTGGCCATACATTCTTGTCCGTCTGCCATGCTATACTATTGGGCCGTGATCACTCGGGAGTTGATCACGGGTTTATACCTATACATAATATATGATACTTGTGGTGACTAAAGACAGGTCGGCTCGTAGGAGTACCCGCGAGTGATTCACGGATTGGGTCCGAAAGGACGTTTGTCCCGACGGCCCTCTGAGTGGATCTTTGTCGTGAAGCGACAGGGTAGGTTGAGACCACCTAGGAGAGAGGTGGGCCTGGGCCTGGTCGGCGTTCGCGGTTATTTCAAGATAACACATTTAACGAGATCTTGGTATTTGATCTGAGTCTGGCTACTGGCCTATACGCACTAACCATCTACGCGGGGACCGTTATGGGAACTCGACGTCGTGGTATTAGCCGAAGCCTTTGTGATGTCAGCGACTGAGCGGCGCGCGCCGGATTGGACTGGAACGCCTGCTAGGCTAGGTCTGCTTCCAGCCGCGTTCGCAACGTGGAGGTGTGCAAAGGGCGATGGGCCCAGACCCCTGCGCCGTAGGATTTAGACCGGCGTGCTGACCTCTCTGTTGTGCCTAGGTAGGGCTGCGACGTGTTGATCTTCCGAGGCCGGGCATGACCCAGAAAAGTGTGTCCGGCCAAATGGGATCGAGCGTGTTGGGTTATGTGGTGCACCCCTGCAGGGAAGTTAATCTATTCGAATAGTCGTGATGTTCGGTAACAGGACGACTTGGAGTTGTACCTTGACCTTATGACAACTAGAACCGAATACCTAATAAAACACACCCTTCCAAGTGCCTGATACAATCGGTGATCGCTCTCTCACAGGGCGACGAGGAGAGGATCGCCGGTTAGGATTATGCTATGCGATGCTACTTGGTGAACTTACCATCTACTCTCTTCTCCTGCTGCAAGATGGAGGTTACCAGAAGCGTAGTCTTCGATAGGACTAGCTATCCCCCTCTTATTCTGGCATTTGCAGTTCAGTCCACATATGATACCCTTAATCCTTTTGATACCAATGCATACATATGTAGTGTAGCTCCTTGCTTGCGAGTACTTTGGATGAGTACTCACGGTTGCTTTGCTTCCCCTTTTTCCCTTTTCCTATACCTGATTGCTGCGACCAGATGTTGGAGCCCAGGAGCCAGACGCCACCATCGACGACGGCTAATACTACTTGGGAGGTGCCTACTACTACGTGCAGCCCGCTGACGACGACCAGGAGTAGTTTAAGAGGATCCCAGGCAGGAGGCATGTGCCTCTTTCGATCTGTATCCCAGTTTGTGCTAGCCTTCTAAAGGCAAACTTGTTTAACTTATGTCTGTACTCAGATATTGTTGCTTCCGCTGACTCGTCTATGATCGAGCTCTTATATTCGAGCCGTCGAGGCCCCTGGCTTGTAATATGATGCTTGTATGACTTATTTTATTTGTAGGGTTGTGTTGTGATATCTTCCCGTGAGTCCCTGATCTTGATCGTACACGTTTGCGTGTATGATTAGTGTACGATTAAATCGGGGGCGTCACACTCGCGGCTGGAGGGGAGGCACGTCCTCGCCGGAGGTCGGGGCAGTACTTCCGTGGCGCTGCTCTGTAGAAGAAGAAGAAGAAGAGGAAGAAGAAGAAGAAGAAGAAGAAGAAGAAGAAGAAGAAGAGGGAGGCGCATCCGAGACGATGGCACGCTGGTTCCGGCGAGCTCCAACCCATGGCGGTGCACCGCGAAGTGGGGCAGCGCGCGCGTAGGGGCAGGTCGCGGCTCGACGAGGTGGCCAGGAAGAGTAGCTGTCGCAGGGCGTGGAAGGAGGAGCAGCCAGGAAGGGGTCGCGCGGAGGGTAGCAGAGGAGGGCAACGGGGATCAAGCGTGGGCGGCGCTGCCATTCTCTCTCTCTCTCTCTCTCTCTTACTGGGCGGCGCACGGGAGGACGAAGGGAGATGTGATCGCTAGGAGAGGGAGGCTGCGGGCCTGGAGGGAAGAGGGAGAGAGCGAGGCTGCGAGGGAGATGGAGGAGTCGGGCTCCCTGGCGGCGCGAGGGGAGAGGATGAGGGATCGAGAGGGAGAGGTAGCGATCTGCTAGGGTTAGAGTAGTGGGCTGCGGGAGGCCTTGGGCCAAATGGGCCAGCACGGTGGAGGTCTACTGGTTGGCCGGCCTGGGCCTTAAGGCAAAAGGGCAGGCCTGGCAGGCCTGAGAGGCTGGGCTCTTCTCTCCCTCTATTTGCTCTATTCAAAAACAACAGAAAAAGAGGAAGAAAAGGGAAGAAAAGAAAAAGGTAGAGAAAGAGTTTGGGCACGGGAATAAATTTCCCGGACTCGCAAAAATGCGCATGTTCCAAGAAAAATGGAGTGGGCATTTTTGAAAGTTTAAATTCAAACTCATTTGATTTAAATTCAAATGGTTCGAATAGGAAGTGAGGGTTAGGAAGGTCCAAAAATGTTCGGATTTTTTGTGGAACTCCGGAAAATGATGAAAGAATATAAGTAAAGTTTTGGGACCAAACTTGAAGCGAGAAAAGGCATGTGATTATTTGCAAGTGTGTTCATGGGTGATTCCGAAAATGGAATATTTATCATAGCTCCCTAATATCGGGAGGATATGTTATGAAGAGAATGACCATGTGAATTCCCTCGGTTTAAATGGACTGGAAATCCATACAGTTTATTTATTTGAGTTGTAAAAGATTTATGAGATGATGACATGATGCAATGCAAAAATAAAAGGGAAGGCACAAAAGAAACACACGGCGAAACCCGGAACATATGGAAGGCATCTGAAGCTCCGGTCTTGGGGCGTCACAGCAACCCTACTCCAAGATTGTAAAGCATAATCCGACAATCACGACAAAGCACTTTGAAATATTCAAGGCGGCTTGCGAGGCCGAAGCTGCCAAAAAAAAAGTCGAAGTACATGAAGGGGCTTCAACAGAAGAACATTGGGTGCCACAACCTCGAAAGCTGTGGTTACGGAAGGAAGAGGTCCGTATGGGCCAAGGAGGATGCGGAAGCCGCGAGTCTGCGCATCCCAGACCCCTTGGAGGAGTTCACCGTCCCGCAGGAGCGTGACATCCTCAGGGCCCGGCACCATCGAGACCCAGTGAAGAAGGTTTTCGAGAAGAACGCGGTCACGACGAAGTTCATGAGACTGATGGTAATTTTAGTTTCTGATCAATTCGACTGCATGTTAGTCATATTTGTAAACAATCCTTGTGCCTTTTGCAGAGAGAGCAGCACAGGATTGCGGCCGAAAGCGACCCGCTGTCTGAGGCGTTGGCGAGGCCCAAGTGGGACACTCCATTCAACTGGGCGTTGAACATATTGAAAAGACTCCCGGTGGAGACTCGATCGTCGTATGGACGCGTGCACGGTGTCAGAGACAGCGCCGCATGGAAGAAGTACTACCGTGAGACCACCGAGGAGAGGAAGGGAAGACAAAGGTTAACTGAAGAAAACATCGACAAGAAGGTTGAGATTGCGGTAGAAAAGAAATCATCTGAGACAGTCGCAACAGCGGTAGCTGCCGCAAAATAGGTGGTTGTAGATATGTCTACTACCTTGGTTCCGACCGTTTTCAATTGGAGCAGGAAAAATCCAGAAAAAAATGCAGCGGACTTTCCCCTTGCTGACTTCCTCGGGAGCAGCTCGACTAGCGTTGCACCAGCACGTGCAGCGGCACCTGCTCCCGCATCGGCTCCTGCACCTGCTCCCGCACCGGCTTCCGCACCTGCTCCGGCACTGGCTCCGGCACCGGACGTGCTCGGCGGTGCTTCGTCTTTGGCTGAGCTCGACGCCCTCACGGTATCTGTCACACTGGCCCCCTTCAATAAATGTATAATCTCCTATTTTCATTGCCTTTCGGATGTCTCATGTCACAGACTTTTCTTTGTAGGCTGACGAAACCCCATACACCATATTTTACACCATCGGCGACCAGAAGGTGGATGTGGGGAAGGCGATGATAATGGAGCCGAAGGAACCATTTTTCCACAGCCGGCCGATCCCCCCGGAAGTCTTTAAGGTTTCTGTGGCCAGTGTCAAACCGGGCCACGAGAATTTGGCTCCTCCGGTACTAGTGGGGGATGACAACGAGACCCTGCGGTGGCTTGGTGTTTGTTGCAATGGGTGGGTCCTGTTGTGGACAAAGAGTCTGCTTCGTCTGGAGGCGGCCGGAAGCACACCCACAAGCACGTAGTTAGGTATGAACATCAACACCTCGCTGGTGACGTCACCATAGATGAGGATGAGGATGAGGACGACACTCAACATTATGTCAATACTGGCACCTACTTAGGGTTTGAGCCTCATTAGTCGGTGCCTGAATTGTCGCCTCCGTAGTCTGAACATATTATGGACAACCTTCCGGTAGTAAACAAGTCTAGGAAGAGACCAAGGAAAGGCAAAAAAGCTGCTTCTATGATCCACCCGCCTCAGCAGCCTCGGGTTCAAGACCGTATAGATATCCCCGGTGCGGCAAAATGGCATATCCCCGGTCAACCAATCCTACCTGAAGCAGCGCTAGGGGCCAGATTCGGTGATTTAAGGAGACTTCATGACGATGTGCTGCGGATAGAGAAAGGCCTCGTCGCCTAAAAAAATCCAGGATACCCACTCTACGTGGTTAATGTGCTGCAGGGATTGTCGTACGTCGACACATTCCCCGCGGAGAAGTTCTTACTTCGATTCGATTACATCTTCAACATCTTTCACTTGAAGAAGCTGGATTTTGCGTTTGTCCACTTTATGCTTTGCACATGAACTACCTCATCGGGGTTGAGCAGATACCTCATATGTGTGTCGCTGACCCGTACTTCATGCACGAGGCCTTCTTGGGAGTCTGCACAAAGCACCATGAATACGTGAGGGAATACATCATCAATTTCATGCTCGCCAATAAGGACAAGGAGGCGATTCTCGTGCCTTATCATCCCATGTAAGTCATCCGCACAGATATCCTTCCTTTGATTTCAATCATTCATTTGCACGGTGGAGGCTAATTAATTTGAGGTGTACTTATTTTGCGCAGCGGCGGGCGCGCCATCCTCATCATCCTCTACCCCCGATACTCCCACGCTCTTAACTTGGACTCATCAAATAACATCAACAAAAAGGATTACACCCACATCAAGTCTGTTCTCGACAGTGCTATGTTTTACTACAGCGCACGGGGTGGAGAGGTCAAGGACAAGAAGAAAAGGGACGACAGGCCCGCCTTTAGCCATAAGACCGAATTTTGCTGCATCCAGCAACCGAGTGATTCTCTTATTGATGGATTCTATGTCCTATACCACATGCTGGAGTACAGACGGGATCACCAGAACCTTCGCATGTCACCTACATCTGGCGATGCCCATATTCTGCAATGGGCAAAGAACTTAGGAGATATCGAGGATCATCGACTTCGAGCTGAGTTCTATCACATCTAGTGCGAACTTGCCCAAATCATCATGAAGGAGGTCGTCAGAAAAATAGGGATGTTCTACGAAGAAGGACAAATGTCACGGGAAGACATACGAACATGCATAGCCGCTCAGCGTCTCGAACTGAGGCCTTTCACTAACTCGGGGACTATCTCCCTGACTTGGATGGATGGCACGACATGGAGTGATTGTCGATATATGACAATGTGACCATTTAGTTCATACTATCTGTATGATGAAACTTTGAATTATGCACGACGAAACTTTATTTGTGATGTAATTAAACCTTCCTCCTCGACTAGCGAAGATCACTCTAGTTAGGGCATTTTGGGTACGATGAACTTTGTTATTTATGCTTACGATATGTTGCTTCTATTTTTGCCAAGTCTGTCTCTTTCTGTTTCTCAACTATATATGTTGCATATCATTGACTCATGTGACGATGCAGGTGTATAGATCATCGATGGCGAAGAAGTGCTACGCCAGGAGTATACGATGAGTGGCCGGAATGTCAGGCCCAGGTGTACCGGTTTCCGGTTTCTGAGCGATAGCCAGTAGTTAGTTCAGGTTCACGCAAAGTGATAGCTCTTCTCGCGTATATCATTGTTTAGATGGATGACGATGTAGTTGCAAGTAATCGAGATTTGTATCGTTATTTTTGAGATGATGACAAGAGACCACTTTGTGTTGGATCATGATTATGATGATGACATGATTTGATGAGACTATTTGTATGTATATGCTATGATTACATTTGTATGTGTATCATATGCTAAAGATTATTGTATAAAGCCTATTCAAATACAAAACAAATATGCAGAAAAAAAAGAAAATAATAAAACTAGCAGAAGCGAGGGGAACAAAGTTAGCAGTAGCACTTCCTTACTAGTAGCGCTTCCTGCTAAAAAGCGTTGCAGATATTAGCAGCAGCGTTCTGCACTAAAGCGTGCTACTACTAGCCATGTATAGCAGTAGCATGGGACGACACGCGCTACTGCTACACGTTAGCTATAGCGCCTTATCAGTAGCGCGTCCTCCCGCGCTACTGATAGGGAAAATACCCATGCTACTGCTAGGGTTTTCCCTAGTAGTGATATGCCATGTATTGCATCATGTTGCTTGTGCATTGCACCGTGATTGATGGTTGTTCCATTGCTTGTGCTCTTGCTTTGGGTAGAGCCGGGAGACGAGTACATGACCGAGGAACCTGTTGAGTACACTAACGAGGATCAAGCTTTCGATGACTTAGAGAACTTTGCAGGCAAGATGACCATACCCTCGAAATCACTTCTATCTTTGCTTGCTAGCTGTTCGCTCTATCGCTATGTCGCGCTACCTACCACTTGTTTATCATGCCTCCCATATTGCCATGTCAAGCCTCTAACCCACCTTCCTAGCAAACCGTTGTTTGGCTATGTTACCGCTTTTGCTCAGTCCCTCTTATAGCATTGCTAGTTGCAGGTGAAGTTGAAGTTTGTTCCATGTTGGAACATGGATATTGTTGGGATATCATTATTATATCTTATTTACTTGAAAGCACCTATATACTTGGTAAAGGGTGGAAGGCTCGGCCTTTTGCCCGGTGTTTTGTTCTACTCTTGCCGCCTTAGCTTCCGTCATACCGGTGTTATGTTCCTTGATTTTGCGTTCCTTACGCAGTTGGGTGTTATGGGATCCCCTTGAATAAAACTCCTCCAGCAAGGCCCAACCTTGGTTATAACATTTGCCACCTAAGCCTTTTCCATTGGGTTTTCACGAGCCCGAGGGGCATCTTTATTTTAACCCCCCCGGGCCAGTGCTCCTCTAGGTGTTGGTCCGAACCGAGCCGCCTGTGGGGCCACCTCGGGGAAACTCGAGGGATGGTTTTACTCGTAGCTTGTCTCATCCGGTGTGCCCTGAGAATGAGATATGTGCAGCTCCTATCGGGATTTGTCGGCATAGTCGGGTGGCTTTGCTGGTCTTGTTTTACCATTGTCGAAATGTCTTGTAACCGGGATTCCAAGACTGATCGGGTCTTCCTGGGAGAAGGAATATCCTTCGTTGACTATGAGAGCTTGTGATGGGCTAAGTTGGGACACCCTTGCAGGGTATAAACTTTCGAGAGTCATGCCCACGGTTATGTGGCAGATTGGAATTTGTTAATATCCGGTTGTAGAGAACTTGACACTTGACTTAATTAAAATGAATCAACCGCGTGTGTAGCCGTGATGGTCTCTTTTCGGCGGAGTCCGGGAAGAGAACACAGTCTTGTGTTATGCTTGAACGTAAGTAGCTTCAGGATCACTTCTTGATCATTTCTAGGCTCTCAACCGTTGCACTGCTTCTCTTCTCGCTCTTATTTGCGTATGTTAGCCACCATATATGCTAGTGCTTGCTGCAGCTCCACCTCACTACCTTCTCCTACCCATAATCTTAAATAGTCTTGATCTCGCGGGTGTGGGATTGTTGAGTCTTCGTGACTCACAGATACTTCCAAACATTTGAAGTTGCCGATGATGCCAGTATAGGTGATGCTACCGAACTCAAGTGGGAGTTCGACGAGGATCTGGGTTGTTATTACGTTTCGTTTCCTGATGATTAGTAGTGGAGCCCAGTTGGGACAATTAGGGATCTAGCATTTGGGGTGTCTTCCTTTATTTTGGTTCCATAGTCGGACCTTTGATTGTACTTTGTATGATGTATGGATTATTTATGTATTGTGTGAAGTGGTGATTGTAAGCCAACTCTTTATCCCTTTCTATTCAGTACATGGGATTGTGTGAAGATTACCCCTCTTGCGACAAACCTACCACGCGGCTATGCCTCTAAGTCGTGCCCCGACACGTGGGAGATATAGCCGCATTGTGGGTGTTTCAAGTTGGTAATCAGAGCCATCCCTGACTTAGGAGCCCCCTGCTTGATCGAATCACTGAAGTTGTTGAGTCTAGATCAAAATGTTTTGAGTCTTAGGATTATATATATCGGAGAATAATTTCGTTTTACTCCTCAGTCCCTCCGTCGCTCTGGTGAGGCCTCCTGACGTAGAAGTTTTGACTCTCCTCTCCTCAAATGTCACGAAATTTTTTTTAGGGTCACGCAAGAATCTTGGAATCGTTCTGATAGTCTTGTGATGGGAACATTGTTCTTGATGCCTCCTGACATTTAGGGGTTGTGGCAGTGTCTCGGGGAGTTGAGCTCTGAGGTGTTGTCGTCACAATTTTATCGTTGCAGTTCTGGAATACCTGAGTTCGCCGACATCGAAAATCTCTTTTATGTAGTTGTTGGTGAGATAACCTCGACGCCACCCAGTACTGGGGAGGGAGTTCGGGAGTATTGCCATAAGTCGTATAATGGATGCTTTTCGAACATTGAGGTACATGATTTTTGAAGGTTTCTTGGTTATGTGTTGAAGGATGGATACAGCTGGATGTAGGAATCGTTAGTTTGGGTGAGATATTATGCTTCCCCTGTATCCCCAACACTTGATTGCATAACCAGAAAGTTTCGGGAGTTTTATAGGTGGGAATTCTAGTAGCTCTAGTATTTCTTCCCACAGATATTTGGTTTGTGATTGGGTAATCCTTACCACTTATTTTTTCATATTCGTACCTTGTTGATTTATTCATCTACCTTTATCTAAGTGGCTTCTCACCCTTATGGACGTGTGATAATTTACTTTGGAATTCATTCGTTCATCCTTGTTCGAATGTTTATTGTGAATACTTTATGTTGCAATTTCGATCCATTGATTCAGCTTGAATATCTATCTATCAAGATTCTAACGGATGTCACCCTCTTCAGGATGGCTCCTCCAACGCGTCAGAATCCGGACCGCAATGATGGGGATCAGTCGAACCCTCCGCCACCACCTCCACCTCCGGAGGCATGGCAAGCTATCATGGCAGCCACCAACGCCAACACTCAGATGCTTCTGCAACTCTTGCAAGAGCACAACCAAGGGCAAGGCAACCAAGGAAATCAAGGCCAAGGCAACAATCAGCACCAGTTTGCTACCCTCAACCAGTTCCTCGCAAACCAGCCGAAGTCTTTCAGCAAGTGTGCCAAGGCCACAGACGCCGACGATTGGCTCGTGGACATTTGCAAGCATTTTGAATGTAGCAATGTCAGACCTGAGGACTTTGTCAAGTTTGCTTCATTTCAACTCAAGGACCAAGCTGCTGAGTGGTATCAACAATATAGAGATTCTAGAGGAGGTCATGTGATTACCCGGGATGATTTCCGCCGAGACTTCAAAGCTCATCACATTCCACCAAGCGTTGCTGAGAGAAAGCGTGAGGAGTTCCGCAATCTCAAGCAAGGCAACATGCATGTCTTTGTATCAATACAATATCCAGTTTCAGAAACTTGCTCGCTTCGCTAAACAAGACGTTCCTGATGAAAAGTGTATGGTCTATCAATTCAGAGGTGGCCTCAGAGAGGATCTGCAGTTGGCTCTCGTGATTCTTGAGCCGACCAAGTTCGATCAATTCTATAACATGGCACTAAAGCAAGAAGCTTCTCAGCTCAAGTGTGAGGCATCTAAGAAGAGAGTCAGGGACGCAGTTCAGTCTTCTTCTTCCTCACAAGTGGCAGCTAAGCAACAAAAGTTCTGGTTGCCTCCTCCTCCATTTCGCCAGCCCTACCAACAGAAGAGCAAAGGTGGCAATGGATCTTCCCACCCACCCAACCCAGGCTGTCAGAACAAAGCTCAGTCTCATACTCCAAGGTCAAGTGCTCCATATCATCGTCCACTCTCAGAGGTTACTTGCAACAAGTGTCAGTAGAAATGGCACTATGCAAACAAGTGCTTCAACCAAAGGCGCCTTCTGCCTCCTCCTCCTGTGAGATCTTCCAGTAATGAAGTGGTCAAGAATAGTTCCAAGTTTGCAAAGGTGAACATGATGAACACAGCTCAGGCAGAGGATTCTTCAGAAGTGATCATGGGTAATCTTCCTGTTAATGACTTTCCTGCAAAAGTGTTATTTGATACTGGTGCATCGCATTCTTTCATGTCATATCCATTTGCATCGAAGCACAATTTTGACACAAGGGTTGTACCTAGAGCACTGCAAGTTGTTTCTCCGGCTAAGCGTTTGAGATCTAGCATGATAGTTCCGAATGTCAGTATCGAGATGGGAAACTATAAATTTCTGTCTTCTCCAATTGTTCTTGGTAACTCGGATATTGATCTAATTCTCGGAATGGACTGGCTTTCTAAGCACATGGCTCAGCTTGATTGTGCTGCAAGGGACATTCAATTGACACACTCTTCTGAGGACGTGATCATCTACGACGCTCGTGATGAAACCATTCGACTATTTTCTCTCAATGAGAAGGGCGAGTTGAATGCCATCTCTCATATTCCAGTCATTTGTGAATATCAAGACATCTTTCCAGAAGAGCTTCCGGGAATGCCTCCTCACCGGCCAGTCGAATTCATTATCGATCTTGAGCCTGGCACGGAACCTGTTTGCAAGCGTTCTTATAATCTTGGACCAGAGGAGTTGAAGGAGGTGAAGAAACAACTCGATGAACAAGAGTGTATGGGTCTGATCAGACCGAGTTCATCTCCATGGGGTTGTGGTGCTCTTTTTGTCAAGAAGAAGGATGGAACGGAACGACTCTGCGTTGACTACCGTCCATTGAACAAGAAGACAATTAGGAACAAGTATCCACTTCCCAACATCAATGAGATTTTCGAGCAACTTAAAGGTGCTAAAGTATTCTCCAAGCTTGACCTCCATATGTGTTATCATCAGATTCGCATTCGTGAACAAGATATCCCCAAGATAGCATTCAGAACAAGCTAGGGTTCTTATGAATATACTGTCATGTCTTTCGGCCTTGTCAATGCTCCTCCAACGTTCTCTCGCATGATGAACTTCATCTTCAACCCTTACACAAATGATTTCATCCTGGTGTATCTCGATGATATCTTGGTCTTTTCCAAGAATAAGGAGGATCATGCCAAGCATTTGAGATTGGTGCTCGACAAACTCTGAGAGCATCAATTCTCTGCCAATTTTTCCAAGTGTGAGTTCTGGCTTGACGAAGTTCTTTACCTTGGTCATATCATCTTCGTCAAGGGCATCTCTATTAATCCCGAGAAGGTGTCTGCAATTGTGAATTGGGAACCTCCTCAGAATGTCAGGAAGCTCCACAGTTTTCTTGGGCTTGCAAGCTATTGTCGAAGATTCATTGAGAATTTCTCTAAGATTGCAAAGCCTCTTTCCAACCTCCTTCAGAAGCATGTGAAGTATGTCTGGACACCTAAATGTGACGTGGCTTTCAACACCCTTAAAGAGAAGCTAGTCACAACTCATGTCTTAACTCCTCCTGACGAATCCAAGCCATTCGAAGTTTTCTGTGATGCTTCCTTGCAAGGTCTCGGTGTTGTGTTAATGCAAGAGAATAAAGTTGTGGCTTATACCTCTCGCCAGCTGAAGCCCAACGAAAGGAACTACCCCACTCACGATCTTGAGTTGGCGGCAGTTGTTCATGCATTATTAAAGTGGAGACATCTCTTGTTGGGGAGGAAAGTGGACATCTTCATAGATCATAAGAGCCTCAAGTACATGTTCACTCAACCCAACCTCAACCTCAGACAGACTCGATGGGTCAAAATGATTCAAGAATACAATCCGAGTATTGAATATACTCCAGGCAAGGCCAATGTCATTGCAGATGCTTTGAGGAGGAAGGCTTACCGCAACAGCTTAATTCTCAAGCCCTTCCAATCGGACCTTTGTGAAGCTTTCCGCAAACTGAATCTCCAAGTTGTTCCTCAAGGCTTTCTTGCCAAGATCCAAGTCTCTCCTACTTTGGAAGATCAAATTCGTGAGGCACAACTCCTGTATTCCATGGTGAAGAAGGTGAAACATGGGATTCCCAAGAGCCAACCCAAATACAAGTGCTATCGCAGTGATGACAGAGACACTCTATTATTCGAGGACCGGATTGTGGTTCCTAAAGGTGATCTAAGGAAAGTGATTATGAACGAGGCACACAATTCCCTTCTATCCATTCATCCTGGAAGTACGAAGATGTACCATGACCTCAAGCAGTCGTATTGGTGGACTCGAATGAAGCGAGAGATTGCTCAATTCATGAATGAATGTAATGTCTGCAGAAGGGTGAAAGCAGAACACCAACGACCAGCTGGTCTCCTCCAACCTCTTGCTATTCCAGAATGGAAGTTTGACCATACTAAAATGGACTTCATGACTGGATTTCCCAAGTCCAAGTGTGGAAATGATGCTATCTTTGTTGTCATCGACAAGCTTAATAAAGTGGCTCATTTCCTTCCAATCAAAGAATCTATCACAGCAGCTCAGCTGGCAGAGCTATACACCTCCAGATCATGGAAGCATTTTCACCTCAAAGTGTCTCCTTGCACGGCATTCCGCAATTGATATCTTCAGATCGTGGAAGCATTTTCACCTCCAAATCCTGGGACTCCTTTCAGAAGGCTATGGGCACCAACATTCGCTTCAGCACAGCTTTCCATCCTGAAACTAGTGGACAAGTCAAGCGAGTCAATTAAATCCTTGAAGATATGCTCAGGGCTTGTGTCATCTCTTTCGGCATGAAGTGGGAGGATTGTCTTCCTTATGCCGAGTTCTCCTACAACAACAGCTTCCAAGCGAGTTCGGGCAAGGCCCCATTCGAAATTCTCTATGGCAGAAAGTGTCGTACTCCTCTCAATTGGTCAGAGACTGGTGAACGCCAACTTCTTGGCAATGACTTAATCAAAGAAGCTGAAGAAATGTGTAAAGCCATCCATGAAAATCTCAAAGCCGCGCAATCGCGCCATAAGAGTTACTATGATAGCAAGCACCGTGACTTGGCTTTCGAGATCGGAGACCATGTCTACCTTCGCATCTCTCCAATGAAAGGTACTTGTCGCTTTAGTATCACACTACTAGGGAAAACCCTAGCACTAGCGTTGGTTTTGTGCTCACTAGTAGCGCGGGTAGGCGCGCTACTAATAAGGCGCTACAGCTATTGCTTAGCAGTAACACGTGCCCGCACGTGCTACTGCTAGGACAAATAGCTGCAGCATTTGTT
The DNA here is from genome assembly GCF_003073215.2 of Triticum urartu. Classification (NCBI taxonomy): domain Eukaryota; kingdom Viridiplantae; phylum Streptophyta; class Magnoliopsida; order Poales; family Poaceae; genus Triticum; species Triticum urartu. The sequence continues at coordinate 339,658,432 of NC_053023.1, forward strand.
CACTCCCACGCTATTGCTAATGTAACTACTGGCAGCATGTTTTCTCTCCATCGCTACTAGTATTTTTTTATTTTTTTTATTTTTAGTGTATTTATGCGCCATCGTACAAATATGGGTACAATACCAGTTATGAGGTTTACATCATTATGTCCATAATAGTGTGTCAAATGATGGTGGATTAGGTTCAAGTGGAGGCAATATGTGGTGCATGTCAAAAGTATACTACTGATCCAAACTTGATCTAGTTTGGACTAGTAGTACTTTCGATGTGCACCACATGTTGCCTCCACTTGAATCTAATCCGCCAGCACAAGCTATTTAATCATCATCATAGCCATTACCACCAACAGTATTTATTTAATCACCACTAACACTAGCTAATAATAATCATCATAGTCATTACCACCAACACTAGCTATTTTATCATCATAGTAATAGTGTAGCACATCATCATCCTCAAACTCATTTCTAGCTAGCTAATCACTCCTGCTGCTCTCTCTTAGGTAAAATAACATAAAACATGTGTAGCTCTCCTCCTTGATCAAGTTGGAGCATGCAGATGAACCTGTCTCCTAATCATGGGTAGCGCATATGTTTGCTGCCCCCTAGTACTTCTCTGCGCTTCTCCATCACACATTTGGTCCAGTCTTGCACTATTAAGAATCCACCGCTAATCTTGAATGCACTAAAGTAATCTATAGGATATCTTGGCCGTAAGCTAATAATACTCATGGTACCTTTAGTCTCGATCCCATATGGCACAACATTCATCGGGAGTCCCTGTTGAAGAACGTCGTATGGTAACATACTTAGCAATGGAGTTTAGCTTCAAAAATAATGTATGGAAAAGATGCACTAAGGACAAATAGTAAAAATCTTACCATCCTTCCTAAATAGATGTGACCGTAGTTCATTACGAACACTATTGGTCGCACGTTTTCAGTACTAACATTTCTAAATGCAGGAAGAAAATTTGTCTTGACAGTATCTAGATCCTCAAGCCATGAAACATAATGACTTAGCTCCTCGCAGTTTAGTTCAGCCTCGGGACAGTAGTAGGTCCTATCTACCAAGCGCTGGACATGTTTGCTTGCATCGAAATAAGGTGACAATACAAATTAGTTGTCAACTATTTTTGAATAAACAATATCAAAGACATAAATATGGTTGAGAAACTTACATAATGGTATAACTGGAGGCGTCTGCACATCGACCCAGAAGTCGGTATTACCTTCAATATCATCTTCTGGACGAATATCAAAGGTGATAACCATATCAGGCTCAAATGCATAAGTCTTGCATAGTGCTCGCCATGTTTTGCATCCAAAATAGGTGTAGTCGCCTGAATTGTATAATTTTGCGTGGAAAATATAACCATGCTCAGTCTTCAAGTAAACTTTCTTTTCCTCCATAGTACGACTGAAACGTATCTTATCCAATACAAAAACTCTTGCATGGCAGGGGATACGCTAGTAGAATAGTAAAAAAAGACTTGTCATGCTTAATGTCATGCTTAAATTATAAGTTGAAGCAAATGTCATTCTTAATTATGAAAAAAGACTTGTCGTTGTGACTTACTGTATCCACTTCGAAGTTCTCGTCCAGCTTGATGCTGAAGTGCCTATCATCATCTAGGAAGATTCCACCGCACAGGCCGCGCTCATCTTCACAGTATTTGCAAATACCGAAATCCTTTTCATTGTCCGACATTTCCTATATTCATAGTTAAAACATTAATTGAAAATCGATCGAAGACAACTACCAGGATACTCAACACACAAATCCGGGGCACTCGATATTTCCTACATATTCTGGCACAAGTCATGCCAAAATTCACGAAAAAATCAGGTATGACCTTTGCTAAAATATGACATATTGAGCGCCTGAAATTTGCCGGAACGGAAATGAATAAACACTCAGGCAAAACATAGGCCACTCGGAGGTGTAACCTGCAAACATGACCGGCCACTTGGGAAAGCACATATCCTATTTGAGCAACACAAGATATACATTTCAAAATATCTTATAGGACTCAAATTAGCATGCATTCAATAAGAAAAAGTAAATCATGTCATGCATCCATACATCGTCGAATATTATCACTAATACATCCCGAATAGTGTCATACATATAACATCACTAATACAACTAAAACCCTAGCACACGACGGGTATCGGCGCGGGCGGTGGACACTCACAGACAAGGAACCATCACGGGATCATAGCTCCAGTGAGATCCCTGGAGAACCTGCTAGGTATTGGAGAACCTGTGCTCCAACGCAAACAAGTAGCGACGGACGTGCGCGTCCTCCTCACTGACATGGTGACGCACCACCTCCGCGGGGTCCTCGAGCCTCTGGACCGTCACTTGCCCACGCGACCGCCACCAAAGAAGGTTCGGGTCAATGACAGGCTGGCTCCTCACCAACCTGCGCCCCCGGTAGGAAGCGCCTCCTAGTACCACCCCGGCGGAGCCTAGTCCCGGACATGGCCCATCTGGTCAAGCAGGTGTCGTCCTCCGCCGACTCGACGACGAGGATGCGGGATAGGCATCGTCCACGTCGATGTGGGAAAAATTGCTTTAACTAAAAAAAATAGCAACAAGTTCTTACTAACTAGTTCTATTAATTCAACTAGTTCTTACTAAAAATAAACTTACTATAAATAAAAATAAACTAGTACCTAGTTCTTACTAACTAATTAGTACCTAGGAACTACTGCCCTAATTACCATCTAATTTGATGAAGCTAGGGGTGGAAAGTGGTAGCGGATATTCCAATTATCCAACTATAAAGTGAAATAAGTGGTCAAATTTTACTCATTTTATATTCATCTTAGAAATTTGATTCGTTTCCACCCTTACATGAACCCTAACTCATTTGAGCCGCATCCGCATCCGATTCGTTTCCACCCTTACATGAACCCTAACTAATTTGATGCAACTAAAATATAAAGAAACCCTAGGCAGAGGTAGGGGAGAGGGAGGAGCAGGCATGCTCACCTCGGGTGCCTGCGACGAGGGAGGGGCAGGAGGCGTCGAGGTCGGGGTCGGGGCTCGGGCGCGCGGCGGATGGCGGCGTTGAGGTCGGGGTCGGGGCGGCGTCCGGGGCGGCGTTGAGGTCGGGGCGGGGCGGTGTTGAATCTGGGGTCGGGGGCAACATAGAGCGTGTGCGGAGAGTGCGCGGCCGCCAACGAGTGACAACGGCGGTGAGAGTGGAGAGCTGGATTTGGGGGAAGTGGCCGTGGGGAAGGACGAACCCCATGGTTAAGTTAGAAGTAGCATTAGCGCGTTCCAGAAAGCGCGCTACTGCTACGTTAGCTACAGCGCGTTCTGGGATACACGCTACTGCTACTCCTTTCTCTTTTTTCCCCTTTTTCATTTAGTTTTCTTCACATTTTATTTTTTTCCTTTCACCTTATTCTATTTCTTTCATTTTTAATTACCTTTCTATGTGCTTTCCATTTAATTTTATATCATTTAGCAGTAGCGAGTTTAGATTAAAATGCGTTGCTACAAAGAAAGTAGCGGTAGCGTGGTTCGATATAGGTCGCTACTACTATGTGTAGCCTATCGGCTAAGCCGTGGGAATTTTAGTAGAAACGTGTTTAGAACAAGACGCGCTACTGCTAAAACTTTATCTACAGCGCGGTTTGCACAGGCGTGCTACTGCTACTTAGCACCAGCATGCTTCTTTGACCCGCGCTACTGCTAAAGTTTTGTGTATAAGGTTTTCCCTAGTAGTGTCAAAGGGAAGCTTGCCCCTAGATACGTGGGTCCTTTCAAGATCATTGGCAAAAGAGGTGACCTTACCTATCAACTTGAGCTTCCATTCAACTTTGCAAATGTGCACGATGTGTTTCACGTGTCACAGCTTTGTAAGTGCTTCAAGACTCCTGAGCGCACCATCAATTTCGAAGAGATTGATCTCCAAGAAGATCTGTCTTATAATGAGCATCCCATTGCTATTCTGGAAGAAACCGAGTGCAAGACTCGCACCAAGTCTATCAAATTCATGAAAGTTAAGTGGTCACACCATTCCGACCGAGAAGCCACCTGGGAACGCGAGGACCACCTCCGTTCCGAATATCCGGAGTTCTTTCAGTCCTAGATCTTAGGACAAGATCCTCTCGTAGTGGTGGAGTGTTGTAACACCCCAGATGTAACTTGCCATATTTGTAACTCCAACTCTTGCCATTTTCGGCTTTAAGTTATGATATTCCCTTTGTGGTTGGGTTTTGTCTTCCGTTTTGCATTTTGTTCATGTCATGCATTTCATATCATGTCATCATGTGCATCGCATTTGCATTCGTGTTCGTCTCATGCATCCGAGCATTTTCCCCATTGTCCCTTTCACAATCTGACACTGCCACGTGCAACGGCGCACCCCCTTTTGTCTCATTTTGAGAGCGGGAGTTAAGCATTCTCGGAGTGGGCCGAGATTTGTCAAGTGGCCTTGGTACACCACCGGTAGACCGCCTATCAAATTTCGTTCCATTTGGAGCCCGTTTGATACCCCAATGGTTAACCAGGTAACCGCAAAAGCCTCTTTGGTGTTGCAGCCCAAAACCCCTCCAAAACAGCCCAATAACCCATCTAAACCATCTCCATGTCCTCCGTCGTCGGATCACGATCGTGTGGGCGAAAACCGCACCTCATTTGGACACTCCCACCTCCATCTACCTATAAATATGAGCATCCCTCCAAAATTCCAGGTCCAAAACCCTAGCCCCGCTCCTCCTCGCCGCCGGACGCGTCCGGACCGCGCCAGACACGTCCGCGCCGCCGCTTCCCTCCAATCCGCCACCGCCACGTGGCACACCCGCGCCCACATCGCTGTCGCCGCCCGGGGCCCAGATCTGGCCCGCCCCGGGCCGAACCGGGCCTCGCCAGGCCTGCGCCGCCCCGCGCCAAGCTCGGCCACCGCCCGCACCTCGCCGGTGCTTTGCCGGAGGCCGCCTCGCTCCTCCTGTCGGCGACTCGCACCACCTCATCTCCGGCCGTTGCTCTGCCACCCGTCGATGTGCTTCCCCACCCACGGCCGGCTTCCCCGCCGCCGTGCGCGATCACCGCCCGCGCTGCCGCCTCCTTTCCCATCACGCCGGCCGGCCCGAGCTCCACCGGCCCGAGCTCCACCGGCGCCGAGCTCCTCCGTCGTCGAGCGCCACCTCGCCGTCCGGCCCTGCCCCGCCTTCGCCGGCGCCGGATCCGGTCAGATCAGGCCCGACCCGACCTCCCCGCGCCTCTCCGCCTTCTTCCTCGTATCCGGCCGCCGTGTTCCTCCGCTCCGGCGACTATTCTGGTCGTGCCTCGCAAACCGTGCCCGAGCTAACCCTAGATCCGGAGGGTGAGAAATTCTTCTGTCCTTTTCTGTGACATTTTCTTGCACAATTCATCATGTCACATCTTCGTGCTCGTTGATCGAAATCTTGCATATGATATGTCAAATTGTTCGCCTTGTTGAGCTCTTCATGTTAGAAGTATTTCCATGCATGTTACTCTTCATTATGATGCCATTTTCATTGATGCAAGAGTGCTATAAAATGTTAGCTGCTGGTACTTATCAGATCATGGTGATTTGTCATTTTGTTGCATTTGATGTGTGCACCATATAAGCATCAGGTCTACATGTGTGTTGAACTACATCATGCCATCTTTACAGAGGTGCAAACCTTGTATTTTTGTGATATATGTGGTGATTAGCACAATCATGCAAACTAGGCTCCGTGATGTTGTTGTTTTCAGGGACTTAGGATTTTGCTAAGTCTTTTCCCTGCTGTTATTTTGATGCCATGTAAACTTGATGCTACAATGAGATCCCTTCTTTTGGGATACTTCAGTAAGGATGTTTTGAACGTGCAGTTATGCTCCATCCATCCATGCCGATGGTTGCAATTATGGAGTGCTCTAGCATTTCTTTTGTTTGCTATAAAATGTTCCTGGCAGAATGTTAACATGTTAATCACAATTGCCATGGTTGTTGCTAGTGATCCATGCATCCTATGAACTTGCTCTTGCCATGGTTGGATTCATGAACATGTCATCTTGCTATTGGTATGCTTATGTTGTCATTTAATGCTTTGTGGTGAGTGGCATGAGCTCGCAAAGTTGCTATCATAAATCTGATTATGCCATGCTCTGTTTTTCACAAAGTTTGAAACTGTTAATGAAACTTGTTGTGTTTACATGGGTGCCATTGTATCTTATGTGCCTTTTTGGCTCATATTCAATAAGGGACTTTTGTTATACGCTTTTATTATAATCATGCCATGTTTTGGTTTGCTATGATATGTTCCTGTAGCATATTATTTGCTTGCTCTAAACAGTGCTTCCTCGTGTTGTTTTGACATGTTAGTATTTTATCTAAGTCTGTGAATCTGATATCTTTTGCACTTTTGCCATGCTTGTTTGAACCTGTTCTAGTGTGATTTAGCTGTAGCTCAGTGCTCATATTTTGTCAAGCATCTCTTGTAAATCACTGCCATATGCTTTGTTGCTATGTTGGAGTGCAGTAGCTTAGTTTCTTGTTGCATTCTAGGTGGCATCGTGCTGTTATTCGCAGTTTTGCGTCATTCTTGTTTTGCTTGCCATTTGCAAACCGTGCATCCGTTTCCGGTGATCTTTATATCGAATTCAACCGAAATCATCTCATCATTCGAGAGGTATACTTGGTTTTCCTAGTTGATGCTTTGATCATTCTTTCCCTTCCGGAGCACGCATATGCATTGCATATCATATCTTGCATATCATGCCATGTATTGCACCATGTTCCTTGTGCATTGCACCGTGATTGATTGTTGTTCCATTGCTTGTGTTCTTGATTTGGGTAGAGCCGTGAGACGAGTACATGACCAAGGAACCTGTTGAGTACGCTAACGAGGATCAAGCTTTCGACGACTCTGAGAACTTTGTAGGCAAGATGACCATACCCTCGAAATCACTTCTATCTTTGCTTGCTTGTTGTTCACTCTATCACTATGTCGCGCTACCTACCACTTGTTTATCATTCCTCCCATATTGCCATGTCAAGCCTTTAACCCACCTTCCTAGCAAACCGTTGTTTGGCTATGTTACCACTTTTGCTCAGCCCCTCTTATAGCGTTGCTAGTTGCAGGTGAAGTTGAAGTTTGTTCCATGTTGGAACATGGATATTGTTGGGATATCATTATTATATCTTATTTACTTTAAAGCACCTATATACTTGGTAAAGGGTGGAACGCTCGGCCTTTTGCCTGGTGTTTTGTTCCACTCTTGCCGCCTTAGTTTCCGTCATACCGGTGTTATGTTCCTTGATTTTACGTTCCTTACGCGGTTGGGTGTTATGGGAACCCCTTGACAGTTCGCTTTGAATAAAACTCATCCAGCAAGGCCCAACCTTGGTTTTAACATTTTCCACCTAAGCCTTTCCCCTTGGGTTTTAGCGAGCCCGAGGGTCATCTTTATTTTAACCCCCTCCCCCCTGGGCCAGTGCTCCTCTGAGTGTTGGTCCGAACCGAGCCGCCTGCGGGGCCACCTCGGGGAAACTCGAGGGCTGGTTTTACTCGTAGCTTGTCTCATCCGGTGTGCCCTGAGAACGAGATATGTGCAGCTCCTATCGGGATTTGTTGGCACAGTCGGGTGGCTTTGCTGGTCTTGTTTTACCATTGTTGCAATGTCTTGTTACCGGGATTCCGAGACTGATCGGGTCTTCCCGAGAGAAGGAATATCCTTCGTTGACCATGAGATCTTGTGATGGACTAAGTTGGGACACCCCTGCAGGGTATAAACTTTCGAGAGCCATGCCCGCGGTTATGTGGCAGATGGGAATTTGTTAATATCCGGTTGTAGAGAACTTGACACTTGACTTAATTAAAATGAATCAACCGTGTGTGTAGCCGTGATGGTCTGTTTTCGGCGGAGTCTGGCAAGAGAACACAGTCTTGTGTTATGCTTGAACGTAAGTAGCTTCAGGATCACTTCTTGATCATTTCTAGGTTCTCGACCGCTGTGCTGCTTCTCTTCTCCCTCTCTTATTTGCGTATGTTAGGCACCATATATGCTAGTGTTTGCTGCAGCTCCACCGCACTACCTTATCCTACCCATATGCTTAAATAGTCTTGATCTCGCGGGTGTGAGATTGCTGAGTCCTCGTGACTCACTGTAGGATCGAAAGTATGTCTAGAGGGGGGGGCTGATTAGACTACTTGACCAAATAAAAATCTAGCCTTTCCCCAATTTTAGTTCTTGGTAGATTTTAGCAACTTTCGACAAATCAAGCAATCTTAACACAATTCAAGTAGGCATGCAAAGAGTATATGAGTAGCAGAAAGTAAAGCATGCAACTTGCAAGAATGTAAAGGGAAGGGTTTGGAGGATTCAAACGCAATTGGAGACACGAATGTTTTGTCGTGGTTCCGATAGGTGGTGCTATCGTACATCCACGTTGATGGAGACTTCAACCCACGAAGGGTAACGGTTGAGCGAGTCCACGGAGGGCTCCACCCATGAAGGGTCCACGAAGAAGCAACCTTGTCTATCCCACCATGGCCATCGCCCACGAAGGACTTGCCTCACTAGCGTTAGATCTTCATGAAGTAGGTGATCTCCTTGCCCTTACAAACTCCTTGGTTCAACTCCACAATCTTGTCGGAGGCTCCCAAGTGACACCTAGCCAATCTTGGAGACACCACTCTCCAAGAAGTAACAAATGGTGTGTTGATGATGAACTCCTTGCTCTTGTGCTTCAAATGATAGTCTCCCCAACACTCAACTCTCTCTCACAGGATATGGATTTGGTGGAAATAATATTTGAGTGGAAAGAAACTTGGGGAAGGCTAGAGATCAAGATTCATATGGTAGGGATGGAATATCTTGGTCTCAACATAAGTGTAGGTGGTTCTCTCTTAGAAAATATAGGTTGGAAGTGTAGGTTTGTTCTGATGGCTCTCTCCACGAATGAAGAGGAGGTGGAGGGGTATATATAGCCTCCACACAAAATCTAACCATTACATAGAACTTTCCAAACTCGGTGGGACCGAATGGTTAAACTCGGTCAGACCGATTCAGCAAAGCTAGTGACCGTTAGGGTTTTCGGTGGGACCAACATGCAACTCGGTAGGACCGATATGATTAGGGTTAGCGCATAACGTAATCTCGGTGATACCGATTACACAAACTCGGTGAGACCGATTTTGGTAATAAGCTAACCAGAGAGTTGGTCAGGTAAACTCAGTGGGACCGATCGCTCGATTTGGTGAGAGTGAAATATTACAAATGGAAAAAGAGAGTTTACATTGCAATCTCGGTGGGACCAATCGCTCATCTCGGTGAGACCGAAATGTTAGGAAGGGAAATAGAGAGATTACAACCCCATCTCGGTGAGACCGAGATCCCTATCCGCGAGACCGATTTCCCTAGGGTTTGTGGCAGTGGCTATGACATTTGAAACTCGGTGGCGCCGGATAGAAAGAATCGGTGGGGTCAAGTTTGACTTTTGGTTTAGGTCATATGTGGATGTGAGAAAGTAGTTGAGAGTTTTGGAGCATATCACTAAGCATTTTGAGCAAGAACCTCATTAAACAACACCTCATCCCTCCTTGATAGTATTGGCTTTTCCTATAGACTCAATGTGATCTTGGATCACTAAAATAGAAAATGTAGAGTCTTGAGATTTGAGCTTGAGCCAATCCTTTGTCCTTAGCATTTTGAGGGGTCCACTTTTCTCATCCATGCCATGCCAATCATTGAGATTTCCTGAGATATTTAATCTTGAAGTAGCATTAGCTCAATGAGCTATATGTTGTTAGGAATTACCAAAACCACCTAGGGATAGTTGCACTTTCAATCTCCCCCTTTTTGGTAATTGATGACAACATATAGATCAAAGCTTCGACAAATAATAATAAGAGTGAAAAACATTGTCGCTTTGAGAAGTATGTGAAAAGCAAGAGCTCCCCCTAAATTTGTGCATAGTTTAAGATTTGCTTTGGACTGCAAATGCACAAGGAGTTAGGATCATGGGTTACTCTTCCTTGTCACATACATCTTGGTGGAGTGCTCAAAATGATAATAATTAAAATACATGCACTCATCACCAAGGAAAGTGAATGATCATATGGAATATAAAAAGGATAATGTCATCCAACAAGCATTAAGGTAGCGTATGATCAAACACATGATCATCCAAGCAAGCACAAAGTATAAAGTATCTCAACCAAGCAAATAAACGAAGTTTAACCACCAAACAAAAAGAGAGAATAAAAAGCAACGCTCTCTCTCGAAGCCTATGATCTATATATTTTCTCCCCCTTTGGCAACAAGTTACCAAAAAGCATCAGTGGAGTAGGTGCTGGTGGAGTAGGTGCTGGAGCCGGTGGCACTAAAGTTGTAACTGGTGCAGATGAAGTAGCTCTGGTGTCTGGAATAGGCACTGCAGCAGACCTCTGACCTCTGGGCACTCTAGCAAAAGCATCAGTGGTTGTCTTGCCCTTCTTCTCATCCACTTCATCCTGAAGTTTCTCGACGACTTACTGTATCTCAGTGACCTTCACATCTAAGTCATAGAATTTCTGCTCCACAATCATCCCAAGCTCTCCTGGTTTTGAGTCAGGGTGGAGGCAATCAAGTAGCCAAGCTGATCCTGCTTGCTCTTCAGAAGATACTGAGATGCTTCTTCAGTAGTTGGCATCCTTGCAGCCTTTTCAGCCTTTGCCTTCTCCTTCTTGGCTTGTGCGTGCACAGAAGATGGTTCATTTTCATCCATCACCACAGTGTTGTCCTCAAAGTCTGGGTAGATGGGCAGGTGCTCCTTGTCCAAAAAATATGTGCCAGTGCCCATCTTGGAGTTGATCAGCTCCTGGATCTGTGGGGCATACCCACAACTCCTCTTCTGATCTGCAGCTGTCCACTTTATGGTTTCCACTATTAGGCTCATGACTTTGAACTTCTGTGGGACATCAAAGATGTGAAGCAAGTTAATTGCATGGCCTCTGATCATCTTGTGATCACCTGACTTTGGCAAGAGAGTGTGCCTGAGGATCCAGCTGATAGTTGGCAAGCCTGACAGAAGGTAATGTACATATCCAAACTTGTGTGTTTCAAGGGCAGCATCTGGGATCTCCTTGTACATGTGTGCCATGTTGTTGTGATCCTTCTTCTTCTTGGCATAGACATCCAAGTCATCTTCACTCTCTTCTGGGGCATTGATCAACTTAGCCCATTTTGCAACTATGGACTAGTACCTCGTAACTTCAGACATCCAGACAATCCTTCCATCTGGGTAGAAGTGAGATGTGGAGTAGAACTGCATGATGAGCTCATCATTCCATTTTGTGAGCTTTTGAGCCACAAACTCATCAGCTCCACAAGCCTTGAAGCTGTCATATACACTAGGGAAGTGATCCTCATTTTCCTTAATGAATGATCAATCGACCCATCTCATGTCACACACTATGGGCTTCTTGTCAAGCAAGATGGTCTCATAGAAGTCCTGCTGTTCCTTTGTATGGAACCTGTAGTCCACAGCAGTCCTTCTTATGGTGGCATATGGATCAGACTCTCTCCATAGCCTTAGACCAAAGTCCTTCCTGACTTTCATGTTCTCTGCAACTGGATGAGCATCATTTTGATCTGGAATTTTTGGCTTCAACTTCCTTAAGAGAACAGAATCATCTTCTTCTTCCATTGCAGCTTCAGGCATTGGGGCCTTGTTCTTCTCTGTTGCTGGGATGTTCCTGGTGCTCCTCTTGGGTGCAGTCTTGGGTTTTGGAGCAGCTGGCTTAGGAGTTCCTTTGGGCTTAGATGGAGCAGCCCCCGATCTTATGGCATCTCCCATAAGCTTTTGAGCTTTGGGTGCTGGTGTTGCATCCTCTTCCTCTTCCTCTTCTTCAGAGTCTTTCATGATTGAAGATCTCCCAAGCACTCTGGCAGTGGTCTTCTTGACCCTTTCCTTCCTTTTATTTTCTGCCACAACCTGCTCTTTGGGTGCAGATCCCAAAGTCTCTTGAGTGGATGCTCTGGCTTTTGACATTGGAGCTCTCTTGGCAGGAACCTTTTGCTTCATCCCTGGCTTGGTGGCAGCAGCTGTGCCATATTCCTTTTTCAGGACTTTCCTCTTTGAGGTGGTTTCTTCTTCCTTGGCCACATAGTCCTCATCCTCTGACTCTGAGGTTCTTTTCTTGCTGGCCCTTGTGGCAGCCTTTGGAAGATTGCTAGGTGTGCTCCTGCTTCCATCATCTGAGCTGCTAGAGGGACTAGTGCCCTCACTCAAGTGAACATGTTCCTCAGACTTGTTCTGACTGTCACTCTGATCTGACATGATGCAAACACTAACAGCAAACCCTGTGAATAGATTATAGATGAGGTAGAGTGGATGAGCATCACAAAGTACAGAGGTTTTTGCAAAAGAATGAGTTAAAAACTTAGTTTTAGTTTTCCACAGAAAGCATTTCGGATCTACCGATTTGCAAACTCGGTGATACCGAAGCAGCTTTTGGAACCTAAACTAGTGAACTCGGTCAGACCGAGTCATAGTTCGGTGGCACCGAGACTGCTAGGGTTTCACAAAGTGCTGAACTCGGTCACACCGATTTGCAGTTCTCGGTCAGACCGAGAATCACATGTGCAATGGCCTGAGCCAAATCAGTGAAACCGATTTCATCAACTCGGTCGGTCCGAGATGGTTTCGGCGGAAACCTAACCCTAAATTTTAAATTCACGACTAAACTATGGAGTGTCTTCGATGGATAGATTGATCTCAATCGTGGCAGATACATGGCAAAGCAATGTGCTGAGGAATCCTTGTTAGAACAACATAAAGTTCAAGTCCATACCCTAGTTCGGCGATGAACTTGCTACGGCGGCAACGACGGAGACGATCCCGTTGACGGCGACGGAGACCGGCGATAGGAGGCGGTTGGCGACGAGGAGGATGATCCGGAGACCCAGGGAGGCAGAGCATGCTAAGGGCGGGTGAGGAGGTTCAGAAAGTTTTCCAAAATTTGACCTGTGGATATATATAGCCTGACCTTGTCGGTGTGACCGAGTGGAACAACTCGGTGGCACCGAGATTCATAACTGCGAGCAGTTACTGAAACTCGGTGTGACCGAAAAGTTCAAATCGGTTGCACCGAGATTGAAAACCTAGATCGACTTAGTGATCTCAGTATGACCGAAATGGATGAATCGGTCAGACCGGAGTACACAAAGAAGTTTTGGAAGTTTAAGTCTATGACGAATCGGGGACTCCGAGTGCTCCTCACATAGAGTGGTTTGAATCTGACTTGATCAAATTTTGTGATGCAGCATGAATAGAGTTTGAGATGAGAAAAGCATAGATAGCTAGAGAAGGTTCTTAGGCATTCTTGTCCATCCACTTGGCCAAAAGAAAAGGAAACCAATCAATCAAAACAACAAGTGGATGTCCTCGAATGAGTAAATTATGCAACCAACATGCTCACACAATAAAATGACAAATGAAATATGTGGTAAAGCATGCACAAACAGTTCTAGCATCTATCAAGCAATTGGCGATGACTAGGTCATCTATATACGAGTATATTGACTTAGGAGTCAAATGAGAACATTTGATCATAGGTCATACTCATCGTTTAAGCACAAGTGGGGTTACCACTTTTACATAAAGCGTTGTTGTGTTCACACCATTAGAGTTGCTTTAACTCAATTGTTAGAGCAAAGATCCCCCTAGATGTGATATCCCCCCTAAGAGGGATGAACTAACCTTAGGTTTTGTCAATTATGACTTCATGTAGGTGTTGAATATGTGGATGCTCTAAGTTGATGTAGATCATTCGGAGCTATCCTTTGGAGTGAGTTGCACTTTCAATACCTACACGGGTTAGTCCCGCAAGGAACAAACAAGGATATCCATAGACATAGAGTGATGCACACACAAGATGATGTCTATGAGAGCATTAGGTTACCTTGTCCCTTGTCTTACTAACAAGAGGGTTTGTGACTCCTTGAACTAGTGCAAGATGTGGAAGTTGATTGCACTTGTTCTTGCCAAAATGATAAGAGTGAAGTATGTTTGCGGAGTCACCCTCAAGAACTCTTTAGTTCTTCTTCTTCGGGATCCACACCATCTTGATGGGAATCCTCGGAGTTGTAGTTGTACTTGATGAAGTGGAACTTGATGTAGTCTTGGGAACCCACTTGACCAAGGCCTTAGGAGCTTCTTCAAATGCATCAATTTCCTCTTGAAGCTTGTCCTTGCCTTTTTGCTTGTGGTCTTGTGGTGGAAGATCATCTTGAGCTTGTGTCCCTTTGGAAGAAGTAGGATTATACTTCTCTTGTTGAGGAACAAACTTCGTCTTGGGGTATTGATCTTCTTCCCACTCAACTCCATTGGCATTGAAGTTCCGTTCATAACCAATACCTTGATTCTTCCGGTGCCTTCCTTGCTTGAGTACAATCTCCTCGAATTGCTTACTCCCGGCAAGGCTCTTGTAAACACCTTTCTCTATGATTCCCTTCAATAAGCTATTTTCTTGCTCAAGTGTAACTTGGCTGAGAGAATCATTAGTGGAATCAAGAGAACTACTAGAAGCAACAACATTGGATTTAGCATGGTTATTGTGACTACTAGAGGAAGAATCCTTCTTGTTCTTGTTACTAGACTTGACTTGGGGCATGTAAGTGGATAAGAGTAAACGCTTGGCAATGTAAGAAGAACTTTTCTTGCGAAGATCATCATTGATTGCCTTTAAGAACTCATGCTCTTGCTCAAGGTTGAGCTTCTCAAAACGTAATTTCTCATGAGTCCTTAAAAGTTCTCGATGATCTCCTAAGATAGTTTCATGAGCTAACTTAAGAGTCTTTAGTTCTTTAGTTAGAGAATCAATCTTCTCCTTATCATTGTCATTCATTTCATCTTGATTAGCATGATTAATTGACGTTTCATCATAGTATTCATCACTATAGTTGTCAACAAGTAAATCATCATCACCTAACAAGTCATCTTCATCACTATTGAAATCAACATACTCGGCGTGTGATACCTTTGGACCTTTGGCCATGAAGCATCTTACAATTCCTTCATTTGGTGAATCAAATATGTCGTAGGAGTTCGTTGACACAAGTGCTAGACCAGCAACACCTTCATCTTGAGTATATTCGGAGTCAGAGTGATAGCTTCTCTCAGAGTGACTGTCAGAGTCGGAGCCGGATACCCATTCACCAACATGAGCTTGATGTCTTCATATTGTGTAGCTCCTTGATGACTCGTCCTTCCTTTCCGAATCCTTGCTTCTCCGAGAGGGTCTTCGTTCATAACTATCATCCCTACTCCTTCTCTCCCTCGATGGTGATTCTTCTCTTCTACTTCTTCTTTTGGGAGAATCTTCTCTTCTCTTATGGGGAACCGTACACTCATTGGAGTAGTGTCCGGGTCTTCCACAATTTAGCAGTTTCGCTCTCGACTAGAAGATCTTTTGTCATTGTAGGACCTTGACTTGGAACTTCTCTCTTTGCTTCTATTATTGTAGAACTTGTTGAAGTTCTTCACCATTAGGCTCAATTCTTCATTGAAGGTTTGTTTCTCACTTGATGATGTGGGAACTTCACATGAGGCTTTGTAAGCACCACTTGACTTGTTATGGAGCTCCTCCTTATCCTTGAGTGACATCTCATGAGCAACAATTATTCCAATAACTTCCGTTGGCTTGAGATCTTTGTAATTTGACATCATTTGGATCAATGTGCATACAGTATCGTATTTTCCATCCAAGGCTCTTAGGATCTTCTTGATGATGAATTTGTCAGTCATCTCTTCACTTCCTAAGCCGGCAATCTCATTTGTGATAAGAGCAAGCCTAGAGTACATTTCAGCGACACCTTCGCCATCCTTCATTTTGAAATTGTCAAGTTGACTTTGAAGCACATCCAACTTGGATTCCTTGACGTAGTCGGTACCTTCATGCATATCAATCAAAGTATCCCAAATTTCCTTTGCATGCTCAAGACGGTTTATTTTGTTGAATTCTTCAGGGCACAATCCGTTCAAGAGGATATCACAAGCTTGAGCATTGTATTGCAGCATCTTTAACTCTACCGCGGTAGCTTCACGATTTGGTTCTCTCCCATCAAATAATTCACCTTGCAAGCCAACACATACAATAGCCCAAACGGCAGGGTTATGTCCAAGAATATGCATTTTCATCTTATGCTTCCAACTAGCAAAATTAGTACCATCAAAGTAAGGACCTCTACGGTGGTAATTTCCCTCGCTAGACGCCATACTCTCCTAGGTTGTGAAACCAAGGCTATGACTTCCAAAAGCAATGAAAATCGAGGCAAATGGAGACCAAAGCTCTGATACCACTTATAGGATCGAAAGTATGTCTAGAGGGGGGGGGTGATTAGACTACTTGACCAAATAAAAATCTAGCCTTTTCCCAATTTTAGTTCTTGGCAGATTTTAGCAACTTTCGACAAATCAAGCAATTTTAACACAATTCAAGCAGGCATGCAAAGAGTATATCAGAAGCAGAAAGTAAAGCATGCAACTTGCAAGAATGTAAAAGGAAGGGTTTGGAGGATTCAAACGCAATTGGAGACACGGATGTTTTGTCGTGGTTCCGATAGGTGGTGCTATCGTACATCCACGTTGATGGAGACTTCAACCCACGAAGGGTAACGGTTGCGCGAGTCCACGGAGGGCTCCACCCACGAAGGGTCCACGAAGAAGCAACCTTGTCTGTCCCACCATGGCCATCGCCCACGAAGGACTTGCCTCACTAGCGGTAGATCTTCACGAAGTAGGCGATCTCCTTGCCCTTACAAACTCCTTGGTTCAACTCCACAATCTTGTCGGAGGCTCCCGAGTGACACCTAGACAATCTAGGAGACACCACTCTCCAAGAAGTAACAAATGGTGTGTTGATGATGAACTCCTTGCTCTTGTGCTTCAAATGATAGTCTCCCCAACATTCAACTCTCTCTCACAGGATATGGATTTGGTGGAAAGAATATTTGAGTGGAAAGCAACTTGGGGAAGGCTAGAGATCAAGATTCATATGGTAGGAATGGAATATCTTGGTGTCAACATAAGTGTAGGTGGTTCTCTCTCAGAAAATATAGGTTGGAAGTGTAGGTTTGTTCTGATGGCTCTCTCCACGAATGAAGAGGAGGTGGAGGGGTATATATAGCCTCCACACAAAATCTAACTGTTACACATAACTTTCCAAACTCGGTGGGACCGAATGGTTAAACTCGGTCGGACCGATTCAGCAAAGCTAGTGACCGTTAGGGTTTTCGGTGGGACCCAGATGCAACACGGTAGGACCGATATGATTAGAGTACGCGCATAACGTAATCTCAGTGAGCCCGATTACACAAACTCGGTGAGACCGATTTTGGTAATAAGCTGACCAGAGAGTTGGTCAGGTAAACTCAGTGGGACTGATTGCTCATTTCGGTGAGACCGAAACGTTACGAAGGGAAAACAGAGAGTTTACATTGCAATCTCGGTGGGACCGATCGCTCATCTCGGTGAGACCGAAATGTTAGGAAGGGAAATAGAGAGATTACAACCCCATCTCGGTGAGACCGAGATCCCTATCGGTGAGACCGATTTGCCTAGGGTTTGTGGCAGTGGCTATGACATTTGAAACTCAATGGCGCCGGATAGAAAGAATCGGTGGGGCAGAGTTTGACTTTTGGTTTAGGTCATATGTGGATGTGAGAAAGTAGTTGAGGGTTTTGGAGCATATCACTAAGCATTTTGAGCAAGAACCTCATTAAACAACACCTCATCCCTCCTTGATAGTATTGGCTTTTCCTATAGACTCAATGTGATCTTGGATCACTAAAATAGAAAATGTAGAGTCTTGAGCTTTGAGCTCGAGCCAATCCTTTGTCCTTAGCATTTTGAGGGGTCCACTTTTCTCATCCATGCCGCCAATCATTGAGCTTTCCTGAGATATTTAATCTTGAAGTAGCATTAGCTCAATGAGCTATATGTTGTTAGGAATTACACAAACCACCTAGGGATAGTTGCACTTTCACTCACATATACTTCCAAACAGTTGCAGGTGCCGATGATGCCAGTACAGGTGATGCTACCAAACTCAGATGGGAGGTCGACGAGGATCTGGGTCGTTATTACGTTTCGTTTCTTGATGATTAGTAGTGTTGCCCAGTTGGGACGATCAGGGATCTTGCATTTGGGGTGTCTTCCTTTATTTTGGTTTCGTAGTCGGACCTTTGATTGTACTTTGGATGATGTATGGATTATTTATGTACTGTGTGAAGTGGCGATTGTAAGCCAACTCTTTATCCCTTTATATTCAGTACATGGGATTGTGTGAAGATTACCCCTCTTGCGACAAACCTACCATGCGACAAACCTACCATGCGACAGAGCAAACACACAGCTTATTAGCAGCAATCGTCCGAGTTATTATTGGTCTTCACACACATTTCTGATTATGGACCTTGTAGCGACCAGACCTCAAACGGTCCGATCTCTGTGCATCAGTGTCATCCCTGGATCAGTAATGCTGACACGCACAGTACTTGAAGGATTTATAATAGAGTAGCAATCACACACTTATTACATCGAATGTCTCAAAAGAGAACTTATTACAAATAATATGGCTTAAGGCCATCTAATAACGTTAACAGCAGAAGGCTTGGAAGATAAGTGAGTCCATCAACTCCAACGGCATCACTGAGTATAGAACCACGACCTAAGGCTCCTTACTCGTCGTCTGAAAAGTCTGCAACATGAACGTTGCAGCCTGAAAACGGGTCAGCACATGGAATATGCTGGCAATGTAACACATAGAGAGTAGTGAACAGAAATAGGCTATACTACATGCATATAAGGCTGGTGGAAATCTCTATGGTTACAGTTTTGCGTAAAGCCAGTTTTTCCCTACTGCAAAGGAATAAATTTTATTTAACTATCATGGTGGTTGTTAAACATTGGGAGCGTAGACACCCTCTCAATCCCAATTAAACATCATCATTAAAACCCAACAAAATTAATTAAAGTCACATGATGAGATTCACATGATAATCCAAGTACTAGATACTCAAGACGTCCATAACCGGGGACAGGGCTAACCATGATTAGTTTATACACTCTGTAGAGGTTTGCGCACTTTTCCCCACAAGACTCGATCTCCTCCGTTGGGATTCTCGCACTACATGGTGTTTGAGAAACGGATGACCGAGACATAGTCTTTCAGAAGCGCTAGCACCTTACGATCGGGTAGACCATTACACCTACTTTCCCCTACATCTGCTAGTCTACCACTTTAAGAGTTCGCACGACTTAATCAACTATGCTAGAGCCCATAGTAGCTTGTGGCTGCACACGGAAGTTTCTAGTATGAATAATCTCATGATCCCTTTGAGCCTGGGTGGTGGTCCATAAAGAAAAACATGCAATCGCTGGAATACCCAGGTGCCTCAATCCACCCAGATGTGTATTAAAGTTGCCACCTTAAGTTGAACCATTAATTGACATCCTCACATCTGTCATGGATACACTCAAATCCAATCCACATCTACAAGCATAGCATGGCATACGCAAACGTAGAAGTAACTCCCAGGGGCTGATAATAAAACAGGAAATAGGTACTACCTCATCTACTTCCCAAAACCCACATATTAATCAGATCCTATTCATGCAGTGGTTTGAGGATTGATCTAATGCAATAAAACTGGGTAGTAAGAGGTATGATCAAAGTGTTACTTGCCTTGCTGATGATCCGCGAAACCTAGAGATTCGAAGTAGCAAGAGGCACACTCCGGGTACTCTATCACAACAAAAAAACAAGCATACTATAAGTACTCATCTAATGCACAGGTAAAACTCAAATAAGAGATCTAACCAGAAAGTTCAACTTAAGAACTCCGGTTTGAAAAAAGAAACAAATCGAACAAAACAATGAAAGTCAAACGGCGAAAGAAAACAACCTTCGATTACTAATCTGGACCTAAATGAAATTTTATAGAAGCAAAAACTTGTTTGAGTTGGTTAAATAGAAAGAGGGTTTCGAGACGAAACTCTAGGCGCTTGAATCGCCTGATTCCGATAAACGAGCGAAAAGTTAAACTGAAACGAAAATCGGATCAGAAATCACGATCAGAAATAATCGCGGAAAATCCGAGAAAAGGAGAAAACTGACGAACAGATTAACGAACGAACGTTCGCTATCTTAAACTAAATGGTGAACTCATCCATTAAAATGAATGAACGAGTGAACACTCGCTAAATAAAAGAACCGATAAAACCGATCTAATATAATAAATTAAAAAACCTAGGGTTTTCGAAAAAAGCCGGCGGCGTGGGCGTCGGTGGCGGCGGGCGCGGCAAGCGGCGGCTAGCGGCGGCTGCGGCGGCTGCGGGAGGCGGGGCGAGGTGGCAGGGTGAGGTGGCGGCGGCGGGGTATTTATGAGGGGAGGGGGTGGCGTGGCTTGGGGAAGGGGGCGCCGGGTTGGGGTAGGCCTCAGGAGGCGTGCCCCGGCCGGACTCGGCTGCGGGGGCGGTGCGGTCTCCCACGGGGAAGGCGGCGGCGGGCGCGGGCCTGGCCTGGCTCGGCTGGGCCTTCGGCCCAGTCGGGCGCGCGGTCCTTTTTTTAACAATTCCGCCGAAACTAAGAAAAATTCTAAAAAATAAAATAAAATTCTAAAAATGCCAAAATAAATTTTCGCCGCCTAAATAAAATATTTAGAACGAGATGAACATTTTCTTGGCCCTATAATGCAGTTTTGAAAAACATGCAATTTTTCCTAAATTCAAATAAACTAGCCAAAAACTCCAAAATAAAATCTTATTTGATTTTTTATTAAATCTTCAATATTTCCTTATTTTGGGAAAGTCATTTTATTCCCTCTCTCATATTTGCATAATAGAAATAATTGAAGAAAAAAATAAATAAAATCAAATTATCCTATTTTCAAAATTTGAGAAAACTCAAATATGAAAATAATGAAATCCCCAACTCTCTCCGTGGGTCCTTGAGTTGCTTAGAATTTCTGGATCAGGCCAAAAGCAGATAAAAATATGATATGCAGTGATGATCTAATGTATAACATTCCAAATTGAAAATTTGGGATGTTACAAACCTACCCCCCTTAAGATGAATCTCGCCCTCGAGATTCGGGTTGGCTAGAAAATAGGTGAGGGTGGTCCTTCAGCAGATCTTCCTCTCGCTCACAGGTGGCTTCATCCTCGGTGTGGTGGCTCCACTGAACCTTGCAAAACTTGATAACCTTGTTGCGGGTGACTCGGCTGGCATACTTGAGAATCCTAACTGGTTTCTCCTCATATGTCAAATCACTATCCAACCAAATCTTTTCCAGCGACACTGTATCTCTCAGCGGTATATCCGCCATTTCTGCATGGCACTTCTTCAACTAGGAAACGTGGAACACGTCGTGAACTCCCGACAATCCCTCAGGTAATTCCAATTTATAAGCAACTTCTCCCATGCGTTCCAAAACTTTGTATGGTCCCACAAAACGTGGCGCTAACTTTCCCTTAACTCCAAAGTGCTTAACTCCTCAAAGTGGAGATACACGAAGATAAACTCTATCTCCGGCTTCGTAAACTATCTCCTTGCCTTTAGAATCTGCATAGCTCTTCCTCCTGGACTGGGCTACCTTGAGCCTATCGCGAATCAACTTCACCTTCTGTTCAGACTCCTTAATCAAATCTGGTCCAAACAACCGGCGGTCTCCAACTTCGTCCCACGACAATGGTGTTCTGCACCGTCTTCCGTACAAGGCTTCAAAAGGGGCCATCTTCAAACTGGATTGATAACTATTGTTGTAGGAGAACTTCGCATATGGCAAGTTGTCATCCCAACTAGATCCATAATCTAGCGCACAAGCTCTCAGCATATCCTCCAAAATCTGATTGACTCTCTCGATCTCTCCATCGGTCTGCGGATGAAAAGTTGTAGTGAACTCATGTCTGGTACCCAAAGTTTCATGCAACTGATTCCAGAACTTGGAGGTAAACTGGGTTCCTCTGTCTGATACAATGCTCCTCGAAACTCCATGCAGACATACGATCCTGGTCATGTATATCTTTGCCAACTTAGCACTGGTGTAAGTGGTCTTCACTGGGATTAAATGAGCTACCTTCGTCAAGGGATCGACTACAACCCATATCGAGTCATAGCCTGAACGGGTCCTGGGTAATCCCGTGATAAAATCCATGCCTAGCTTATCCCACTTCCATTCGGGTATCGTCAATGGCTGTGGCAATCCTGCTGGCTTCTGATGCTCTACCTTTACTCTCTGACATACACCACAAACTGCTACATACTCTGCAATATCCTTCTTCATTCCGGTCCACCAGAAAGTGTCTTTCAAATCCAAATACATCTTGGTATTTCCCGGGTGAATCGAGTACGGCGAATCATGGGCCTCTTGCAGAATTAGCTTCCTGATCTCTGGGTCATTAGGCACATAAACGCGGTCCTCAAACCATAAGGTATCGTGTGCATCCTCACGAAATCCTTTGACTTTTCCCTTGCTCATCTTCGCCTGTATGGTGGCAATCTCCTTGTCGGTCTTCTGAGCTTCTCTGATCTTACCCATCAGAGTAGACTGAATCTCCAATGCTGCTACATAGCCTCTCGGAACTATCTCCAAATGTAGCTCACGAAGATCCTCGGCTAACTCCTTTGGTAACTCTCCGGTCATTAGTGTGTTGACATGGCTCTTGCGGCTCAATGCGTCAGCTACTACGTTAGCCTTTCTGGGATGATAATGTAATCTCATATCATAATCCTTGATGAGCTCCAACCATCTCCTTTGCCTGAGATTCAACTCCTTCTGCGTGAAGATGTATTTCAAACTTTTGTGATCCGTGTACACCTCACAATGGTTTTCGATGAGAAAATGTATCCACGTCTTTAATGCGTGCACTACGGCTGCTAACTCCAAGTCGTGTGTATCATAATTCAATTCGTGGGGCTTAAGCTGTTGTGAGGCATATGAAACAACTCTTTCCTCCTGCATAAGCACTGCTCCAAGTCCTCGACGTGAAGCGTCGCAATATACTTCATAATCCTCGCGCTGATCTGGCATAATCAACACTGGCAATGTAACCAAACGTTTCTTCAACTCCTGAAAACTGGCCTCACATTCTTCAGTCCATTTGAACTTGGTATCCTTCTTCAACAACTCCGTCATAGGTTTTGCAATCTTCGAGAAATTTTCAATGAACCTCCGGTAGTATCCTGCGAGTCCAAGAAAACTCCGGATCTCTCCAACTGTTGTTGGGGCTTCCCAATTTGAATCCAACTTCCTTCAACCAAAACTCACATTTGTTGAAATTGGCATATAACTGATGTTCTGTGAGCTTACCAAGTACCAAACGCAAATGTTCTTTATGTTCTTCTTCATCGAGTAAACCAGTATATCATCAATGAACACTACGACGAACTTATCCAAAAACTCCATAAACACTTTGTTCATCATGTTCATAAAATAAGCAGGTGCATTAGTCAGGCCAAATGACATAACTGTATACTCATACAGCCCATACCTTGTGGTAAAAGCTGTCTTAGGTATGTCCTTCTCTCGAATCTTCAACTGGTGGTATCCTAATCGCAAATCGATCTTGGAAGATACCTTAGCTCCTTGCAATTGGTCAAACAAATCATTTATCATTGGCAGTGGGTACTTATTCTTGATCGTCACCTCATTCAATCCTCGATAATGAACAACCATCCTTAACGATCCATCCTTCTTTTCCACTAGAAGTACTGGTGATCCCCAAGGTGACGAACTTGGGGGAATATATCCCTTATCCAGTAACTCCTTAATCTGCTTCTTAATCTCCTCCAAATCCTTTGCAGACATTCTATACGGTCTCTTAGATATTGGTCCTGTGCCTGGCAAAAGATCAATCAAAAACTCAATGTCTCTATCCGGTGGCATGCCTGGCAACTCTTCTGAAAATTCGAGAAAAAGAGAAAACTGACGAACAGATTAACGAACGAACATTCGTTATCTGAAACTGAACGGTGAACTCGTCCGTTAAAATGAACGAATGAGCGAACGCTCGCTAAATAAAAGAACCAATAAAACCGATCTAATAAAATAAATAAAAACCTAGGGTTTTAAAAAAAACCGGATCGGTTTTCTTCAGAAAACCGGCGGCGAACGGCGCGGCTACCTCGTCGGACTCCGGTGGCTCGGGGCGGGCGCGGCAAGCGGCAGCGAGCGGCGGCTGCGGGAGGCGGGGCGGGGCGAGGTGGCGGGGTGAGGTGGCGGCGGTGAGGTATTTATGAGAGGGGGGTGGCGCAGCTTGGGGAAGGGGCCGCCGGGTCGGGGTCGGCCTTAGGAGGCGTGCCCCGTCCGGACTCGGCTACGGCGGTGGTGCGGTCTCCCGCGGGGAAGGCTGTGGCAGGCGCGGGCCTGGCCTGGCTCGACTGGGCCTGCGGCCCAGTCGGGCGCGCGGTACTTTTTTTAAAACAATTCTGCCGAAACTAAGAAAAATTCTAAAAATAAAATAAAATTCTAAAAATGCCAAAATAAATTTTCACGGCCTAAATAAAATATTTAGAACGAGATGAACATTTTCTTGGCCCTAAAATGTAGTTTTGAAAAACGTGCAAATTTTCCTAAATTCAAATAAACTAGCCAAAAACTTCAAAATAAAATCTTATTTGATTTTTTATTAAATCTTCAATATTTCTTTATTTTGGGAAAGTCATTTTATTCCCTCTCTCATATTTGTATAATAGAAATAATTGAAGAAAAAAAATCAAATGATCCTATTTTCAAAATTTGAGAAAACTCAAATATGAAAATAACGAAATCCCCAACTCTCTCCGTGGGTCCTTGAGTTGCTTAGAATTTCTGGGTTAGGCCAAAAGCAGATAAAAATATGATATGCAGTGATGATTTAATGTATAACATTCCAAATTGAAAATTTGGGATGTTACAGACCTGTTTGCCGCGTATCACACACATCTTCTTCACTTGAACTGTTTCCATTGTGTTGCCTAATCACACACAGATCAGCCTAGTGAACCGTATGTTGTATATCACACACACCTTCATCTGGCTGCCCGTTTCTTTTGTTCCTCCTCATCGTAAATAGTTAATTGGACAGAACCGTATGCCCCGTATCGCACACGCAACTAAAATCTGAACCGTGTTTGATGCATCCGTCATCGCAAAAGTTTTGCACCTTTTTTGATGGTTTTTTACACCACCGTTTGTGATTATGGCATCGCACACAGTTTCGTTGAAGGGCCTCTGATTGGACTGTCGCCTTTGGACCATCCTGAAGTAGTGAATATGAAGAATTTGAGATGCATGATGAAATATGGTGTCTGCTAAAATTCAACATGCGCGCATTAAGGTAGTTGAGGAAATAGCATGCAGAAAGCATATCAAAAGTACCAGACCACCATAGGATTTAAATTTACAACTCATCGTAGCGAACACCTTAGAAGAGCAAGAGTTGTAACTTAACGGAAAAAATGCCCATATATAAGAGACCCGCTTGAAGACTAACTCAAATTTCTCCCCCTTTGTCATCGAATGACCAAAAGGGACAAAAAATGAGGACTAACGGCCCTGACGAATATCATCATGATGTCGATGGAGGAGCGCCAGCGTTATTGGGGTCGTCCGTTGAGGTAGGGCATGTCGCAGTGTCGTTCAAGTTTTCAGCTTCATCCGTCTCACGCGATGAAGAATAGGAACTAGCAACGAGCTGAGCAACTTTGACCTTCTTGAATTGCTTCGAAGGTGGTTGTGCCCAGTCAAAGTCCTGTTGAAATTCCATCTCCTTGAGATCTTCAGCACTATAAAGATTTGATAGTGTAGCCCAAGTGCGGTCAAAGACTTCATGCAGATAGTAGTGATTCTTCTTCATGGTACTTTGTGTGACTGTCACATTCTGAAGAATTGCACTAAACTGACGATTGACCCACTTGTGGTTGCGATCGACCTTCTGATGAAGACTGAGGAGAAGCTCACGATCAGTCATCACACGCAGAGCAGTGGCTTGAGGATTTTGATTTGAAGCTTTGGCGGCAGAATCTTGTGTTGTAGAGTCATCATTGGTGGAATAGGATGCAGCTTTGCGAAACTGTCCATCCGATGGACAAGTGCCTTCATCAATAATAGCAGCCTTGGCCTTCTCATCAGCTCAGGAAATGGTCCGTTTGAGGACTTCAATCGGTGGCAGGTAGCTGAGATGATTTTGATAGTCATCCTGGTAATGAATTAAAGACCTTGATCTGATGAACTTCATGATCCATGGAGCATAAGGCTTCAACTTAAAGGTGACAGAGCAACATTGGCCAAATCCTCATGAAGAAATCATGGTAGTTGATAGGAATGCCATGTATGATGTTGAACAACAGATTCTTTATAATGCCAACAACCTCTTTTTCATCAGAGTTGTGGCCCCTGATTGGACTGAGGGTTCTGGTCAATATGAGATAGACAATCCTTGGCACATAGAGTAATTCCTTGATGAGGAATGTGGCCCTTGGAGCTTGGCCTGGCTTCAATGGCTTCATTAGCACTTGCATCAAGTGATATGAGAGTTCAGGTTCCTCATAAACAAGCCTTGCACCTTCAACATGAGGACTGACTGGGGCGACATGAAGCAATTCAGAGGCCGGTGCTTTGTCATGGATATTGTCAGTCATCCAGTCTAGCACCCAAGAATTCACATCTTCAACATTTCCTGTGAGGTGCAGTGTGGCGTAGAATTGAAGAATGAGTTCTTCATTCCAATCGCAGATGTCAGTGCAGAAGTTTAGCAGCCCAGCTTCATGAAGAACACTCAGGCAGGTTTGAAGCAAGGAAGTGATTCCATGTCCACATGAGGAATTTGAAGATGTTCAAAAACCTTGTCCTTATCGAATAGCAGTGAGGAATAGAAGTTCATCTAGTTGGCTGTCCAGAAGCCCTTGCGTCGAAGTCTTGCAGAGTCATAGGGATTATAATCCGTGAAGAAATGATGCTCAACAAAGAAATCATCAGCTTTGAATTTCTGCTTCTTGGTATGAGGATTTTGTGGCTTCAGCTGAAGATGTACAGTGGATGGCTTCACAGTCTCTTGGTGCACAACCTCTAGAGCCACAGATTGAGGAATTTCAGTAGCAGTTTCATCAGTAGCAGTCTTGGCCTCCATTTCTTCAGCACTAGTGGCTGGAACTTCTTCTGGTATAGACAGAAGTGAGGCATGAGGTCCATCAGAGCCTATATGAATTTCATTAGTTTGAACTGGGGACTAAGGAATCTAATGTAGTGGAGTGGTCAGAGGTGAATTGGGGTGAAGCCTTTCCCAATAATCATAATTGAGCACAGGAGTGGTACAGCCAATATCCACATCCTCATCTTCTTCATCACTTTCTTCAATGTCGGCCTCTTCAGAAGTGAACTGGGGAATGGGAAATGATACCAACAGAGTTGAAGGGATATCATCCACTTCAATTTCTTCATCCAACTGCTCTGAAGAAGCAGCATAAGGATTTTCTTCGGTGTCATCTAGAATGACATATTCCTCACCAAAGGGAACAATCTCCTTTGATGGCACGATTGAGATTGGAACAACATCAATGGGATCAATGAAGGAACTTGTCAAAGTCTTCACTTTCCTGGGAGCTGAAGACTCTGAAGTTGTAGATGCTTTCCTTTTCATCACAGCTGCCTTCTCTGCAGCTTTAGTCTTCTTCACTTCTGATGGAGAAGGAAGGTTGATATTTTTCATCTGTGATGACTTTGCAGGAGGAGCAGATGAAATTGGTTCAGTTTCTTCAGGCACAACTGATGCAGTTGCCCTGGCATGTTCAGTTTCCTCAGGTGCAGTAGAAGGTGCTTCAACTGGCCTGGTTTGTTCTTCAGGCGCAACATTGGAGGTTGCCCTGGCAGTTTCTTCAGAGGCTGGAATTTCTTCAGCAGCCCTGGTACTCTCATTTTCTTCAACAGTCTGATTTTCATCAGTTGTGCTTGCATGTTCTTCAGTAGGCTGAGCATATGTCTCGGCTTGAGGAATTTCTTGTTGCGATGTAGCTCAACCTTTGGTTTGAAACCCTTAGCCAGTTTGACAAATCTGACTTTGGCACCTAGCCAATCTGCATGATACGCGTCAAGTTCATCGCTGAGGTCTTTGATCTACTTTTGCAGATTCACAAGTTCTTGATGTCGAATTGCGGGTTCTGGCTAACCCTTGAGGTTTAAACTCTGGGATGCGCACGAAGAACACACTCTCCCTAGTTCGCTCGCTCAACGATCTCATGGCCTAGCTCGACGAACCCAAGGAACAAGAGACACAAGGGTTTATACCGGTTCGGGCCACCTTGCGGTGTAATACCCTACTCCAGTGTGGTGTTGGTGGATTGCCTCATGGGCTAAGGATGAACTAGTACAATGGATGAACAACCTCAGGAGGAGAGGTGTTCTTGAGCTCGGTGAGCAGTGGATGTGAGGATGGAATGGATCCGATCCCATATGAGTCGATCCCTCCCTATGGTGGTGGCTAGTCCTATTTATAGACGCCCTGGTCCTCTTCCCAAATGTTAGGCGAGAAGGGATCCCACAATGGCCAAGTTTGAAGGGAGACAACTAGTACAAGTCGCCCTGACAAAAGGTGGTCTTCGCCTGCTAAAGGCTCTAGTGGTGATGCTGCAGTGGGCTCCATGGTGACCTCCGTCCTGCCGTCCTACTTGTCTTGGTCTGGTTGCACCAATATGGAAACCTTTGCCTGGTGCCTCGGGACTCCTCGCCTGTGCCTGCTGAGGGAGTCCTAGACTAAGGGGTCCTTTGGCGTCTGGCCTGTTAGCCATGGGCCGGACTGATGGGTTGTGAAGAACACGAAGACCAAAGACTGCACCGTGTCCGGATGGGACCCTCCTTGGCGTGGAAGGCAAGCTTGGAAACCAAATATGTAGATTCCTTTCTTTGTAACCGACCTTGTGTAACCCTAGATCCTCCCGGTGTCTATATAAATCGGAGAACTTAGTCCGGAGGAGATATATTCATTACCATAGCCATACAAGCTAGACCTCTACGGTTTAGCCATTACGATCTCGTGGTAGATCAACTCTTGTAATACTCATATTCATCAATATCAATCAAGCAGGACGTAGGGTATTACCTCCATAGAGAGGTCCTGAACCTGGGTAAACATCGTGTCCCCTGTCTCCTGTTACCATCGACCTTAGACACACAGTTCGGGACTCCCTACCCGAGATACGCCGGTTTTGACACTGACATTGGTGCTTTCATTGAGAGTTCCACTGTGCCGTCCTCAAAAGGTTCGATGGCCCCTTCAATCGTCAACAATGACGCTGTCCAAGGGGAAACCTTCCTCCCCGGACAGATTTTCATGTTCGGCGGCTTCGCACTGTGGGCCAACTCATTTGGCCATCTGGAGCAGATCGATAGCTACGCCCCTGGCCATCATGTCAGATTTGGGAGCTTGAACTACGTCGTGGACATCCATGGAGATCTAATCTTCGCTCGATTCAAGACCGTGGCGATCGCTCCTGGTCACCTCGATGAACATGACCTAAATCTATCATCGGACCATATTTAGGAGATAGCTCCTCTAACTGCTCTGGCCTTAGATCCGGAGCATACGGCGCCATCTAAGGACTGGAGTTTCAACCCCGCCACAGAGGCCACAGATTCCCCGGCGTTGGAGCCGCACACGGACTTAAACTCACAGAATATTTGAGTCACCGGAACCCCGGACTTGTCTCTGGGTGTAAGTTCCGAACCATGTGAGTCCACGGATGTCGAACTTGATCATTTATCGATCTTCAAGTTCAACGCCGCAGACATCTTCTAGCACTCACCCTTGGGCGATGTGCTAAGCTCATTAAAGAACCTACCCTTGGCGGGGGATTCACAGCTGAACTATATCCGGTTCGAACTAGAAGCTGATGATAGGGACTTTCGCTCCCCACCCGCCACCCACTTTATAGCCACTGTCGAAGACTTAACTGACATGCTCGATTACGGCTCCGATGACATCGACGGTATGCACGACGATGCTGGAGGAGAAGAGGCCCAGGACCCGCCGTTCACCGGACGTTGGACGGCCACTTCCTCATACGATGTGTACATGGTGGATGCACCAAAGGAGAATAGCGGCGATGACAAAGAAAATCCAGTTGAGAATAAACCTCTTGAGACACAGCAAAAATGTCGGTGTGCTCGGCGCCGCTCTAAGTCACGTAGTTCAAAGGACAGCAATACCGGCACCGGAGAAGACAATACTTCGGACGATGCCGAAAACAATGAAGACCTTGCTGAGGTAACATCCGAACAGGAGGAGCAAGAAAACGGGCAAGCCAGCCCCGATGAACAGGTCAGGCCCAACGACTCAGAGGATGGTAGTTATCATCCGCTCTCTGAGGATGTGGAAAGCCTCGGCAACAAAGATTTCATCGTGCTTGAGGAACCTCTCGAGCAGGAGAGCTTCAAGCGCCAGCTAATAGCCACGGCAAGGAGCCTGAAAAGAAGCAGTAGCACCTTCAAGCTGACCAAGATCTGCTCGTCGACAGGTGGACTGACGTTCTGGCAGCCGAAGAATACAACCTCAGACACCCAACCAAGAGTTACCCAAAACAAAGATTGCTACCTCAATTCGACGAAGAGGCGCCAGAGCCCATACTTCCCTCGCATAATGCGGCTGACCGAACACTACGCAGTCGGGACAGTGCGGCGGACCGACCACCTCGTGGTTGGGATAGAGCGGCAACTCAAGCTGAACAGCAGCCCGCCCCACCGCCACGAAAAAACAGAGACAAAACAGTTCGGGGTCATACACACGACCTCCGGCAGACCCTGGATAGTAGAGCAGGATATACCTGATCGATTTACGGATCGCGAGGACGTTCCTCGACATGTGATGATGGCTACCTATTCGGATGTGACAAACCTAGTCACACCCGAGCCGACAACCACAGACGGACTCCGTCGGAGCTACATCGCGACGCAACCAGATATAGAGGCGCCGCGCACCCTCTTTGCTTCATCGATGAAGTAATGGATCATGAATTCCCCGAAGGGTTCAAATCCGTTAACATTGAATCATACAATGGAACAACCGACCCCGCGATATGGATCGAGGATTTTATTCTCCATATCCACATGGCCCGCGGAGATGACCTCCACACTATCAAATACCTCCCATTGAAGCTCAAAGGGCCAGCTCGACACTGGTTAAACAGCTTGCCTGAAAACTCTATCGGCAGCTGGAAGGACTTGGAAGAAGCCTTCCTCAACAACTTCCAAGGTACATATGTCCGGCCACCAGATGCCGATGACTTAAGCCACATAGTCCAACAACCTGGAGAGTCAGCCAGGAAATTTTTGACAAGGTTTCTAACCAAAAAGAACCAGATCATCGACTGTCCGGATGCCGAAGCTCTAGCGGCCTTTAAACATAGCATCCGCGACGAATGGCTCGCCTGCCACCTCGGCCAAGAAAAGCCGAAATCTATGGCAGCCCTCATGGCACTTATGACCCGCTTTTGTGCGGGTGAGGATAGCTGATTGGCTCGTAGTAAAAATACGGCCAACGACGCAGGCCCCTCTGAGGCCAAAAACCGCAATGGCAAGCTCCGATGAACAGACACAAACGCCGAAGCAATGGTAATAATACCGACAACACTACAGTCAACGCCGGATTCAGCGGCTCCAAGTCCAGCCAGCGGAAGAAACCGTACAAGAGAAACAATTAGGGACCATCCAGCCTGGACCGCATACTCGACCGTCCGTGCCAAATCCATGGCACCCCAGACAAACCAGCCAACCATACCAACAGAGATTGCTGGGTTTTTAAGCAAGCCGGCAAGTTAAATGTCGAGAACAAGGAAAAGGGATCACGGAGCAAGGACAATGATGAGGAGCCCCTGCAGCCAAATACAGGGGGACAGAGGAAGTTTCCCCCTCAGGTCAAAATGATGAGCATGATATATGCTACACACATCCCCAAGAGGGAGCGCAAGCGCGCACTTAGGGACGTCTACGCGATAGAGCCAGTCGCCCCAAAATTTAATCCATGGTCGTCATGCCCGATCACTTTTGATCGTCGGGATCATCCGATCAGTATCCGTCACGGCAGTTCAGCTGCACTGGTGCTGGACCCAATAATTGATGGGTTCCACCTGACGCGAGTCCTGATGGACGGTGGTAGCAGCCTCAACTTGCTCTGTCGGGACACAATGCGCAAAATGGGCATTAACCCATCACGGATGAAGCCCACAAATACTACCTTTAAAGGAGTCATACCATGCGTAGAGGCCCGCTGCACGGGCTCAATCACACTAGAGGTTGTGTTCGGATCTTCAGACAACTTCTGAAGCGAGGAGTTAATCTTCGATATCGTCCCCTTTCGCAGCGGCTATCATGCACTGCTCGGACGAACCGCACTAGCCTGATTTAACGCAGTGCCACACTATGCTTATCTCAATCTCAAGATGCCCGGTCCACGGGGCATCATAACAGTCAATGGAAATACGGAACGCTCCCTCCGTACAGAAGAGAACACAGCTGCCTTAGCAGCAGAAGTACTGAGCGGCCTTCTCAAGCAGAACCTTTATTCGGCTGTCGAGCCCACGGACATCGTCAAGAGGATCCGAACTACCCTGCAGTAGGACAACTCGGCTCGTCAGGAGCTCGACTAGCAATCCGGCCTCCGTCTCAGTCCCGATCAAGTGGTGGCATTCATACCGCGCGTACATAACTACGCACTCAAAATTCCATGGGCATCGACTGAGGCATAGCTAGCTTGTGATCCACAGTACGGCTCAACCAACACCGGATACACACATACTTTCACTTTTATTCATTTCCTTTTCAGGTTTCAATCCTGCAGGTCCCATCTGATGGCCTGATCATCGGTACTCTTCAATGACAAACATACCAACGCGGCAAGAGGCACAGGCATATGGAGGACTTCTCTAGGTGGTTTCGTTAACGATCACTCTACCGGTTTTTCAGGACCCACGTGCAGCTCTCCCTTGGTTAAGGCATAGTAGATAGCCTCCTGCTTATTGCATTACTTGTATAAACACGCTTTAACGCACCAATGAAATTATAATAAGAACAGTTTACGGCTCAAATTTTACGGCCCTAGCTTATCACTTGTTCTTCTTTTTTTCCTGTTTTCACTACTAGGAAAAGGCCTACTAATGGCGCACCTAATTTAGCCATTAATGGCGCATTAGTGGTGCGCCATTAGTAGCACGCCATTAGTATATTTTACTAATGGCGCACCACTGGTGCGCCATTAGTATCTGGTATACTAATGGCGCACCTCAGATGCGCCATTAGTATATACAATAGTGCACCATTAGTATGCCTCCCAGGGGGCATGTATACCCAGGTGCTTTGGCATACTAATGGCGCATGACAACAGGATGCGCCATTAGTAACTTCAGCATACTAATGGCGCACTGTTTAGTGATGTGCCATTAGTATCCTTTGGCATACTAATGGCGCACTATGATGTGATGCGCCATTAGTATGAATATTAGGTTTTTCTTATTTTTTAATTTTCTGTTTTTTGCACAGGTTACAAAATGTATAATTGGACAAAATATAGACAGCACACATCAACAATAGATTCATCGAATACAATAGAAGATTAGTCTCTGAATACAATTCATCATTTTAGTCTCCGAATACAATTCATCATATTAGTCTCCGAATTGAAAAGACCGAACAAAGATAGAACATTATATTACAAGTCTCGAGACCGCGAGTTTGTCTTCACATTACAAGTCGATATCGATCATCTAAACTACCATCACATAGAAGAGAGCTGCGGTCATCACGATGAGCATCATCACAATGAAACTCGTCTTCATCCGGTTCCTCCAACGCTCCCTCCCCTCTCCCGCTAGATAGCGGGCGTATCTAGATTCGGCCTCGGCCCTAGTGGCGTACCCTTTGTAACTGTTACCGCTGAATCGGTGAACCTGTCTCCGACACTCCTCCCAGTCGTCATAGACTCCAGGACCTTACCCTTGTACACGACATACCACGGCATCGCTATGCAGTAGCCAAACGAAACGTTAGTACCAATTCACATACAATAGATAAGCAATATATAAGTATGCAACAGAACGATCGGAAGAGAAAAGCAAGACATTAATAGCATCGATTACATCTAAGTTGAACGACTCTCGAAACCAAAGAGACATACTACAAGTTCATTAAAGTTTAATTACAACATGAGCCAATCGATGTTTCAGAACTAGACACAGCATCACTGCTTTCGACTCGACTCAAGGGACCGGAGCGTGGATGAAGCCGCCGTCTATCATGGGAGTCATGAAACAACGGGCGTTGTCAGCCTGCATTTGTAGGATTGTGTCGATGTCACTGTTGGACAGTTGATTTCTGTGGTAGAACTGCCCCGAGGTACGAAGGACATCTTGATGGATGATTTCCGCAAACTCCGACTAGATGCGAAAGAATTCTTGTCTGATGTCCGCGTCCTGGATTGCCGACACGCTTGCAGCCCAATCTTTGAGTCTACTCGGTAGCAGAAGTTGATGATGGTCCCGTACGATCGCCCGCATGTGATGGATGGCGTAGTAGGCACCCTTCTGACCGCCAGGCGGCTGCTTGACGCAGCAGAACGTCGTATTGTGGGAGAACACATGCTTGCCGTACTTACGAATAGGCCTGGTGAAGGTGTCTCCAGATTTGACGTAGCCGGGGAGAACATCATCAAGAACCTTCTTGACATTTGTGTAGTCTACGTTTGACTGACGGTCCGGGTCGAAATACGTGGCCATGGAATATTTGGGGCTTAGGAGGATGAGCATGCAATGTGTGTCACTGCAGAAAACACGGAATGTTAAAAGAAAAACGATCGAAATCTAAGAATTCATATGTTATGGGGCGGTTGAGGGGAGGACTTACTCGGGAAAGTAAGGCACGAGGAAGTTATCCTTATCTTGGTTTGCCAGAATGACGCCTTCGAGGTAAGAACTCGCAACTTGTCGGTCCCCAGCGCTGCCCAAGATCTTGGCATGCATGTAGAAGGGGTCGACTATCACGATGTCCGGGGTCTTGTCGCGAATGAT
This sequence comes from Triticum urartu, assembly GCF_003073215.2. Taxonomy (NCBI): domain Eukaryota; kingdom Viridiplantae; phylum Streptophyta; class Magnoliopsida; order Poales; family Poaceae; genus Triticum; species Triticum urartu. The sequence continues at coordinate 339,693,474 of NC_053023.1, forward strand.
CCGCATCTCCATACTCAACGAAAATAGCCGAACGAAGGTGTAGTGCAGCGGATGAAGGTTCAACATAGCGTGGATGTCATCAAACCGCAGGACGATCGTACCCCCGATGGAGTTATCCACAAAGCCCTTGCCCTCTGGCACCTTGGCCGCGAAAACCGGGTATGCCACATCCTTCTCTCCGAGACGCCGCTTCTCCAAAGAAAGAACACTGTCATGCAGACTCCGCATAACACCGGTTGCAGCATCGAGCATATTTCTCGGTAGCATCGGCCTACCCGCCACATGCACCCTCCTCGAGATATCCTCAGGTGAAGGTGGCCCGTCCTGAGCACGGATCGTACTCGGTGCCGGCTGGCCCGCACCCTTGTTAGTCTTTCTTTTGCGTGCCTTCTTCTTCTCCTGTAATGGGACCGAGTTCTGCTCACAGACCGCCTTCTTGAGTGTGTTGGGGCTGATCATATTTCGCACCTCGCCTATCTGAGGCTCAGTGAAGTCGGCAGCTGGAGGCGTCTCCTGAGAGCTGAACTGCAGACGACGCCTGTTGCAACTTGGCTTCTCCGCGGTACCAGCTAGATCGCGCACGTCTTTTGTTGGGTTGGGTTCTTGAGAAGGAGGCCCCATGAAGTCGCCACCGTACCCATGATCGGCAAAGTACTGATCGACGTTGGCAAATGTATCGTCGTCGTCGTCGTTCTGATCCTGTGCCATATGCATGTTTGGATCTAGTGGCATAGGGATGTCCGGCACCGTTGCGGCGGTCTTGCCATGGGGCCGACTTGGCGCCGGCACGACTGGCGGTGTTGTCTTTGGGGTGGTGTCCCCCGCCCCCAAACGAATCTGGCTCTTCGGCCAAAGCAGGGGCCAGCTCAGGCAGGCGCTGAGGGTCATCACGTCATCATCGTCGGCCCCGACGGGTCAAATCGGAGGTAACAACTCGTCGCAGCCTGGCAGCACCCGAACCAGTTGAACCCTAAACAAGTTGGGTGGCATCTGGGTACCCTGGAACAAGGGGTTGCCCGGTTGAACGATTTTGCCCTTGGCGACATCGACCAACTCGTTGTTCACGAAGTGCAGGAGAGTGCACGGAACGTCGGCGGCGCCCTGCGAAAACATGTAGGGCGTCAGGGATGCCCAGTCAAAGGCAAGGAGATGAAGTCCTCGGCCGAGAGAGGCTTAATTAGTTACCGTCATGATGGCATCGAGCTCGGCTAATGTCGAGGCACCGCCAACAGCGGGCGTGCAGTTGACGGAGGGGCCGCTTGCTGCAGAGGTGCCGGCCGACGTACACCCGGGTGCATTAAGCTCCCGTGCCGGCGTCGGAGACACCAATGCCGCCTCCGCCGGAGACACCAATGGCCCCGCCATCGCGTTCTGCGAGTTGCTGGCCGTGAAGCTAGGAATCGGGGGCGGCCCCTGTTGGCCACCCGCAATCCACGCACTAATCCCCTGGATCAAGGTAGGCACAATGGCGGTGATCGTCGCTCCGAGTTGTTGTTGCACTTGCTCTTGGACAATCTCCGGAATCCGCACCACCTGTGCCCTGAGTTCTTGAACCTCGCGCGCCTGGCTTTCCGAGCTGGTCTTTTTCTCCTTTCGCCCACCAGTGTTATAGTATGACGACCATTTTGTCGACAAGCCTTTGCCGGCCACACGACCAGCTGACGTCGGCTTACTGAGTTTATCCTTGTTCTTCATTACATTCAACGCCCTATTTAGAGTGGTGTCCCAAGGGTTGCTCTTAGTCGACCCCACGCTACTGCTTTCAGTCGCCTGCGGAAGGAATGTGAACCATTTAGAAATTTGGCTTCATTAATTAGAATGCAACCATATGGAGCTAATTACGCGGGGGTGTATTCCTTACCAGAACAAGCTCAAGCGCCTTGGTCTTCGGATCCGTGGTAAGCTCCTTTGTTTTCGGGTCCTTCTTGTACCGGGCCCTGACAAAGTTCCTGGTCTGCTTGTCACCGTATTTATCGAAGAGGGGCGGTAGGCCTTGCTCGGCACGGTCCGCCTCCTCCTTGTCCCATATAGGCTCCGCCACTCTGTAACCGCCGGGACCGAGTGTGTGTTCCCCTAAGTTCAGCTCCTGCATTTCCTTCCCCCACTTACTTGATTCGGAGTTTGCGGTGCTCGAGAAATTGATCTTGAAGTCGTTGTAGTCATCTTCGGTGATCGAAGGATTTTTCTCCTTGATGTTCTCATAACTCTCACCTTTCTCGATCATTCTCTTCACATTGCTTTTCCAAGTAGACAGGGCCTTGCTCATCTTCGTGAGGGCAGCATTGTTCACTTTATTCCCTTTGAGGCTTGTGTTTCCAAATTCAGCGGGGAACTTGTATCGTTCGTGCAGCTTCATGAAGAGGAGGTTGCGCAAATTCCCTCGGTCAGGATGCCTCAGGTTCTCGGTGTTGATCGAGACGGTGCTCCGGAGAATGCACCCGAGCTGAAGCGAGTACCCCTTGACTATTCGTTCGGGCGCCGTTGGATTCCCGTCGGAGTCCACTTCAGTAACTTCCTCCTTGAGGGTGCGGAGCACGGTCGGGCGCCGGTCCTTCCGTTGCCTCTTCGGTTGGCTGCTATCTGTGTGTGCGCCGCCATCATCAGTGGTGGCATCCTCGGCGGCACCATCAGTGGTGGCATCAGTGGGGTCATCCTCGGCGGTACCATCAGTGGTCTCAGGATCGGTGGGGAAGGCGGCGTCCTCATACAAGTGAGGTTGTTCCTCCATCTCCTGGGACAGCTCCTAGAATTTCTTGCCGCCCGAACCCCCGGCCTCATCGTTGTTGGCCATGTTTCTCTATAAATAGGAACAAAGTTTGGTCAAAAAGTTGGTTATTGTCAAGGAACAAGATCATGGTCTCATCATTTAGGGTTTGTCGACACCGAGGCATCCTAAAAGCTAAGATTTTATCATTGAGGGTTTTTCGACGCCGAGGCACCCTAAAAGCCTAAGCTTTCATCATTTCGGTTTTTATCGACACCGAGGCACCCTAAAAGCCATTCATTAGTCAAAAGTACGCCAGGGCACTTGATCCTACTTAATTAACTACTAAGATACCCCGGCCCATGCATTAGTCACAAGTACCCCATATGTCCTATTTTTAGCAAAGTCATGCTAAAATTCACGGAAAATTTCAGCATGGCCTTTGCTGAAAATAGGACATATGGAGTACCCGAATTTGCCCGAACGGAAGTTAATCGACATTCCAGCAAACTCAAGGGCCTCTCGGGTGGACAAGGAAAAAAAGGCCTCCATCACAACATGGAAAATACATTGGCATGTGAAAAAAGGCCTCCATTGCTTAGGATGCACTGCCACTGAAGCATTGGGTACAAGACTGTTACATGAAAGTAAATCCAGCAGTTGAAGCAGAGATTGGTGTACAAGCAAGAACAGAGCAAGTTCTTCTTATCCTCTGCAATTATAATAGGAGCAAGAATAGAGCAAGATCATCATGACACGATGGTCGGAGACATGACCTTTGCCTAACAGTTCTGAACTCCTGCCAAAACTGAACACAACACTGCATAACAATTCCGAACTGCGGCGGCGGGGGCGGAATTGTTATGTAGTGTTGTGTTCAGTGCAGTGTTGTGTTCAGTATTGTGCCCGCGTGGGCGGCTGCGGCGCAGTGGGTCGGGGCAGCGGCGGCGGCGGCGCGGTGGAGGGAGGGAGAGGGAACTGGCGAGGGGGAGAGGGAAGGGGGGATCGGGCGAAGGGGGAGAGGGAAGGGGGGATCGGGCACAATACTAATGGCGCACCACCCCTCGGTGCGCCATAAGTACATCCATACTAATGGCGCACCTCACCGTGGTGCACCATTAGTACTTTTTTTCTTATAGCAATGGCACAATACTAATGGCGCACCACCCCTCGGTGCGCCATAAGTACATCCATACTAATGGCGCACCTCACCGTGGTGCGCCATTAGTATTTTTTTATAAGACAGTAATAATTTTTTAAACTTGTTAAAATCATAACAGTAATATTTTTTTATAAGACAGTAACAGTAATATTTTTTTATAAGACAGTAATAATTTTGTTAAAAATATCATCAAACAGTAATGCCGGTGGAGCGGGGGAGGGTGCGCGGGGTGCGGGGGGTCGGCGGCGGCGGTTGAGTAGGGGAAGGGTGCGGGGGGTCGGCGGCGGCGGTTGAGTAGGGGAATCGAGGGTGCGGGGGGTCAGCGGCGGCGACCGGTGGATCGGGGGGTGCTCGGCGGCGAGGGGGACTGGATCTGGCGAGGTGGGATAGCGATCGAGATGGAGGGGGATCGAGATCGAGTGTCCATGAAATTTAAAAATATTCATGATAGTTCAAAAAGTGCCCATGAAATACAATCGAGAAATGAAGGCTACGATTTAAATACAATCGATCTTAGCTAGCTATCTGTTCACAATCTTCTTGCCCTTCTTTTTCGCAAATGGAGTTCTTCTGTGGAACGGACGTCCTTTAGGTAGGGTGGTCCTGCTTCTTCTTGTGGTGTATGCTGCTACTTCATCACCGTCGTCATGTTCGATCCTCGGGTCGCCATACTTGTCGAAGTCTTGCTCATTGGCTACTCCATCCATTCCGATGATCTTCCTTTTGCCTCTCCTCACGACAACACGACTGGGCTTTGATGGGTCATTAATGAAGAAGCATTGGTCCACTTGGGAAGCCAGTACCCATGGCTCATTTTTCGCGGTGACGTTTGCGCCCGCGGTCTTGGATTTGGCTTCGGGTATAACCATGGTGGTGAAATACCGGTCTTCTTTTAGGACGCTCTTCGCCCATCTGACACGGAACATCGGGACCTTCTCTCCAGCGTAGCTCAGCTCCCAGATCTCCTCGATCCTTCCGTAGTATCTGTCCTTGTCGTTACCGGTGTAGGATTCCATCGTTACCCCGGAGTTCTGATAACCATCGCTCTTCATGTCCTTGGCCTCGGTGTAGAATGTGTAGCCGTTGATATCGTACGCCTCATAGGTCATCAGGTTGTGCTCGGCGCCCTGTGACAAGGCGAATATGAGTTGTTCTTCCGCGGAATAATCCTCATGTAAAGGGTACGACAGAAGCTTCTGCTTGAACCAATGCGTGAAACATGAGTTGTGCTCTTTGAGTATATCTCCGTCCGTCCTCTGTTGGCCTCAATCATTGTATGTCTTCTTAATAAAGGTTTTGTACTCTACCACCCAAGGATCGACCACGTCTATGTGTTGTAGCGAGACTAGGATTGCTCTTTCAAAGTCGGCGAGTCGACCCTCGAAGTCGACATGCTTTTCGCGGCGACCCTCACGGTGACCCCATCCAGCGAGCCTGCCGAGGTGCCTGTTGACGGGCAGACCAACGGGGTTCTCGATGCCTAAATAATTCGTGCAGTAGGAGATGCACTCTTCGGTCAGAAAGCCCCTGGCTATGCTTCCCTCTGGACGTGACATGTTGCGAACGTATCCTTTGATGACACCATTCATCCTTTTGAACAGCATCATGCTGTGCAGGAACGTCGGCCCGAGTTGGATGATATCGTCCATGATATGGACCAGCAGATGCACCATAACGTCGAAGAATGCGGGCGGGAAGTACATCTCAAGCTCGCATAGTATCACCACGATCTCTTCCTGTAGCCTTCTGAGTTGCCTCACGCCAACAGACTTCCGAGAGATGACGTCGAAAAAGTTGCATAGGCCAAATAGGGTTTCACGGACGTGCGCGTCCATGATCCCACGGATTGCAACTGGAAGTATCTGCGTCATCAGCACGTGACAGTCATGAGACTTCATCCCGCTGAACTTCTGCTTCGCTGGGTCTAGGTATCTGCTTATCTTCCCCGCGTAACCGTAAGGAAGTTTTACTCCTACGAGGCAGGTGAAAAACTGCTCGATCTCCTCCTGACTTAGAGTGAAGCACGCGGGAGGGTAGTCATTTCCAGTCTTCTTGGCCTTTTTGCCTTTGCGACGACTTTCCCTGTCCTGCTTCGCCTCATCATCATCATCATCATCATCATCATCATCATCATCATATATAGCGTGAACCTCCTGCCTGATGCCCGTTGATTTCAACTCTGCCCTTGCTTTCGGCCCATCTTTGGTCCTCTCTGGCATGTTGAGCAGGGTACCAAGCAGACTCTCGCACACGTTCTTCATGATATGCATGACATCAAGGCTGTGAGGCACACGGTGGATCTTCCAGTACGGCAAGTCCCAGAAAACAGACCTCGTTTTCCATACCTTCAGCAACGGCTCTGGCGCCTTTCGCTTCTTTCCCGGCTCTGGCGCCTTTTGCTTCTTTCCCGGCAGTGGGCAGTCTTTCCAATTTTTCAACAGCTCGTCTATTTCCTCACCGCTCCTCGTACGCGGGCGTCCTCGGGGTTTGGTTTCACCATCGAATAAATCCTTGCGTTTTCTCCACGGGTCATCGTCGCGAAGCCACCTTCGATGTCCCATGAACACGGTTTTCGAAGACCCGGGATCTCTATCTAGCTGGCGATACATTGTGTCATCCATGCACCTGATGCATCCAGAAAATCCGTGGACCACCTGCCCCGCGACATATCCGTAACCGAGATAGTCGTGCACCGTCGTGAGCAGCGCGGCTCTCATAGGGAAATATTCTTTCTCTGCGGCGTCCCACGTATTGGCTGGCGTTTTCCACAGTGTGTCAAGCTCCTCTTTCAGCAGCCCCAGATATAGATTGATGTCGTTCCCTGGTTGTTTCGCTCCTTCAATTAGCATACTCATGTGAATGTACTTCCTCTTCATGCACAACCAGGGGGGAAGGTTGTACATCCACACAAACACAGGCCAGGTGCTATGTGTGCTTCTCTGGCTGCCAAACGGATTGACTCCATCGGTGCTCGCGCCCAGCACGATGTTCCTTGGATCGTTCCCAAATTCTAGGTCTTCGAAGTTCAACGCTTGCCACTGGCTCGCATCCTTAGGGTGACTCAGCATCTTGTCTTTTTTATCTATCTCCGGATCATTTGCGTCATCTTCTCGCTTCTTCTCCTCCCTATCCGCGTGCCAACGCAGGAGCTTTGCTACAGTAGGGTCCGCGAAATACCGCTTCAGACGAGGAGTGATCAGAAAGTACCACACCACTTTATGAGGAGCTTTCTTCCTCTTCTTGTATCGAGTGACGCCGCACACCGGACATATGGTAGACTCCGCGTGCTCGTCCCGATAAATGATGCAATTGATCATGCACACATGGTATTTCACGTGCGGTAAATCCAGAGGACACACGATTTTCTTCGCCTCCTCCAAACTGGTTGGGCACTTGTTCCCCTTGGGAAGACGTTCGTGCCAGAATGACATGTTCTCGTCGAAGCATGCGTCGGTCATTTTGTGTTTTACCTTCATCTCCAGAGCCATGAGCGTTACTTTTAGGCGGGTATCCTCGGGCCTGCATCCTTCATACAATGGAGTAACCGCGTCTAACTCAAGTTGATCCATCTTGGCTTTCTCTCGGGCGGCAGCTCTTGCGTTATCCGTCTGCTTGAGAAGCAGCTCTTGAATATGAGGGTCCTGCACCCAGCCCATCGATGGTCCAGCGTCGTCTACTCCGCCGGCATCATCATCTTGATGATCATGCCCGTCGTCTGCTCCGGCATCTTCCTCATCATCATGTCCTGCATCTTCTACATGATGACTGTGTACAACATCACCGTCGTGATCATCTCCTAGGGATTCTTCGTCTTCTTGCCCGCCCGAGCCGCGGTGGTTGTCTTGCTGCCCTTCCTCATTTCTTGCCAGGCCCCCATGGACGACTTCGTAGTCATCTTCATCACCTTGCCACCGATAGCCATCCATGAAACCACGCAAGAGCAGGTGCTCCCGCACCTGCCCGGATTTCGGGTCCGCAATAAGGCTCTTCAGCTTGCATCTTCGACACGGACATCTTATCTCCGTCTCATTCTTTTGAAGCATCTCAGCCTTCGCGGACCTCAAAAACCTATTCACGATGCCTTCGGTCATCATGCGGACCATGGTCGCCTGCGGGGTAGAGCAAAACGATATTTTAGAACCAAGAAAAAATTTGGCATGACTTTCCCTAAAAATAGGACCAAACAGAATGCTTAATGCCAAAATTCTCGCCGAAACGGAAATGAATCAACATTCCGGCAAAATATTGGCAACTATCGCATTTCAAATACCGGTACACCTCCAAACACAAACACATATGCAACACCACAAACATATGCAACACCACGAACATACATAGATCTAGCTAGGCCATAAAAAGTGCATGTGCACATTGTTGTAGGGAGAACAACATAAATATAGCTTCCCCCCTTACTTACCTATCAAAACAAGGTAATTTAACCACTTAAATTGAATGAATCTATGGTGGAAATGAGGTGAAAAAGAGGAGGCACCCGAGACAAGGAGGAGGTGGAGAGAATGAAGTGGGGAGAAAGTGAGTGTGGGTAGGAGAGGCTGTCCAAAATATCTTGTTGCTGCCCACTTACTAATGGCGCACCAACTCTAAATGCGCCATTAGTAATCCAGGTTACTAATGGCACACCTTCTGGTGGTGCGCCATTAGTAGTTTTGCAAACAAAAAACATACTAATGGCGCACTGTCCCACAGTGCGCCATTACTAGTTTAAACTAGTAATGGCGCACGGTGGAATAGTGCGCCATTAGTATTTTTGCAAAAAAGGGAATAAAAAATATAATAAAAAAAACAACATTAGTGGCGCACTTTCCGGCAGGTGCGCCATTACTAGTTACAACTAGTAATGGCGCACTGTGTCTGGATGCGCCATTAGTATGTTTGGACAGGCGCACTAGTTAAAAAAAATTTTGATACTAATGGCGCACCCTGGGCCAGGTGCGCCCTTAGTAGTTTCAACTCTAATGGCGTATCAGAAGGTGGTGCACCATTAGTATATACTAATGGCGCACCGCTTGTCTGGTGCGCCATTAGTGTCAATCCCATCTATAGCCCTTTTTCTAGTAGTGTTTGTCTTTTCTGGTAACTTTATCACGTAGCACCCGTACACTTTGGTACGTTTGATGTTTGCCAGGGGCTTCATAGCACCCCACACTATGGCAACAAAAGTCCGAACAATTTTTATAAGTATAGTTTGGCACCCCGAATTTAACATTAAAGCATTGGCTCTGAATCATGTCTTTCGTCAATAGTTGGGTTGCCCAGCTCCTGTGCTTGCTACCTTATGTTCTGCTATATCGGCTAAGGTAATAAAGGGAGAACTACTGTGATTGTGCCTTGGTTTATCCAAAGGAGCACCTCAGTAGAGAAAGCCGAAAACTGACTGTCATGATGCGGCGAGAGCCGGTCAGCTGTTCGGAGGTTGGAAATCGTTGGAGGTTTCTTCTGCATTACGCGAAGGATCGGTACTTCCTGATCAGACGCTTATAGCACTCTAGTTCGGATACTAGGGGCTGTGCCCATGTTTTTATTATTGAACTCCTATGGCTAAGTGAGGGCGTTAAAGCCGCATAGTCTGGTTGCCTGGTTCATTGCGCTAAACAACTCCTTCAAGGGACATATAATTGGATCAAGATTGTTTACATTCCATCCCGAACACCTCCGTACTACCTACGTGGGGGCAGAAGTCAACAACTGGTTAACCCTCAGATTTCATACAACACCGCCGCACAGGAGGTAAAATTTAAAAACATAACAAGCATTATATTACAAACCCACTTTGTTCTATCATACAAGGCAGAAGGAACTTCAATATATTCATTCAAAGATCGTGTCTTTCACACATTGATCCGCAACAATGCAGGACCCCTCCAAGACATCGCCAAAGTATCGCTCGGGTGTGCGGTGCTCCTTGCCCTCAGGTGGCCCCTCGATCGCTAGCTTGATGGCGTCGATCTTTGCCCACCAGACCTTGACATAGGAAAAGGCCAGACGCGCGCCTTCGATGCAGACAGACCACTTGATGACATCCGACCGAGGACAGGCATCAACCAGCCTCTTCACGAGGCCAAAGTAACTGCTGGGTATAGCTTCGGCTGGCCACAGCCGAATTATTAAATCCTTCATGGCCAGTTCGGCCACCCTGTGCAGCTCGACCAGCTGTTTTAGCTGATCGCTGAAGGGCACCGGATGTTCTGGCGCAAGATATTGCGACCAGAACAGCTTCTCTGTGGAGCTCCCTTCTTCGGCTCGGAAGAACTCTGTGGCGTCGGTCACACTGCATGGCGGTTCAAGAAAAGCCCCTGGAGAACTCCAAATCCAGGATAGTAAAAGATATTTCCTCTTTACATTCTTGCTTTGCATATTGAATGCCTTACCCGCCGCGATCTTCCTGGCCTCCTGGATCTCCTGTAGGGCGCCCCGGGCTCACTCCGGGTTGTCTCCGCCCTCTTACGAGCCTTGGCAAGTTCGGCCTCTTGAGCCGACGCATTGTGCTCCAAGGTCTCGCACTTCCTCACCACGTCCCGGAGCTCCTATTGGACTTGGTTGACCCGGGCCTTGAGCCTCTTATGGGCGGCCTGCTCCTTGACAGCCTTCCCCTCGGCTTCGACCAGGGCCTCGACCTCGGTCGTCGCTTCTGTACATATCACGACACTTCGGTCAAATGCATATCATTTTGCTTTTTTCGAATACATAACAGGTTATCACATACCTTGTTTTTCTTGGAGCTGCCTCCTCACCTGGCAGAGCTCCTCCTCGGCCCGCTCCAGTCTCCGCTTCAGTTCAGAGACCTCGGCAGTATGTGAGGCTGCGGCCAACAGCGATGCCTACGTATTCATTTCAGAAAATTTAGTTAGTTTCCTGCAATAACGGATTGATCCTCTGTCCGACTTTTCTTTCCGAACACCGGACAGTGTCTCAGGGGCTACTGTCTATATTGGGATTTTCTCTTTTTGTTTCGCTTACCTCAAAACCTGTCAGCAGGCTACCGCAGGCTTCGGTTAGTCCGCTCTTGGCGGACCGAACCCTTTCAATCACCGAACTGAATACGGCCCTCACCCCCAGTCTCCATGGGGATTGGCTCCCCTGGTGTTCGGTGACGGACGCTTCGCCTTCTGGCGCCTCCTGAGCCTCTCCCCGGCCTGGGAAGGTCCGTAGGGAGAGCACCTCATCGTCTCCCTTGGCCTTGGGGGAGTAAGCGGTCGGCGGTGTCTCGCTGGCCATCTCCTTTGAGTCCAACGAGCCTCTTGATGAGGATCACTAGGAGCTGTCGTGGGCTGGACTGCAATAGCATAACTAACCATGCCAATACAACAAAGAGGAGAGATTAGATCTATGGGCATATACGAGTCTTAGTACTTACGATGCGGCCCGAGGCTTAGTGCGGGGGCGTCGCTCCGGACTACTATCGAAGTCCCATGCGGAGCTGCCCACGAGCGGGCCTTTCCCCTTCTTGGGTGCCTCCGCCTCCAGAATTGTGGAGGCCGCCCTCTTCTTCCTCCCTTCATCAAAGGGAGAGTCGCTCTCCTCCTCATCATCATCATCGTCTTCGGTGACGGAGGAACAGGTCTTGTCTTCGGACGTCGCGTCCGAAGCGCCCTTGGGGCGGGGGCACTCTGGTCCCCGTTGGCCTTCCCCATGGCCTTCTTCGCCGGCGCCGTATAGGGCGCCGACACCAGCATCTTCGCTAAACGCGGAATGCCTGGTTCTTCGGGCAGCGGAGCCGGACACCGGATCTGCTTCACCCTCTCCATCCAGTCCTGAAGAAGCAATAATAATAGCTTAGATATCATCCTTGAAACAAGCAAGTAGGGGATGCGTTAGAAATAACATACCTCGTTGGCGAGGTGATTGATGTCGTGCCCGCGGTCCAAATCCGTCGCTGGCGGTGTCTGGTTGCCCTTGAAGAGCAACTTCCAGGCGTCTTCGTGAGAAGTTTCAAAGAGCCTTTTCAGGGTATGGTGCCTCTTTGGACTAAACTCCCATAGAGGGCGGCTTCGGCTTTGGCACAGGAGAATCCGGCGAACTAGCATCACCTGGATTATATCGACAAGCTTGAGATCCTTGTCCACCATACTTTGAACGCGCGTCTGTAGTGCTATCATCTCATCTGACGATGACCAATTCGGGCTCTTCTCAACCCAGGAGGTGAGCCGCATTGGAGCGAAGGAGTTGAATTCGGCAGCGGCTGCCGAGTTTGCACCGTGGGGTTCTGTGATGTAGAACCATTGTTTGTGCCATTCCTTGACAGTCTCCATGAAAGTGCCTTTCGGCTAGGAGACATTAGTCAGCTTGCTCACCATGGCACCTCCGCACTCCGCGTGCTGGCCATTCACCACCTTCGGCTTCACATTGAAGACCGTGAGCCATAGCCCGAAGTGGGGTTGGATGTGGAGGAAGGCCTCACACACGACGATGAACGCCGAGATGTTGAGGAAGGAGTTCGCGGATAGATCATGGAAGTCCATCCCGTAATAGTACATCAGCCCACGGACGAAAGGGTGGAGTGGAGACCCTAGCCCACAGAGGAAATTAGGGATGAATACCACCCTCTCGGTGGGCTTCGGTGTGGGGACGACTTGCCCCTGGGCTGGAAGACGGTGGGCGATTTCCTTCGCCAAGTACCCGGACGCCCGAAGCTCAGTAATGTCCTTCTCCTTGATGGAGGAGACCATCCACTTGCCTTGACCTCTGGATCCGGACATGGTTGAGTTCTAGCTTGAGTGGGAAGGAGATGAGAACTTGGGCGCTGGAGCTCAAGAGTGGAAGGGCAGAGGAAGAGAGAAGGCGTGGGAGAAGAGAGGGGATTCTTATCTCCTTATAAAGGCAATGAATATTGAACACCTCCCCACTCGCCTTAAAATTTGCCTACTCCCAAGGGCTATGTAAACGGCACGGTTGGGTTACCCATGCCCATATTGATGAGAATCATGCAATGAGGGGATACGATCTCTGCTTCAACAAGATGTGCCAATGGCAACCGCGTATTGAAACGTGGAGCGGTAGACGAAAAACGGTTTGAAATTATGACCGGGCAGACGTAATGTCATGTTGTAAAAACTTGTCAGTAGATTGGACTCGTGGATTTTTATATTCTCTCTGTGGTTGTGTGTGGTGTGTGTGTTACAGGTCCGGACATGATCAATACGTCCGAAGACTATCTTGGAGTTCGGAAGGAGGAACCCGTCTTGTAATGCCGAAGACAGATCTACGTGCCGGATACCTTGTCATTGAAGCCAGGTTCAGGGGCTAATGAGGGAGTCCTAGACTAAGGGGTCCTCGGGCGTCCGGCCTGTTAACCATGGGCCGGACTGATGGGCTGTGAAGAACACGAAGAAGGAAGACTGCACCCGTGGCCGGATGGGACCCTCCTTGGCATGGAAGGCAAGCTTGGCGACCAAATATGTAGATTCCTTTCTTTGTAACCGACCTTGTGTAACCCTAGATCCTCCCGATGTCTAGATAAACCAGAGGACTTAGTCCGGAGGAGATATATTCGTTACCATAGCCATACATGCTAGACCTCTAGGGTTTAGCCATTAGGATCTCGTGGTAGATCAACTCTTGTAATACTCATATTCATCAATATCAATCAAGCAGGACGTAGGGTATTACCTCCATAGAGAGGTCCCGAACCTGGGTAACATCATGTCCCCTGTCTCCTGTTACCATCGACCTTAGACGCATAGTTCGGGACCCCCTACCCGAGATCCGCCGGTTTGACACCGACACCTACCTCTTTAGAACGAAAGAGGAAACTGGTACACTGCACCCGCTGGCGCCCGCCTGGCCTTGTTCGTCATGGCTCATGTCACGTGAACCTCGCGAGGTGCTCCTTGCATAGAGATCTCCGCTCCTCGGGAGCCAGCCTAGTGAGGCTGCCCCCAGGGAGGTCTTGGCGTCATCCGCCTCGCGAGGCTTGGCCCCTCGCGAGTGTCTTGAGCTGCTGCTGCTGAAGATGGGTTGTACCAGGTCGCTGATGGAGCCACGCTCGATCCCGCAGGCAGGAAAGTCTAGGCACCCCCGGGCCCAGAATGCCGACAGTAGCCCCCGGGCCCAAGGCGCGCTCGAGCTTGGCTTCGAGGCGAAGCCAAAGGGCAAGTGCGGAGTGCCGCGGGCCCCAACCTCCTGCGGCCTTGATTGACGCGTGACGATTGGTGGGATGCGGGCACTTCCACTTTCCCACGCGGCCTTGGCAACCGTTCGACTTGATGACACCCTGCTGCTGATGACCCACAAGTATAGGGGATCTATCTAGTCCTTTCGATAAGTAAGAGTGTCGAACCCAACGAGGAGCAAAAGGAAATGATAAGAGGTTTTCAGCAAGGTATTCTCTGCAAGCACTGAAATTGTTGGTGATAGATAGTTTTGTGATAAGATAATTTGTAACGAGCAACAAGTAACAAAAGTAAATAAGGTGCAGCAAGTTGGCCCAATCCTTTTTGTAGCAAAGGACAAGCCTATACAAATTCTTATATAGAGAAAAGCGCTCCCAAGGACACATGGGAGTTATCGTCAAGCTAGGTTTCATCATGATCATATGATTCGCGTTCGGTACTTTGATAATTTGGTATGTGGGTGGACCGGTGCTTGGGTACTGTCCTTACTTGGACAAGCATCCCACTTATGATTAACCTCTATTGCAAGCATCCGCAACTACAACAAAAGTATTAAGGTAAACCTAACCATAGCAAGAAACATACGGATCCAAATCAGCCCCTTACGAAGCAACGCATAAACTAGGGTTTAAGCTTCTGTCACTCTAGCAACCCATCATCTACTTATTACTTCCCAATGCCTTCCTCTAGGCCCAAATAATGGTGAAGTGTCATGTAGTCGACGTTCACATAACACCACTAGAGGAGAGACAACATACATCTCATCAAAATATCAAACGGATACCAAATTCACATGACTACTAATAGAAGACTTCTCCCATGTCCTCAGGAACAAACGTAACTACTCACAAAGCATATTCATGTTCATAATCAGAGGGGTATTAATGTGCATATAGGATCTGAACATATGATCTTCCACCAAATAAACCAACTAGCATCAACTACAAGGAGTAATTAACACTACTAGCAACCCACAGGTACCAATCCTGGACTTAGAGACAAGAATTGGATACAAAAGATGAACTAGGGTTTGAGAAGAGATGGTGCTGGTGAAGATGTTGATGGTGATTGACCCCCTACCGATGAGAGAATCGTTGGTGATGACGATGGCGATGATTTCCCCCTCCCGGAGGGAAGTTTCCCCGGCAGAACAGCTCCGCCGGAGCCCTAGATTGGTTCCGCCAAGGATCCGCCTAGTGGCGGCGGAGTCTCGTCCCGAAAGCTGGCTTATGATTTTTTTCCTCATCGAAAGACTCCATATAGAAGAAGATGGGCGTCAGAGGTCCACCAGGGGGCCCACGAGGCAGGGGGCGCGCCCAGGGGGATAGGGCGCGCCCCCCACCCTCGTGGGCAGGGTGTGGCCTCCCTCCGGAACTTCTTGCGCTCAGTATTTTTTATATATTCTGAAAATGACTTCCGTGAAGTTTCAGGACTTTTGGAGCTGTGCAGAATAGGTCTCTAATATTTGCGACTTTTCCATCCCAGAATCCCAGCTACCGGCATTCTCCCTCTTTATGTAAACCTTGTAAAATAAGAGAGAATAGGCATAAGTATTGTGACATAATGTGTAATAACAGCCCATAATGCAATAAATATCAATATAAAAGCATGATGCAAAATGGACGTATCAACTCCCCCAAGCTTAGACCTCGCTTGTCCTCAAGCGAAAGCCGAGATCGAAAAATATGTCCACATGTTTAGAGATAGAGGTGTCGATAAAAATAAAATACGGACATGAGGGCATCATGATCATTCTTAGAACAGCAACTTATATAATTCTTGTCATATGATCTCTTATGCTAGAGTAATAATTCAATCACAATTTCAAGTATGAATCATAAACTTCATTGACAACTAACAAACTATAATCTCAATCATTGGAACAATTGCAATTTATCATAACATAGGAAAGAGTCAATATAAGAGCTTTTCAGCAAGTCCACATACTCAACTATCCTATAGACTTTCACAATTGCTAACACTCATGCAATACTTATGGGTATGGAGTTTTAATCCGACACAGAGAAAGATAGGGGCTTATAGTTTTGTTTCCCAACATTTTACCTCAAGGGTAATATCAACAATAATAGTTCATGAAAACTCACATCTAGTTAGCCACATATACCAGGATCTTTCCAACATGTTGTGCTTGCCAAAAGATAAAATGTAAAAAGGAAAGGTGAAGATCACCATGACTCTTATGTAAGGTAGAAGATGAAAGTAAAAGATAGGCCCTTCGCAGAGGGAAGCAGAGGTTGTCATGCGCTTTTACGGATGGATGCACAAAATCTTAATGCAAAAGAACGTCACTTTATATTGCCACTTGTGATATGGACCTTTATTATGCAGTCTGTCGCTTTTATTTCTTCCGTATCACACGATCGTATAAAGCTTATTTTCTCCCACACTAATAAGTCATACATATTTAGAGGGAAATTTTTTTATTGCTTGCATCGACGACAACTTACTTGAGGGATCTTACTCAATCCATAGGTAGGTATGGTGGACTCTCATGGCAAAACTGGATTAAGGGTGTTTGGAAGCACAAGTAGTATCTCTACTTGGTGCAAAGAATTTGGCTAGCATGAGGGGGAAAGGCAAGCTCAATCATGTCGGATTATCCATGACAATATAATTTATCTCAGATGTAAGAAAACATAACCCATTACGTTGTTTTCCTTGTCCAACGTCAACTCTTTACCATGTCATATTTTAATGAGTGCTCACAATCATCAAAGATGTCCAAGATAGTATATTTATATGTGAAGACCTCTCTTTCTTTATTACTTCCTATTAATTGCAACGATGACCAAAACTATGTTTGTCAACTCTCAACAACTTTTATTCATCATACTCTTTATATGTGAGCTCATTACTCTCCATAAGATCCATATGATCTCTTTTATTCTTTTTATTCTTTCTCTTTTCTTTTATTCACTCAAGATCATGGAAAAATAATCAAGCCCTTGACTCAACACTAATCTTTATTATATATATATAGCTCACAGACTCGATTACATAGAAGGATCATAAAGCAAAACTCACAACAAGATCATACTAAAACTTTATTCTACTAGATCAAGATATTATCAAAAGGATCGAACTAAGAAAAATGGTAAAGATAAAAGTGATGGTGATACGATACCGGGGCACTCCCCCAAGCTTGGCAGTTGCCAAGGGGAGTGCCTGTAACCATGTGATTATATTCTCTTTTGGGGGATGGTGATGTGATATTCTTGGCGATGATGCCCCTCAGGATACGATTCTCCTCCTCGAGCTTATTGACTTGCTGCTTGCTGTCCATTATTTCCTTTCGAAGTTTTCCTGTAACAGCCAAAGCTCCCTGCACACAAGGGTGCTGCATAGCTGCGAGAGAACTAGTGACACTCTTTTTCATATTCTCATAAGAAAGAAATCTAACATTGGAAGGGATAACCGAGTTTGGAATAGTCGAGCTCTGCAGTTCCCCCATTGTGAATCCAGCTCGGAAGCGGGAAGTGACTTCTTGATCCTCCTCCATGGCATCTATCCTCTTCAAATCAGCCTCCATCTCTTCCTTCGTTGTTGGCCCAAAGTGGTCAACATTGTTGTTTGTCATTGACCTCGGTACCGGATGAGACACCCGACTCTCCCTGACGGCACTTGAGAAGACATCACGACCTAATCTGCAGACAAACAGCTCGAAACAAAAACAACAGATAATTGCGTGATACGGGAGTCAAAACCTCGGGAG
Source organism: Triticum urartu (assembly GCF_003073215.2). Taxonomy (NCBI): domain Eukaryota; kingdom Viridiplantae; phylum Streptophyta; class Magnoliopsida; order Poales; family Poaceae; genus Triticum; species Triticum urartu. The sequence goes on from NC_053023.1 coordinate 339,711,203, forward strand.
ATTATATAATGAATTTTTACCGACCAAAATATTTAACATGTAAGAAAACGGAGTCCGGAGAGCACACAAGGTGCCCATGAGATAGGGGGCACGCCCAGGGGGGTAGGGCGCACCCTCCACCCTCGTGGATCCCTCGTGTCCTTCCCGGACTGCTTCTTATTTTTCTATTTTTCTAAATATTCCAAAAGGGAAGAAAATTGCCATTAGAACTGTTTTGGAGTCGGTTTACTTACCGTACCACATACCTATTCCTTTTCGGAGTCTGAAACGTTCTGGAAAGTGTCCCTTATGTATTCCTCCGGGGTTACGGTTTCAATAACATTGGTTTCAACATTTATAGGATTACCTGAGATATAATGTTTAATTCTTTGACCATTCACCACCTTCGGATTCGTGCCTTCAAAATTGTTGATTTTTATGGCAACGGAACGATAAACCTCCTCGATAACATAAGGACCTTCCCATTTAGAGAGAAGTTTTCCTGCAAAAAATCTTAAACGAGAGTTGTATAGCAATACATAATCACCTACATTAAACTCACGCTTTTGTATTCTTTTGTCATGCCATCTTTTAACTTTTTCTTTAAACAACTTGGCATTCTCATAAGCTTGGGTTCTCCATTCATCAAGTGAGCTAATGTCAAATAACCTCTTCTCACTGGCAAGTTTGAAATCATAATTAAGCTCTTTAATTACCCAATAAGCCTTATGTTCTAGTTCGAGAGGTAAGTGACATGCTTTTCCATAAACCATTTTATACGGAGACATACCCATAGGATTTTTATATGCAGTTCTATAGGCCCATAATGCATCATCAAGTTTCTTGGACCAATTCTTTCTAGATCTATTAAAAGTCTTTTGCAAAATTAATTTGAGTTCTCTATTGCTCAATTCTACTTGACCACTAGATTGTGGGTTATAAGGAGATGCAATTCTATGATTGACATCATACTTAGCAAGCATTTTACGGAAAGCACCATGAATAAAAATGTGAACCACCATCAGTCATTAAATATCTAGGGACTCCAAACCTCGGAAAAATAACTTCTTTAAGCATCTTAATAGAGGTGTTATGATCAGCACTACTAGTTGGAATAGCTTCAACCCACTTAGTAACGTAATCAATAGCAACTAAAATATGCTTATATCCATTAGAGGCAGGAAAAGGTCCCATATAATCAAAGCCCCAAACATCAAATGGTTCAATAACAAGTGAATAATTCATAGGAATTTCTTGACGTCTACTAATATTACCAATTCTTTGACATTCATCACAAGATACGACAAACTTACGGGCATCCTTGAAGAGACTAGGCCAATAAAAACCGGATTGCAATACCTTATGTGCAGTTCTATCTCCAGCGTGGTGTCCTCCATAAGCTTCTGAATGACACTTGCGTAGGATCTGTTCCTGTTCATGCTCAGGTACACAACGTCTAATAACACCATGTACTCCTTTATAAAGATGTGGATCATCCCAGAAGTAATGTCTTAAATCATAGAAAAACTTTTTCTTTTGCTGGTATGTGAAACTAGGTGGTATAAATCTAGCAACAATGTAATTAGCATAATGAGCATACCATAGAGCAGTATGAGAAGCATTTATGACATTTAATTGTTCATAAGGAAAGCTATCATCAATAGGTAGTGGGTCATCAAGAACATTCTCTAGCCTAGACAAGTTGTCTGCAACGGGGTTCTCAGCTCCCTTTCGATAAATAATATGCAAATCAAATTCTTGTAGCAAGAGAACCCATCTAATAAGTCTAGGTTTAGAATCTTTCTTTTCCATAAGATATTTAATAGCAGCATGATCCGTGTGGATATTTACTTTAGAATCAACAATATAAGGTCTGAACTTATCACAAGCGAATACAACTGCCAAAAATTCTTTTTTAGTAGTAGCATAATTTCTCTAAGCATTGTCTAGAGTTTTACTAGCATATTGAATAACATTTAATTTCTTATCAACTCTTTGCCCTAGAACAGCACCTACAACATAATCACTAGCATCACACATAATTTCAAAGGGTAAATTCCAATCAGGTGGCTGAACAAAGAGGTGCAGAGATCAATGCTTTCTTAAGTATTTCGAATGCTTCTATGCAATCATCATAAAAAAATGGTATATCTTCTTGTAATAAATTTGTCAGTGGCCGATAAATTTTTGAGAAGTCCTTAATGAACCTCCTATAAAAACCGGCGTGACCAAGGAAACTTCTTATACCTTTGATGTCCTTGGGACATGGCATCTTTTCAATAGCATCAACCTTAGCTTTATCAACTTCAATACCTCTTTCAGAAACTTTATGCCCCAAGACAATACCTTCATTAACCATAAAGTGGCACTTCTCCCAATTCAAGACAAGGTTAGTTTCTTCACATCTCTGCAAAACTCAATCAAGGTTGCTTAAGCAATCATCAAAAGAGGATCCATAGACGGAGAAATCGTCCATGAAAACCTCACAAATCTTTTCAAAAAAGTCAGAGAATATAGCCATCATGCATCTTTGGAAGGTAGCAAGTGCATTACATAAACCAAAATGCATACGTCTATAAGAAAAAGTACCGAAAGAGCAAGTAAAAGTGGTCTTAAATTGATCATCAGCTGACACACGTATTTGAGAGAAACCAGAATAACCATCTAGAAAGCAAAAATGTGTATGTTTGGATAATCTTTCTAGCATTTGATCAACAAAAGGTAAGGGGTAATGACCTTTTTAGTAGCCTTATTTAATTTGCGGAAATAAATTACCATCCTATAACCTGTAATAAATCTTTGCGGAATAAATTCATCTTTATCATTAGGAACGACAGTAATACCTCCCTTTTTAGGGAAACAATGGACAGGACTTACCCACTGACTATCAACAACAGGATAAACTATACTGCCTCAAGGAGCTTTAGTATTTCCTTCCATACCACTTACTTCATCTTAGGATTCAGCCATCGTTGGTGATCACGAACTGGTTTGGCATCTTTCTCCAAATTTATTTTGTGTTGACACAGTGTGGGACTAATGCCCTTAAGATCATCGAGAGTATATCCAATAGCAGCACAGTGCTTCTTCAGAGTTTTCAATAATCTATCTTCTTCATGCTCTAAAAGGTTAGCACTAATAATAACAGGATATATCTTTTTCTCATCAAGATAAGCATATTTAAGAGTATCAGGTAACGGTTTGAGCTCAAACACGGGATCACCCTTGGGTGGAGGAGGATCCCCTAGGATTTCGACAGGCAAATTGTGTTTCAGGATGGGTTCCTGTTTAAACAATACTTCATCTATTTCCCTTCTTTCATTCATAAACATATCATTTTCATGGTCTAGCAAATACTGTTCTAAAGGATCACTAGGAGGCACGACAATAAAAGCAAGACCAATAATTTCATCTTTACTAGGCAATTCCTCTTCACGGTGTTGTCTACGAAATTTAGAGAAATAAAATTCATGAGACATATCACCTAAACCAATAGTAACAACATCCTTTTCGCAATCTATCTTAGCATTAACTGTGTTCAAGAAGGGTCTACCAAATATAATGGGACAAAAGCTATCTTGTGGGGAACCAAGAACAAGAAAATCAGCAGGATATTTAGTTTTCCCACACAAGACTTCAACATCTCTAACAATTCCAATTGGTGAAATAGTATCTCTATTGGCAAGTTTAATTGTGACATCGATATCTTCTATCTCAGCAAGTCCAATATCATGCATAATTTCTTTGTATAAGTCATGAGATATAGCACTAGCACTGGCACCCATATCACATAAACCATGATAACAATGATCTCCTATTTTAACAGAAATAACAGGCATGCCTACCACAGGTCTATGTTTATCTTTAGCACAAGGTTTAGCAATTCTAGCAGTTTCATCACGGAAATGAATAACATGTCCATCAATATTATCAGACAAGAGATCTTTAACAATAGCAATATTAGCTTCAACTTTAATTTGCTCAGGAGGTGTATAGGTTCTAATATTGCTTTTACGAACCATAGTTGAAGCTTTAGCATGATCTTTTATCCTAACAGGAAAAGGTAGTTTCTCAAAATAAGCAGTAGGAACAATAGGATCATTATAAGTGACAGTCTTTTCTTCAACTTTAATAGGTGCAGCTACTTTTACTTCTATGGGAGGATGATATTTAAACCACCTCTCCCTAGGGAGATCAACATGAGTAGCAAAAGATTCACAGAAAGAAGCTACTATTTCAGAGTCAAGTCCATATTTAGTGCTAAATTTACGAAAAACATCGGTATCCATAAAAGATTTAACACAATCAAACTTAGGTGTCATACTTGACTCCTTACCTTCGTTGAGGTCCCAATCTTCAGAGTTGCATTTAATTCTTTCCAATAAATCCCATTTGAATTCAATAGTCTTCATCATAAAAGAGACAGCACAAGAAGTATCAAGCATGGTGCGATTGCTATCAGAGAGCCGAGCATATAAATTCTGAATAATTCTTTCTCTTGAGAGCTCATGATTAGGGCATGAATATAACATTGATTTAAGACTCCCCTAAGCTTGATCGATGCTTTCTCCTTCGCGAGGCCAAAAATTATATATATAATTGCGATCACGATGAACAAGATGCATAGGATAAAACTTCTGATGAAATTCCAATTTCAATCGTTTGTAGTTCCATGATCTCATATCATCACATAGCCTATACCACGTCAGTGCATCTCCCTTCAAAGATAAAGGGAAGACCTTCTTCTTCATAACATCATCGGGCACACCTGCAAGCTTAAATAATCCACAAACTTCATCCACATATATTAGGTGCTCATCAGGATGCATTGTTCCATCTCCTGCAAAAGGATAAGTTCGTAGATTTTCTATCATACCCGAAGGAATCTCAAAGTAGACATTTTCATTTTCAGTAGGTTCAATAGGTTGAGTAGGTTAAGGAGCAACTCTTTGCTCTAAAGGTCAGGGTGAAGATACCCCAAACAAGCCCCTCAGAGGATTACTTTCCATAGTAACAAGTGACAGTAAATTTCAGCACACTATATAAATTTTTCCTTAACAAATTCCACCTACCAAAGGCGCTTCACTCCCCGGCAACGGCGCCAGAAAAGAGTCTTGATGACCCACATGTATAGGGGATCTATTGTAGTCCTTTCGATAACTAAGAGTGTCGAACCCAACGAGGAGCAGCAGGAAATGATAAGAGGTTTTCACCGAGGTATTCTCTGCAAGCACTGAAATTGTTGGTGATAGATAGTTTTGTGATAAGATAATTTGTAACGAGCAACAAGTAAAAAAAGTAAATAAGGTGCAGCAAGGTGGCCCAATCCTTTTTGTAGCAAAGGACAAGCCTGGACAAATTCTTATATAGAGAAAAGTGCTCCCGAGGACACATGGGAATTATCGTCAAGCTAGGTTTCATCACGATCATATGATTCACATTTGGTACTTTGATAATTTGGTATGTGGGTGGACCGGTGCTTGGGTACTGTCCTTACTTGGACAAGCATCCCACTTATGATTAATCTCTATTGCAAGCATCCGCAACTACAACAAAAGTATTAAGGTAAACCTAACCATAGCAAGAAACATACGGATCCAAATCAGCCCCTTATGAAGCAACGCATAAACTAGGGTTTAAGCTTCTGTCACTCTAGCAACCCATCATCTACTTATTACTTCCCAATGCCTTCCTCTAGGCCCAAATAATGGTGAAGTGTCATGTAGTCGATGTTCACATAACACCACTAGAGGAGAGACAACATACATCTCATCAAAATATCAAACGGATACCAAATTCACATGACTACTAATAGCAAGACTTCTCCCATGTCCTCAGGAACAAATGTAACTACTCACAAAGCATATTCATGTTCATAATCAGAGGGGTATTAATGTGCATATAGGATCTGAAAATATGGTCTTCCACCAAATAAACCAACTAGCATCAACTACAAGGAGTAATTAACACTACTAGCAACCCACGGGTACCAATCCCGGACTTAGTGACAAGAATCGGATACAAGAGATGAACTAGGGTTTGAGAAGAGATGGTGCTGCTAGAGATGTTGATGGAGATTGAGCCCCTCCCGATGAGAGGATCGTTGGTGATGACGATGGCGATGATTTCCCCCTCCCGGAGGGAAGTTTCCCCAGCAAAACAGCTCCACCGGAGCCCTGGATTGGTTCCGCCAAGGTTCCGCCTCGTGGCGGCGGTGTCTCGTCCCGCAAGCTAGCTTATGATTTTTACTCATCGAAAGACTCCATATAGGAGAAGATGGGCATCGGAGGGCCACCAGGGGCCCACGAGGCAGGGGCGCGCCCAAGGGGGTTGGGCGCGCCCCCTCCCTCGTGGGCAGGGTGTGGCCCCCCTCCGGAACTTCTTGCGCTAAGTATTTTTTATATGTTCTGAAAATGACTTCCGTGAAGTTTCAGGACTTTTGGAGCTGTGCAGAATAGGTCTCTAATATTTGCTCCTTTTCCAGCCCAGAATCCCAGCTGCCGGCATTCTCCCTCTTTATGTAAACCTTGTAAAATAAGAGAGAATAGGCATAAGTATTGTGACATAATGTATAATAACAGACCATAATGCAATAAATATCAATATAAAAGCATGATGCAAAATGGACGTATCAGCTGCATGCAGAAGAAAGATCATCATTACCTATGATCGTGGAGGCCGGCGGTTGGCCTCCCTAAGGCTATAAATGAGGAGAGGGGCGGAGCCCCCGTTGCTCATCTCCTTCCCCACTCCACCTGCGCCCGGATGCCTTGTCCGACGAGGACCTGGACAAGGTCCTCCACCTCCTGGTTGCGGAGGATCATGGGTATCCGCCTAACAACCATCTTCCATTGTACCGCCGCCCGGATGGGACAAATATCGCGTACCCTTCAAATCCCTTGAGCTGAGGCCCTGCGAGGCTTTGCAGGAGCTCTACGAGAAGGGCTTGGAGAAGCCGTTGGTGACTAATGAAGATGGCCCCGCCCAGCTACTCCCTCAGCTTGTCATGGCACTCGAGGGCGTCGTCAATGGGATCAGCCCCATGGTGGAGGGAGAAGCCCGTGCGCTCTCCTCGTCAGCCCTGACGCGCGTCTTTAGCCACCTTCATCTTCGTGACCCCAGCGTTGACTTCGACGCCCTACTCGAGCCCGCGAATGAGGAACGCTGCGAGGCTGCCACAGATCCGTGAAGGACCGGGTGGAGGCCCTGGTATGAGCGGCCTCCCCCAGGCTACCCGCTGCCCTTGCAAGGCCCTATAGGAGGAGGCGGCGCCCCGCGCCGCTTGCGTCATGGCCACGGTGGCCAGGCCATGGTGGTACAAGTCACCGCCCCATGAACTCATGCTGAGGGCTCATCCCGTCAGTTCGTGATGTGGGTAGCAATGCCACCGCGCACGTGGATCAGATTCCCGCAGTTCTACGCTGAAGAGATGCCGCCGAGGGGGCCGCTCGAGCTGTGGTTGCAGCGGAGGTCGAGGTCGTCTCTGCAGACAAGATCGTCATGACTCGTGGATGGGGGAGGTCGCCCGCGCCTGCCGTGCGGAGGGGGCTCTCGCCATCCATTTCGAGTTCGACGATGCCTCCACGCTGTTCTTCAAGGTCTTCGACGAGGAAGGCTGCCGCCTGGAGTGCTACCCTCGAGGGGGTCGCCAGGACGGTGCAGCGGCAGGCGATGGGCCCGCACTTCACCCTGCCAACAGGTCCTCCAGCAGCATCTATGGTGCCTGGGAGTCCAGCGACTCTCTTGAGCCTGGTGAGACTTCGGAGACAAGCGACGACAACTATGTGCCCCCGAGCTCTCGCCGTGCCCAGAGCGCAGTAGTGGCATCCACTCGTCGTCGTTGTTGACCTGGATGGGGTTGGCATCGGCCCCTCGTGGCCCCTTGTTGATGATGGCGTCAGTGGCGCCTTCTGTAGATATGACTCCGGGAAACCTCCTTTTGGGTTCTCTACAAGGGATCGAGATGAACCCCGTGGGGCGTGTAAAGAATCTGTAGTGCTTTTGTATCAATGTTCTTCTGAATATGAAATTTGTGATTGCGTGTCTTGCTATGGCATTGTCTCCCCTTTTCCTCCTCGAGGTAGCTTAGTGCTCTACGCCGACAGGTCCCAGTGCCCAGGCGGCTTCAGCCATCGCTGGTATGCCATGTCATGATGCCGTGATCAAGGCCAGGAGGTGACCAGCCCAAGGTCCGGTAAGAGCCACTGAGGCGCGATGCTCAGGAGGTCCCCCTTGGCATGCAAGCGGCTTACTAGAGGCATAAAAGGTAGGCGGCATTATCGGAGCAAGGCTGCAAGAGTCGAAAATCCCGAGCCGCGGTGCTGGGCTAACTTATCTTAGTGAGCCTGAAGCGATTCCTTGCGCAGCGCCCGATTTTTGCGTCAATGATGGTGATACTGCCAGGTTAGATCCGCGCTAGCTTTCCCTTTTCATGTTCTTCTAAGTGCTCTGCGTCCTCGGGTCCCGACCCTCGAGCGAGGCTCAGCCGCCGCTGGTATGACAGGTCATGATGCCATGGTCAAGGCCAGGGGGTGAGGGCTGGAGAGTCGGTAAGGGCTCCTGAGGCGCGATGCTCAGGATCCCCCCTTTAACGCGCAAGCGAATCGCATGAAAAGGAGAAGCTGGCAGGGCTACCCGTAGCTAGGCTCCGGAGATTCTTGCGGGTTAGTGCGAGGGGAGAGTGCAGCCCAAAGCCGCGTTTTGCCGTCCTGCCACTGACCCTTCCGTAAGAAGGTGAAGGCACTACGTATTTGGTGAGGTGACGTGTGCGGGGCGGGCCACGAGCCAGAGCTCGATTGCACAGGTTTATCAGCGTTGCTGGAACGGACCCGCGCACAAGTGTCGTGCCAGCATGTGGAACCCCCGTTGTGGGGTGAGTGAGTGGCCGATCAGCAACGCGAGAGGCCGTGATGAGTAATGATCAGGTAGGCGATAATCATAAAGCAACTTGTGTAAGGAGGCAAGCTAGTTCAAATATGCAAGAACGATACATGCCACAGGGACAGACCCGTGCGGCCTGGGGATGATGCAGCCCGAGGGGCGCCCCCAACAGAGTAATCTAAAGATGCAAAAGGATGCATGCCGCAGGGCCAGGCCTATGCGACATGGGGATGATGCAGCCCGAGGGGCGCCCCCAACTGAATAAACTGGAAAATGTCACCTGGCATCGTTGTTGAAGAGGTGTTGGAGCAGCGGAACATGCATGTAGAAGAAGTCGCTCCTCACGAGTCGTCCGGCGGCCGGTTCCCAGGGGACCCCGGAGGTTCTGGCTCCTCCTCCCTCAGGACCTCCTGGCGCCTGGCCTCGCGAGCTGCCAGGGCGCCCTGCAGGAGCCGGTTGAACACGATAGCCAGGTTCGGCAGGCCGAAGGGCATGCGAACGTAGCTGTGTGGGGGACCTCCGCACCGACCAATGCTTGATGGCTAGAAGTGCCCCTGAGATGCGGCCCTGTTGAGCCCTGGAATGTCGACGCAGACGCGCAGTTCGTCGTCCCTGCCAGGACAAAGGGCTGCGCCAGGTGGTGGGCGGCGGTCGCCGCGCATGGCTCTCGCCCCTTGAAGCTCTTCGGTCGCCTTGATGATGAATTCCTAAGCATCGGGCACCTCGTGCCCTATGCCCTGATGAGGGAAGCGTGCGGTGAAGCATGCCTCCACGTGGTGCCCGAGCGCCCCCCCTCGTGATGTTGGCTAAGTCTGAGGCCCACCACGAGAGAGCCCCTGAGCCCAGCCGAGGAGGGCGTCGGGCATGCCTTCCTATGCGAGGGAGGGAGGCGCTCCATCCATGGGCGCAGGTCCCGAGGTGGTGCTGCCGGAGACTCCGCTCTCCTGGAGCCCTTGATGGAGCAGCTATTTTTTCTTCATGGGAATGGCCTCGGGAGGGTAGATGGCGCCTTCGTTATCTGGGTCTTCAGCCACTGCAGCTTGGTAAGCACGCTCGAGGGAGCACACCGCGTCCTTCTCCTCGCAGGCGACCATGATGACGCCGCAGCTTCCGGGCATCTTGAGGTCGTCGCAGCCGTGATGAGTCACTGCCATAAACTTGGCCAGGGCTGGGTACCCGAGGATGGCGTTGTACGACAGGAGGATGTGGGCGACGTGAAAGTCGATGAGCTCGGTGCGATAGTTGTCGCGTCTGCCGAAGGTGATAGGAAGGCGAACCTGCCCGATAGGGGTGGTGGAGCCGTCGGTCACTCCTGAGAGGGGCTTGGTAGGCTGTAGCTGATCGTATGGCACTTGGAGGCGGTCGAACGTCTTGACGGATAGGACATTGAGCCCTGCGCCACCGTTGATGAGGGTCTTGGTGACTTGGACATTGCTGATGATGGGTGAGCAGAGCATCGGGAGGGCACCGGCAGTTGCCGCGCACTTGAGTTGGTCGAAGGAGCTCAAGGTAATGGCGCACTTGGACCACCTGAGTGGGTGCGCGGCCTCGGGCTTGGGGAGGGCCGCATTAACCTTGCGAGCAAACTTCTTGAAGACACGCTGAGAGGCTGGGGCCTGAGCGCCACCCAAGATGCAAGCAATGGCGCGAGGCTCCTGGAAGCCCCCGGCCCCCTCGTCCTGATGATGGTCATCGTTCCTTCTTGGTGGTGGCGGCAGCGGAGGGAGGCCAGCGTTGCCCTGAGGGCGGTCCTCACGAGGCTGGTCTCTCCAGGCGCCCTCGTGAGGCTGGTCCTGCCAGCGGTCCTCACGAGGCCGGTTGCGCCACTCCTGACGGGGGCCGCGGTCGTCCGAGCATCCTCCACTGCGGCCTCCTCCATGGCCGTAGCCTCGGTCGTTGCACTTGGAGCGTCGACCAAAGCACCTGTCGTGGATGGGCCTGAGCTCCTGGCAGTCATTAGTGTTGTGGTTGTGCATGTTGTGGAAGGTGCAGAACCGTCGGTTGGCTTTGGATGACACGGAATGGTCACAACCGCGCTTCATCTCTGGCTCCAAACTGATTAGGGTTTCTGGCAGTGGCTATGTCAAGTGAACTTGGTGACGCCGAATAGATCAAATCGGTGGGGCCGAGTTTGACTTTTGGTTTGGGACATATGTGGATATGAGAAAGTGGTTGAGGGCTTTGGAGCATATCACTAAGCACTTTGAGCAAGCAAGCCATTAAGCAACACTTCACCCCCTTCTAATAGTATTGGCTTTCCTATGGACTCAATATGATCTTGGATGACTAAAATGAAAATGCAGAGTCTTGAGCTTTTGGGCTTTTGCCAGTCCTTTGTTCTTAGCATCTTGCAGGGGTTCCACATCCTCTTGTCCACGCCACTCCATTTATTGAACTTATCTGAAATATACTAGATAAAAACATTAGTACAACAAGAGATATGTTGACATTAATGACCAAAATCACCCATGGAGCACTTGTGCTTTCAATCTCCCCCTTTTTGGTAATTGATGACAACATACATCAAAGGTTTAGATAAAGATATAAAGATTAGCAAGTGAAGCTTTGGAAGAACATGTAACATGCATAGGCTCCCCCTACATGTATGCATCCATGTAAATATGGAATATGAGAGCATGTGAATGCATAAGCATGACATAGCACGTGCTACCTCTTGAGCACCGTGTTGGTTTTCCCTTGAAGAGGAAAGGGTGATGCAGTAAAGCAGCGTAAGTATTTCCCTTAGTTTTTGAGAACCAAGGTATCAATCCAGTAGGAGATCACGCTTAAGTCCCACGCACCTACACAAACAAATAAGAACCTCGCAACCAACGCAATAAAGGGGTTGTCAAGCGCTTCTCGGTCACTTACGAGAGTGAGATCTGATAGATATGATAAGATAATATTTTTGGTATTTTTATTGTAAAGAGAAATAAAGATGCAAAGTAAAATAAATGACAAAGGAAATAACTAAGTGTTGGAAGATTAATATGATGGAAGATAGACCCGGGGGCCATAGGTTTCACTAGTGGCTTCTCTCAAGAGCATAAGTATTACGGTGGGTAAACGAATTACTGTCGAGCCATTGATAGAATTGAGCATAGTTATGAGAATATCTAGGTATGATCATGTATATAGGAATCTTGTCCGAGACAAGTAGACCGAAACGATTCTGCATCTACTACTATTACTCCAAACATCAACCGCTATCCAACATGCATCTAGAGTATTAAGTTCAAAAGAACAGAGTAATGCTTTAAGGAAGATGACATGATGTAGAGGGATAAACTCATGCAATATGATATAAACCCATATTTTTATCCTCGATGGCAACAATACAATACGTATCGGTTCCCTTTCTGTCACTAGGATCGAACACCGCAAGATTGAACCCAAAGCTAAGCACTTCTCCCATTGCAAGAAAGATCAATCTAGTAGGCCAAACCAAAATGATAATTGGAAGAGACTTGCAAAGATAAACCAATCATACATCAAAGAATTCAGGTGAGAATCAAATATTGTTTATAGATAATCTGGATCATAAATCGACAATTCATCGGATCTCGACAAACACACCGCAAAAGAAGATTACATTGAATAGATCTCCAAGAAAATCGAGGAGAACTTTGTATTGAGATCCAAAGAGAGAGAAGAAGACATCTAGCTAATAACTATGGACCTGTAGGTCTGAAGTAAACTACTCACACATCACCGGAGAGGCCATGGAGTTGATGAAGAGGCCTTCCGTGATTAATGCCCCCTTCGGTGGAGCTCCGGAAAAGGCCCCAAGATGGGATGGGCCTCCGGTGATTAATGCCCCCTTCGAAACCCTAAAATAGGCAAAAAAAACAGCAATTTGGGTTGGGCCTCTGGTTAGTAGGTTAGTCCCAAAAACGATATAAAAGTGTAAAATAAATCCCATTAACATCCAAAATAGATAATATAATAGCATGGAGCAATCAAAAATTAGAGATACGTTGGAGACGTATCAAGCATCCCCAAGCTTAATTCCTGCTCATCCTCGAGTAGGTAAATGGTAAAAGAAGAATTTTTGATGTGGAATGCTTTCTAACATAATACTTCAAGCATACTAACTAAGCAATCATGTCTTCTCAAAATAACATGGCCAAGGAAAGTTATCCCTACAAAATCATATAGTCTGGCTATGCTATATCTTTACCACACAAAATATTTAAATCATGCACAACCCCGATGACAAGCCAAGAAATTGTTTCATACTTTTGATGTTCTCAAACTTTTTCAATCTTCACGCAATATATGAGCGTGAGCCATGGATATAGAACTATGGTGGAATAGAATGGTGATTGTGGAGAAGTCAAAAAGGGGAAGATAGTCTCACATCGACTAGTCGTATCAACGGGCTTTGGAGATGCCCATTAATAGATATCAATGTGAGTGAGTAGGGATTGCCATGCAACGGATGCACTAGAGCTATAAGTATATGAAAGCTCAACAAAAGAAACTAAGTGGGTGTGAATCTAACTTGCTTGCTCACAAAGACCTAGGGTATTTTGAGGAAGCCCATCATTGGAATATACAAGCCAAGTTCTACATTGAAAAATTCCCACTAGTATATAAAAATGATATCATAGGAGACTCTCTATATGAAGAACATGGTGCTACTTTGAAGCCCAAGTGTGGAAAAAGGATAGTAACATTGTCCCTTCTCTCCTTTTCTCTCATTTTTTTTATTTGGGCCTTCTTTTTTTGGCCTATTTTTTATTTTGTTTTATTTTTCGTTCGGAGTCTCATCCCGACTTGTATGGGAATCATAGTCTCCATCATCCTTTCCTCACTTGGTACAATGCTCTAATAATGATGATCATCACACTATTTACTTACAATTCAAGAATTACAACTCAATACTTAGAACAAAGTATGACTCTATGTGAATGCCTCCGGCGGTGTACCGGGATGTGCAATGATGCATGAGTGACATGTATGAAGAATTATGAACGGTGGCTTTGCCACAAATACTATGTCAACTACATGATCATGCAAGCAATATGACAATGATGAAGCATGTCATAATAACAGAACGATGGAAAGTTGCATGGCAATATATATTGGAATGGATATGGAAATGCCATAATAGGTAGGTATGGTGGCTGTTTTGAGGAAGGTATATGGTGGGTTTATGGTACCAGCGAAAGTTGCGCGATACTAGAGAGGCTAGCAATGGTGGAAGGGTGAGAGTGCGTATAATCCATGGACTCAACATTAGTCATAAAGAACTCACATACTTATTGAAAAATTCTACAAGTTATCAAAGCAAAGTATTACGTGCATGCTCCTAGGGGGATAGATTGGTAGGAAAAGACCATCGCTCGTCCCTGACCGCCACTCATAAGGAAGACAATCAATAAATAAATCATGCTCTGACTTCATCACATAACGGTTCAGCATACGTGCATGCTACGGGAATCACAAACTTCAACACAAGTATTTCTCAAATTCACAACTACTCAACTAGCATGACTCTAATATCACCATCTCCATATCTCAAAACAATTATCAAGTATCAAACTTCTCATAGTATTCAATGCACTTATACGAAAGTTTTTATTATTGCCATGTTGTTCTAAAGGACTCTCAAAATAATATAAGTGAGGCATGAGAGAACAATAGTTTCTATAAAACAAATCCACCACCGTGCTCTAAAAAATATAAGTGAAGCACTAGAGCAAAAACTATATAGCTCAAAAGATATAAGTGAAGCACATAGAGTATTCTAATAAATTTCAAATCATACGAGTCTCTCTCAAAAGGTGTGTACAGAAAGGATGATTGTGGTAAAATTGAAAGCAAAGACTCAAATTACACAAGATGCTCCAAGCAAAACACATATCATGTGGTGAATAAAAATATAGCTCCAAGTAAAGTTACCGATAGACGAAGGCGAAAGAGGGGATGCCTTCCGGGGCATCCCCAAGATTAGGCTTTTTGGTGTCCTTGAATTTTACCTTGGGGTGCCATGGGCATCCCCAAGCTTAGGCTCTTGCCACTCTTTGTTCCATAATCCATCAAATCTTTACCCAAAATTTGAAAACTTCACAACACAAAACTCAAAATAGAAAATCTCGTGAGCTCCGTTAGCGAAAGAAAACAAAACAACACTTCAAGGTACTGTAATGAACTCATTCTTTATTTATATTGGTGTTAAACCTACTGTATTCCAACTTCTCTATGGTTTATAAACTCTTTTACTAGCCATAGATTCATCCAAATAAGCAAACAACCCAAGAAAAACTGAATCTGTCAAAAACAGAACAGTCTGTAGTAATCTGTATCTAACGCAAGTTCTGGAACCCCAAAAAATTCCAAAATAAATTGCTGGACGTGAGGAATTTATCTATTAATCATCTGAAAAAAGAATTAACTAAATATCACCTTCCAAATAAAAATGGCAGCGATTCTTGTGAGTGCTAAAGTTTCTGTTTTCTACAGCAAGATCAAAAAGACTTTCCCCAAGTCTTCCCAATGATTCTACTTGGCACAAACACTAATTAAACACAAAAAACACAAACAAAACAGAGGCTAGATAAATTATTTATTACTAAACATGAGCAAAAAGCAAGGAATAAAAATAAAATTGGGTTGCCTCCCAAGAAGCGCTACCGTTTAATGCCCCTAGCTAGGCATAAAAGCGAATATAGATCTAGGTGTTGCCATTATAATAGGATAAATCACGAAAACTCATTTCATATTCTCTACTTTCATAAGCAAGTTTTATTTTAGGCAAGCAAAAGTAATCAAAAGGGGTAAATTTAATGGGACAAAAGTCCCCAAGATCAATTTTGGGAGGTATAGGTTCCTCCTTTGGCCCTTCATATTGCACAACCAATTCATCATTATAAGCATTCTTTTGACAAAACTTCGTGAGCCTATACTCGATAGAATATCCTAGCTCATTATTTCGAATAGCAAAATCATCATTGAGTTCGGAAATTCTATCAATTAGAACATTGCTAGGGACATTTTTTCTAAGGTTCTCCTTAAAAGCAACATAGTCTAAAGATTGAAAACACATTATTTCCTCTTGATCACAGAGGATTGCCTCTATGGGAGGACGGCCAGCGTCCACCCAATAGCGCGCAAAGATTTCTTTGGACTCTTTTATTATAAATCTGAACTCATGAGCCAAAAATATAGTAGCGGAACACTTAACAGAAGAATGCTCAATATTAGAAAATTCTAGGAAAATCCTTTGTATGCAAGGATGCATGTGCATAAATTGCCTTTCAAGTTCAACTACAAGCATGGCGATAGCGCCCGCAAGACTACTAGTTCTATGAAGGATAGAACTACCCATAGAAGGCAAAGCTCCAGCACAAGTAAAGAAATCTTGGATAACTCCCTTCCCAATGATATTACCGCTACCAATCCGAAACTTTTTAGTATGTAAAATAGTAGGGTTTTCAGGAGGGTCATCAAAAGCATCAAAAATTTTCATATTATTATCCTTATCAACGATAACCTCTCCAGTTTCAGACATGATGGAAACAGGTTGAAAAAAGAACAAGCACGCAGAAGGCAAGAAGGAAAAAGAGGCGGATGGAAAGAGAGGGAGAGAGGAAAAGAGGGCGAATAAAACGGCAAGGGTGAAGTGGGGGAGAGGAAAACGAGAGGCAAATGGCAAATAATGTAATGCGAGGGATAAGAGTTTGTGTTGGGTACTTGGTATATTTTGTCTTGGTAATGGTGCCAGAAATGACTCGTTGTGGGAGTAAAATCTTGACTTGACTTGGCGCGAATCTCCCCGGCAACGGCGCCAGAAATCCTTCTTGCTACCTCTTGAGCACTGTGTTGGTTTTCCCTTGAAGAGGAAAGGGTGATGTAGTAAAGCAGCGTAAGTATTTCACTCAGTTTTTGAGAACCAAGTTATCAATCCAGTAGGAGATCACGCTCAAGTCCCACGCACCTACACAAACAAATAAGAACCTCGCAACCAACGTGGTAAAGGGGTTGTCAAGCCCTTCTCGGTCACTTACGAGAGTGAGATCTGATAGATATGATAAGATAAGATTTTTGGTATTTTTATGATAAAGAGAAATAAAGATGCAAAGAAAAATAAACAGCAAAGTAAATAACTAAGTGTTGGAAGATTAATATGATGAAAGATAGACCCCGGGGCCATAGGTTTCACTAGTGGGTTCTCTCAAGAGCATAAGTATTACGGTGGGTAAACGAATTACTGTCGAGCAATTGATAGAATTGAGCATAGTTATGAGAATATCTAGGTATGATCATGTATATAGGCATCACGTCCGAGACAAGTAGACCGAAACGATTCTGCATTTACTACTATTACTCCACACATCGACCGTTGTCCAGCATGCATCTAGAGTATTAAGTTCAAGACAACAGAGTAATGCTTTAAGGAAGATGACATGATGTAGAGGGATATACTCATGCAATATGATATAAACCCCATCTTTTTATCCTCGATGGCAACAATACAATACGTATCGGTTCCCTTTCTGTCACTAGGATCGGACACCGCAAGATTGAACCCAAAGCTAAGCTCTTCTCCCATTGCAAGAAAGATCAATCTAGTAGGCCAAACCAAACTGATAATTCGAAGAGACTTGCAAAGATAAACCAATCATATATAAAAGAATTCATACGAGAATCAAATATTGTTCATAGATAATCTGGATCATAAACCCACAATTCATCAGATCTCGACAAACACACCGCTAAAGAAGATTACATCGAATAGATCTCCAAGAAAATCGAGGAGAACTTTTTATTGAGATCAAAAGAGAGAGAAGAAGCCATCTAGCAAATAACTATGGACCCGTATGTCTGAAGTAAACTACTCACACATCACCGGAGAGGCCACGGAGTTGATGAAGAGGCCCTCTGTGATCAATGCCCCCTCCGGTGGAGCTCCGGAAAAGGCCCCGAGATGGGATCTCTCGAGTACAAAAGGTTGCGGTGGTGGAATTAGGTTTTCGTGTTGCCCTGGATGTTTGGGGGGTACGTGGATATATATAGGAGGAAGAAGTACGTCAGCGGAGCAATGGAGGGCGCGCCCAGCGGGGTCGGCGCGCCCCCTGCCTTGTGCCTTCCTTCCTTGTTGCTTGACGGCCACTCCAAGTCTCCTGGATCACGTTTGTTGAGAAAATCATGTTCCCAAAGGTTTCATTCCGTTTGGACTCCATTTGATATTCCTTTTCTTCAAAACCCTAAAATAGGCAAAAAAAACAACAATTTGGGCTGGGCCTCCGGTTAGTAGGTTAGTCCCAAAAAATGATATAAAAGTGTGAAATAAAGCCAATTGACATCCAAAATAGATAATATAATAGCATGGTGCAATAAAAAATTATAGATACATTGGAGACGTATCAGCAAGCAATGAGTTACATGTATCTTGGCTATCCGCATCAGAGCAAATGGTGTAGATATTGGAAATATACCTTCTTGTTCATGAGTCCTTCTTGCAAACAATATGTGCATTAGCAAGAGATCATCATGCACATGAGTGTGATGCATATACTTACCTTGTGGTCTTGAGCTGGCTTTGAAAGAGATGAACCTAAGTAAACAAGGTTAGATAACACAGAAACATCTACTAAAAGAGAGCAAGCAGTAAACCACAAGAGTACCAAGATTGGGATGACATGTAGAGAGTGAGTACTGGGTACTCCTATTAGATATAGACATGTCCCCAAAGGTAAAGATATGAAATGAATTCAAAGATTTCCTTCCCTTAGAAGTCTTTCTCCCCCTGAATCTTATATTGGATAATGGGAGAAGATATGGAAAATAAAATTGGGGCAAAACAAATCAGATCACACAGAAACATAGCACAAACTGACATGTCTTTCCCCTCTAAAGACATGTGACTTCTCTCCTCTTGAATACCAAGCATCTAGGGTTCTGATGTGATTTCTCCCCTTTGAAGTACTCTCCCCTTTTGAAATGATTAAGCTTGATGTGATATCTCTCTCCCCCTTTGACATCAATTTCCAAGAAGGGATCTTCTGGATGGTGAGTCAGAATAGGTTTGGTCCTTGAGTCACAGAGCAAAGCAGCATATAGAATGTGATGCTGGTAGAGGACAAGAATAATTTAGTGGAGCTGGAACAAATATGCAGGATGCAAATGACAAAGTGTTTTCTCGGCATTGAAATCGGTAACACCGAGTTGTTTTCTTCGGTGGCACCGAGATGGTTCGGTTTGACCGAAAAAGACATACCGGTGTGTCTGAGTTCAACACGCAAAGAACATTTGTCATCTCAGCTCACTAGGAAAATAATATCTCACAAATATTTGCAAGGAATTAATTGAAGGATTTGCAATGAATTGGATGCAGGGAATGCATAACAAATCAAAGAAAAGAAAAACTAGATGAAGAGGTGAAAGTGCGTTATATCGACTAGAGGGGGTGAATAGGTGATTTTTATGAAAGTCTTCAAAACGTGGGAGTTATGAAGACAAACGATAGAAATAAACCTAATACCCAGCAGCGGAAGGTAAACTACACTAGGCAAGGCATAGTCAAGTATTCAATAGAGTGAAAGCACAATGACTAATAGCAGCAATGTAGTAAGGATCAGGTAGGAAGATATTGTGAAGCCAGACAGAACACGCAGTCACTCAGTGAAGACAAAAGATAGTGCAAACATACAATGAATTCACAAGGAGTAACAGTAAGTAAAAGGAAGGGAAGATGAAACCAGTGACTCATTGAAGACAATGATTTGTTGGACCAGTTCTAGTTGCTGTGACAACTGTACGTCTGGTTTGGGCGGCTAGGTATTTAAACCTTAGGACACACAGTCCCGGACACCCAGTCCTGAACACGTAGCTCAGGACACCCAGTCCTCACCGTATTCCCCTTGAGCTAAGGTCACACAGACCTCGCCCAATTACTCTAGTAAGTCTTCAAGGTAGACTCCCAAACCTTCACAGACTTCGTTCACCGGCAATCCACAATGTCTCTTGGATGCTCAGAACGCGACGCCTAACCGGCTGAAGGATGCACAGTCCTCAAGTGTAATAAGTCTTCAGATCACACAGACAAGAAGACTTAAGTGATGCCTAATTCTCTTTGGCTCTGGGTGGTTAGGGCTTATCCTCGCAAGGAATTCTCTCTCAAAGGCTTCGAGGTGGGTTGCTCTCAAACGACAAAAGCCGTACTCTGAATCTGAGCAGCCACAATTTATGGTTGTAGGGGGTGGGCTATTTATAGCCACTTGGCAACCCGACCTGATTTGTCCGAAATGACCCTGGGTCACTAAGGAACTGACACGTGTTCCAACGGTCAGATTTCAATCTCACACGGCAACTTTACTTGGGCTGCAAGCAAAGCTGACTTGTCCGACTCTGGACAAGATTCGCTCTCATAGTCTTCACTCGAAGACATAGGTTTTGTTTAAGCATCACTTCAGTCATTCTGACTGGTTCTCTTGGACCCCACTTAATAGTACGGTGGTTCCTATGACTCAACACAAAAGAAAGAGAACTACAAAAGATCTAAGTCTTCGAGCTCCATAGGCTTCATGTGGTGTCTTCTCTTGTCATAGTCTTCAATGTGAATATCTTCATATACCACCTTTGACTTCAATGTCTTCATACATTTTTAGGGGTCATCTCTGGTAGGAAAACCGAATCAATGAGGGACTTCTACCTGTGTTATCCTGCAACTCTCACAAACACATTAGTCCCTCAACTAGGTTTGTCGTCAATACTCCAAAACCAACTAGGGGTGGCACTAGATGCACTTACAAGAGGAACAAATATGCAAGAGACAAATGCAAGAACACAGAGAAACACTAGAGAACTTCATCTAGGATTGGTCGGTGATAAAGTCACCTATGTTAGAGTATATTGACTAAGGAGTCAAGTGAGAACACTTGATCGTAGGTCATACTCATCGTTTAAACTCAAATTGGGGTTACCATTTTTCGTTTAAGCATTTGATGTATTCGCATCTTGTTGAGTTGCTTTGACCAACTTGGGGTAAAGCTTCTCTAAGATGGAATAACATACCTTGGGTGGTGGTGTTGAACTTGATCATGTAGTTGAACTTGTGTGGGATGCTCAAGGTTGATGTAGCTCATCAATGATTGGGAGCACCAGTTATAGTTTGAGTTCATCTACCTACATGGGGTAGTCTAGCAAGGAAGAGCACATGTGTATCCAAAATGACAGTCATGAATTTGATACCAAATGAAATTTTATATAAAGATTTTGTCAAAGGATATGTTGAAAGGTTTCATGCTTCCTTGTCTTCGACCACCATGTTTTAGAGACTTGGTGATGTATAGATTTCTCAAATGTGAGTGATTTGCAATCTCATAGATTTAGATTCATCCAAGTACCTACAAGGGTTAGATAGCATGCAAGGGTGCAAATATATCCAAGACATATGATCATTATCATAAGAGAAATATCAAGGATTAGTCAAAGGCTCATGCCTTGCATGTATCCAAATGGAGTTTCTACTCCAAGTTTGAAGCATCAATGATGCTCAATTCACCTCTCAAACGGCAGAATACTTTCTCATCAAGCGGTTTGGTGAATATATCCGCCAATTTCTTATCGGTACGAACATGCTTAAGATCAATGGTCCCCTTTGGCAACATGATCTCGAATGAAATGATGACAAACTTTAATATGCTAGTTCGAGATTGCACGGGATTATGAGAAATCTTAATAGCACTTTCATTGTCGCAAAGCAATGGAACATGTTTCACATAGATCCCATAATCTTTAAGAGTTTGGGTCATCCAAAGTAATTGAGCACAACATGAACCGGCGACAATGTATTCCGCTTCGGAAGTGGATAAGGATACCGAATTTTATTTCTTGGAGGACCAAGACACAAGAGATCTACCAAGAAATTGACAAGTACCCGAAGTGGACTTTCTATCAACCTTGTCTCCGGCATAGTCTAAATCGGAGTAGCCAACAAGATCAAAAGAACACCTCTTAGGATACCAAATGCCAAAATTTGGTGTATGAATTAGGTATCTCACTATCCTTTTCACAGCCTTAAGATGACATTCTTTGGGTGCTTCTTGATATTGTGCACACATGCACACACTTAGCATAATATCGAGATAGGAGGCACATAGATATAACAATGAACCAATCATAGAACGATAAACCTTTTGGTCAACCGATTTGCCATGCTTAGTCAAGTCAAGATGTCCACTAGTAGGCATGGGTGTTTTTTATACCTTTGCATTCTTGCATGTTGAACTTCTTGAATAAGTCCTTGGTGTACTTTGTTTGAGAGACAAAGGTGCCTTCCTTAGTTTGCTTGATTTGCAAACCAAGAAAGAACTTGAGTTCACTCATCATAGACATCTCAGACTTCTTCGACATTAGCTTTCCAAACTTTTCACTAAAATGGGGGTTAGTTGAACCAAATATGATATCATCAACATAAATTTGGCACACAAAATTCCCCATTAACCCTTTTGGTAAAAAGAGTAGAATCAATATTTCCAATCTCAAAGCCTTTTTCAATAAGGAACTTGGTCAAGCATTTATACCACGCTCTAGGAGCTTGTTTAAGACCATAAAGAGCTTTGTGGAGTTTGTAAACATGATCGGGTTTCTTAGGATTAACAAAGCCGGGAGGTTGTTTAACATAAACTTCCTCCTCAATTTCACCATTTAGAAAAAGAACTTTTAGTGTCCATTTGGTATAAGGTGATATCATGGTGATTAGCATAGGCAAGTAAGATGCGGATGGACTCAAGTCCAGCAACGGGGGCATATGTATCACCATAGTCCATACCTTCGACTTGAGTGTAGCCTTGGGCGACGAGACGTGCCGTGTTGCGAACGACTTGTCCATCTTCGTCTTGCTTGTTGCGAAACACCCATTTGGTATCGATGATGTTGTGGTTGTTGTCGGGCTTCTCGACCAATGTCCACACTTGGTTTGTCTCGAAGTTGTGTAGCTCTTCATGCATGTCATTTATCCAATCCGAATCTTCCAATGCTTCTTCAACCTTCATAGGTTCAATGCTAGAGATGAATGATAATGTTCACAAAAGTTTGCCAAACGAGTTTTAGAGCGAGTAATTCTCCCACTTTGGATATCATTGAAGATTTTCTCGACGGGATGGTCTCTTGTGACTCTTTCTCTAACTCGTGAGAGCTTTTGTTTGGGTCGGGGTGGAACATCTAATTCATCATCTCGTTCTTCTTCTTGGCCTTCTTCATTGTTGACGTTGTCGTTCTCTTGCCTAGGTGGAGAAGGAGGTTGATGGGGTTCATCTTGGTGTACTTCCTTGTTCTCTTCATCTTGGCGTGTCCCACTTGTGGATGCTTCCATGTCAACTCTTGGTTCACCTTGTCGTGAGGTAGAAGCTTCCACTTGGACAGACGAGGTACTCTCCTTCACCTCTGTTGGACGAATCTTGCCAATAGACAAGTCTTGGATTGCTTCTGAAGGGTCTTTATCTCCTACATCAATTGGCAATTGCTCTACTTGCGAGCCGTTAGATTCATCAAACTTCACATCTACCGTCTCTTCAACCTTTCGGGTGAAAATGTTGTAGACATGGTAAGTGTGAGAGTTTGAGCCATAACCAAGTAGGAAACCCTCATGAGATTTAGGAGCAAATTTAGAACGACGATGCTTATCAAGAATGTAGCTGGCGGTGTCCTAGACTAGGGGGTACTCACCACATTGTCTCCCGATCAGTTGGATTGGGCCGAGGACCCCCATGGTCGTTTACTCATGGGCCGGTTGGACAGCCGAAGACATATACGAGGAAGATTCCACAAGACTTGGTGATCAAGACAAGGACTCCTCTTCACCGACGTATTCGACTAGGACTCTTGTTATCCTAGGCCTCTAGTATGTTATATAAGCCGAGGCCAGGCTGGTCGATAGATTATGACATTACTCATCATAGTTGTAGGGTTTAGACCACAACATACAATCATACCATAGACTAGCTTCTAGGGTTTAGCTTCTCTGATCTCGTGGTAGATCTACTCTTCCAATACTCATATCATGAAGAACAATCAAGTAGGACGTAGGGTTTTACCTCTATCAAGAGGGCCCGAACCTGGGTAAAACATCGTGTCCCCTGCCTCCTGTTACCATCCACCTTAGACGCACAGTTCGGGACCCCCTACCCGAGATCCGCCGGTTTTGACACCGACATTGGTGCTTTCATTGAGAGTTCCGCTGTGTGATCGGCAAAGGATCAATGGCGCGCCTACAGATCAACTGCGACTTCGGCATCTTCGTCACCAGCTCAACTGGTCACCTTGGTTCAATCAAGAACTGTGCCCCGTGTTCGGATCACCATGTTCGGACGAGGGCCTTCATCAAACGTCAACTCTGATCTCTATCAAGATCATGGAGGAATCATCGATGAAGCTCGGGGGCTCAACGTCAACATTGCCCTCGAGCGACCGTACTGTTTTTCTGGACAGCGAACTCGTATCTGCCGCCACCGCCTCCTTGAGTATCGCTTTGACGATTGCTTCGGTGGGATTGTGCGGAATTGAGTCTACAACAACCATGCGAAGTTTCATCGACTTCTGATGGAGGAATCTCTGGCAATCTATGATATACCGGAGCCATTTTGAATCTGGACGAGTTTCGATCCTGGCGTCCAGCATCTAGCTCGAACGTCCTTTGGAAGATCCAACCGTTGATCGGCTGCATAATTCCTATATCTAGCACCCCCCAAAATTTCAGCTCGATCCGACCGTTCAAACTCCGGAAAACCTCCGATGAGCGCAACAATTTTCGGATCTGTTTTCTGCGCGAATACGGACCCAACCAGAATTCATGTTTCTTTATGAACATGATACTGGACAACCTTTTTTAAGGAATTTTCTTCTATGGTATTGTGCATTGTTTTTAAACACGTACCCATAAAATTTTAAGCCTCCTCCGAGGTAATCTTCACCATCATGCTGGTGTCAAACCAGTCCGGCAATATTGCTCCACGGCCGCCGACCTGCGCTAGACACGTTGTCACTTTGTTGAGCCGAGCTCAACTTCTTCGGATCATCATCTCGGCAAGCCGAACAGGAGTTCGGCATCAAGAAGGATAAATCATCAACAACATCGCCGCCCCACGGATTACATGGAGCGGGCACACCGGCATCGCCGCACAGTCACTTCAACAAACCGGCATTGACCACGTCATGACCTGCATCGGCAGGGTCGCACTGTTGCTTCTTCGAGCCAATGCCCATCATGCCGAACTACTTCAACACCTCGGCTGACATAGCAGCTACAACAACTCCTCACCGGCCTGCTCCGTCACCTTGGCTAGACCGGGGACTTGGCTATTTCTTCATCAACATACTCCGGTGACTTCGGCATCACCAGCCGACCAGCTTCGTCACATTAGCTGGGCCGAGGGCTTCGCCTCGGCAAGCCAACCTTTGCCAGCATCACCAGACCATCGCTCTATCGCCCATCATGCAATGGGTGTGCGGATCGATTCCCAATTTTTGGGAGTCGCTTTTCTTCGGAATGCTACAACAAATAAACCAGGTGCTATTAATCCTAATAATTTTTGCTTGTTGGGTTTATTTTTCTTAAGAAATTATTACTCCGATTTGTTCCATCATCTGTACACAGGTCTATCAAATGGCGACCACATTAAAAACGGTCGCGTGGTGGTTCGGTCAGTTTCCGTACATAGTTCGGCGAACGCCGCATTCGGAGCCCAGACCGCCCTGCAAATTTAGGCTTTGGCACGCCTTCACTGCATCACGCTGACACCCTGCATCGACATTGGCTTCGGCGCCAGGCCAGATTTCTTTAAATAAATTATTTTTGCGTAAAGCAATTATGCAAGGATTATATATATATTATTTCCTGGACCGCACTGTTTTATTTGTGCAGGTAATCGATTTTGACTGCGTTAGGTGGTCACTACTTCGGAGTGCAGAACTCCTTCCCGGACACCTCGGGCCCGGGGGCTGGGACCTCGGCCATGCCGAGGACTGGAACCTTGTCGGATCTGTCACAGATCAATGGGCGTCTTCGTCCTGCCACAAGCCCGAATCATGTCATCAACACCGAGCACATTAACCAGCTAAGTTGCTTTCATGCTCAAAAACATTTAGTTTTAAATTTTGTTCGATTTGACCAAGCATTATACTTTTCGGCACAAAGTTGTTTGTGACGAAGTTTCTTGTCAAAACTTTGTTTGTGACGGGCATATTCAAATACCCCGTTTATTTGGGGGCTCCCTTGATGGAGCTTTTCCTCTTGCATATGATTATACTTGTACGGCTTCGTTCCTTGTTCGTGTATTACGCCACAATATGCACCATATTGACCTAAGCGATTTGCAAGCTGGATTGCCTCGCTCCTGTGTTTACCCCTACGTTCCCGATTGTTTGGCTAGGGAGTAAAGGGAGCACCTCTTCGATTGTCATGACCGGGTCATCCGAGCTCTGACCTTAGACTGGGTGAAGCCGAAAGCTAGCGCTCTTATTGTTTTCAATCATGGTCAGCACACAACGGAACTCATGAGTACAAAAAATCCATTGCACAAGTCTCATAGTAATAATGAGCACCAAAGAAAGGTATCGGTGGGGGTACTATTTTCTTCGAAGATGCTTCTTACACTTCGTCAGTAATATAGCATAAGTTCCCTAAGCGTGCTTTGTCTGTTACAGCCTTATGGCCTGATTGCCTGGTCATCGGAAACACCGTCGATACTCTTGACAGGTGGAGTACATGACACTTTTCGGCCCTTGGCCGAAGAGGGGGAAGCCAATGGTCGGTTAAGACGCGTTTAAAGTTCGGGTGAACACATATATGATATAAGTACTTCGGTACATACAATCATTATACATAAAATTCTTTTACCCAAGTCACTTGCGGCTCTTAAAATTTATATGAGTTGTTTTATAGTAAATGTGTTCTCTTCTTAAAATTTACCCAAGTCACTTCGGTACATACAAAGTCTTTTTCTATCGCTCCTTTTTCGACTTGAGTTTATGGTCAATAGCCGGATAGCCTGTCTTCTCTCTGAAAGCCGCTTGAGTTTAGTTTGCTAAACTGACCTCGGAGAAGTACTCCGCCTTTGGGATGAGGAGCTTGAAGCCGTAGGCTGACATGCGTGAAGTCTTGAGATCGGATGTGTCATGTTAAAGCACGACAAAAGCACAATTTTTTTCCAATTTTCGGATTGGCACCGGACACTTGATCTTGTTCGGACATCAAGTTTTTACTGACATTTTTTGGTTTTCCAAGCTTATGGCACTTTCAAACTATTTGTGTGTTTTCAGCACAAGTCTCACAGTGCAACGCCGGACACATTTAGAGATTTGGCAAAAACATTCTCGGATATTGCTATATATACATCGGTTTCGAATTGTGTCTTCGGTCAATAGTTGGGTTGCCCGGCTCCTGCGCTTGCCTCATAAATTACACTTTGTTCGGCTAGGTGTGCAAAGGGAGAACCACTGCGATTGTGCTTCCAGCTCACATGGTTAAGCACCTCAGTGGAGAAAGCTGAAAACTGACTATCACAATAAGCGTAAACTGGTCGGCGATCCGATGACTGTGTTAAATGACGGGCCATTCATAACATTGGCCGAAGTGTTTACGGCTCGACCTTGACTGTCACCGAACACCACCGGGGGCTAGGAAGTGGCTTCCCAAACTAAATCCTCAATATTTTGCCCTTACATTAGAGCTGAGGTTTCATGATCATGCTTAGCATGACAACCTAAAGAAAGGAACCGATAGCGGGACTATTTTCTTTGGAAGACATTTCTTATGTTAAACAATAATATAACATATCTCTCTGCATACCTTTGTTTATAAAACCGTATGGCCAGATTGCCTTGTTTGTCGTAAATCTTTGCGCTCATAAAGGCTTTATAAAGTAGGACAAACACTCCTCGGCTACTGGCCGAGGAGGTGGAAGCCGATGGTCAGTCAACAAAGTTTTGTACAATGCGGATCCGAGCATTAATGATGTAAAGTACTTGGATACATAGAATCATTACACATAATTTGTGATTTTACTTCGGATATCGATCCTTAATTCGGCCACCCGTGCCCGCATTAAGGCTCGGGGGCTACTGGGCTTCGGGCTTATCATTTACTAATATTAAAGGGGGCACATTGATCCCCTGATCTGGTGTTGCCACCGGACCAGTGTCTCGGGGGCTACTGCATTGGCAATCCAGTGCAGAAAATTTAAGTGCAATATAGTTTTCGAGGAGATTATGATCCTCAGGTTGGTCGGCCGCACCCAACCTGAGTCTTGAGGACTCTGCTCACCTCTTTTTGTGACCCGAAGTATTCTGCCGAGCTAGGAGTTGATCCTGAGACCGATTTTGCAAATCAACCTGAGTCTCAACGGCTACTGGGATCAACGGTCTCATGTCATCCTTCATGTGCATCTCTGGTTTTAGACCGATACACACCTTGAGAGCTACTGGCTATATATCTCGGCAGAGAATAAATTGCACCAAACAAAAATATTGACAAAAAATCGGCCCACAGTCAGGGTGGTGCACCACCTCGGATGCAGTACGGCATAAAGCTCGGGCGCCAGTGGCTGGCTCCATAGAGGGCATTCCCGGCATTAAGCTCGGCTAGACTCTTTCAACTTTTTTGAACCAAGGTGATCTATGACACCTCGGATATAGTCCGGCGTTGGAGCTCGGATACATTCCGGTGTTAGAGCTCGGAAGCGGTCCGGCATTGGTGCTCATCTACAAAAGATACCTCGAATATAGTCCGACGTTGGAGCTCGGACGCAAGAGGACACTGCCGCCCGGGAACAACTTCAAACCTGAGGTGTGGCATAAAAATAACAAGGCATTGATAAAGCCAAAGAATTAAAGGGCTCCTCGGATACCCGACGTGTGAGATCTTCAGGTATAGCTCGGCAATCCTCAAGATAGAAGATGTGAAGATTTGTTGAACTAGTTTTCAAGACCGACGACCGAAGACAAAGAATAGTTCGGAAGAACCGAGGAACGTCCCCAACTTGATG
This sequence comes from Triticum urartu, assembly GCF_003073215.2. Lineage (NCBI taxonomy): Eukaryota > Viridiplantae > Streptophyta > Magnoliopsida > Poales > Poaceae > Triticum > Triticum urartu. The sequence continues at coordinate 339,740,053 of NC_053023.1, forward strand.
TCACAGCCCTAGAGTTTGATTGCAATTAGCTTCATAAGCATTCATGTCATCATGTTCAATTTAATAAATTTGAAATGGGGATTGATAAACCCTAGCACAAATGCAATTCAAATAGGTTCAACCAAAATATTTTCAAAGACCTCAAAATATCCTTTTAAAATTTTCATGATTTATGGAAAAAGGTGAAAGCCTCTACCAGAGATGATGCATATTTTTCCAGGACATTTTGGTCATTGAATTAAATCGTTATGGTATTTGAGTTGGAGTTTAAAAGTTACCATTAAATATTGGTTGCTCCAGATATTCTGAAATTTATTGTGTGGTTTGAAAATAATTCAAATATTCCTCACAAAAGTTTACAAAATTAACCAAAGTGTTTTGGTTGGTATTTTATTTGCAAACATAAAGCAGAAAAATAGAAAAACAGAATAAAATTAGAAAGGACAGAGAGAGAGAGAGAGAAGCCCAGCCACTTACCTAGAGCTGGCCCAGTTGGCCTAGCCCACCAACCCCTGCGAGTCGTCTCCTAGCTTCTGCTAGGAGGACGACGCCGTGTCAACGTGCGTGCAACCGAGCTCCACCTCCTGCTTCCACCTCCTGCTCCCCCTTCGCCATGTCCTCGCGACGCCACGGAGATGCCCAGAGACCCCTGTCCTCTCTCTCCCTCGCCCGCAACCTCTTCCCTCCCCTCTGCTCTCTCTCCCGTGGCCGACCGAACGAGCCGGAGCGCACCGACGCTGTTCGCCGTGGCCGCAGCCACTCCCTCGCTCCCTCTCCGCGTCCGCGAGCTCCGCCACGACCCCTTGGAGCAACACACCCGACGCACGTGACCGGAAGAGGCCCCAGTCGACCGGAGCGTCGTCGTCTTCACCTCTGGTACCCGGAGATCGACTCCGTCGATTCGCCTCGTTCAGAGTGTCCCCAAGTCCGCTGATCTGCTCTGCGTGTCCACTGTGAGCCACTGCGTTGATTTCCCCTTCTCCCCTGTCCTCCCGTGCCCTCTAGCTCCCTTGCCGCAAGAGCCGAAGCTCGGCTCCGCCATTGCCGCAGCACGCGTGCTCCCCGTGCTCCGTTCGTTGCCGTCGTGCAACGGGCGCGCCCTAGAGCACCCCTGGCGCTGCCGTGCAGCATAGGCAGCTCGACAGCGAGCCCTGACACAGCACCCGCACACCACCGAGCTCCGCCGCTGCATATGCTCGCCTCCGCCACCGCTACACGCCGTCCCGGCATCCCCACGACCACCACTGGATGCGCCGCACCACAGGCTCTCCAACGCACCTAACCGCGCGACTAGCCGTGGCCGGAAACGGCCGGCCGGCAATCGTCGCCGCGTCGGGTCATCGCCGGCATAACCACGCCGATGTGGCACAGCCATTAGGGGCTAATCCTACTGATTAGCCGCCCTTCAGCCACTGACAGTGGGCCCCATAGCGGGTCAAATCCCAGTCAACACGGGATTAACTCCCAGTTAGCAGTGAGTCAATGACATGTGGGACCCGGTTGTCAGGTTTGACCTGGTCAGCCACAGTTGACCTGCTGACGTAGTGCTGACGCAGTAATGCCATTTTCTAGATTTATTCTTATTTAGAAAATTCCAGAAAATGTCTAAAACTTCTAAAAATCATAGAAATTCAACCGTAACTCCAAATGAAATAATTTATATATGGAAAATTATCAAAAAAATTCAAGGAATCCATCTGTACCATTTTCATGCATGTTTGAGCAAGTTAACCTCACTGTTTAGGATGAAACATGATTAGGGCAAATTTCATAATAGGTTAGGAGTTGGAATTTGATATAGTTTTGAATTCCACTTCAATTAAAATGACTTTTTGTTGCATTAGCCCAAATCACAACATATTGCCATGTCATGATCATGCATCATATTGTTGCATTGCATTGATTGTATTCTTCCTTGTTTGCCGGTAATTGCCCCCTCTTAGTAGACGTTGTTTCTGACAACGTGATCGATGACACCGATGAAGAGCTATACTATCTTCAGAAGTGCCAGGCAAGAAAAACCCCCTTGTTCATTCCGATACAATCCTACTCTCTCGCTCATGCTCTCTTTTACTACATTAGGACAACAACGTTACAACTGTTACATGCTGTGGTAGCAGAACCCCTTTCCTCTGCATGACCTGTCATTGCCACAGTAAATAGATGAAACCCACTAGCATGAGTAGGAGTTGTTTGAGCCCTGATGTGCCTACTCATTCATGCTTGTTTGTCATGCCTGCTACTGCTTAGAGTTGATTCTGGTCTGATTCATCGGGAATGAATTGGAACGTGGTGAACATGTCCAACCGTTGAGAGCTAAGTGTGTGAACACGATTTGGTAAAGGTAGCGGTGAGAGGCCATGTAGGAGTACATGGTGGGTTGTCTCATTGCAGCCGTCCTCAGGAACTGAGTCCTGTGTTTGTGATCCATGAACAGTTACTACCACACATTGGGTTCAGGTAACTCGGCCCCTCTCGGCTTATTAATCAACTCGATCTCTGTCCAGGAGTTGCAACTAGTTTCTGGTGTTTGTAGGTAGAGTTAGTAGTCTACCAAGTGGCACCCGGTACAGGTGGGCTTGGGACAGACTAGGCACCGTGGCACGGTGTACCAAGTGGCACCCGGATGGTGGGCTTGGGAACCCTGCTCACATCATTTGGGGCCGTGAGCGACACCCCGGCCGGATCTCCTTGCGGATGGAACCCGAATAGGCGATAAACCTGGACTAGAGACTTGTTGGTTCGTCAGGTCGTGGCCGACTCCCTCGCCTGGCTTCCGCTTGAAGGTTGCCGAGGTACATGACGTGTATAGGGCGATAAGTGGTGAGAGCGTGTGTGAAGAAGTACACCCCTGCGGGGTTATCATTATCTATTCGAATAGTCGGATTCCTCGGATATGGAAACTTGGACCCCTTGCATAGTTCATAGACAAGTGAAAGTGGATACTCTAAAACTCGCAAGATAAGTGTGAGTGCTATGGATGGCGTTCCGCAGGGAGGCGGGAGCGGATCCATAGTGGTGTATTGGTATGGTGAATTTGTGGACTCGTGTGCGCCACCTCAAAAGAGTTACTTGCAGTCGTAGTTCAGGTTAGCCACTGAGTCAAAGCTGGCTTGCTGCAGTCAAACTCCACCACCCCCTTTATTGATACCGATGCATATGTAGTTAGTTCTGATGTAAGACTTGCTAGGTACATTTGTACTCACGTTTGCTTATTTTATGTTTTGCAGAGAGACGTCAGTCTATCTAGTAGTTCCGCGTGGACTTTGACGTTTAGCTTGTTACCTCAGCTACGATCTTGTGCGCTCGGCAGGATCTGGTAGATAGTCAGGCTTCTCAGCCTTTTTCATTTGTAGATGTCTATACTCAAACATGTTAAGCTTCCGCATGTGCTTTGACTTGTATGCTCTGAATGTTGGGTCATGAGACCCATGTTTGTAATATCTCGCTCTTTGGAGCCTAATGAATAAATACTTGAGTCGTAGAGTTATGTTGTGATGCCATGTTGTATTTACACATATCGAGCATATTGTGTGTATGATTGAAATGCTTGGTATGTGTGGGATCCGACAACCTAGTTGTTTATCCTTGGTAGCCTCTCTTATGGGGAAATGTAGTCTTGTGCTTCCATGAGCCATAGTAGTCCGCTACAGCCCGGTTCATCGGAGTCCTGCTAGCCCAGCACTACTGCTCAGGACACTTGACTGGCCGGCATGTGTTTCACTTTGTTCCTGTGTCTGTCCCTTCGGGGAAATGTCACGCGGTGACATCCAGAGTCCTGCCTAGCCTGCTACAGCCCGGGTTCCCGGAGTCCTGTTAGCCCAGTGCTACAGCCGGATTCACACGCTGCTGACCGACATGCTCGATGTGATACATGTATGCTTGTCCCCATAGGTTGGTGCTGCTTTGGGTTCACGACTAGCCATGTCGGCCCGGGTTCTCTGTCATATGGATGCTAGCGACACTATCATATACGTGAGCCAAAAGACGCAAACAGTCCCGGGCCATAGTAAGGCGACACCCGTGGGAATACCGTGCGTGAGGCCGCAAAGCGATATGAGGTGTTACATGCTAGATCGATGTGACTTGGAATGGAGGTCCTGACAGTTTTGGTATCAGAGCCTGACTGCCTGTAGGATTACCAAGCCAAACTGGTTGAAGTCGTGTCTAGAAATGCTTTAGTTATATAAGGGAATTGATTGTGGAAGGGAACGTAAGGCTCTTTTTACTCCTTATACCTCATGCCCTCTGATCTGAGTCATCCTATTCCTTTCTACGGGGATTAAGAACTAGGCCTTCTCATCTATCTATCTATCAGGATGACGAGTTACTATGCTAGAGACTTATAGGATTGATGGATTTAAGCCCCAGTTCAGTTTCTACCACCCCCGTGTGTTCATAGTTGGTCTCGAAACCTTGATTTTGTGCTTCTGAGTGGTTGTGCCACCATTTTGCAGGATGCCTCAAATCTTTTTGAGCATTTACAGTCGTTATGCTGTCCGAGTCATCCCAGGTTTCTAAACAGTCTGATGCATTTGCAAATCTCTTCATCCCATTTCCGATGTCCTTTTGGGCCAGATTAAGCACACTAATCGGTGAGTTGAGGTACTCTATTGCCTCGACATATATGTTGGAGTTGTTATTATGACACTAGGGTATCTTAGAGTTCGTAAGCTAGCCATGTTTGGTGTTCCCAGTGTGATGATTCTGGCCACCTTTCTTGAAAGCATCCCGTGATGTTACTTAGTAGTAGGTATTCTACTCCTGGGTTTCTGAACCCGAGATTCACCCTACTTACTTCATGTTGATAGTGTTGCTAGTTCCTTTAAGATATTAGTAACCTTTGTGATAGTCCTCGAGGTCCGTGGTATTTCCTTCTTCCAAATACCATGAACCATTAAGGCAGAAGTTCTTTGAACCAAAAGATCACCATTAGAGTACTCCTGAGGAGTTCTCCATCCATAATTGTGATTCTGCCAGTTCTACCTTTCTGTATGGGTTATCCGGAAGAAATATGTTGAACTCATTCGACATACTAATCTATGCATCCACAACTCAGAAAGTTATATGTTCCTTTGAGTTGTCCCCCTCCAGTTATATCCCGACCTTCATCTATCAATTGATAGTCAGGAGTAGTTGTGCACTCGTGTTATCGATGCCTATTACTCTTGTGGTTCGTCAAGCCATTCTATTCCGGAATGAGTATGAGAAACAAACTCCAGTACCTCATCCATATTCAGGATTGGGTCAAAGCAGTTGTAATCCACAAATCAAATGCCAATATAGCTTTTGATTCTGTTCTACCTTGGAGTATTACCATCTTTATACCAAGAATGTCATGGAAATTGCACACCATCCTATGAACTCTTGATACAGTGATATTTCTTGCCATCATTATTCATTCTTTGGTCCCCATACTTTTGTAACCGGAACGCCGACAAGTGAATTGTGATGTGTGAAATCAATACTCCTAGCAACCACCTTGCTTGGTAGTTAATGGACAACAATCTCATTCTTAGCGTGTTGGTTATTCAATCATCATCCTGGGATTGATCGTGTTACCTAGCCCATTTTTCCTGGTGCACTCTTCGGTAAACGAGTTAGGATTGTATCAATCCCTCGCTCTTCCTGATCATATCATCTTGCCCTGAAAAGCAAGATTGTTCTCGAGCTTAGTAACATATCGGTGCTTCGTGATTTTCCGGATATCTTCACGAAAGTATCACTAGGTCGTTCCCTGACCGATATGTGGAGTTCGTGATCAAGTTGGTTTCTTACAAACTAGCCATTCTCCAAGAATCTGTGTTGGATACCCCCGAGCTAGTTGGTTAAGCTAAACAACAACTTGGAGAGTTGCAAGATAAAAGCTTGTCTGACTTAGTTCATCTCTAAGGGATATCCTTGTGTTTGTGTGTGTTAATTGAAGAAAGATATCTTCATCGATTGGTCCCTGTGATCAGATGTTGGATCTATTATCTTGTCCAAACTTTGATTTGAGTGTGGGCTATCCTCAAATCAAATCAGAACCGACGATGTTCGTAATGTTGTCTTCCTTGCGGTTGTCGAGCATACACCATTATATATTTTGGGTCTGACCAATGCTATTACTTTGTTCACATAGTTTTGGAATTCCATCTATATGGAAATCTTGATAAATTGTTGTTGAGCCCATTGACAAAATTTTCATCATCTCCATGATTCATGTTGAACATCCAGCTAGTGTTGGAAACTTCTAAAAGGCATTATCTTCATGTCCCGCTCATGAAGCAAATGTTGGATGAAAGAAGTGATTTTCTTTGATTCACGCGCATTTGGTGCAAGTTGCCGCCGTGAGTTCGAGAAAGATTGTTTTTGTTTCCTCTGGTACCATCCCAAGTCAGTCATGCAGGTGCGAAGTATGCTATGGTTTGACAGGATCGCTACCTCCATTCCATATCTATCTCCTAGTACACAAAGCCACTGATTGATTTGTTCAAGGATAAGAAGTTCAACTGCTATTCCCGAAGGTCCCAGACGGACATGCACAAGACTTCGTTATTTCAATAATGGTTCCAATCTGAACCCGGTAGTGTTTTATTGTAAGCCTACTATGTGATCATGCTTGTCTTGGACAGCGTGTTCATAGGTTTGTAGCAGAACCAGCTCATGTTTTGGAGCTTGCTATCGTAGTTCATTTCTCGAGAATCTTGCAACGCCATCTCATCGACTTGTGTTGCAAACTTTGTTTTCAGACATGCTGAGTCTGAAGTATCCTATCACCAATCGGATCTGAATCTCAGGCAGATATGATGGTTGGAACATACTCCAAGAACTATAATGTTTGTCTCTCTGTAACCGGTAACGTGGATGTCGTGGCCAACACACCTAGTCGGAAGGCCTATTATTGTAGTAGCTTGGTTGAAGAAGTTGGTCACCTCCCCATAAGGATCTCGCAGGATCTGCCTCCATAGTTAATCCTTATGGATTCTTGAGCTTCCGAAGTCCGACCTTTTACTTGATGTTCTAGATATCAAACCATATCTATGAATGGATTACGCTAGCACATCAAGGAGAACATTAGAAGCGGAGTGCTAAATTTCTCCCGGTCGATTGTCCAGATTCTGTTCCCTTAGCCTCACTAAGGGAAGGTCTGAGAGGGTGTTATCTTCCTTTGTTTTCGCATCATCCATCACTTGTCATCATGGTAGTATGTCGTGTTGCCAGGATCCTTGCCATGGGTGTTGGTAGAACCTTGATGATTATGGAAATGCTCAAGTTCTTAAGAGCACGCGCAAACAAAATCATCCCTTGTGTTGTCTTCAACAAGGCAGTCCACATCATCCATCCTAGTCGGAGTATGCCATTCTTTCGAACCCCTTCCAACGATCGATTGTGATGACCTCAGGCTGGTATAAAGAGTTTCAATCATCTTTGTATCAAAAGTAATTCTTTTTTCCACTTAAGGGAAATGCTCTACGAGTCACCTTTCCCTAAGGTGTCCTGTTATGGAATCATGGCAATTACCTCCTCGCTACTTTGAAACCATGCACCATCCTACTCCAGCGTGGAATTGTTGCCTACCAATTTGAACCCTTGTCATCTATTACCTTCCATATCTCTCGATGTGTGTTTTGTGTCTCAGCTCAAGAGATGTTCTAATGTCTCACTCCATGAGTTGATCTTGAGTTGCTCGATCTTTGAGAAGATCGTTCCCTGTAGAGTTTCCTTCCGTCTTCATCGTGTTGGATGAAGATCTCGAAGACAAAGACGTCAAGAGCAATGTGATGCAATATATTGGTATCTTCGAGAAGGGCAGTTGGATCGAGAAGACTGTGATAGTTTTGTGACCCCTATGTCTTCTTACTCCACTTCTTGAATCTCGGGACGAGATTCTTGTTTTAGTGGGGGTGAGTTGTCACAGCCCTAGAGTTTGATTGCAATTAGCTTCATAAGCATTCATGTCATCATGTTCAATTTAATAAATTTGAAATGGGGATTGATAAACCCTAGCACAAATGCAATTCAAATAGGTTCAACCAAAATATTTTCAAAGACCTCAAAATATCCTTTTAAAATGTTCATGATTTATGGAAAAAGATGAAAGCCTCTACCAGAGATGATGCATATTTTTCCAGGACATTTGGTCATTGAATTAAATCATTATGGTATTTGAGTTGGAGTTTAAAAGTTACCATTAAATATTGGTTGCTCCAAATATTCTGAAATTTATTGTGTTGTTTGAAAATAATTCAAATATTCCTCACAAAAATTTACAAAATTAACCAAAGTGTTTTGGTTGGTATTTTATTTGCAAACATAAAGCAGAAAAATAGAAAAACAGAATAAAATTAGAAAGGACAGAGAGAGAGAGAGAAGCCCAGCCACTTACCTGGAGCTGGCCCAGTTGGCCTAGCCCACCAACCCCTGCGAGTCGTCTCCTAGCTTCTGCTAGGAGGACGACGCCGTGTCAACGTGCGTGCAACCGAGCTCCACCTCCTGCTTCCACCTCCTGCTCCCCCTTTGCCATGTCCTCGCGACGCCACGGAGATGCCCAGAGACCCCTGTCCTCTCTCTCCCTCGCCCGCAACCTCTTCCCTCCCCTCTGCTCTCTCTCCCATGGCCGACCGAACGAGCCGGAGCGCATCGACGCCGTTCGCCGTGGCCGCAGTCACTCCCTCGCTCCCTCTCCGCGTCCCCGAGCTCCGCCACGACCCCGTGGAGCAACACACCCGACGCACGTGACCGGAAGAGGCCCCAGTCGATCGGAGCGTCGTCGTCTTCACCTCCGGTACCCGGAGATCGACTCCGTCGATTCGCCTCGTTCAGAGCATCCCCAAGTCCGCTGATCTTCTCTGTGTGTCCACTGTGAGCCACCGCGTTGATTTCCCCTTCTCCCCTGTCCTCCCGTGCCCTCTAGCTCCCTTGCCGCAAGAGCCGAAGCTCGGCTCCGCCATTGCCGCAGCACGCGTGCTCCCCGTGCTCCGTTCGCTGCCGTCGTGCAACGGGCGCGCCCTAGAGCACCCTTGGCGCTGCCGTGCAGCATAGCCAGCTCGGCAGCGAGCCCTGACGCAGCACCCGCACACCACCGAGCTCCGCCGCCGCATATGCTCGCCTCCGCCACCGCTACACGCCGTCCCCGGCATCCCCACGACCACCACTGGATGCGCCACACCACGGGCTCTCCAACGCACCTAACCGCGTGACCAGCCGTGGCCGGAAACGGCCGGCCGGCAATCGTTGCCGCGTCGGGTCATCACCGGCGTAACCACGACGACGTGGCACGGCCATTAGGGGCTAATCCTACTGATTAGCCGCCCTTCAGCCACTGACAGTGGGCCCCGTAGCGGATCAAATCCCAGTCAACACGGGATTAACTCCCAGTTAGCAGTGAGTCAATGACATGTGGGACCCGGTCGTTAGGTTTGACCTAGTCAGCCACAGTTGACCTGCTGACGTAGTGCTGATGCAGTAATGCCATTTTCTGGATTTATTCTTATTTAGAAAATTCCAAAAAATGTCTAGAACTTCTAAAAATCATAGAAATTCAACCGTAACTCCAAATGAAATAATTTATATATGGAAAATTATCAGAAAAATTCAAGGAATCCATCTGTACCATTTTCATGCATGTTTGAGCAAGTTAACCTCACTGTTTAGGATGAAACATGATTAGGGCAAATTTCATAATAGGTTAGGAGTTGTAATTTGATATAGTTTTGAATTCCACTTCAATTAAAATGACTTTCTGTTGCATTAGCCCAAATCACAACATATTCCCATGTCATGATCATGCATCATATTGTTGCATTGCATTGATTGTATTCTTCCTTGTTTGCCGGTAATTGCCCCCTCTCAGTAGACGTTGTTTCCGACGACGTGATCGATGACACCGATGAAGAGCTATACTATCTTCAGAAGTGCCAGGCAAGCAAAACCCCCTTGTTCATTCCGATACAATCCTACTCTCTCGCTCATGCTCTCTTTTACTGCATTAGGACAACAACGTTACAACTGTTACATGCTGCGGTAGCTGAACCCCTTTCCTCTGCATGACATGTCATTGCCACAGTAAATAGATGAAACCCACTAGCATGAGTAGGAGTTGTTTGAGCCCTGATGTGCCTACTCATTAATGCTTGTTTGTCATGCCTGCTACTGCTTAGAGTTGATTCTGGTCTGATTCATCGGGAATGAATTGGAACGTGGTGAACATGTCCAACCGTTGAGAGCTAAGTGTGTGAACATGATTTGGTAAAGGTAGCGGTGAGAGGCCATGTAGGAGTACATGGTGGGTTGTCTCATTGCAGCCGTCCTTAGGAACTGAGTCCTATGTTTGTGATCCATGAACAGTTACTACCACACATTGGGTTCAGGTAACTCGGCCCCTCTCGGCTTATTAATCAACTCGATCTCTGTCCAGGAGTTGCAACTAGTTTCTGGTGTTTGTAGGTAGAGTTAGTAGTCTACCAAGTGGCACCCGGTACAGGTGGGCTTGGGACAGACTAGGCACCGTGGCACGGTGTACCAAGTGGCACCCGGATGGTGGGCTTGGGAACCCTGCTCACATCATTTGAGGCCGTGAGCGACACCCCGGCCGGATCTCCTTGCGGATGGAACCCGAATAGGCGATAAACCTGGACTAGAGACTTGTTGGTTCGTCAGGTCGTGGCCGACTCCCTCACCTGGCTTCCGCTTGAAGGTTGCCGAGGTACATGACGTGTACAGGGCGATAAGTGGCGAGAGCGTGTGTGAAGAAGTACACCCCAGTAGGGTTATCATTATCTATTCGAATAGCTGGATTCCTCAGATATGGAAACTTGGACCCCTTGCATAGTTCATAGACAAGTGAAAGTGGATACTCTAAAACTCGCAAGATAAGTGTGAGTGCTATGGATGGCGTTCTCGCAGGGAGCCGGGAGCGGATCCATAGTGGTGTATTGTTATGGTGAATTTGTGGACTCGTGTGCGCCACCTCAAAAGAGTTACTTGCAGTCGTAGTTCAGGTTAGCCACTGAGTCAAAGCTGGCTTGCTGCAGTCAAACTCCACCACCCCCTTTATTGATACCGATGCATATGTAGTTAGTTCTGATGTAAGACCAGCTAGGTACATTTGTACTCACGTTTGCTTATTTTATGTTTTGCAGAGAGACGTCAGTCTATCTAGTAGTTCCGCGTGGACTTTGACGTTTAGCTTGTTACCTCAGCTACGATCTTGTGCGCTCGGCAGGATCTGGTAGATAGTCAGGCTTCTCAGCCTTTTTCATTTGTAGATGTCTATACTCAAACATGTTAAGCTTCCGCATGTGCTTTGACTTGTATGCTCTGAATGTTGGGTCATGAGACCCATGTTTGTAATATCTCGCTCTTCGGAGCCTAATGAATAAATACTTGAGTCGTAGAGTTATGTTGTGATGCCATGTTGTATTTACACATATCGAGCATATTGTGTGTATGATTGAAATGCTTGGTATGTGTGGGATCCGACAACCTAGTTGTTTATCCTTGGTAGCCTCTCTTATGGGGAAATGTAGTCTTGTGCTTCCATGAGCCATAGTAGTCCGCTACAGCCCGGTTCACCGGAGTCCTGCTAGCCCAGCACTACTGCTCAGGACACTTGACTGGCCGGCATGTGTTTCACTTTGTTCCTGTGTCTCTCCCTTCAGGGAAATGTCACGCGGTGACATCCGGAGTCCTGCCTAGCCTGCTACAGCCCGGGTTCCCGGAGTCCTGTTAGCCCAGTGCTACAGCCGAATTCACACGCTGCGGACCGACATGCTCGATGTGATACATGTATGCCTATCCCCATAGGTTGGTGCCGCTTTGGGTTCACGACTAGCCATGTCGGCCCAGGTTCTCTGTCATATGGATGCTAGCGACACTATCATATACGTGAGCCAAAAGACGCAAACGGTCTCGGGCCATAGTAAGGCGACACCCGTGGGAATATCGTGCGTGAGGCCGCAAAGCGATATGAGGTGTTACATGCTAGATCGATGTGACTTGGAATCGAGGTCCTGACGGTGTCCTGGACTAGGGGGTACTCACCACATTGTCTACTGCTCAGCTGGATTGTGCCGAGGACCCCCATGGCTGTTTACTCATGGGCCAGTTCGGACAGCCGAAGACATATACGAGGAAGATTCCACAAGACTTGGTGATCAAGACAAGGACTCCTATCCAGCGACGTATTCGACTACGACTCTTGTTATCCTAGGCCTCTAGTATGTTATATAAGCCAAGGCCAGGCTAGTCGATAGATTATGACATTACTCATCATAGTTGTAGGGTTTAGACCACAACATACAATCATACCATATGCTAGCTTCTAGGGTTTAGCCTCTCTGATCTCGTGGTAGATCTACTCTTGTAATACTCATATCATCAAGAACAATCAAGCAGGACGTAGGGTTTTACCTCTATCAAGAGGGCCCAAACCTGGGTAAAACATCGTGTCCCTTGCCTCCTGTTACCATCCGCCTTAGATGCACAGTTCGGGACCCCCTACCCGAGATCCACCGGTTTTGACACCGACAATAGCACTTTGAGCCGAATACTCGAAAGTATCCAACTTGGGGTTTGTTACCGGTGAGAAGCTCGTACCCCGTCTTGCCGAGTAGCTTGTGAAGATATAAGCGATTTGTTGCATGCCAAGCTGTCTCAACCGCTTCCGCCCAAAAGTGTTTTGGTGTCCTGTACTCATCAAGCATCGTTCTTGCCATCTCAATAAGAGTCCGGTCCTTCCTCTCAACAACTCCACTTTGTTTAGGTGTGTACGTAGCCGAGAACTCGTGTGAAATCCCTTCTTCGCCAAGAAAGGTATCGACATTTGTGTTCTTGAACTCCGTTCCATTGTCTCTGCGAACCTTCTTGATCTTCACTTCAATTGATTTTGGGCCTTCCTAGCGAAGTTCTTGAAGATCTTTTGGACCTGCGATTTATCATCAAGAAAGAACACCCACATAAATCTTGAAAAATCATCGACTATGACTAGACCAAATGAGTTTCCACCGAGACTTTTGTAAGCATTGGGACCAAAGAGATCCATATGAAGTAGCTCGAGCGGTCTTCTCGTGGTCACAATGTTCTTAACGGCGTGACTTCCTCCAACTTGTTTTCCTGCTTGACAAGCATTGCACAATCTATCCTTGTCAAATATAACATCTTTCACTCCAAGGATATGATCACCTTTAATTAGCTTATCAAGATTTCACATGCCCATGTGACCTAATCTCCTTTGCCATAGCCAGCCTTTAGAGGATTTAGCAATTAAGCAAGTTCTAGGCTGAGCCTTTTTAGTGAAATCTACAATGTATAGATCACCTCTACGTTAACCGATAAAGACCATATTGTGGTTATCTCTACGAAACACTTGCCAATCTACTTCAGTAAATAGGACATTGAAACCAAAGTTAGCAAGTCTAGATACGGAAAGTAGATTATATCCAAGAGATTCAACGAGCATAACATTTTGTATGGAGCTATCATGTGAGATGGCCACCTTACCAAGGCCAACCACCTTACCCTTAGAGTTGTCACCAAAAGTGACATACTTTCAAGGACCGTCATTTTCAGCAAGCTCACGAAACATATCCTTGTCTCCGGTCATGTGATCGGTACACCCACTATCAAGAACCCATTCCTTTCCTCCAGCCATGTAGCCATGAAGATTAGCCATAAGGCCGAAGTATCTCATAGACTCATCGAGATCAAAGTCACTATCATCATCCTCATCATAGTATCCATGTTCAACATCGTCTTGTGATTGATCAATTCCTAGAGAGGGTAATTCATTAGATAAATGGTCATCATAATGGTCGTCTTTATGAATTCTAATAGCTTCAGAGATGATATTGCTAATGATTCCAACATCTCCTTTGGCACGCATAAGATTAGTAAGCTCAAATAGAAAATCACCAAATTTAGGATCATTGGAACTCATCTCACTCAAAGCAAGGAATAATTTGGAAATCGTTCCTCAAGAAATCTTCGTATAGTATAGGCGCAATCAAGAGCAGGAAAGCTAGCAAGCAAGTTTCTAGGTAATCCTCTAGTGATTAAATTGATGGTTCTAAGATTACGGATCATGTCAATAGACTCATCAAGGGTAGGATGCATGGGGTCAACAAGACGTGCACAAGGGGTAGTAATGTACTTGTTCAAGTGATATTCATTGAAAATCTCAAGCATCTCAATTTTCCACTCATTAAAGAACTCTCCATCAAGTATAGGCACTCAACGTCTAAGACTCCCCAACGTAGACTCATCCATCTTCCTCCAATGGCGATTAAACCAAAGCAATGGAGACCAATGCTCTGATACCAATTGAAAGGATCGAGAAGAGGTGTCTAGAGGGAGGTGAATAGACTCTTAACAAACAAAAGTAGCAAATTTTATTTTCTTCAAGTTAAGGTAGAGTTTTAGCACAAGTTTAAACATTCACAATACATTTCAAGCAAGCATGGCAAGAGTATATGAGGAGCAGAAAGTAAAGCATGCAAGTTGGAAGAATGTAAAGGGATGTGATTGGAGTGTGCAAATGCAATTGGAGACACGGAGATTTTTGGCGTGGTTCTGATAGGTGGTGCTATCGTACATCCACGTTGATCGAGACTTCAACCCATGAAGGGTAACGGTTGCGCGAGTCCATGGAGGGCTCCACCCACGAAGGGTCCACAAATAAGCAACCTTGTCTATCCCACCATGGCCATCACCCACGAAGGACTTGCCTCACTAGGGTGGATCTTCACGAAGTAGGCAATCTCCTTGCCCTTACAAACTCCTTGGTTCAACTCCACAATCTTGTTTGAAGCTCCCAAGTGACACCTAACCAATCTAGGAGACACCACTCTCCAAAAGGTAATAGATGGTGTGTTGATGATGAACTCCTTGCTCTTGTGCTTCAAATGATAGTCTCCCCAACACTCAACTCTCTCTCACGGATTTGGATTTGGTGGAAAAGATGATTTGAGTGGAAAGCAACTTGGGGAAGGCTAGAGATCAAGATTCATATGGTTGGAATGGAATATCTTGGTCTCAACACATGAGTAGGTGGTTCTCTCTCAAAAAATGTATGCTGGAAGTGTAGGCATGTTCTGATGGCTCTCCTTACTAATGAAGAAAGGGTGGAGGGGTATATATAGCCTCCACACAAAATCTAACTGTTACACACAAATTACCAAACTCGGTGGGACCAAATAATGAAACTCGGTCAGACTGATTTAGTTCAAAATGTGAACGTTAGGATTTTCAGTGGGACCGATATGATCAACTCGGTGGGACCGACGTGCTAAGGTTAGGGTAAAACCACAACTCGGTTTGACTGATTACACAAACTCGATGGGACCGATTTTGCTAATAAGCAAAATAGAGAGTTGGTCGAGCAAACTCGGTGGGACCGATTGCATATCTCGATGAGACCGAAATAGTTGCAACAGGTAACAGAGAGTTTGCAAGCCCATCTCGGTGAGACCGGATCCCATCGATGAGATCAAACTTATTAGGGCTTCTGCCAGTGGCTATGTCAAGTGAACTCGGTGGCGCCGGATAGATCAAATCGGTGGGGCCGAGTTTGACTTTTGGTTTGGGACATATGTGGATATGAGAAAGTGGTTGAGGGCTTTGGAGCATATCACTAAGCACTTTGAGCAAGCAAGCCATTAAGCAACACCTCATCCCCTTTTAGTAGTATTGGCATTCCTACGGACTCAATGTGATCTTGGATCACTAAAATGAAAATGCAGAGTCTTGAGCTTTTTCCAATCCTTTGTTCTTGGCATCTTGCAGGGGTTCCACATCCTCTTGTCCACGCCACTCCATTTTTTGAACTTATCTAAAATATAATAGATAAAAACATTAGTCCAACAAGAGATATGTTGACATTAATTACCAAAATCACCCGGGGAGCACTTGTGCTTTCAGCTGCTGGTGCTGAAGATGGGCCTTACCAGGCCGCTGATGGAGCCACGCTCGATCCCGCAGGCAGGCAAGTCTGGGCACCCCCGGGCCCAGAACACCAACACTTGAGGAGACATGTTTACAACATTCTTCTTCAAAAAGCACTCCTTCTTGTACTGAGATTTCTTTGCCTGTCTGGCCTTCTCAATTTTCCATTTTTCTTAAACTATAAAGGCATTGAGCATGTGGCTCTGGCCAGGAGTGAGGTTCAGATCAGGCAGAGGAGTTTTTGGGTCCTTGTGCCAAAGATCGATGAAATCAAGGATCAACTTTGGATCCAGCAAGAGTGGCACTTCACTGCCTTTGGCTCTAGCGGCCCTTTGCTACGTGTGTCTGATGATTTCAGCGAGTTCTTCATCATCAGCCTCATCGTCACTTGACAGAATTTGAAAGGCAAATTACTTCTTGTGAGGACTTGGCCTCGAGCCGCGTCCAGTAGCAGCCTTTTTCTTCAGCAAGGTCGAAGCAGTTGAGGAATGTGGATGAGTTGAGGAATGTGGAGATGCTCCTAAAGCAATAGAGATTCCTATAGTCCTTTGGCATGTGGCAACATGCACATGTGCTGAGGACTTTGCAGTTGCAGCTGAGGATTTTGCAGCTAAGGGAGTAGGAACTGCTTTTAATGTGGTTGCTTGAGGAATAGGTCGTGAGGGCATTGAAGAGCTTGGCCGTGAGGGCATTGCAACTGAGGAACTTGGCTTTATAGCTAGATTCTTCGGCATGGCCTTCTTTGGCTTGCTAGCAGAGGCCTGAGTGGGAGCAGCAGCAGAATCTTCGTTGAATTTCTTCACTGCTTCTTTAGCCATTTTGGAAAGCTTAGCTTGGAACTTAGCCCATTCCTTGGGAAATTCCTCACCTCTTCTAATGCTAGAGGGATTAGCTTTTTGTCCTGGAGCCAATGGAGGTCTTGGGCATGGAGGGTGTACTACGAATTTCTTCATGTACTTTGGAGTCACATATCTGTACTCCCGCCATTCTCTTGCCCATCTTCTTTCGATCCGCCAAATGTGCACCTTGCGCTGATTTTTGTTCTCCTTGCCATGCTTCGCTTCATCAGGAGTGGAATATTCATCATATATGTCTTCAAGGATTTCAAACATTGTGTTTGTCTCTGGCCTCTTTCCTCCCTTCTGAGGTCTTTTGCCATCGGCCATTTTCTTCACTTGAGAATTTTGAACAACTGAAGTTTCTGAGGAAGTATGCAGTTTATCTTCAAGGAACGCTGCAAATGAGTTAAGTTGGTGAGAACCTAGTGATTCAGCAGCGGGCATGTGTACCTGTAAATAGAGTATAGGTGCGAAGAATTTGGAGAGGTCATATGCGTTCTCAAAACTTTTGCAAAAGAATCTAGTTTGAGGAATTTCACCATGGATGTCTTGAGGAATTTCACTAAGCGTTCTTGACTTAGGTTCCAGAGTTGTATAGATTTGAAAATCCACACAATTGAGGAATCTTGAGGAAAAACATAGCTTAGAGAAATAAATCAAGAACATATGTGTTTTGGGTGTTTATGGATATGGAAGTTGAAGAATAAACACCTTTTGAAGATTATGAGGAAATCATCAGAAATAGTATAGGGCAGTAAAATCAGATTTTATTTACCCTAGACGAAGAACACGACGAACTGAGAGAAGAAGTGGAGAAGCTTGTCCGTTAAGATCTTCCACGCCCTAACTTGGCGGCGGAAGACAGCTACGGCGGCGGCAGAGTGAAGATTTCCGTGGCCGGCGCGAGTACGACGACGATGAGGTTGAGGCAGTGAAGCTCTTCCTCACCGGCGATGATGGAGAGTAGCGGCGTCGCTAGGTCAGAGAGCTCGAGTGAGGGGAGTGAGATCGAGCGGAGTAAATGAGGTCTGAGGAGGTCGAGGGGAATTTATAGCCATGGTGAAAAACTACTCCTCCAAAGAAATTGGACGAACGTGCCCCTGACTCTTGCCATCCTAGCGACATGTGTCACCCACGTACAAAGAGGTGAAGATCGTGGTAGATCGTGGGTGAGTATTTTATCTTATCGTGAGATGCGGAACGGTTTGAGCGGCAAAAGCCAAAAATTCAAACAAGAAAATTTTAATGTTTCGTTCAAAAATTCTTCAGTTGACAAGGACACAGTGAAGATTTTGAACGGGTGTCAAATAGAACGCACATGAAGAATTTGTGAATAGATTGGGTTGATTTTAGCATAGAGGGGGAAGGGTACGATCACATTCACTTAGCAGAAAAGTCAAGTTGAAGAATTAGGAATAAGTGAGTGATGTAGTGGACTTGAAAACTCAAATATATATATATATATAGGACAACACTATTCTAATCCTGGGATTAGAATAGTTATTTGGATCACAGCAGCCCTATATAGGGCCCAAAGACAGGTTCCCTAACTTCACGGAACTGCGGGCCCATCCCGACAGAATCCCACCTGGACCCCGATCCTGATTGAGCCGCCCCTCCCCGACCCCCTGCTCCTCGCCTCGATCCCCGGCCTCCGCCGTGATTCGCCTGCCGAAAATCCGCCAGATCCAGCCCATCCCCTCCTTCTCCAGATCCTGGCCGACCGGAACAAGATCCGCCCCCTCCGATTCCACCTCCTGCCCGACCGCCAGCGCGGGCAAGGGAGTGACGGCGGACCCGGCGCGAGGGAGCCCGCGTCGCCTAGAGGCGGAAAAGCCGCCGGAATTTCTGCCACTAACAGCCATGGACTTCCAGAAGCCTCCTCCTCAGTCCATCGTCGCCACCCGACGGCTTAGCAGTGCTCATGACGGCCAAGGCGCAGCCTACGTTGAACAGTGTGCCCAAGGAAGCATCTCGGCGGCGGAGGCCGCATCGGTGGCGCCTTCAAATCTAAGAACGGTATATGAATTTCCTCCCTAATCTTGCGGGCTCGTTCAATCTTCCCTTACCCGACCTTCTTGCTTCATGCAGGTGAACTTCGCGCCCTATGAAAGACATGGATTTCCATGCGGTTCCTCTACTAGCTCTCCGACAAATTGCTCTCAAGGTGGCCTATCAGCTGCTGGAAAAAGGTTGGCCGAACTTCTAGACAGGGTATGGTTGAACTTCTTCCTTCTGTTTGTTATTTTCTTACAGCCATGTGAAGTTCAGGTGGTGTGTGAGCATCAGTCCAGGGTACAAACACTAGAAAATCTGCCTGCTTTTCACATTCACATGTGGAAAGCCATGTGAAGTTCAACTAGTAAGTGTGTTAGAGTTCAGGTTGGTATGTATCTGGTTCTGTGCAAAATAAAATAAAAGGAAAATAGAACATGCATATGATCTCACATGAAGGTCAGGTTGGTATGCATTAGTGGTTCAACCATTCAAACTCATGAAGGTTCAAGTTTTTTAACTGTAGACAGTATTTCCCCTTTGCAAAACAAGAAGTTCAGGTTGTTGAGAGTGCACAGTTTAGGTACATATAAGTAATCAAATAGTGTAGAATTAAAAGGACGTGAGGTTCATTCTGTGAAGGGTGCTCAGTTCAGGTACAAAAGTATTGGCAGATGCTCAGCTCGGTGCATAATGTGATGCCTGTCCTAGGGGGAAAATATGTACATGAACACCACTTTTATATGAGAAGTTTAGGCTATGAGTAATGCTAAGTTCAGTTACAAAGGTATAGGCAGATGTAACTTATGTGCTAATAGACATTTTTTTCTTTTATGTCAGCAAGATGAGAGACGCATGAAGAAGCTTAGAACTTCCCAGCAGCAAGTACACAATCCAAAGCCTGTACGTGTTGCACCACCCCCTCAATGGGTCACACCTCAAAGGCACCAACATCATTACCAACCTGCTCCAGACCAAAAATGGATGACACCCAAAACACATGGAGACTTCTAAGATGCTGGGTCATAGCCCTATCCGCACAACCTTGCGCCTCCAACTAATTGGGTGACGCCGGAAATCCCCCGCGGATTCTTTGTATCCACCAACAAACTCCCAAACACGTCGATGGAGGAGGGGGTTAGCTCAAGTCCTGTGTGTAACTCTGGAGGTTATCCTGGTGTGCCTCATCAATGCCAAAATGAAGCAACTAAACCGGATCCCAGGACAAATCCAACAGGAACACACACACACGGAGGAGAGTGCTTTGCAGACTACCACCGTTGGATCCTGCTGCTGCTACAAGTCAGAATTGTACGGGACATAAGGTAGATGGATTGCTTCACAAAACAAAAGAGCAAACCAAGACCAGGATCGCAATACCTCCACAACCACCTCAAGCAAAAAGAACACAAACAAGAGAGAGGCCATCTTCAGCCCTCCTTCCTCCTCGTGATCCACTGATGCATCCTGCTATGATTACTCCGTCATGCCCCATCCCCGAGGGACATCAGCAGACTCCGGTGGAGTTGTGATCATACACGCACGTAAGTGAAACAAAAATATTTATATACCCATCTTGTATTATCTGCAAATTTCCTGCTCCCTCCAGGATAACAAGTTCATAAACTGCATTTTAACATGCCGTTTGGATTATTTTTTTCTTTTTCTGCTGACGCTGGATCTACCGGATTATCTAATACCAAGACTAAAGATGTGATTCAAAGATGTAGAGAAAGCAAGAAAAATTTTATAACAGATACGCCAGACACACTGGTTTTGGAATCAGGAAGACGGGCGGAAATGACAAGCACAAGTATTTTGTTTGCGCATTCCAAGGGATACACACATCTTCTGTTTCAGAGGCTAATAGGAAGTGAAACAAAACATTGCAGA
The DNA here is from genome assembly GCF_003073215.2 of Triticum urartu. NCBI lineage: Eukaryota > Viridiplantae > Streptophyta > Magnoliopsida > Poales > Poaceae > Triticum > Triticum urartu. The sequence goes on from NC_053023.1 coordinate 339,760,701, forward strand.
GGACAGGCTGCAATGCAAGAATGAGGGTGAACGTGCAGGAGGATAACACATGCATGGCAGTGGACATTGAGTACAATCATAATAACCAACTCATGCAAACTGATGACATGCTGGTATTCTTGCACTCACACAAGAATTATGACCCCACTATTTTGGAGTACGTAAAGCTCCTGCTGTACCATGATGTCAAGCACACAACAATCATGTCCATGCTATCTAAAAATGAAGATGGAAGCTACTTCCTAAGCATGACCGGATGAGACCTACTAAACCAGTAAGTATTCAAACATCCACATACTGCAATGTACATAGCATCCTAAGTCACAACCCTTTGCTAGCAAAAATAACAAGTGCATGTTTGCATGTAATTTGCAGGAAAGCCATGAATGCAAGGAAAGATGATTTGGATGATGTGCTGAAACTTGTTTCATTTTTCAAAGACATGATGGAAATCAATGATGAGTTTTTCTATGACATACAAGTAGACAAGGACAAGTCAATTAAAAACATTTTCTGGTCCAATGCAAGCTGCCGAGGAGCCTATCAAGACTTTGGCGATTGCGTAACATTTGACACAACATACCCGACCAACAGGTTTCATATGCCTCTAGGAGTGCTTGTTGGAACAAACCATCACTTGCAGTCAACGATATTTGTTGTTGACCTTATCAGAGATGAAGATGCAAATTCATTCAAGTGGCTGTTCAATACATTTGTACGGTGCATGAACAACAAGCACCCAACTTGCATTCTAACAGGTGAGTTCAAAAAAAACCTCTTCAAGTTTCATCATCTTTTCAGTCTATGGGACTGTATTGGTTACATTGGTTTTATCTGAAAAATAATGTAAAGCAAGCAGTTCAACCACTGTTAGCATAGAAGTCCAACTAACAGTACAAGAAAGAAAAATTATCTGTCACATGTTTAGAAACAAAATTAGTTATGAATGTGAAGTTCAAATACAGGAATCACAGAAGTTCAAGGACAAAAGCTGTAAGAAAAATATATGTAACATGTTTAGAAAAATATAGTTATTTATGTGAAGTTCAAGCACTGGTACCACAGAAGTTCAATAACACTCTTTAAGAAAAATTTTGAGTGTGACACTACTAGTTACTGCTACTTCTACCTGTGAAGTTCAAGCACTGGTTCCACAGAAGTTCAGCAACACTGTTGTAAGAAAAAATACATGTGACATTCTTAGATAGCCATACTGCTAGATGTGAAGTTCAAGTAGTTGTACAACATAAGTTCACCATCAGTGCAAAAAAGAAGAAAGTTTCATTTTTTTTAATTCATGCAGACCAGTGCCCATCGATGGTGAAAGCTATACCACAATCATTTCCAAACACCGTCCACAAGCTATGCTGTTGGCACATCATGAAGAAGTATAGGGAATACCTCGCATTGCTGTACAAAAAGTATAAAACATTCAAAGAATAATTCACAGCTTTATTAAACTGGCCGTTGATGCCAACGGAGTTTGAAGATGCCTGAGATGAACTCGTACACAAGTACAACCTGGAGAACGACCAGATGATGATGCAGCTGTGGAGTGATAGGAAGATGTGGATTTCAGCATATTATAAGAACATTTTGTGTGCTAGAATGACTTCCACACAATGAAGCGAGAGCATGAACCACGTGCTCAAGAAAGGGTTTGTCAAGGGGACCTAGAACCTACACAAGTTTATTAGGCGGGTAAATGCTTGCATACAAACTCGGATGCAGAAGGAGAACGAGCAAAAAATGACCAGCATGGTATGATGACAAGAAAACACCACCATCATGTTTTGTTTTCCTTCAAACATGTTGATACGTCCATTTTGCAACATGCTTTTATATCAATATTTATTGCATTATGGGTTGTTATTACACATTATGTCATAATACTTATGCCTATTCTCTCTTATGTTACAAGGTTTACATGAAGAGGGGGGATGCCGACAGCTGGGATTCTGGGCTGGAAAAGGAGCAAATATTAGAGACGTATTCTGCACATCTCCAAAAGTCCTGAAACTTAACGAGAGCACGTTTCAGAATATATAAAAATATTGAGCGCAAGAAGTACCAGAGGGGGCCACCCACCAGCCACGAGGGTGGGGGCACGCCCTATCCCCTGGGCGCGCTCCCTGCCTCGTGGGCCCCCTGGTGGCCCTCTGATGCCCATATTCTACTATATCAAGTCTTTCATCCGAGAAAAAAATCATAAGCAAGCTCTCAGGAATAAACTCCGCCGCCACGAGGCGGAACCTTGGTGGAACCAATCTAGGGCTCCGGCGGAGCTGTTCTGTCGGGGAAACATCCCTCCGGGAGGGGGAAATCATCACCATCGTCATCACCAACAATCCTCTCATCGGGAGGGGGTCAATCTCCATCAACATCTACCCCAACAACATCTCATCTCAAACCCTAGTTCGTCTCTTGTATCCAATCTTTGTATCCAAACCTCAGATTGGTACATGTGGGTTGCTAGTAGTGTTGATTACTCCTTGTAGTTGATGCTAGTTGGTTTATTTGGTGGAAGATCATATGTTCAGATCCATTATGCATATTAATACCCCTCTGATTATGAACATGAATATGCTTTGTGAGGAGTTACGTTTGTTCCCGAGGACATGGGATAAGTCTTGCTATTAGTAGTCATGTGAATTTGGTATTCGTTCGATATTTTGATGAGATGTATGTTGCCATCCCTCTAGTGGTGTCATGTGAACGTCGACTACATGACACTTCACCATTGTTTAGGCCTAGAGCGAGGCATTGGGAAGTAATAAGTAGATGATGGGTTGCTAGAGTGACAGAAGCTTAAACCCTAGTTTATGCGTTGCTTCGTAAGGGGCTGATTTGGATCCATATGTTTCATGCTATGGTTAGGTTTACCTTAATACTTATGTTGTAGTTTCGGATGCTTGCAATGGGGGTTAATCATAAGTGGGATGGTTGTCCAAGTAAGGACAGTACCCAAGCACCTATCCACCCACATATCAAATTATCAAAGTACCGAACGTGAATCATATGAGTGTGATGAAAACTAGCTTGACGATAATTCCCATGTGTTCTCGGGAGCGCTTTCTTTCATATAAGAGTTTGTCAGGCTTGTCCTTTGCTACAAAAAGGATTGGTCCATCTTGATGCACCTTATTTACTTTTATTAATTGCTACTCGTTACAAATTACCTTATCACAAAACTATCTGTTACAGATAATTTCAGTGCTTGCAGAGAATACCTTACTGAAAACTACTTATCATTTCCTTCTGCTCCTCGTTGGGTTCGACACTCTTACTTATCGAAAAGCTACGATAGATCCCCTACACTTGTGGGTCATCAAGACTCTTTGCTGGCGCCATTGCCGGGGAGTGAAGCTCCTTTGGTAGGTGTAATTTGTTAAGGAAAAATTTATATAGTGTGCTGAAATTTACTGTCACTTGTTACTATGGAACATAATCCTTTGAGGGGCTTGTTCGGGGTATCTTCACCCCGACCAGTAGAGCAAAGAGTTTCTCCTCAACCTACTAAACCTACTGAAAATGTTTACTTTGAAATTCCTTCGGGTATGATAGAGAAACTATTAGCTAATCCTTTTGCAGGAGACGGAAAATTGCATCCTGATTTACACTTAATCTATGTGGATGAAGTTTGTGGATTATTTAAGCTTGCAGGTATGCCCGAGGATGTTATCATGAAGAAGGTCTTCCCTTTATCTTTGAAGGGAGATGCATTGACATGGTATAGGGTATGTCATGATATGGGAGCATGGGACTACAAGCGATTGAAATTGGAATTTCACCAGAAGTTTTATCCTATGCATCTTGTTCATCGTGATCGTGATTATATATATAATTTTTGGCCTCGCGAAGGAGAAAGCATCGCTCAAGCTTGGGGGAGGCTTAAGTCAATGTTATATTCAAGCCCCAATCATGAGCTCTCAAGAGAAATGATTATTCAAAATTTTATGCTCGGCTTTCTCTCAGTAATCGCTCCATGCTTGATACTTCTTGTACTGGATCTTTTATGATGAAGTCAAATGGGACTTATTGGAAAGAATTAAATGCAACTCTAAAGATTGGGACCGTGAATTTATCACTAAATATGGACTTGACTCTGAGATAGTAGCTTCCTTTCGTGAATCCTTTGCTACTCATGTTGATCTTCCTAAGGAGAAGTGGTTTAAATATAATCCTCCCATTGAAGTAAAGGTAGTTGCACCAATTAAAGTTGAAGAAAAGACTATCACTTATAATGATCCTATTGTTCCTTCTGCTTATGTTGAGAAACTAGCTTTCCCTGTTAGAATAAAGGATCATGCTAAAGTTTCAACTGTAGTCAACAAAAGTAATATTAGGACACACAAACCCCCTGAGCAAGTTAAAGTTGAACCTAATATTGCTATGGTTAAAGATCTCTTGGCCGATAATATTGATGGGCATGTTATTTACTTCTATGATGAGACTCCTAGAATTGCTAGACCTGATACTAAAAATAAACATAGACCTGTTGTAGGCATGCCTGTTATTGCTATCATGGCTTATGTGATATGGGTGCTAGTGCAAGTGCAATACCCCATTCCTTATACAAAGAAATTATGCATGATATTGCACCTGCTGAGATAGAAGATATCGATGTTACCATTAAGCTTGCCAATAGAGATACTATTTCACCAATCGGGATTGTTAGAGATGTTGAAGTCTTGTGTGGGAAGGTTAAATATCCTGCTGATTTTCTTGTTGTTGGTTCCCCAGAAGATAGCTTTTGTCCCATTATATTTGGTAGACCCTTCTTGAATACTGTTAATGCTAAGATAGACTGCAATAAGGATATTGTTTCTGTTGGTTTAGGGGATATGTCTCATGAGTTTAATTTTGCTAAGTTCCGTAGACAACCCAGGGATGAGGAATTGCCTAGTAAAGATGATATAATTGGTCTTGCTTCTATTGCGGTGCCTCCTACCGATCCTTTAGAACAATATTTGCTAGACCATGAAAATGATATGTTTATGAATGAAAGAAGGGAAATAGATGAAGTATTCTTTAAACAGGGAGCTATTGTGAAACACAACTTGCCTGTTGAAATCTTAGGGGATCCTCCTCCACCCAAGGGTGATCCCATGTTTGAGCTTAAAACATTGCCTAATACTCTTAAATATGCTTATCTTGATGAAAAGAAGGTATATCCTGTTATTATTAGTGCTAACCTTTCAGAGAAGGAGGAAGAGAAATTATTGAAAACTCTAAAGAAGCACTGTGCTGCTATTAGATATACTCCTTAAGGGCATTAGTCCCACTCTATGTCAACACAATTTTTTTTGGAGAAAGACGCCAAACCAATTATTGATCACCAACGATGGCTGAATCCTAAGATGAAAGAAGTGGTAAGAAAGGAAATATTAAAGCTCCTTGAGGCAGGTATAATTTATCCCATTATTGATAGTCAGTGGGTAAGTCCTGTCCATTGTGTCCCTTAGAAGGGAGGTATTACTGTCATTCTTCATGATAAATATGAATTAATTCCACAAAGAATTATTACAGGCTATAGGATGGTAATTGATTTTCGCAAATTAAATAAAGCTACTAAAAAAGATCATTACCCTTTTCCTTTTATTGATCAAATGCTAGAAAGATTATGCAAACATACACATTTTTGCTTTCTAGATGGTTACTCTGGCTTCTCTCAAATACCTGTGTCAGCTGATGATCAAGAAAAGACCACTTTTACTTGCCCTTTTGGTACTTTTTCTTATAGAAGTATGCCTTTTGGTTTATGTAATGCACCTACTACCATTCAAAGATGCATGATGGCTATATTCTCTGACTTTTGTGAAAAGATTTGTGAGTTTTTCATGGACGATTTCTCCGTTTATGGATCCTCTTTTGATGATTGCTTGAGCAACCTTGATCGATTTTTGCAGAGATGTGAAGAAACTAATCTTGTCTTGAACTGGGAGAAGTGCCACTTTATGGTTAATGAAGGTATTGTCTTGGGGCATAAAATTTCTGAAAGATGTATTGAAGTTGATAAAGCTAAAGTTGATGCTATTGAAAAGATGCCGTGTCCCAAGGACATCAAAGGTATAAGAAGTTTCCTTGGTCATGCCGGTTTTTATAGGAGGTTCATTAAGGACTTGTGAAAACTTTCTCAGCCTCTCACTAATCTATTAAAAAAATATATCCTTTTGTCTTTGATGATGATTGTGTAGAAGCATTCAAAGTACTTAAGAAAGCTTTGATTTCTGCACCTATTGTTTAGCCACCTGATTGGAATTTACCCTTTGAAATTATGTGTGATGCTAGTGATTATGTTGTAGGTGCTGTTCTAGGGCAAAGAGTTGATAAGAAATTAAATGTTATTCAATATGCTAGTAAAACTCTAGACAATGCCCAGAGAAATTATGCTACTACTGAAAAAGAATTCTTAGCAGTTCTATTTGTATGTGATAAGTTCAGACCTTATATTGTTGATTCTAAAGTAACTATTCACACTGATCATGCTACTATTAAATATCTTATGGAAAACAAAGATGCTAAACCTAGACTTATTAGATGGGTTCTCCTACTACAAGAATTTGATTTGCATATCATTGATAGAAAGGGAGCTGAGAACCCCGTTGCAAACAACTTGTCTAGGTTAGAGAACGTTCTTGATGACCCACTACCTATTGATGATAGCTTTCCTGATGAACAATTAAATGTCATAAATGCTTCTCGTACTGCTCCATGGTATGCTGATTATGCTAATTATATAGTTGCTAAATTTATACCACCTAGTTTCACATACCAGCAAAAGAAAAGGTTCTTCTATGATTTAAGACAATACTTTTGGGATGACTCACATCTTTATAAAGAAGGAGTCGATGGTGTTATTAGACGTTGTGTACCTGAGCATGAACAGGAACAGATCTTACGCAAGTGTCACTCCGAAGCTTATGGAGGACACCATGTTGGAGACAGAACTGCACATAAGGTATTGCAATCAGGTTTTATTAGCCTACTCTCTTCAAGGATGCCCGTAAGTTTGTCTTGTCTTGTGATGAATGTCAAAGAATTGGTAATATTAGTAGATGTCAAGAAATGCCTATGAATTATTCACTTGTTATTGAACCATTTGATGTTTGGGGCTTTGATTATATGGGACCGTTTCCTTCCTCTAATGGGTATACACATATTTTAGTTGTTGTTGATTATGTTACTAAGTGGGTAGAAGCTATTCCAACTAGTAGTGCTGATCATAACACCTCTATTAAGATGCTTAAAGCAGTTATTTTCCCGAGGTTTGGAGTCCCTGGATATTTAATGACTGATGGTGGTTCACATTTCATTCATGGTGCCTTTCGTAAAATGCTTGCTAAGTATGATGTTAATCATAGAATTGCATCTCCTTATCACCCACAATCTAGTGGTCAAGTAGAATTGAGTAATAAAGAGCTTAAATTAATTTTGCAAAATACTGTTAATAGATCTAGAAAGAATTTGTCAAAGAAACTTGATGATGCATTATGGGCCTATAGAATTGCATATAAAAATCTTATGGGTATGTCTCCGTATAAAATGGTTTATGGAAAAGCATGTCACTTACCTCTCGACTTAGAACATAAGGCATATTGGGCCATTAAAGAGCTCAATTATGACTTCAAACTTGCCGGTGAGAAGAGGATATTTGACATTAGCTCACTTGATGAATGGAGAACCCATGCCTATGAAAATGCCAAACTGTTTAAAGAAAAAGTTAAAAGATGGCACGATAAAAGGATACAAAAGCGTGCGTTCAATGTAGGTGACTATGTATTGTTATACAACTCTCGTTTAAGATTTTTTGTAGGAAAACTCCTCTCTAAATGGGAAAGTCCTGACGTTATCGAGGAGATCTATCGATCCGGTGCCATAAAAATCAACAACTTCGAAGGCACAAATCCGAGGGTGGTGAACGGTCAAAGAATCAAACATTATATCTCAGGTAATCCCATAAATGTTGAAACTAATATTATTGAAACTGTAACCCCGGAGGAATACATAACGGACACTTTCCGGAACATTTCAGACTCCGAAAAGGAATAGGTTCGTGGTACGGTAAGTAAACCGAGTCCAAAACAGTTCTAATGGCAATTTTTCTCCGTTTTGGAATATATAATAAAATAGGAAAATAAGAAGCAGACCGGAAAGGACACGAGGCTTCCACGAGGGTGGAGGGCGCGCCCTACCCCCCTGGGCGCACCCCCTGCCTCGTGGGCACCCCGTGTGCCCTCCGGACTCCGTTTTCTTGCACGATACTTCTTTTAGTCGGTAAAAATTCGTTATATAATCTCCCGAAGGTTTTGACCACCGTATCACGCAAATATCTCATGTCTTTGTTTCGAGTTGTTTTTGTCGCAGATCAGAGCAAGATGTCCTCTCAAGAGTCAGTCGGGGAGAGTCAGGTGTCTCATCCGGCACCAGGTCCAGGGGCAAACAGCGATGCCTATCACTTCGGGCCCTCAACGGAGGAAGATATGGAAGCTGACTTGAAAAGGATAGATGCCATGGAGGAGGATCAAGAAGTTACTTCTCGTTTCCGGGCAGGATTCACGATGGGGGAACTACAGAGCTCAGCTATTCCAAACTCGGTCATCCCTTCCAATGTTAGATTTCTCTCTTATGATAATATGAAAAAGAGTGTTACTTGTTCTCCTGCAGCTATGCAACATCCTAGGGTGAAAGGAGCTTTAGCTGTCACTGGCAAGCTCCGTAAGGAAATAATGAACCTCAAGCAGCAAGTCAATAAGCTCGAGGAAGAGAATCATATCCTGAGGGGCATCATCGCCAAGAATGTCACATCACCACCCCTGAAGAAGGAAACATAAACACATGGGTATGGGCACTCCCCTTGGCAACTGCCAAGCTTGGGGGAGTGCCCCGGTATCGTATCACCATCACACCTTTTATCTTTACTGTTTTTCTTAGTTTGATCCTTTTGATAATATCTTGACCTAGTAGAATAAAGTTTTAGTATGATCTAGTTGTGAGTTTTGCTTTATGATCCTTCTATGTAATCGAGTCTGTGAGCTATATATAATAAAGATTATTGTTGAGTCAAGGGCTTGATTATTTTGCTATGATCTTGAGGGAATAAAATAAAAAGAGAAGAAATAAAAGAAATAAAGAGATCATATGGATATTATGGAGAGTAATGAGCTCACATATAAAGAGTATGATGAATAAAAGTTGTTGAGAGTTGACAAACACAGTTTTGGTCATCGTTGCAATTAATAGGAAGTAATAAAGAAAGAGAGGTCTTCACATATAAATACACTATCTTGGACATCTTTTATGATTGTGAGCACTCATTAAAGTATGATATGCTAAAGAGTTGATGTTGGACAAGGAAGACAACGTAATGGGTTATGTTTTCTTACGTCTGAGATAAATTATATTGTCATGGATCATCCAACATGTTGAGCTTGCCTTTCCCTCTCATGCTAGCCAAGTTCTTTGCACCAAGTAGAAATACTACTTGTGTTTCCAAATATCCTTAAACACAGTTTTGCCATGAGAGTCCACCATACCTACCTATGGATTGAGTAAGATCCTGCAAGTAAGTTGTCGTCGGTGCATGCAATAAAAATTGCCTTCTAAATATGTATGACTTATTAATGTGGACAAAATAAGCTTTATACGATCTTGTGATATGGAAGAAATAAAAGCGACGGACTGCATAATAAAGGTCCATATCACAAGTGGCAATATAAAGTGATGTTCTATTGCATTAAGATTTTGTGCATCCAACCATAAAAGCGCATGACAACCTCTGCTTCCCTCTGCGAAGGGCCTATCTTTTACTTTTATCTTCTACCTTACATAAGAGTCATGGTGATCTTCACCATTCCTTTTCACATTTTATCCTTTGGCAAGAACAATGTGTTGGAAAGATCCAGATACATATAGCTAATTGGATGTGAGTCTGCATGAGCTATTATTGTTGACATTACCCTTGAGGTAAAACGTTGGGAGGCAAAACTATAAGCTCCTATCTTTCTCTGTGTCCGATTAAAACTCCATACCCATAAATATTGCGTGAGTGTTAGCAATTGTGAAAGAATAAATGATAGTTGAGTATGTGGACTTACTGAAAAGCTCTTATAATGTTTCCTTCCTATGTTATGATAAATTGCAATTGCCTCAATGACTGAGATTATAGTTTGTTGGTTCTCAATGAAGTTTATGATTCATACTTGAAATTTTGGTTGAATTGTTACTTTAGCATAAGAGATCATATGAATATATATATATATATATGATGATGTTTTAAAAATGATCATGATGCCCTCATGTACGTATTTTATTTTTATCGACACCTCTATCTCCAAACATGTGGACATATTTTTCGATTTCGGTTTCGCTTGAGGACAAGCGAGGTCTAAGCTTGGGGCAGTTGATACGTCCATTTTGCATCATGCTTTTATATCGATATGTATTGCATTATGGGCTGTTATTACACATTATGTCACAATACTTATGCCTATTCTCTCTTATTTTACAAGGTTTACATGAAGAGGGGGAATGCCGGTAGCTGGAATTCTGGGCTGGAAAAGGAGCAAATATTAGAGAGCTATTCTGCACAGCTCCAAAAGTCCTGAACTACACGGGAGCATGTTTTATAATAATAAAAAATATTCAGCGCAAGAAGTATTAGAGGGGGGCACCCACCAGCCACGAGGGTGGGGGCGTGCCCTACCCCCCTGGGCGCGCCCCCTGCCTCGTGGGCCCCCTAGTGGCCCTCTGATGCCCATCTTCTGCTATATCAGGTCTTTCCTCCGAGAAAAAAATCATAAGAAACCTCTCGGGAAGAAACTCCGCCGCCATGAGGCGCAAACTTGGCGGAACCAATCTAGGGCTCCGGCGGAGCTGTTCTGCTGGGGAAACTTCCCTCTGGGAGGCGGAAATCATCACCATCATCATCACCAACGATCCTATCATTGGGACGGGGGCAATCTCCATCAACATCTTCACCAGCACCATCTCATCTCAAACCCTAGTTCATCTATTGTATCCAATCTTTGTATCCAAACCTCAGATTGGTACCTGTGGGTTGCTAGTAGTGTTGATTACTCCTTGTAGTTGATCCTAGTTGGTTTATTTGGGGGAAGATCATATGTTTAGATCCATTATGCATATTAATACCCCTCTGATTATGAACATGATTATGCTTTGTGAGTAGTTACGTTTGTTCCTGAGGACATGGGAGAAGTCTTGCTATTAGTAGTCATGTGAATTTGGTGTTCGTTCGATATTTTGATGAGATGTATATTGTCATCCCTCTACTAGTGTCATGTGAATGTCGAATACATGACACTTCACCATTTTTTGGGCCTGGAGGGAGGCATTGGGAAGTAATAAGTAGATGATGGGTTGCTAGAGTGACAGAAGCTTAAACCCTAGTTTATGCGTTGCTTCGTAAGGGGCTGATTTGGATCCATATGTTTCATGCTATGGTTAGGTTTACCTTAATACTTCTGTTGTAGTTGCGGATGCTTGCAATGGGGGTTAATCATAAGTGGGATGCTTGTGCAAGCAAGGACAGTACCCAAGCACCGGTCCACCCACATATCAAATTATCAAAGTACCGAACGCAAGTCATATGAGCATGATGAAAACTAGCTTGACGATAATTCCCATGTGTCCTCGGGAGCGCTTTCCTTCATATAAGAGTTTGTCCAGGCTTGTCCTTTGCTCCAAAAAGGATTGGGCCATCTAGTTGCACCTTATTTACTTTTATTACTTGCTACTCGTTACAAATTACCTTATCACAAAACTATTTGTTACCGATAATTTCAGTGCTTGCACAGAATACCTTACTGAAAACTGCTTATCATTTCCTTGTGCTCCTCGTTGGGTTCGACACTCTTAGTTATCGAAAAGCTATGATAGATCCCCTATAGTTATGGGTCATCACATGTGCACTTTGAATTTAAAAAAATGAAACCCATGACGCTGCTTCGACTAATATCTTACTTTTTGACATGTGCAGACCAATCCTGTGACAAAAACAACTTATGGCTACGAGGAAGACATGTCTATCAAGTACACGAGAGTCGTGTACACCTAGATAAGGAATAGGATGAGAAAAGCCACGCTATTTCACGCAAAGCGTATAGCAGAGCACACTAAGTACCTTCTGTACTACTAAAACATGCCTGGCCATGATGATGAAGAAAGATTTTCCTGGTGAAAGCATGAATTCCAGGTTGTAGCTGACCTAGGGAATGAAATATACGAGTGTGAATGCAAGATATGGACACACAGGTGAGCGGAAAAACAAACTCATTAAATAGCTAAACTAGTAGTATCATATCAAAATATATGAAACTCATTGCTGGCTCACAAACTATGTATTCTAAATTCAACACAAAATGCAGGTCTGTTCTGCCTTCACATCATGAACATACTGGACTATCCGAAGCCTGACAAATTTCCAAACAAGTATATCCTCAAATGATACACAAAGACTACAAAATCACAACCAACCTTTGATACAAGGGACTACAACACAACTGCATCGGATGACAGCTCAAGACTATCGAAGCAAGACATCTTGCTGCAGCTAAATTTGATGGTTAACAAGAAAGCGATGAGATGTGACCAGCAATATGACACAACCTACTATGTTCTCAAGAGGCTCCTGGAAGAGCTTGATGCAATACATTCAGCAAATCAAGTAGATGCCGACGAAAGGATGGCTGAAGAGGATGCGGAAATTGAAGATGACCTTCATTATTATGCAACTGAAATGCTCAACACCGCTGCTGAAGGCAACCAATGCAAGCAGGGTGTTGGCCAATCAATGGAGCAGCGACAGCAAGAGATGACAAAACTGCCGATGTATTCTGAAACAAAGGGTAGGAAGAAAATTTCTGCAGCAAAGAAAAGTGACAAGAGAGCTCAAATAAAGGCACCACCTGCAGGAAGAGTCGTCGTGCTCGATGAGAACGGAGTGCCACTTGGACACATGAAATGTAGTGTGAGCAACCAGGTTGTGGGACACAACAAGCTGACCTGTCCAACACTCTTGGAAAGAAACAATGCCGAGGAGGTCAGGCAACCCAAAGCTCAAAAACAGCAGCCCAAAGTTATAGAACAAAAGAAGGGACCACACCCACAGAAAGCAAACACCATACTTTGTAGCGTATGCAAGGAGTATGAACCACATAATGCAAGAACATGCCCGAAGCGCGTAGATGCTAAAAAGACAAGCAAAAAGCCAGAGAAGAAACAAAAAGCAAAACCTAGAGCCAGCAACAAGATAGTGGTGGAAGATGAAGAGGAAGACGAAGATGAAGACACCATCGAAGAAGAGGAAGAGGAAGAGGAAGAGGAAGAGGAAGAGGAAGAGGACGATGAAGAGGAAGAGGAAGAGGATGATGAAGAGGAAGAGGAAGAGAAAGAGGACGATGAAGAGGAAGTGGTACATGTCAAGCAAAAACCACTACCACCAAAGCCTAGGGGGAGCGCAAGGCTCATGAACAGTTAGACTAGGTCAATTAAACAAAGCAAGCTTATGTCATGTCAATGTGCATAATGTTATTCCACTTTTGAAACAGTATTTTAGGAGAAGCTTACTTGAACTTCTATTGTTGAGGTTTCACAGAAATTATGCACTAGAAGTTCAAGTAATATTACTGCAGAAGTCCTAGTATAGTATATGAGGAGGTGCTTGTGATGTATTGCATGTAATAGCAAGCAGTAATAAAATGAAAATATACATTGTGAAGTTCAAGTAATATTACTGCCATATTATTATTATTATTATATTATTATTATTATTATTATTATGAGAGATGGTTAGGAGGGTAATGGTATCTCGAGTTCGCTAGGGATCAAACCTCAAACCTCATGTTTGAAGCTTTGGTTTCTTACAAAAGCGGAATATTTTTTAGGTGGGAGGTGACATTTCTGTCGATAGCGCTCATAGAAGTATTTGATTCATAGGATTATGATACGTAGATGCATACCTGTGTGTTTATAGTGATGAATGTGTCTACGTGTTTGAGAGTGTCTGTTCTGTACCGTGTTTCTGAAAAAGAGGCCACATTATTATGGAAAACTCTTTTGGTCCGGGTTGTACAGTGTTTCTGAAAAAGAGGCCACATTATTATAGAAAACTCTGTCCATGCAGGCGTCTAACCTCTTAACTTATCGGACCACGAGTCATCTTATCAATTTGGTTGCTATTGCACGACTAAGAGGCTTCACAATTTTTCTTTCAAAAGGCATCTCCGTGGCAAAATCCTAAATAGACGGGCTGAGATTCGATGAGTTTAAATTGGGTGACTTAGGGCGACTTACCTTTTTCTCGAAAAAGGATGCTTTATATTATTTAAAAGATTTAAATATTACATCTAGTCTTTGCATAAATAAGATGCACACGGTCAAACAAGGTCCTCTCACACAACCAGGGTCATTGACGTGTGAGCTTAAGCGGCCTAATCGGGTTTACCCATGTCCGTTTAGATTATTTTTTTTCTTTGGAGTAATGACCACAAGTCACCTTAAAATCAGTGTTTGTCCCTAAACGTCAGTGATCCTAATTCATCTAACTTAAAGTTAACAAATATGGACACATTTCATTTGTTTAGCCGACACACTTAACAAATTCTATCATTTAATGGTATCCTAATTTCCCACATCCCAAAATTCAATCATTGATCACGCGTGCGCACGCACGTGTGTGCGCGTGTGTGCGCGCGTGTGTGTGTGTTTAAATGGAATCTGTCGAGATATCTTCCTGCCAATATCCATCCGGAAGCGTATATATTGATGATTCAAATGGTGCATACAAGGAGATTTACCCAAATTCAACCCTCATATCAATAGCGCCTCGTGACTGACACAATGCAGATCTAGCACTTCCACTAGCATGCACATAATATCGACTCTAAGATGCCACCTTACACAATGTGAATGTGGTGGCATGCACGCTTTGTGGGTGGGTAAGTATCACACCACAATTCCATTACTGATTCGCAACAACAAATATACAACAACTCCGAAGAGTTAAATTTAATGAATGAATACATACATGACTCTTATGACTAAGAGACTAAGATACAGCGGAAGCAAAATACACGCTAGAAAGGTAAAGAATACAAATGCATTAAGAAAACTTTGGAAAAAGCAAATGGCGCTCATATATCTGCCTTAGACAAGTGATGCAGGGTGGGACCCTAGGGGCCGATCTTTCACGATTTGGAGGGGATTCCACGAAGAACACGAAGAACATAAGGGGAAAATCACGAGGGGAAACGAAAGGAAACACTCAAATCAATAAGAAACAATCACACATGTGCTAGATCCTTGAAGGCAAAGAGAGATACACGATCCAAAGTTAACAAAGGACGATACAAATGGTAACTAGTTCATCTCCATGAGGAGGTCTTGAGGGGTTTTCCCGTGAGGGGTCTTGAATCCAAGCGTGGATCTTATCCAAAAAGGCCGCGATCTCTCGATGGAGTGTAACCGGATGGATGAGCAAAGCTCTATCTCTAAATGAGCTATCACAATGCTAACCTAACTAGAGGAAGGGGAAGGAGTATATATAGGCTAGTCCATGAAGGGGTAAGTGAGGAGGGGTGTAGCGACCCGACCTCAAACGGTCAAATCTCTGTGTATAAATGTCATCCCTGGATCGGTAATGCTGACACACACAGTACTTGAAGGATTTATAACAGAGTTCAATCACACACTTATTACATCAAATGTCTCAAAGAGAGTACTTATTACAATAATATGGCTGAAGGCCATCTAATGAAGATAACAGCGGAGGCTTCGAAGGTAAATGAGTCCATCAACTCCAACGACATAGCTGAGTGCACGACAACGACCTAGCGACCTTACTATTCGTCTGAAAGCTCTGCAAAATAATACGTTGCAGCCTGTGTAGGTCAGCACATGGAATATGCTGGCAAGTTAACACTATAGAGCAATGAACAAGTAACAGCTATAACTATATGCATATATGGCTGGTGGAGGCTCTATGGTTAATTTTGCAGAAAGCTAGTTTTTCCCTACAACAAATGAATACATTTTATTTAACTACAAAGTTTGTTGAAAACATTGAGAATGGTAACTCCATCTCAATCCCAAAATTAATAATCATCAACCCAACAATTTAATTAAGTAAAGTGATGAGATCAACATAGTAATTTAAGCACCAGATACTCAAGATGTCCATAACCGGGGACACGGCTAACCATGATTAGTTTATACACTCTGCAGAGGTTTGGCACTTTTCCTAACAAGACTCGATCTCCTCCGTTGTATTTCTCGCACTACATGATGTTTGAGAAACGGATAACCGAGACACAGTCTTTCCGAAGAGGTCCCCTTAACCGATAGATAGGCCGGTACACCTACAATCCCCTACATCTGCTAGCCCATCATGGAAAGGATTCCCACAACTTACTCAACTATGCCAGAGCCCATAATGGCTTGTGGCTGCACACAAAAGTTTCCAGCATGAATAACATAATGATCCCTTTGAGTCTGGGTGGCGAACCATAGGAAAAATCACATGGATACCCCGGGATTCTCCTTTGGACAACATTGGATTTCCCCAGGTGCCCACAAACCAATCCACCCAGATGTGTGTTAAAGTAGCCACCTTAAGTAAAACCCTTAGTTCATAATAATACTCACAACTGTCATGAATCACTCAAACCAAACCATGTCTACGAGCATAGCATAGAAAAGTATAAATAGCGTAACGTAGTAACTCCCAAGGTTTGAATAAAAGGGCAATAGGTACTACCTCAACAACTACTTCCCGAAACCCACATGTTAAACAGATCCTACTCATGCAGTGTTTGAGGATTGAGACTAATGCATAAAAACTGGGTAATGAGGGATATGATCAAAGTGTTACTTGCCCTGCCGACGATCTGAAAACCCTACTGACTCGTAGTAGCACGCTTCACACTCCAGAAAATCTATCATGAACAAACAATAGCATACATAAGCAATGAAGCACAAGATGCAAGGGTAAAGCTCAAATGAGAAGATCCAAACTGAAAGTTCAACTGAAGAGCTTCGATTTGCAAAAAGAAACAACCAAATCAGAGCTACGAAACTCAAACTATGATAAAAAGAAGTTCGAATTCAAATCTTCTTGCAACCAAATTTTAAATTGTCAAAACCATGTTCAAGTTGGTTATCTGGAAAGAGGGGATGGAGACGAAGATTTTGGCGTTGGTTTCACTGGATTTGGACGAACGGGCAAAAAGTTGCGAGAGTTTGAAGATCAGAGACTGATCTGTGACAGAAAATAATCGCGGATAGGTCCCTGGCCGAAAATAAAATAAAAATAAAAACCTATCGAATGAATGTTCGCTATCAGGGACGAATGAACGAATACGTTCGCTAATAATGGCATTCGAGTGAACGTTCGCTAATTAGCGAACTCAAAAAAAAACCGATCTTCCGTTGAACCGAAGGAAAACCGACAAAACCTAAAAAAACTGATCTAGGTTTTATACCAAAAACCGGCGGGCGGCGGTGTTCCACGGCGACTTCGGTGAACGGCGCGGGAGGGGCGGCTTCGGCGAGTGGCGGCGGCACACCGTGGTGGCGATGGTGGCACACAGCGGTGGCGGGCAGTAGTGGCAGGCGGTGGCGCAAGCGGCTCAGCGGCTGCAGCGGGGTGAGGTGGAGGAGAGGCGGCGGGGCGGCGGCTTTTAAAGAGGCCCCGAGGGGGGTCCTCGGCTTGCGCGAGGGGGTGCGGAGGGGAGGCCGACCCGAACTCCGGTGAGAGTCCGGTTCCCGCAAGCGAGCAAGGCGGCGACGACTCGGATGGGCCGGCTGGGTTTCGGCCTAGTCGGTCCAATTTTTTTTAAAAAATAAAATTCCGCCCGAATAAAATCCTAATAAAATCTAAAAAAAATCTAAAAATACCAGAAATAATTTTCACCATCTAAACCTATTATTTAGAACAAAGTGAACATTTTTCTGGCCTAAAAATGCACATTTTTCCAATTCAAATAAAATAGCCCATAAAATCCATATGAAATATAAATTTGATTTTAAATTTACTTCTCCAATATTCCTTTCTTTTGAAGAAGTCATATTATCTTCTCTCTTTTATTTTAAATATTGGAAATAACTGGAGAGAAAAATATTAAAACCAAATTGATCCTCTTTTCAAATTTGAGAAAATTCAAATATGAAAATTTATGAAATCCCCAACTCTCTCCTTGGGTCCTTGAGTTGCTTAATATTTCTAGGATCACAACCAAATATGGAAATAAAATATGATATGCATATGATGACCTAGGTATAACATCCAAATTGAAAATTGGGATGTTACAAACCTACCCCCCTTAAGATGAATCTCGCCCTCGAGATTCGGGTTGGCTAGAAAATAGGTGCGGGTGGTCTTTCCGTTGGTCTTCTTCTCTTTCCCAGGTGGCTTCATCCTCGGTATGGTGGCTCCACTGAACTTTGCAAAGCTTGATAACCTTGCTGCGTGTAACTCGGCTAGCAAACTCGAGAATCTTCATGGGTTTCTCCTCGTAGGTCAGATCACTCTCCAACTGAATTGCTTCTAGGGGCACTGTATTTCTTAGAGGAATATTGGCCATCTCAGCATGGCACTTCTTCAGCTGGGAAACGTGAAACACATCATGAACTCATGACAATCCTTCGGGTAACTCCAACTTGTAGGCTACTTCTCCCATACGTTCTAGAACTCGGTATGGTCCTACAAATCTCAGAGCTAACTTTCCCTTAACTCCAAATCGTTTAACTCCTCGGAGTGGCGACACACGAAGATATGCTTTGTCTCCAATTTCATAGACTACCTCCTTGCATTTGGTATCGGCATAACTCTTCTGCCTGGACTGAGCTACCTTCAATCTATCTCGAATCAACTTAACCTTCTCTTCAGACTCTTTGATCAAATCTGGTCCAAACAACTGATGGTCTCCAACTTCGTCCCACATTAACGGTGTCCTGCATCTCCTTCCATACAGAGCTTCAAAAGGGGCCATCTTCAAACTAGCCTGATAACTGTTGTATGAGTACTCTGCGTAAGGTAAATTGTCATCCCAACTAGATCCATAATATACCACACAAGCTCTCAACATATCTTCCAGAATTTGATTGACTCTCTCGGTCTGTGCATCTGTCTACGGATGAAAGGCCGTACTGAACTCTAGCCTGGTACCCAAAGTCTGGTGCAGCTGATTCCAGAACTTCGAGGTAAACTATGTCCCTCTATCTGATACGATGGTCCTTGGAACTCCATGCAGACATACGATCCTGGTCATATATATCTTGGCCAACTTCGCGCTTGTATAGGTGGTTTTCACTGGGATAAAGTGAGCTACCTTGGTCAAGCTTTCAACTACTACCCAGATTGAGTCATATCCTGATCTGGTCCTGGGTAATCTAGTGATGAAATCCATGCCAAGTTTATCCCACTTCCAATCGGGTATCGGCATAGGCTGTAATAATCCTACTGGCTTCTGATGTTCTGCCTTCACTCTCTGACGTACATCGCATACTGCTACATACTCGGCAATAACCTTCTTCATTCTTGTCCACCAGAAACATTCCTTCAAATCCAAATACATCTTGGTGTTTCCGGGGTGAATCAAGTATGGCGAGTCATGGGCTTCATGAATTATTAGCTTCTTGATCTCCGCATTATTGGGCACATATACACGATCCTCAAACCATAAAGTCTCGTGATCATCCTCAAGAAAATCTTTGGCTTTTCCTTTGCTCATCTTCTCCTTTATCTCCACAATTTCCTTATCATCCTTCCGAGCTTCTCGAATATTTCCCAATAATGTAGACTGAACCTCCATTGCTGCAACAAAACATCTTGGAACTATCTCCAAATGAAGTTCCTTAAGATCATCAACTAAATCCCACGGTAATCCTCCACTTACAAGGGTATTGGTATAACTTTTGTGGCTCAAAGCGTCTGCTACGACATTGGCCTTGCCTGGATGATAATGCAATTTCATATCATAATCCTTTATGAGCTCCAACCATCTCCTCTGTCTGAGATTCAACTCCTTCTGCGTGAAAATGTACTTCAAACTCTTGTGATCCGTGTACACATCATAACGGTTTCCAATCAGAAAATGTCTCCAGGTCTTGAGTGCATGCACTACGGCTGCTAACTCCAAATCATGGGTGGCATAATTCAACTCATGAGGTCGAAGCTGCCGTGAGGCATATGAAACAACTCTTCCATCTTGCATAAGTACACCTCCAAGTCCCAAGCGAGAAGCATCACAATACACTTGGAAATCTTTGCATATAACCAGAAGAATCAGCACTCGGGCTGTAACGAAATGTTTCTTCAACTCCTGAAAACTGGCCTCACAATCCTCGATCCATTTGAACTTGGTGTCCTTCTTCAACAACACTGTTATGGGTTTCGCAATCTTGAAAAAATTCTCAATAATCCTCCGATAATAACATGCGAGTCCCAGAAAACTTCGGATCTCTCCAACCGAGGTGGGTGCCAACCACTCATTGACAGACTGAACCTTGGTAGGGTCTACGGCTATACCTTCTCCTGATATAACATGTCCAAGAAATCCAACTTCCTTTAACCAAAACTCACACTTGCTAAACTTGGCATACAGCTGGTGTTCCCCAAGCTTCTCGAGAACTAAGCGCAAGTGTTCCTTGTGTCCCTCTTCATTCTTCGAGTACACAAAAATATCATCAATGAACACCACAACAAACTTATCCAAAAACTCCATGAACACCTTGTTCATCATACTCATAAAATAGGCAAGGGCATGAGTCAATCCAAATGGCATGACCGTGTACTCATACAACCCATACCTTGTGGTAAAAGTTGTCTTAGGTATGTCCTGTTCTCAAATCTTCAACTGGTGGTATCCTGATCGAAGATCGATCTTGGATAATACTTTAGCTCCTTGCAACTAGTCAAACATATCATTGATCATCGGTAGTGGGTACTTGTTCTTGATCGTCACTTCATTCAACGCCCGATAATCAACAACCATTCTCAAAGATCCATCCTTCTTCTCAACTAAGAGCACTGGGGCTCCCCATGGTGATGAACTTGGTTGGAGATATCCTCTCTCCAATAACTCCTTAATCTACTTCTTAATTTCCTCCAGATCATTTGCGGGCATCCGATACGGTCTCTTCGATATTGGTCCGGTGCCTGGCAATAGCTCTATCAAAAAATCTATGTCTCGATCTAGCTGTATGCCTGGTAGTTCCTCTGGAAATACATCCGGGTAATCCTTCACAATAGACACTTCTTCTTGAACAACTCCCGAGAGAGAATTTACTTGGGTCCTCCTTGGCGCATGCCTAGACACATACTTGATCCTTTTTCCCTCCGGGGTGGTGAGTATAATTGACTTGCTCACACAATCGATATTTCCTCCATACATGGATAGCAAATCCATTCCTAATATCACATCCAATCCTTGTGACTCCAAAATTATCAGGCTTGAGGGGAAAACATGCCTACCTATGGTCAATGGCATCTGAAAACATCCACTGCTTGCCATATACTCCGCTCCAGGTGAGCTTACTAACATAGGTGTCTTAAGAACTTTGGTGGGAAACTTATATTTATCCACAAATCCCCTTGATATGTATGAATGCGATGCACCAGTATCGAAAAGAACTATTGCAGTAAATGACTTAATCAAAAACTTACCTATAACTGCATCTGGCTGTTCTTCAACCTCCTCCACGTTAACGTGGTTCACTTGTCCTCTGGTGAAAGGGCTGGGCTTCTTCCCAGAGTTACCATTTCCATTGCCGTTCTTCAACTCTGAGCAATCATTGGCGTAGTGTCCAATATTCCCGCACTTGTAACAGGTGACATGACTCAGGTCTTTCTTAGCGGGTGTTGCTGGATTGGGACGGTTCTGGCTGCTGCTTCCTCCATTCCTGTTTCCATTCTTAGGCCCACTGTGGTTATGTGAGCTTCCTCCATTGTGAGTATGGCCTCCATGGTTATGGGTCTAACCTCCGGAGTTAGGGGTAAAGCGAGGCTTCTGTTGAGCTCCAGAATTGTACTTCCCCTGTCCATACTTCTGTTTGCGGCTCTCTATCTGCTGCTGTTTGCTTTCAATCATAAGGGCCCTATCTACCAACTCCTGGTAGTTAGTAAATGTTGGCACCATCAACTGCATACTCATCTAATCATTCAGCCCTTTCATAAACTTCTCCTGCTTCGCGGAATCTGTGGCCACATCATCTGGGGCATAGCGAGCTAACTTGCTAAACTCATCCATGTACTGCCCCACAGTACGATTTCCCTGGCGTAAGTTGCGGAACTCACACTTCTTCATATTCATTGCTCCCGTAGAGAGATGGGCTGTGGAAAGCTTGCTGAAATTGATCCCATGTGACATTGGCTATGGGAAAAGTGACCGTGTAATTCTCCCACCATGAGGCTGCTGGTCCATTCAATTGATGTGCGTCAAAGCGCACCTTCTCAGCATCTGTGCAACATGCGGTGGTTAGCTCCCTTCCAATCCTGTGGAGCCAGTCATCAACAACAATCGGCTCGGCGCTACTGGAAAACACCGGCGGATTCATCCTCAGAAAATGGGCTAAGTTGTCAACTGGAGGTGGTGGCGGTGGATTGTTATTGTTGTTGTTGCCTTGGTTATAGACTAGTAGTTGCATCAAGGCATTCTGCTGCTAGATCAACTGGGTGAGCTCCGGTGGGAAGACAAATCCAGGGCCACGTCTCGGAGGCATCTGATGGGTTTAGAGGGGAGAGATTAGAATAGAATGGGGTCTAAGGAGAAATCATTACCCATATGCACATGAGACAAACACATTCATATCACACCACTCAATTCAAACAAGGGCATACAATCGATCTAGCTACCATTACAAAATACTCGGACTACTACTATATACATGGGGGAATACTACTGATAATATGGTGGTCGACTAGAAATTTTGATCGGAAGAAGACTCCATGATATCTGCTCCAGCTTCATCTTCATAATCATCATCATTGTCGGGGTCGGAGTCGGTGTCGTCGATGATGATGTAGTCCTCGGGATGGTTGTCCTCTCCTGGCGCAGGGTCTCCCATGAATACTCCTAGCTTCTTCTTCAGGCCTTCATTCTTTTCCAGTAGTACTGCAATTTCCTCTTCATATCCATCACGTGTAGACTTGAGTTCCTCTTCTAGCTCCATGTTCCTGGTCATCACCTTCTTCAGGTCTATCATGTTGGCGCACAACTGGTTCTCCTAACGATGAATGTGTTGGTTTAACTCCTGGATTAGGCTGCAATGGACTTGTCCCTCCTGGTGCAGATCATCTCCCATTGCTCATCTCGGTGTCCACATATCTGCTAGATGGTGTCCTTAATATCCTTGTGGTATACTTCGCCGATTATTCCCATGGCGATGTGAGCTTCCATGCTCTTTCCTAGACTCCAGGTTGGTGCATCAAAGGAAAACTCTATGGGCTCAGTAACTGGTGTGAAAGTCCTTCCTAGAACATGTACTCGAATTGTCCAGCGCTCTTCTTCAGGTAGAGTGGCGGTGTAGGTCCCGGTGAAGCTTGATATTCCGATGCTCAGGTACTTAGTGGCCTCCTTCAAGTGTCATGCAAAAGGGGTGTCTTCATCTGGTTGAGCAAACTTGTTCCTTCGGTCCGCCATCTATAGAGTGGAAAGTGGAGAAGAGTCAGGAACGAGTAGAGAAGGGTGTCCTATGGCTTATCTTAGTGGTCGCGTCCTACAGTCAGCGTGTGCTCTGATACCATCTTGTAGCGATCCGACCTCAAACGGTCAAATATCTGTGTATAAGTGTCATCCCTGGATGGGTAATGCTGACACACACAGTACTTGAAGGATTTATAATAGAGTTCAATCACACACTTATTACAGCGAATGTCTCAAAGATAGTACTTATTACAATAATATGGCTGAAGGCCATCTAATGAAGATAATAGCGGAAGCTTCGGAGGTAAATGAGTCCATCAACTCCAATAGCATAGCTGAGTGCACGACAACGACCTAGCGCACCTTACTCTTCGTGTGAAAACTCCGCAACATAATACATTGCAGCCTGTGTATGTCATCACATGGAATATGCTGGGAAAATAACACTATAGAGCAATGAACAAGTAACAGCTATAACTATATGCATATTTGGCTGGTGGAGGCTCTATGGTTAATTTTGCAGAAAGCTAGTTTTTCCCTACAACAAAGGACTATATTTTATTTAACTACAAAGTTTGTTGAAAACATTGAGAATGGTAACCCCATCTCAATCCCAAAATTAATAATCATCAACCCAACAAGTTAATTAAGTAAAGTGATGAGATCAACATAGTAATTCAAGCACCAGATACTCAAGATGTCCATAACCGGGGACACAGCTAACCATGATTAGTTTATACACTCTGCAGAGGTTTGCGCACTTTTCCCCACAAGACTCGATCTCCTCCGTTGTATTTCTCGCACTGCATGATGTTTGAGAAATGGATGACCAAGACACAGTCTTTCTGAAGAGGTCCCCTTAACCGATAGATAGGCCGGTACACCTACAATCCCCTACATCTGCTAGCCCATCACGAAAAGGATTCCCACAACTTACTCAACTATGCCACAGCCCATAATGGCTTGTGGATGCACACAGAAGTCTCCAGCATGAATAACATAATGATCCCTTTGAGCCTGGGTGGCAAACCATAGGAAAAATCACACAGATACCCCGGGATTCTCCTTTGGACAGCACTGGATTTCCCCAGGTGCCCACAAACCAATCCACCCAGATGTGTGTTAAAGTAGCCACCTTAAGTAAAACCGTTAGTTCATAATAATACTCCCAACTGTTATGAATCACTCAAACCAAACCACGTCTACGAGCATAGCATAGCAAAGTATAAATAGCATAACGTAGTAACTCCCAAGGTTTGAATAAAAGGGCAATAGGTACTACCTCAACAACTACCTGAAACCCACATGTTAAAAAGATCCTACTCATGCAGTGCTTGAGGATTGAGACTAATGCATAAAAATTGGGTAATGAGGGATATGATCAAAATGTTACTTGCCTTGTTGACGATCTGAAAACCCTACTGACTCGTAGTAGCACACTTCACACTCCGGAAACTCTATCATGAACAAACAATAGCATACATAAGCAATCAAGCACAAGATGCAAGGGTAAAACTCAAATGAAAAGATCCAAACTGAAAGTCCAACTGAAGAGCTTCGATTAGCAAAATGAAACAACCAACTCAGAGGTTAGAAACTCAAACTACGATCAAAATAAGTTCGAATTCAAATCTGCTTGCAACCAAATTTTAAATTGTCAAAACCATGTTCAAGTTGGTTATCTAGAAAGAGGGGATTGAGACGAAGATTTTGGCGTTGGTTTCACTGGATTTGGACGAACATGCAAAAGTTGCGAGGGTTTGAAGATCAGAGACTGATCTGTGACAAAAATAATCGCGGATAGGTCCCTAGCCGAAAATAAAATAAAAAGAAAAACCTATCGAACAAACGTTCGCTATCAGGGACAAAAGAACAAATACGTTCACTAACAGTGGCGTTCTAGTGAACGCTCGCTAATTAGCGAACTCGAAAAAAAACCGATCTTCCGTTGAACCGAAAGAAAACTAACAAAACCTAAAAACACCCAATCTAGGTTTTATACCTAAAACTGGCGAAAAAAATGGTGGGCAACGGCGGTCCACGGTGGCTCCAGCGAACGGCGCGGGCGAGGCGGCTTCGGCAGCAGCGGTAGGCGGCGGCACAGGCGGGTGTGGCGGTTGCGGGCGGCGGTGGCTGCGGCGGGGTGAGGTGGAGGAGGGGCGGCGGGGAGACAACTTTTAAAGAAGCCCCGAGGGGGCCGGCTTGCGCGAGGGGGCGCGGAGGGGAGGCCGATGTGGACTCCGGTGAGAGTCTGGCTCCCGCACGCGAGCAAGGAGGCGGCGGCTCGAATGGGCCAGCTGGGTTTCGGCCGAGTCGGTTCAAACTTTTTTTAAAATAAAATTCCGCCCGAATAAAA
This sequence comes from Triticum urartu, assembly GCF_003073215.2. Taxonomy (NCBI): domain Eukaryota; kingdom Viridiplantae; phylum Streptophyta; class Magnoliopsida; order Poales; family Poaceae; genus Triticum; species Triticum urartu. The sequence goes on from NC_053023.1 coordinate 339,786,717, forward strand.
TCCTAATAAAATATAAAAAAACTCTAAAAATACGAGAAACAATTTTCACCGTCTAAACCTATTATTTAGAACAAAGTGAAAAAAATTCTGGCCTAAAATGCAATATTCAAAAATGCAATTTTTTGTCTAATTCAAATAAAATAGCCAATAAAATCCGTATGAAATATAAATTTGATTTTAATTTTTCTTCTCCAATATTCCTTTCTTTTGAAGAAGTCATATTATCTTCTCTCTTTTATTTTAAATATTGGAAATAATTGGAGAGAAAAATATTAAAACCAAATTGATCCTCTTTTCAAATTTGAGAAAATTCAAATATGAAAATTTATGAAATCCCCAACTCTCTCCTTGGCTCCTTGAGTTGCTTAAGATTTCTAGGATAACAACCAAATGTGCAAAAAAATGATATGCATATGATGACCTAGGTATAATATCCAAATTGAAAATTGGGATGTTAGAAGGGGATACATGGGCCTCTGGCCCAAATCTGCGCACAGGCAGGCGCCGGATGTCCGGGCTGGGGGCCGGATGTCCGGGCTCTCGTGGGACGCTTGATGTCCGGGCTCTTCGCCGTCTTGTCCAATGCTCCTAGTTGTTCCATTGTCTTCCTCTTGGTTCCTGGTCATGCATAGCACATATGTTTGAGGTAGTATCCATGTCTCACATGTGGAAAGTGACGGTTTGGAGAGGAGCAAGTTCACCTTGTGTCCAATGGCGTATGCTCGAGGTCTCGTCGTATGTCTCGTTGGCGTTTGGGGAGTAGTCGTAGTGTACATGGGGATGACCGTAGGATGCTCCGCATCATCTCCCACCCTTGGGAAAGATCTGACCTCGATCGTAATCCTCATCACCATGGAAATGGTTGTCGTGTACGGACTTGTAATTGGATGGAGTGGAAGTTATTGAGCAATCCAAGTACTTCAAGATGTCGTCGGGATGGTATACATGCAAAACGAGCAAACACAAGGGACACTTGGAAATACAATAGTTAGCGCACATAAGATGTCCATCAAGTAAGTATGAGTCTGTGCAGCAAGATTGTTCATGGCAAGGCACAAAAAGCTTATCCAAATGATGTAGAATGATATGTAATGCATTCATGCGAGCAAATTCATTCATTGTGCACACAAATGTATTGTGAATGTGGTCGATGCAACCATTGTGCAAAATGATGTCATAATGGGTGGCGTATCAAAAGCATGAACATGGTAATTGGTTCTCAGTGTGATTATGTTATCATGCAATTGATGGTGGGCAATGTGATGATGATGTATGAATATGCCATCAGGAAAGATCACAACAAATTTGCTAAGAAAGTGCACCAACTCATATATCCTGGATGACATGGGAATAGAAGATGCAACAAGGCAATCATAATGTGAGTCAATCCATGCATAAGATGCAAATTTGTTATGGTTGGTGTTGTACCATGGCTCAATGTCGTGGTAGAAGTGGTGGTCCGATGGTGCTTCCAAAGTAGGTGCATCCACTAAGTTTGAGCACTCCTCAACTTGAAGGTACACAGGGTCCATCTCCAATGCCGGTCCTCCATCCAATAGATGAATCATGTAGACAAGAAGAAGGAGACAACAATGAAAGAATGACCCATCCAATATGCATATTTGAGGATGGCTCAAAGGGAAGGAGTTCACCTTATGAATGTTCACGAAGATGGTGGTGTCGCACATCTTGTACGCCTTCACATGTCCAAGTTGTCTCATGACGGTATCGCCTTGTGAATCTTTTAAAACGAAAGAACATGACAAATACTCGAGAAAACAAAAGAGGTTAGCGGAAATGCAAAACCTATCATTCGTGTGGTGAGAAACCCAACAAGTGGTATCACCATTCTTCTCATAAGAAAGGACAAGGGATTAGTGCATGGTATGTAGGCATAAGATGCTAGCACAATCAAAGTCATTAAGCACAATCAAACAAGCATGCATGACAAGTAAGATGTCCATGTCTCCATGATCAATAAGCTTAGTACCGGTGCACACACTACAAGTGGATATGAAGGGTACAACTAACGGAGACAAGAGACAATGATCAAGATAATTCAAGTGAGAGGCATGAACATATATGCTATCAACCCAATGCAATGAGCAATTATGTATCATGGATGATGCGACAAAGCAAGCAATCATAGTGATCACGTCATGGAAGCTAGTAGTGCGAAGATGCAACATACTAGAAGGAATCATGGTAATCATGTCATGTGTGCAAATAGTGAGCATACATAATGCACATGACATATCACAAGCATGAAAGCAAGGTATGAGTAATGTATCATCATTGTATTGGAAAGAAATCCTATGTAAATAGCAATGGAACATCATGACTCTCCCAACAAAAGAATCAACAATAGCATGTGACACATGGTAAACATGGAAATAGCAACAAGGATCTCCACCGAGCATGCAAATACACATAGAAATAGTAGAATTGTGAATCATAAGTAAGTGCAAGCAAGGGTCACAATTGCATGGAAAAGGCATAAAAACAAGTGTATCATGCAAAAGTGAACATGGTAAAATGAGCATAAGGTGACAAGTGATATATAGCCCATAGTCGTGTGAGAGCCAAGTAAACGTAATGCGTGAAGTGCTTGCGTGAATGGAGCGGTGGTAAGGACAATCCACGGTATCCTAAATTGTTGTTGCTCTCAAGAGCTCGTTTTGTCAACTCCTGGGATTGTGACGCTGGAAAGTATTCTTGAGTACCTACACAAAACAAAGGCAAAGGAAAAATTGTGTCAATAACCATCATCTTGTCATACCAATAACCATCATCTTGTCATCTATGCCGTAAGTGCAAATGGCATTTAATGGGGCATGCATAGTTACTATGTTAAGATTGAAATGATGCAATATGGGAGATCCCACTCATAGCATATGACAAGTTTAATGGATTTTCAAACATAATGTGACCAATAGAATTTTCACATGATATCCTATGGAGCATAGCATCACAACTAGGCAAATCAACATGCTCATCATCATATTCATCATAAATGGTGGCAACAAGACATAGTATGCGATGAATCCATAAGGCGATCAACATCATGCAAGCAATCATTTGCAAGATAGCCCACTAGTGGGATAAGTGAACATCCATCACCTATATTACCTTTAGAGCTCCGCTCGTGTTGTAGGTGAGGTTCATCAACTTGATGGTACCATGTGGGGGGTGCAATATCGTCCATCATGGCCATTGGTTTACCCATTGGAGGTATGGACTCGACGAGGGTTGGTGCTTCGTCTTGTTGGAGATCTAGCACCAAAAGGAAAACACACTCGGAGTAGAGGTTAAGTCGTTAGAAAACATAGCGGCCTCACGTGCCCTGTTAACTACCTCATGTTGGGGAGCGTAGCATGCAATTTCAAAAAAATTCCTACGATCACACAAGATCTATCTAGGAGATGCATAGGAACGAGAGGGGGAGAGTGTGTCCATGTACCCTCGTAGACCGAAAGCGGAAGCGTTAGGTTAACACGGTTGATGTAGTCGAACGTCTTCACGATCCAACCGATCCAAGTACCGAACGTATGGCACCTCCCTGTTCAGCACACGTTCAGCTCGATGACGTCCCTCAAACTCTTGATCCAGTAGAGGGTCGAGGGAGAGTTCCGCCAGCACGACGGCATGGTGACGGTGATGGTGATGTGATCCGCGCAGGCCTTTGCCTAAGCACTACGATGCTATGACCAGAGGAGTAAACTGTGGAGGGGGCACCGCACATGGCTAAGAGAACAACTGTTGTGCCTTTGTGGTACCCTTGCCCCCGTAAATAAAGGAGAGGGGGAGGAGGTGGCCGGCCTAGGAGGAGGCGCGCCAAAGGGGGGGAGTCCTACTAGGACTCCACTCCTAGTAGGATTCGGCCCCCCTTCCTTCCAACAGAGAGGGGGAAAGGGGAAAGAGGGGAGAAGAAGAAGGAGGGGGGCGCCCCCACCCCTTGTCCAATTCAGATTGGCAAGGGGGGAGGCGCATTTCCTATTTAGCGCCACATGCGTCGGTTTTAGTAGTTTCCGCAAACCGGCACCTGCAGCACTCCCATGATGGGCCGGCCCATGTAGGGTTTCTTCTCTGTGTTTTAATTCCGCAAAAAGAAAGAGACGCGCTCTTGTGGTGGTGATTCGAACCCGCGCACCTCTGACCAAGTTTTGTTGGAGTAACCACTGCGCTACCCCAGCGGGATCTATTCAATGAGAACTTTCTCTTTTATTTGTTATATATTATCCCGTTTACCCAGTTTCCTTCCTTTTTATTTTTATTTTTTTTTCATTTTCCTTTTTTTCTTTTCCGTTTTCCGTTTTCTTTTTCATCCTGGTTCATTGAATTGTTTGCAAAATACGTGAACTTTTCTTTTGAAATTCGATGAATTTTTTTTCAAATTTGTGAACTTTTTTTTCAAATTCGGTGAACTTTTTTGAAAACCGATGAACTTTTTGGAAATCCAATGAACTTTTTATCAATTTCGATGAACTTTTTTTCAAAATCATTGACTTTTTTCGAATTAGATAAACAGTTTTCAAATACAATGAACTTTTTTGAAAATTGATGAACTTTTTTTCAAAGAACCAAATGTTTACGTTTAAATTCAATGAACTTTTTCAAATTCAATGAACTTCTTCATTTTTCCTTTTCCTTTTTTTCTATTCCATTTTCTGTTTTCTTTTTCCTCCTAGTTCATTGAATTTTTGCAAATACATGAACTTTTTCTTTTGAAATTCGATGAACTTTTTTCAAATTTGGTGAACTTTTTTTCAAAACCGATGAACTTTTTGTAAATCCGATGAATTTTTTATCAATTTCGATGAACATTTTTTCAAAATATTAACTTTTTTCGAATTAGATGAACTAGTTTTCAAATTCAATGAACTTTTTTCAAAAATTGGTGAACTTTTTTTCAAAGAACCAAAAGTTTATGTTTAAATTCAATGAACTTTTTCGATTTTTTTGTGCACTATTTTTTCATTATTGATGAACTTTTTTCAGAATCATTGAACTTTTATTGAATAGGGCAAAGTATTTTTGCATGTTCAGAAACTTTTTCCGAAATCTGTGAAGTTTCAGTTTTTTTAAAGGAAATCATGTAACAACGGCTTTAATAGCTTTTAAAGGTTTCGTGCTGTACTTATTCACTTCTAAGCGCACGTCCGAGTGGTTAGTTGAACACAGTACACTGTGTGGGTTGTGAGTTCGATTCCCTGCAGTGCCACTTTTTTCTGGATAGTGTTCGTGCGGTTTTTTGTGTGGTGCCCCTTCGTGGGCCGGCCCACCCCGCGCTGTAGCGAGTGCCGCATCTCCTAATCGGCGCCTGCAACGTCGACTAGGAGCTCCTAGGGGGGTGGGCACCTCCCGTGGCCTGCCTCCTCTTCTCCACTATGGCCCATTAACTTTTCGGGCGGGGGGGGGGGTTCGGTAACCTCCCGGTACTCCAAAAATCCCCGAACCTCTTTGGAAGCATTCCGGCGTCCGTATAACCTTCCAACATATGAATATTTACCTCTCGACCATTTCGAGACTCCTCGTCATGTCCCTGATCTCATTCGAGACTCCGAACAAACTTCGGTCACCAAAACACATAACTCATAATACAAATTGTCATCAATCGTTAAGCGTGCGGACCCGACAGGTTCGAGAACTATGTAGACATGACCGAGACACATGACCGAGACATATTGTTTCCTACATATTCTATGAAGATCTTTATCGGTCAAACCGCATAACAACATATGTCATTCCCTTTGTCATCGGTATGTTACTTGCTCGAGATCCGATTGTTGGTATCATCATACCTAGTTCAATCTAGTTACCGGCAAGTCTCTTTACTCATTCCGTAATACATCATCCCGCAACTAACTCATTAGTCACATTGCTTTCAAGGCTTATAGTGATGTGCATTACCGAGAGGGCACAGAGATACCTCTCCGATACTCGGAGTGACAAATCATAATCTCGATCTATGCCAACCAAACAAATACCTTTGGAGACACTTGTAGAGCATCTTTATAATCACCCAGTTACGTTGTGACGTTTGATAGCACACAAGGTGTTCCTCCAGTATTCGGGAGTTGCATAATCTCATAGTCATAGGAACATGTATAAGTCATGAAGAAAGCAATATCAATAAAACTAAACGATTATTATGCTAAGCTAACGGATGGGTCTTGTCCATCACATCATTCTCTAATGATGTGATCCCGTTCATCAAATGACAACACATGTCTATGGTCAGGAAACTTAACCATCTTTGATTAACAAGCTAGTCAAGTAGAGGCATACTAGGGACACTCTCTTTTGTCTATGTATTCACACATGTACTAAGTTTCTGGTTAATACAATTCTAGCATGAATTATAAACATTTGTCATGATATAAGGAAATATAAATAACAACGTTATTATTGCCTCTAGGGCATATTTCCTTCACTTCACTCACTAGGTGTTGTGGCTCACTCGCTCCCAATAGGATGCTTGATAACCCACAAGTACAGGGGATTGCAACAGTTTTCGAGGGTAGAGTATTCAACCCAAATTTATTGATTCAACACAAGGGGAGCCAAAGACTATTCTCAAGTATTAGGAGCTGAGTTTTCGATTCAACCACACCTGAAAGACTTAATATATGCAGCAAAGTATTTACTAGCAACATAGTATGGAAGTAACGGTGACAGTGGCAAAAGTAACAATAGCAGTTTGTAGCAATTATAACAGTGACAACGGCAAAGTAATGTAGTAAAGATCAATATGTAAAAAGCTCATAGGCAATGGATCAGTGATGGATAATTATGTCAGATGGCATTCATCATGCAATAGTTATAACCTAGGGTGACATAGACATAGCTCCAATTAATCAATATAATGTAGGCATGTATTCCATATACGTGCTTATGGAAAAGAAATTGCATGGCATTTTTGTCCTACCCTCCTGTGGCAGCGGGGTCCTAATGGAAACTAAGGGATATTAATGCCTCCTTTTAATAGAGAACCGAACCAAAGCATTAGCACTTAGTGAATACATGAACTCCTCAAACTATGGTAATCACCGGAAAGAATCCCAATTATTGTCACCTTGGGGTATGCGGATCATAACTCATAATAGGTTCTACAACTTGCAAGATAGGATCAAGATCACAAATATATTCATGAAAACATAATAGGTTCAGATCTGAAATCATGGCACTCGGGCCCTAGTGACAAGCATTAAGGATAGCAAAGTCATAGCAACATCAATCTCAGAACATTATGGATACTAGGGATCAAACCCTAACAAAACTAACTCAATTACATGATAAATCTCATCCAACCCATCACCGTCCAACAAGCCTATGATGGAATTACTCACGCACAGCAGTGAGCATCATAAAATTGGTGATGGAAGAAGGTTGGTGATGGTGAGGGCGATGAAACCCCCTCTCCGGAGCCCCGAACGGACTCCAGATCTGCCCTCCCAATGAAGAACAAGAGGTGGTGGAGGCTTCGTATCGTAAAACGCGATGAATCCTTCTCTCTGATTTTTTCTCCCCAAAAGTGAATATATGGAGTTGGATTTGATGTCGGTGGAGGTCCACGGGACCCACAAGGCAGGGGGCTCGCCCTCCGCCCTTGTGGACAGTCGGTGGGTCCCCTTTGGTTGATTCTTTCACCAATATTTTTTATTTATTGCAAAAATATTCTCCGTAAAGTTCCAGGTCATTCCGAGAACTTTTATTTGTGCACGAAAATAACACCAAGGCAATTCTTCTGAAAACAACGTCAGTCTGGGTGAGTTCCATTCAAATCATGCAAATTAGAGTCCAAAACAAGGGCAAAAGAGGTTGGCAAATTAGATACAATGGAGACATATCAACTCCCCCAAGCTTAACCCATTGCTTGTCCTCAAGCAATTCAGTTGACAAACTGAAAGTGATAAAGAAAAACTTTTACAAACTCCGTTTGATCTTGCTGTTGGAAATATGTATAGCCAACATTCATGTTTTCAGGAAAGATTATGAACTAACTATATTCACAATAACATTTAGGTCTCACATTTAATCATATCAATGGCATACTCAACTAGCGAGTAATAATAATAAATCTCGGATGACAGCACCTTTTCAAAATAATCCTGATATCATATAACAAGATGGTATCTCGCTAGCCCTTTCCGAGACCGCAAAACATAAATGCAGAGCACCCCTGAAGATCAAGGACTGACTAGACATTGTTATTCATGGTAAAAGAGATCCAATCACAATCACAATCAATATCAATTAATAATAATGCATACAAATGACAATGGTGCTCTCTAATTGGTGCTTTTTATAAGTGGATGATCACTCAACAATAATAGTAAATAGATAGGCCCTTCGCCGAGGGAAGCATGGATTTGCAGAGGTGCCAAAGCTCGAGCTTTTTGAAACAGAGACGAATATAATTTTGAGCGACATGCTTTCATTGTCAACATAACAACCAAGAGATCTCGGTATCTTCCATGCTAGATACATTACAGGTGGTTCCCAAACAAAATGGTAAAGTTTTTACTCCCCTCCACCAACAAGCACATTCCACAGCTGGTTTGAAACAACGGGTACCGTCTATACAAACAAAAGTCCCGGGGGAGTTTTGTTTGAAGTTATATTTTGATTTCATTTGAGCATGGAACTGGGCATCCCAAATACCAACCACTTTCTTGTGAATGACAAGTGAATCAACACTCATCGTGAGAATAACCCACCTAGCATGGAAGATACTGACAACCCCAGTCACTACATGAGCGATTCGGGCATAAAAACAAATTATTATTTGAAAGTTTAGAGTTTGGCACATGCAAATTACTTGGAATGGCAGGTAAATACTGCATATAGGTGGGTATGGTGGACTCATATGGAACAACTTTGTGTTTATGGAAGTGGATGCACAAGCAGTATCCCCGCTTAGTACAAGTGAAGGCTAGCAGAAGATTGAGGAGCGACCAACTAGAGAGCGAGAACAGTCACAAACATGCATTGAGATTAACCAACATTGAGTGCAAGCATGAGTAGGATATAAATCACTATGAACATAAATATCGAGGAGGCTATGTTGATTTTGTTTCAACTACATGTGTGACCATGTGCCAAGTCAAGGCACTCGAATCATTCAAAGGAGGATACCATCCTACCATACTACATCACAACCATTTTAAAAGCATGTTGGCATGCAAGGTAAACCATTATAAACTCCTAGATAATTAAGCATGGCATGAGTAACTATAATCTCTAATTGTCATTGCAAACATGTTTCGTTCATAATGGGCTGAATGAAGAGCGATGAACTAATCATATTTACAAAAACAAAATTGGTCGAGTTCATACCAACTTTTGCTCATCTCAATCATTTCATCAAATATCTTCATTATTGCCTTTCACTTGCACGACCAAACAGTGTGAATAACAATAGTGCATGTGCATTGGACTAAGATGGAATCTGCAAACCTTTATTCAAAGGAGAAGACAAGGTAATATGGGCTCTTTGTTAGATCAATAGTAATGCATATGAGAGCCACTCAACATTTTCATCATGGTATTCTCCTCCCGACCCACATAAAGGAAAAAGAAATTCAAAGAAACACATTGATTTTTTTGGAGTTTTTGTTTTTCTGAAGAAAGTGAAACAAGAACAAGAAAAACTATTTACACGGGAAAGCTCCCAACAAGCAAAAGAAGAACGAGAAATCTTTTTGGGTTTTCTTTTAATAGTACTACTAAATAAACATGGAAAGGAAAGAAGCTACAACTATTTTTTGGATTTTCTCAAAGTTTTTCAAACACACAAGAAGAAAGCAAGAAAAAGAAAATAAACTAACATGGATAATGCAGTGAAAAAGTATGAACACCGATAACTGAAATGAGTGTGTGAACATGAATGTAATGTCGGTGAGAAATACGTACTCGCCCAAGCTTGGGCTTTTGCCCTAAGTTGGTCTATGCCCATGGATCAAAGTAGCCCTCTCGTGGGTGCTGAGGAGGATCCTGGGGGTTCCACTGGTTAGCGAGCTCCTGTGGCTCCCACTGATAAATAGATTCCTGATTCAGATCAGGTGATGGTTCTGGCTCAGGGACTGGGGATCGCGTCCGCTCCTAGTATGCGTAAATGTCCTCGGGCAAAATGAGGTACCTACCTGAATGAATATCGAACAAAGAAGGTGCAAGCAAAGTAATAATCTGACAAGTCTCCTGGCTGAATACTAGGTTATAGATGAGTCTCTTGTCCTTATAATCGCTAATAAAATCATGCGCGACCATATTGTTATAGTCTAAGTATATAGTGGGTAGCAGCATCTCCTCTTCCTCATCATGCCTAATAGGTATCTCGAAGCGTCTAGCGAGGCGAGAGGCATATATACCTCCAAAGATAGGACCCCTCGAATGGTTTAAACTCAACCGTCGAGCAACCATGGCACCCAGACTAAAAGTTTTACCATGAAGAAAAGCATGGTGCAAAATAGCGAGGTCATGGGCACTAAGGCCTCTGCTCTCCCCATGACCAATTAAACATCTCCCAGCAAATAATGAGTAATAATGTAAAATAAGAAAATGTAAAGTAGCCACTCTCGCTTCCGACACCCTTCTCCTTTCCTCTACGACAACTTCATCAATAAAATAACATAAAGTAAAAAAGTAGGTACAAAAAGTTGTGCTTTCTAAATTCATCCATCTCATGCTCATCAAAAGGAATCCATTAACAAGGTTGATCAAGTCTTATTAACAAACTTGTTTCGAATAACATGAAACCGGAGAATTTTCGAATAATACTAGGTTACCTCAACGGGGATATGCATGTCCCCAACAATAAGAATATCATATTTATTTTTGACAGTAGGAAGAGGGAATTCAAAACCTCCAATAACAATAGTTGAAATTTTTCCAATAGAATTGATGCTATTCACTTGAGGCTGTTTCTTCGGAAGTGTACCGTATGCTCATTACCATTAACATGAAAAGTGATATTGCCTTTGTTGCAATCAATAACAGCCCCTCTAGTATTCAAAAAGGGTATACCAAGGATGATCGACATACTGTCATCCTTGGGAATATCAAGAATAACAAAGTCTGTTAAGATAGTAACGTTTGCAACCACAACAGGCACATCCTCACAAATACCGATGGGTATAGCATTTGATTTATCAGCCATTTGCAAAGAGATTTCAGTAGGTGTCAAATTATTGAATTCAAGTCTACGACATAAAGAGAAAGGCATAACAATAACACCGGCTCCCAAACCACATAAAGCAGTTTTAACATAGCTTCTTTTAATGGAGCATGGTATAGTTGGTACTCCTGGATCTCCTAGTTTCTTTGGTATTCCACCCTTAAAAGTATAATTAGCAAGCATGGTGGAAATTTCAGCTTCCGGTATCTTTCTTTTATTTGTAACAATATCTTTCATATACTTAGCATAAGGAGACATCTTCAGAATATCTATCAAACGCGTACGCAAAAAGACATGTCTAAGAATTTCAACAAAGAGCTCAAAACCCCCATCATCCTTTCTTGGATGGTTTAGGAGGAAAGGGCATGGGTTTCTAAACCCATGGTTCTCTTTCTTTACCATGTTTCCCAACAATGAAGTCTCTCTTACCATAACGTTGATTCTTTGATTGTGGGTTATCAAGATCAACAACAGGTTCTACCTCCACATCATTATCATTACTAGGTTGAGCATAAACATGAATATCATCATTAACATTAGCACTAGGTTTATTTTCATTACCAGATTGTGTCTCAGCATCATAAATAGAAATATCATTGGGATTCTCAGGTGTGTCTATAACATGTTCACTAGAAGCATGCAAAGTCCTATCAGTTTTCCTTTTATTTTTATTACTAGGAGGACTAGGTGCATCAATATTAATTCTCTGAGAATCTTTCTCGACTCTCTTAGGATGGCCCTCAGGATACAAAGGTTCCTGGGTCATTTTACCACCTCTAGTAATAACCCTAACAACATTATCATTGTTCTTACTATTCAACTCATTGAGCAAATCATCTTGTGCCTTAAGTACTTGTTCTACTTGAGTTTTCACCATGGAAGCATGCTTACTAATAATCTTAAGATCACTAACAGTTCTACTCATATAATTACCCAAGCAGTCAAGCATGTAAGCATTATGTTTCAATTGTCTACTAACATAAGCATTGAAGTTCTCTTTTTTAGTAATAAAGTTATCAAACTCATCCAAGCATTGACTAACAGACTTATTATGAGGAATATCACCTTCATCAAATCTATACAGAGAATTTACCTCTACTACCTGTGTCGGGGCATTAAGACCATTATTTCTTCAATAGGCGGTAAATTCTTAACGTCTTCAGCTTTAATACATTTTTCTTTCATAGATTTCTTTGCCTCTTGCATATCTTCAGGACTAAGAAGTAGAATACCTGTTTTCTTCAGAGTTGGCTTTGGAGTTGGTTTAGGAAGTGTCCAATCATTATAATTACTCAATATATTATTCAATAGCAATTCAGCTTGCTCAATAGTTCATTCCCTGAAAACACAACCAGCACAACTAACTAGGTGGTCCCTAGAAGCATCGGTTAGTCCATTATAAAAGATATCTGCAATTTCATTTTTCTTGAGAGGATGATCAGGCAAAGCATTAAGTAATTGGAGAGGCCTCCCCCAAGCTTGTGGGAGACTCTCTTCTTCAAATTGCACAAAGTTAAATATTTCCTTTAAAGCAACTTGTTTCTTATGAGCAGGGAAATATTTTTCAGAGAAGTAGTAAATCATATCCCAGGGACTACGCACACAACCAGGAGCAAGAGAATTAAACCATAACTTAGCATCACCCTTTAAAGTGAAAGGAAACAACTTAAGAATATAGTAATATCAATTTTTTCCTCATGAGCAAATAGGGTGGCTATATCATTCAATTTAGTAAGATGTGCCACAATAGTTTCAGATACATAACCACGGAAAGGATCAGATTCAACCAAAGTAATTAACTCAGGATCGACATAGAATTCATAACCCTTATCAGTAACAAAGATAGGTGAAGTAACAAACTTAGGATCATATTGCATTCTAGCATTCAAAGATTTTTCTTTCCAGTTGCATAATAATTTCTTAAGATCATCTCTATCCTTACAAGCAAGAAAGTCCCTAGCTACCTCTCCATCCATAACATAACCCTCAGGCATAACAGGAAGTTCATATCTAGGGGAGCTAGTCTTATCAGGTGTTTCAAAGTTTTCAGTTTCAATAATTTCATCAGTTTCAGAAATATCATCATCTTCAGCACAATCAATAGTTCTAACTCTAGAAATATATTCATCAAGTAATTAACCCAATGGCACAGTTCTATCAAGCAAAGTAGTAGCATCATAAGAATCATTCATAGTAGAAGTAGCATCATCAATAACATGCGACATATTAGAATCAATAGCAGGTGTAGGTGTCGCGAGCTTACTCAAAACAGAAGGTGGATCGAGTGCCGAGCTAGATGGCAGTTCCTTACCTCCCCTTGTAGTAGAGGGAAAAATCTTGGTTCTAGTATCTTTCAAATTCCTCATAGTGATCAACAGATATAAATCCCAAGTGACTCAGAGAATAGAGCTATGCTCCCCGGCAACGATGCCATAAAAAGGTCTTGATAACCCACAAGTATAGGGATCGCAACAATTTTTGAGGCTAGAGTATTCAACCCAAATTTATTGATTCGACACAAGGGGGGCCAAAGAATATTCTCAAGTATTAGAAGCTGAGTTGTCAATTCAACCACACATGAAATACTTAATATCTGTAGCAAAGTATTTAGTAGCAAAGTAGTATGAAAGTAACGGTGACAGTGGTAAAAGTAATAGTAGCAGTTCTGTAGCAATTGTAACAGTGGAAACAACAAAGTAACATAGCAAAGATCAATATGTGAAAATCTCATAGCCAATGGATCAGTGATGGATAATTATGACAGATGGAATTCATCATGCAACAGTTATAACCTAGGGTGACAAAGAACTAGCTCCAATTCATCAATATAATGTATGCACGTATTTCATATATAGTCATACGTGCTTATGGAAAAGAACTTGCATGACATCTTTTGTCCTACCCTCCCGTGGCAGCGGAGTCCTATTGGAAACTAAGGGATATTAAGGCCTCCTTTTAATAGAGAACCAGACCAAAGCATTAACACTTAGTGAATACATGAACTCCTCAAACAACGGTCATCACCGGGAGTGGTCCTGGCTATTCACTGCGGGGTTGCCAGATCATAACACGTAGTAGGTGACTATAACTTGCAATATCGGATCAAGAACACAAATATATTCATGGTAACATAATAGGTTCAGATCAGAAATCATGGCACTCGGGCCTAGTGACAAGCATTAAGCATAGCAAAGTCATAGCAACATCAATCTCAGAACATAGTGGATACTAGGGATCAAACCCTAACAATACTAACTCGATTACATGATAAATCTCATCCAACCCATCACCGTCAAGCAAGCCTATGATGGAATTACTCATGCATGACGGTGAGCATCATGAAATTGGTGATGGAAGAAGGTTGGTGATGATGATGGCGACGAATGCCCCTCTCCGGAGCCCCGAACGGACTCCAGGTCTGCCCTCCCGATGAAGAATAGGAGGTGGTGACAACTTCGTATCGTAAAACGCGATGAATCCTTCTCTCTTATTTTATATGGAGTTGGAGTTGTGGTCAGTGGAGGTCCAGGGGACCAACAAGGCAGGGGGCGCGCCCTAGGGGGGGCTCCACCCTTATGGACAGCCGATGGGTCCCCTCTGGTTGATTCTTTCGCCAATATTTTTATTTATTCCAAAAATATTCTCCGTAAAGTTTCAGGTCACTATGAGAACTTTTATTTATGCACAAAAATAACACCAAGGCAATTCTGCTAAAAACGTCAGTCTGGGTTAGTTCCATTCAAATCATGCAAATTAGAGTCCAAAACAAGGGCATAAGAGTTTGGAAAAGTAGATACGATGGAGACGTATCAATGCTCTCACTCATATGGTTGGTGGAGTCACTCAAATGTCTCTCAACCTCAAATAGGATATGTGGCATGCTCTCATGTGCTGGGCTAGTGGTGGTCACACTCATCCTCTCATAGGAAATACACTCAATGTCATATATGATGGAGTCACTCATCTCACTCATGGGGTAGTGGATCTCCTCACATGGCAATTGGGGCATCTCGTCATATGTGGTTGTCAAAGAGATGTAGGTGCAAATGTCTCCATGCTCAACTCCTATCGCCGCCTTGGTTGAAGGGATAGTCCCATGCTCAACCTCCTCATCCATAACGTCTCCAAAGATGAATGCCTTAGGATGTGGCAACTCATTGCTCTCCTCCGAGACCAAAGAGAATGTCTCATGTGCGGTCTCGTAGCTTGACTCGGAGTATGAGTCCCATTGGGGCGCCATCTTCATGTTGTTGAAGAGGTTCATGATCGCCGCCGTGGTCGAAGGGGATGGCCCTTGCTCGACCGTCTTGTCGCCGTCTTGTTGAAGGAGGCATATATGATGTTGCACCTTGTAGCTCGTCTCCATGACCAAAGGTAATTTCCCATGCTCGACCATCTTCCTCGAGGGTCTTCCAATGATGGAAGTGTCGCCCTCGGTTGTAGGTGGTCGCCTTGGACTTCATGTTGTTGACGTAGGCGTACTCGTGGGAAGTAGGCAAAGATGTCGTACGTCCAAAGCCAAAGATGCCTTGAGAACACTTGGCAAAGATGCCGAAGTGGTTGTCGTAGCCATAGCTTCCTCTTGGTGGTGCTTGTCTCGCGGTCTTCTCTTGTGCTCATGAATATTGGCCCTAGCTTGATGTAGAGGTTGTTGGGACTTGTAGGTTTGCGCGTGTCGAGCATCTTCATCTTGATGGTGACGTTGTCATGCTTGAGCTCGATGGTGTTCGTCGTCGTCGTGCACATGATGCTTGGAGGTGACTTCTCCTTCATGAAGATGTGGATCACGAATGTGATGATGGTCACCATGGAGATGTGGACGTGGATGAATTGCGCTTGCATCACTTGGACGCTCCGAAGATGATTGACTTGCTTGCCACTTCCTTGAAGATGACGGAGGGGAAGAACAGTTGACTAACAAGGCCCGAATCTCGTCCATCCTTGCATCGCTCTCCTCCTTTTGTGCGGAAAGCTTGTTCTCGAAGTAGTCTCTTTTCCATGATTCGGAGTAACAGATGTCGATGGCGAGGTTCTTGATGCGCTTGCGCAAGGTAGATTGTCTGCCTTGCATTGCTCGTTGTAGTTTGACGGTGTGAGTGATGGTGACATAGTTGTTCACGTCGTCGTTGTTAAAGACCGGAGATGAAATGCTTTGCCTCTCCATCACAAGACTTGAGCAAATGTGATTGGAAGAAAGGAAAGAACTATACCAAATGTACCTTACCCAATGTTGAAAATGGATCAATGATCACTCAATAATGTATCAAGGAAATAGTAGAATTATTACCGAATCTTGTCAATTCTCACACCTACACAAGTAAAGCTTTTGGTAGAGCTTGGTGAAGATAGTGGCACATTAATTTGATGCAAAATGTTAGCAAGAGTCAATAATGTTGAAAGAGATTCACAAATTCGCAAGCGAGACAAGCAGACCATAGCAATATGTGGCACATGGAAACAAACACACGGAAAGATAAATGGGGTCATGCGACCAAGGAATGAGCTCAAATATGGTATCCATGGAAAATTCTCTTGTTGCACAACTCTAGAGAGACGCTAGCACGATTGCTCAATAGGCAGATACAACACTTGTGCACAACCTATAAGAGACAAAAAATGCAACGACTTCTATCCCAAGTATGCTATGTACACTACAAAAAAAGACACATCCATGACATTTTGGGCCGAACAATTTTTTTTCTGTCATACTTATGACACTTCTATGACGATAATTGTGACAAAAAAATTATGACAGAAAATGGGATTTTCGTCCTGGGCGGGCCGGAGACGCAGCTGCATGACATTCTTTGGGCTGTCCATGATGGAAAAAACCGTGACAGAAGAGAGGGAGAGGAAAATATCAGGGAGTTCCCGGTTATAGTGGGTGGTCGGGGGCCGAGCGATGCTCGTTTCTCTCATACATGTATTCGCGTGGGTGCGAGGCGTTGGGCTCTAACTGAACCCGAGCGAGGCGTTCGCCTATTGAACCCGAGCGATTGCACTGTAGGCTACGCGTTACTGAACCCGAGTGATCGATCGATCTGGCTGTTAACTAACCCCGATCAAGCGATTCCTTCACTACTACTGCTAACTGAAGCCGATCGAACCTGTTGCCTCTTGATGAACAGTGAGCATTGTTCGGGGGTTGGATGAACAGGACCCCGTGGTAGTAGAGGCCGTTGCCGCTAGATGAACAGGACCCCGATCGATCGAGCCGGTTGGGGGTGGATGAACAGGACCCCGTGGAGGGCTGGTTGAACAGTAGCCGGTGGAGGGCTGGATGAACAGTAGCCTATGGAGGGGTGGTTGAACAGGACCCCGTGGAGAGGGCTGGTTGAACAGTAGCCAGTGGAGGAGCGGTGGAGGCTGGATGAACAGGAGCCCGTGGATGAACAGTCGCAGGTGGAGGCTGGAGGAGGTCGACGGTGGATGAACAGTTGCCCGTGGAGGCTGGAGGAGGTTGATAATGGAGATGAACAGTAGCCCGTGGAGTCCCATTTTGTGCTATGCCACACCCCTCTCGATGAACAGGACCCCGTTCCGACCTTAGCGCTCCAACACAAGTCCATTTCCTCCGTTTTGCGGTATGCCACACCCCTCCCGATCAACATGACCCTGTTTCGACCATAGGAGGTCCAAGAGAAGTCTGTATCCTCTGTTTTGCGGTACGCCACACCCCTCCCGGTGAACAGGATCCCGTTTTGACCGTAGGCAGTTGAACACAAGGCCGTTTCCTCTGTTCTGCGGTACGCCGGGCCTCATTTCAATTGGCTGTTCCGTCCAAGCCGGTTGGCTCCCGATGAACATGACGAAGTTTCTCCGTTCCGGCCCAGTCGGTTGGCTGCCGATGAACAGGACGCCATCGCTGCCTCTCCATGTACATGAGCCCTGGCCGTATGTATTCGCGAGTAGGCGTTCGAGACCCCGCCCGCATGTACGTATGTGACCGTATTTACTTTCTTGCACCCTGGCTATACATATGTGTACATGCTACGTGCGCGCCTCTACTACGACACATGCCCTTCCTTACTCGGCCACGGTTCATCACTGCAGCTTGCTGATAGACCGATAGTATGTACATACACGTTCGCGACCATAATGACAACACTACGTACACTTCGACCAGTTGGGTCCTGACTATCAGGGAGGATAAGGAGTCACTTCCTTGCATGCGAAGATGTAGCTGGTGGGTCCCAGCAGTCAGGGAGGAAACTTATTTTTCACAAAATACGATGGCCCGTCCGGTGGGTCCCTGCTGTCAGGTGGAGGAATCATTATTTTGCGCGTAATAAGGTTGCACTTCCTTGCTGCGGCCGTGGACCCAGCTGTCAGCCTCTCCACGTACAGTACTCTTTCGATGGAAGTCGTTCCTTGACCACATTGACCACGCTATCCCAAGAGCACCAAGGCAGTGGACGATGGCGAGGCCTAGGAACGGGACGACAAGGAGCCGGGGAAGACGCGACAGTGGATGCCCACGCGGAGAGGAGTACGAGGGTTAACTGGTTCGGTTGCGCTGTGAGGCTGCCGTCGCCACAGAATAACAGGGAGTGTGGGTGAGTGGAGGGATGGCCTAGCCAGCGGTGGGAGTAGTAGGGGGCGGTGAGGCCTCTACGGCAGCATAGCCGACCACGGGAGGCAGGAGCAGGTGGCACGACTGACGCTGGTTTGGGCGGTTGGAGCAAGAAGACCAGAGGTTGAAGAAGCACTATGGCCGTTGGATGGACATCGTATGGTCAGTGGAGCTAGAATCGTTCATATTGACTAAGTTGACAAAGCCCTCCATCCGTGTCAACTTAGTAGGCCCACAAGTCAGACTCCAACTACAGTGGGTCCCAGCTAGCAGGGGGAGTATTCATTTTTGTGTGTGTAATATGGAGGCACTTCCTTGCGTGCGAAGATATAGCTGGTGGGTCCAACTTGTCAGTGGGGGAACATTTTTTTGCCCGTAATAAGAACGCACTTCCTTGCATGTGAAGATGTAGCTGGTGGGTCCTAGCTGTAAGGGGGAGAAAACATTATTTTTTAGGGTAAAAAGGATGCAGTTGCATGCATGCGTCCATGGGTGTGGTGCACCCCACTGTCAGCCTCTCATGTGTAGTCATTTTCCGACGACTCTCGTTTGTTTACCACGTTGACCACACCGAGCAGAGTGCACTAAGCCGGTGGACGACGGCGAGGCCCCAGACTGGAACGCCCCGGAGATGGGGAAGACGCAGTAGTGGAGTCACAGATGGAGAGGAGTGGGAAACTTGACTGAAGTAGGCGGAGGAGTGGAGGTATGGCCTGGCTGTCGGTGGGGTAGCGTTTCGCTGCGAGGCGCGCAAAACAGCGCCGCTGGACGCCGGAGGCTGGAGCAGGCGGTCCCGGCAGCTCTGGGGGAAGAAGATGAGAGATTGAAGAAGAATGTCGGCCGTTAGTTGTAAATCCGACGCCTTGCTTAGGCTTCAACCTTTGTATTTTTTTTGCGGAAGTGCTTAGGCTTCGACCTACTGGCCCACATGCCAGCCAGTCCATTTGTTTTTTAGTCCATTTGGTGGGCTGGGTGAAACAATAATGTCGCGCCTATGCAGCCCGTTTATATATTCTGGTAGAATTTAAAGCCCATTTGCATTTTTCTCAAAATCCACGGACTTGTTGGGCTGGGAGAAAATATCATGTTGGGCTGGATGGAGAAATGTTATAAAAACATAAGCACATGATTACACGTCTATTACTGCATTGGCCAGTTAAATCTTTGCAAGCTTAAGTACGCAATCACCAGGAGTTAACTCACCAATTATATATGAACAATTATTATTATTATTTTGTAAGAACTTCCGATTTACGAAATAAAATATCATTTTAATTTGATGAATTAATAGGACGTGGGGTATTATTATTATTTGGACTAGACGTGGGACAATTGAGTTGGTTCTAGGGAAAAGTACTGGGAGAAAACTCATATTACATCGAAAAAGAAAGTGGGAGAAAATTCAGATATAGGATTAATGAAAATAAAAATAAAGGAAGTGGGAAGGTCTATAAAATGGTTGGATGAATGACAGGTTTAACGGAACCTTATGTTGTTTCTACTATATATATATGTAATAAAATAAGATATAAATATAAATATGTATACTATTATAGAAGGGAAAACATTGGTTTAGTTTTGCATTCTTATAGAAAAATAGAACCGAGTTGTGCATCGCCTTGAAAAAACAAACATAACTTGGGCTGCTGATGTTATAGACAAGCTAGGCCGGGAGTCCCAGAGGCCGCTTGATACGTGCTGGATCTAAAAAAAGTTAAACATGTCATGGGCTGCACACGTTAAATAACAAAACCTAGGCCATGGACCTGGTGGGCCCGGGACTGTCAGCCTCTCGACGAACAGTCGTCTTCTGATTCCTCTTGTTTTGATGACCATGTTGGGAACGAAGATGGCAGTGCCGCTATGAGATCACCAAGGCGGAGGACAACGTCGAGACCTCGGACCGAACGAACCGGAGTAGGGGAAGACGCAGGTGGAGGGGAGTATGATTGTTCACTTGTTCGGGTGCATGGTGGATCGGTGGAGCTACTACTGCCGGACAATGTGTGGGAGTAGACGGATGGCCTGGCCAACGCCATTGGCTATGATGGGTCACCGAGGTGTCCGCGGCAACGCCGCAACCGCTGTTTTGGAAGAGGACAAAAGATTGAACAAAATAAAGATAAACAAATGGATAGGTGGTTGGTCCGAGATGTCTGTGTACGAGACCTGCTGGGTCCACCTGAGAAGGGGAATATGTTGGGAGGAAGGAGATTCAAAGCACGACAACCCAGTGAACTAGTTACATACATAAGCAAATAGCCACTAAAAACAGGTTAATGGGTTCTTAGACGAAATATTTCAGACAAAACAGATAATTACGACACATAGGCTAATGCATGAAACACTCAGATGATAAAGGTGCTTAAACAGATAAATTACATCATCTAGACCTTCCTGGCATGCTTGATCATGACGCTGTGGTTGTCCGTGTACTCGTCGGTTACGGGAAGTAGACACACTCTCATGTCCAAGATCCGCCTGTACATGTTGTAGCATGCGTATGCGTCCTTGGTCGCGTACATTATGTAGGCTACATTCAGAGGTACCTCCCACGTGTTCAGGCCCTACTATCGTTGTCTTCTTTCATGTTAGCATAGCAGGGGTCGATGATGGTCTCGGCGAGGTCAACCATGGAGTCCTTCTCCTGCACATTGCCGATGATCTTGTATTGCTTCTGGATGTCGACAAGCTTGTTGCACCAGATGGCCAAATCGTTGCGTTCTTCCTTCTCTCTAGCATAGCGAAGGTGCAATTCATGCTGCCGATGAAACAGGGGAATGCTCCAGAACCTCTGATGGCCATACAACAGTGGTAGACGAGAACCTCGTCCCGCACGCATACCTAGGTGACGGCGATCCGCTGGTCTCTGTCAGGAGACGGCACAAGGTCTAGTCCTGCGACCTAATGCTTTCTTGTCCTGTAGGTACTGCTTGAACTCAGTGAGGCAGAGCTTCACCAAGTCCGGATCGTTGGTGTACATCACATTCAACTTGGTGCAGCCATGGGACTGAACGACGAACTCAAAGGTGAACTCCTTGATGAAGTCCATATCCAGCAGGCTCACCCCTCAGATCGCCATCGAGGTCTCTTCAAGTGAATGAGTGGGTAGGCGGCGACATCAGTCATTTTTCAGCTCTTGGGGAACTGGATTCAATAGTAAACTGAGTGTGTACAGGAGATAACAGTTACTACGCCTCTCTCGCCCGTTGCACGCCGGCAGAACATGCACCCTCGGCGCATTCAAACGCCTCCATTAAGAAACCTATTCCAGCCACACGTCGGTTCACGAGCGGGTTTGTATTGGTACTGTAATAACAAGTGCTAGTGATCACTTTACTTAAATTTAGTTACCTTTAATTAAAATTTATTCTTAAAACAAGCAATGCATTGGCTTGTTCTATCAGTGCCACATGATCAACATGCACAACAATTAGAATTATTATTTTCAGGACACACACGATCAACACATTTGTCGCACTTTTACATAGATAATACTACCAAGTTTGAACTGTTTGCTATGGTTGCTATCCTCTCCATCATCATGCCGTGTTTCCCAGCTTGCAGGATTCAGAACCAACAAATAAGATACAAATAATAAGTACAACAAAGATGCCTACACATCTCATTGATTTCCTGCTTGCAAGATTCGGAACCAACAAATAAGATACAAATAATAAGTACAACAAAGATGCCTACACATCTCATTGATCCCCAGCTTGCAAGATTCAGAAACAGCCCATTAGAGCCTTTTGATAAAGTGAATATTGGGATTAAATCCATCTTGGTTAGCTATGTCATACAACCCAATAACTTGGCTAATGCTCTTGACCATCACAACATCTGTAGTTGAGTATTCCTATTTGCATAGCACAGATAATAAAGAGCATGATTACTATAATAGTGGCACTAGTGGAAGCCAACCTGCAGCTCCACTCGATGATTCAATTCATGTCACTTTTTCTGCAGTCACCTGAAATGAAGCAAAGATTGCATCATTCAGCTAGCAATAAGTACTTGCTCTCGTGAGCTGGCAGGTTTTTCTTTAGTTGTTGCACAAAAATTGAGCAACATTAAGGTTGGCTGTCCTGCTCATGTAAGGTGCAACTATAATTTGCTTATCTTTTTGTGTAGTTGCACTAAAATAAAGTGCCATTGTGGTGATAGTGACGACTCATCTTGCAAAGGCTAATAAAATGTTGCACGAGATTACCAGCAGAATTTGATGGAGATTTTGGAAACTCCAACCATCATTTTGTGCAGTTCCACCAAAATTGAGAGATGTTGCCCACGTGACATTTTAGTTGAACTGCACAAGACACTCATTCCAAGAAAAAGTGTTTTGTGTAGTTCACCAAAAGGTCCCAATAGCAAGAAGGTGAAATGGATATCCCTATCTGCACAAAAAGATAGAAAGTAAACTATTACTGGTCAATAAGAAGATACAAAACATACACGAAATGAAAAGAAGCATCTTAATTATGTTCATGGCAATCATGCAAGGACAGTAGAAATTTTAAAATGCCAACAATGCTTCATGTTACTGGAAGCATTACGATCAACAATGACATTTGTCAAATATGGGATTACTTTAATGGTGGCATTGCTTGTTTACCAGATACAGTAAATCAATAGCAGCTAAAGAGTTGGCTTAAGGACATGGGACCATGGGAACACTAGGACACTCAGCAACGTAAAGAATCAACTTACTTATCATATCGTTGAAAACAGCAGGAGTACCGTTTGTAACACAGTTTAATTGCATCATATCACTGGAGGCATTAGATTAACAATAACACCGGTTAGACATGTCCTTAAGGTAACAGTGTGATTGCTTCATTTTACATGCGCCCTTACATTAACAATAGTAAAAAGTTGGTATAAGGACATGCGGTAGTGGATGCATCAACACAATATACCTACAAGAAGGCATAAAATGGTGATGCCGAGTTTGTTCATGCTTTGTGAGGGCAGAAAATCTAATCCTGGAGACCTTTTACCATGTGAGGGCAGCAAATCTAATCCTGGAGACCTTTTACTATGTGACGGAAGCAAATCTATTCCTGGAGACCTTTTACTATGTGAGGGCAACAAATCTAATCTTGGACATACTCTGTTGACTTGTCCACTAGCCGCCACTTTCTATCCGTTTTTCAACCAATAATAGATCCGTTCCTTATCCAGTTTGTACCCTTTTCCCTTTATCTCCCTTTTCAACCAAGAGACCGGTTGGGTATCCAGTCTCTACTACTTTCCCCCTGTTATTTCCTCTTTGAATCAAGTCCTAGATTCATGCTACGACTTTCCCCCCTTTCTTCGTAGTTTGAACCAAGTCCTAGATTCAACTGCATGAAGTAGCTTTACCTCCAATAATACTAAAAATTTAGGTGGCTTTGGAAGAGCTAATGGAAATAGAAAAAGATGCACATGCAGACACGTGGGGAGTTGGGGCACTAGAGCAATGTCGCTTTCGAAGAACTTATACCTGAGGGTCGTCGGGATGTCGGCGGCGGCAGGTCGGATCTGCACACAATACGACTGCGAGGAAGAAGGGTCGGAGGACCTCCCGAGCTGGCGGTGTGTCGGAGAGAACAACACGTGTAGAGGATCGGGACCCGTCAGCAGCTATGGATTTCCTTCCTCGACGCCGATGACTGCGTGAATGATGCACCTAGTCCTCTACACACTCCGGTCGAAGGGATCCGGCCAGATCTGTGACCAGTGGTGAGCAGAGAGAAAATGTCGCTACCGCTGTCTTGTTTAGATCTCGAGAGGATGATAGAATGAAGAGAGCAACCCTAGTAAAGCAAGCGCTCAGGCCCCTGCCTATATATATAGTGGAGTGATTATCTTTTTCTCTCCACAACAAGCATTTCAATTTGTGTACGTGGCATTAAAGAAGAGAAACTCTCTATTTAACGTGACTAACTGTACGACTCCTACTTACTAGTACTAGTATTGTCCAGTTGTGCTACCCGTCCCTCCATTCATTAAACAACCCCACGGGTGAATAAACATTCTGTACTAGTATTTATATAGAACGAAAAAGCTCGAACTATTTTGGCTTTGAGATATCGCTGGTACATTTTGACCACATTGCATCAATGGACTCAGTACTTTGAAGTAACCTATATGTATGGACACATGCACGGTTTACATTCCGGATCGCTAGCTAGAGCTGAACTGTATTTTTTTACATGTACCACATTTTTTCTTTTGGTTTTCTGCTCCATGGTGTAATTCATCGATACAAAATTATACAGTACTATGAGTAGTTAAAAGTTGAGGGCGGGGCTTTCCCCGGGCTGTACGCGACATTTTTCGTGTAGGTGGTTTGACAGAGAGCCGAGGAGGGTGAGGGAGTAGCGGATTGAACTTACTGCTGGAAAGGTAGGGTTGTGCAATTTGGCGGCGTGTTACTGCTGGAAAGACGGGGTCTTGTGATATGACTTCTCACTATAGTCATGAATTACTATGCTACGACCGGGGTGATGCCCCCCTTCCGTTCCCCACTCTAATCTGGTGCATGACACGTCCACCCGGATGCTGGCACTCCCACATGTCGGCGAAGTACGTAAGAAGGAGCAAAGAATCATGCGGTATTGATACGTCTCCAACGTATCTATAATTTTTGATTGTTCCATGCTATTATATTATCTGTTTTGGATGTTAATGGGCTTATTTATACACTTCTATATTATTTTTGGGACTAACCTACTAACCCAAGGCCCAATGCAAATTTCTGTTTTTTTGCCTATTTCAGTGTTTCGCAGAAAAGGAATATCAAACGGAATCCAAACGGAATGAAACCTTCGGGAGAGTTATTTTTGGAACAAACGTGATCCAGAGGACTTGGAGGGGACGTCAAGAAATCAATGAGGAGGCCACGAGGCAGGGAGGCGTGCCTTCCCCCCTGGGCATGCCACCCACCCTCGTGGGCCCCTCGTGGCTCCACCGACCTACTTCTTCCTCCTATATATTTCCATATACCCCGAAAACATCCAGGAGCACCATGAAACCTTATTTCCAGCACCGCAACCTTCTGTACCCAAGAGATCCCATCTTGGGGCCTTTTCCAGAGCTCCACCGAAGGGGGAATCGATCACGGAGGGCTTCTACATCAACACCATAGCCTCTCTGATGATGTGTGAGTAGTTTATCACAGACCTTTGGTTCCATAGTTATTAGCTAGATGGCTTCTTCTCTCTCTTTGGATCTCAATACAAAGTTCTCCTCGATCTTCTTGGAGATCTATTTGATGTAACTCTTTTTGCAGTGTGTTTATCAAGATCCGATGAATTGTGGGTTTATGATCAAGTTTATCTATGAACAATATTTGATTTTTCTCTGAAATCTTTTATGTATGATTGGTTATCTTTGCAAGTCTCTTCGAATTATCAGTTTGGTTTGGCCTACTAGATTGATCTTTCTTGCAACGGGAGAAGTGCTTAGCTTTGGGTTCAATCTTGCGGTGTCCTTTCCCAGTGACAGCAGGGGCAGCAAGGCACGTATTGTATTGTTGCCATCAAGGATAAAAATATGGGGTTTATATCATATTGCTTGAGTTTATCCCTCTACATCATGTCATCTTGCCTAATGTGTTACTTTGTTCTTATGAACTTAATACTCTAGATGCATGCTGGATAGCGGTCGATGTGTGGAGTAATAGTAGTAGATGCAGAATCGTTTCGGTCTACTTGTCGAAGGCGTGATGCCTATATACATGATCATGCCTAGATATTCTCATAATTATGCACTTTTCTATCAATTGCTCGACAATAATTTGTTCACCCACCGTAATACTTATGCTATCTTGAGAGAAGCCACTAGTGAAACCTATGGCCCCCAGGTCTATCTTTTATCATATAAGTTTCCAATATATTTTTACTTTGCAATCTTTATATTCCAATCTATATCATAAAAACACCAAAATTATTTATCTTATTATTATTATCTCTATCAGATCTCACTCTCGTAAGTGACCGTGACGGGATTGACAACCCCTTTATCGCGTTGGTTGCGAGGTTCTTATTTGTTTGTGCAGGTACGAGGGACTTGCGTGTAGTCTCCTACTGGATTGATACCTTGGTTCTCAAAAACTGAGGGAAATACTTACACTACTTTGCTGCATGACCCTTTCCTCTTTAGGGGAAAACCAACGCAGTGCTCAAGAGGTAGCAAGTATATATAGTGTTTATACTAGTATTACTACTCGTGTCGGAGGAGTGCGAACCACGGTAGCCTAGTGAACCAGTAGGCAATAGGCCATAGAAAACAATGTGGTGATATGGCCGTAAAAACAATGTGCTACATTCCAGTCTGTAGCATGTACAGTACTACCCCTCTTCCTCCTCGTCTCGGTTCATCGCCATCATACTTACCCCATTCCTGTGTTTCCAGTATCCTACGAATCAAAGAGGACCTTAGACTGGTTTAGGTCCGGTCGTTTTTTATAAATGTGTTATGTCCAAAATTTAATGAATGTGCTCCGGTTTCTATAAAAATAATCCGGTTTGCTTGTAGTAATTCGTGAGGTCTGAAATGTAAAGTACGCCGGCATGGTTGCATATGGTCCGTTTCGTGCATGCACTATGACCCAGATGCTCTATGTCCCACATGTCGGCGAAAGGGAGCACGTGGAAATAGCCTAGGAGTACATATAGGAGGATAAATGCGTGAAATAATATGTACTACTATGAAGCGTAGCTGC
The DNA here is from genome assembly GCF_003073215.2 of Triticum urartu. Lineage (NCBI taxonomy): Eukaryota > Viridiplantae > Streptophyta > Magnoliopsida > Poales > Poaceae > Triticum > Triticum urartu. The sequence goes on from NC_053023.1 coordinate 339,814,176, forward strand.
GGTTCGACAAGGAGACCTAAAGTGATGACAGGTATAGGTCACACGCACCCAACTAGTGGTACTAGACGTACAACTAGTTTTTCCCTAAAAAAAGAGGTACGAGTACTCAGTGCTCCTATTCTATCAACACGACTCCCATCCGACAACAGCGTCCGTGCTACATCTAGCTCTTCTCCCTCGTTTTCTCTCTTCTAAATTCTAACTCAACCGACGCGCGGTGGGCGGGGTGGGGATTTGCCGATGGTCGGTTTGATCAAATGCGGCCCCACCTCACATTGAAAATGTTAGACTGGAATAAAAATGCCATACACTAATAAAACATTAAGTCCACGAGGTGATGCACTGCTGGTTATAGGAGGCGATAAGAAAGATGCATCCATTGACGACGTCCACCTCCTTGACTCAGGGCGCCGGCCCACCGAACGGAGGCTAAGTAGCAACGGCTTTCGTGGCCAGGTCGACGTGCTTCTGAACAATGGCGTCCAAAGATTCCATCCTCTAGAAAAAATGGCAACGTCTTTCTGTCCTCGCTGGCCTTGTGGTGGCCTATGTAGACGATTTCCTCGTAGACGTGGATGTACAGGTCGACGGTTTCTTGCATGGCGAGGCGCTGCGCGGCGATCGCGACCTTGAGGTGCACATTCTCTGTTGCGACCTTCGGCTCCTACAGGACCACCAGGGCTTGAAAGAGTTCATCACCATGGAGGCCGATGAGGGTGGCAGGCAATGAGGAGCCTGGGCGCGCGGGCTGGAGCAGTATGACAAGGTCGTCTGCGCGCTTCTTGACGGTGGTGAACTTGCGGATGGAGCGGACCATCATGTCGTCCATGCGAGAGGCAAAGCCGGCATCGGCGAGGGCTACGATGCCGGCGGTCGCCAGCACCGTCTGGAAACACTGCACAGTGCGGGGCCGCAGGCCGGCATCTTGGATGATCTGGCACAGCCGACTGCCACTCGCATCCATCGCCTACATAGGTGCTTGTGGCTTCGGGTCACTTGGTCTTGGATTGGAGTGAGCAGTGTAGCGCAAAGACTAGGAGTAGATGGATTGGAGTGGTGGGGCACCTTTATATGAGAAGAGACTAGTCATTGACTACATTGTGCACATCAACCATGTGTGGGTGTGACGTGAACGACACAAGCATGCTGTACTTATTCCACTTTCTTGTTTTGAACTCGTGACTTGTAGTGATGCTCAATTTTGAATATATAAGTTTGGTTGTCGCGCCAATATATATAGCACTCCCTCCACATAGGTTTTGTCGCTGAAGTCAAAATTAGACACAAAACATGATGGTAACGGACCAGTCTACCTCCGTCCTGGTTTATTGCTCCCCGTCGTAATTGGTGCCAAAGTTTGACCATAAATTTGACTAACAAAAGGTTCATGCATGTCACCAAAATTATATCATTGAAAACTATGTTCAAATACAAATCAAATGATATAATTTTTGTTGACATGCACTAACATTTTGTCAGTTAAATCTTGGTCAAAATTTAGCACAGATTACAAAACAGACTAATAAACCAGGACCTAGGTAGTACACCAGGTCGAAGACAGTGATACTATATATAATTAACGCTAAATAAGAGCAAGGGATCACACATGTCATTTACGACTGGAATAAAAATGGCATGGACTAATAAAACATTACACAAGGCAATGTAGTGCTGGTTACAGGAGGCGAGAAGAAAGATGCATCCATCAACGACGTCCACCTCCTCGACTCAGGGCGCCGGCCCAGCGAACGACGGCTAAGTAGCAGTGGCTTTCATGGCCAGGTCGACGTGCTTTTTAACAATGGCGTCCAAAGATTGCAGTTGCTGGAAGAAGGCCAACGTCTTTCTATCCTTGCTGGCCTTGTAGTGGCCTATGTAGACGATTTCCTCGCAGACGTGGATGTGCAGATCGATGGTTTCTTGCATGGCGAGGCGCTACACAACAAGCGCGGCCTCGAGGTGCACATTCTTTGTCACGACCTCCGGCAGCTGCAGGGCCACCAGTGCTTCAAAGAGTTCGTCACCATGGAGGCTGATGAGGGTGGCAGGCAACGAGGAGCCTGGGCGCGCGGGCTGGAGCAGTACGGCAAGGTCGTCCACGCGCTTCTTGATGGCGGTGAACTTATGGATGGAGTCGACCATCATCTGGCACATGCGAGAGGCGAAGCCGGCGTTGATGAGGGCTATGATGCCGGCAGTCGCCAGCACCATCTGGAAACACTGCACGGTGCGGGGCCGCAGGTCGGCGTCTTAGACGATCCGGCATAGCTGACTGCTGCTCGCGTCCATCGACGCCATGGGTGCTTGTGGCTTCTGGGCACTTCGTATTGGTCTTGCATTGGAGTGGGCAGTGTCACGCAGATACTAGGAGTAGATGGATTGGATTGGTGGGGCGCCTTTATATGAGAGCCCAAACTACGTTGCATTCACAACGTGCTGGCTCCATTCTTCTTCTCCAACCTCTGCATGCTAATTGAATGCGGAGGCATCATTGACCGTTTAATGTTTTGGGAACTGCTACCCTTTGTCTCGTTAGCGTTCAAGCCGTATCAAAGTAAATTCATTCCAAAAAGAGACTATTTAGTAGTAGTATACTCAATATTGTGCACCGCGTCCAAGGCGGAGAGGAAAACGAGAGAACTATGCATTTATTTACGATGTAGATTCACTCATTTTGTTCCGTATGTGAGTATTTAGGGTGTAGTCACTTGTTGAAATCTCTAGAAAGGCAAATACTCCCTCCGTTTTTATTTACTCTACATATTAGAGTTGACTGAGGTCGAATTTTCATAAAGTTTGACCAAGTTTATAAAAAATAATATAAAAATTTATCATAAAAATATATATGATGTGAAAGTACATTCAATAATAATTCTAATTGTATTGTTAATATTTTTTATAAACTTGGTCAAAGTTTATAAAGCTTGACTTTTACCAAAGCTAATACGAGGACTAAATAAAAACGGAGGTAGTATTTAGGAATGGAGGGAGTAGTTCCTCCTTGTCTCATGCAAGAGCCTGGCTATATGCGTGCTCCAAGGCTCCGCACCACGCCCCAACCCTACACAAAGACTGCCACGCGAGCATTCGCAACTGCCACGTTCATGTTGCGCTTGGCTCTTTGCCTCTTCGAGAAGACGAACAATGATGTTACTACTTCTACAGTATCGAATCAACTGCTACATGTCCGTCCACCGCGTGCAGGAGGGATAGCTTGTTGTAGTAAGAAAAAGCCTGTCCTCGTCTGCGAGCCACCGCGCGCATGGACGAGGGAGAGGGCGTGTAGTGTAGTAAAATCAAGCTTCTCCTCATTGTACGAGTTGACGTGACACATTGTAGCACTGGCCCCACATGCTTGCCTCTAAACTTGGCTAAAAGACCCGCAGTGTACAATATATTTGCTGCAACCTCTAACATTTACACCACCACAAATTAAAATATATGTTCCTGTCTTGACCAGATGAGCGTGCAAACTACAATCACCAGGATGAAAGGTAGGGCCAGGAGATTATTTTAATCAAAAAATGCTTCGAGACGGCCTCATAGCATGGAGCCGACCCCACTGATTTTAAGCTTAGAGGCACGGTACACACTATCCTAGACTATGTCGCCATACCTCCCCTACACATGAAACGGCCACACGAGCGCCCAGGTTGTGCTTGGCTCTTCACCTCTTCGGGAAGTCAAACAATGATTGTACTACTGCAGTGGAGTACTACAGTATGCTTCTGGCCATCTAACACCGAATGAACTACTGCATGTCGACCGCATGCGGGAGGGAGAGCGTGTAGCGAAAGCTTCTCCAAGTCCTGTGAGCCACCACACTCATGGGTGAGGGAGAGGGCGTTGTAATAAAACTTCACCCTGTTGAACGAGTTGACACGACACATCAAAGCAGTGCACTTGATATATTTCAATAATTTGCGTTACCGATGCATTAATTACAACGCATGCATGCATGCTGTGACTTTCGTTTGGATACTTGCATGTGTTGATTTAATGCACCTTGAAGTATTATGAATATGTGACGATAAAGCTTTGTAATGCCTTGGCCCTAAAGCGAGAGATGGTTGTGCATGAGGAGGGCGAGATCATGCCGACGGACCAGGACCCGACGATGGAGCTCTCTATGGTCTCTATGGACCTCACCTTGCTGCACCGCCCCTTGTGCCTCCGCCCCTTGAAGCCTCCAATGTATGAGATTCGAATACACCTCATCGGTTCGGCTGAACGAGCAAGGTGCATGCTTCTTGATTGATGTATTGTTAGATTGATTTGTGCAGTGCAAGGGAGGGCACCTGGCCTGCGCAGACTGTCGCGACGAGCGCCCCGGGAACCAGCGACAGTGCCAGAAGTGCGAGCCCAGCGGTGGCTTCGACATGTGGAACACGACAATGGACGCCATCCTCTCCTCGGTGAGGGTGGAGTGCCCACACGAAGGCTATGGGCTCTATGTCACTTACCACAAGCTCACCGATCACCAGAGCGTGTGTCCGCTCGCGCCCTGCAAATGCCCAGTGCCCGTCTGCGGCTACGAAGGCCCGCCGCCGGCGCTCTCCCACCACATCAGCACCGTGCATCCCATGCACGTGCACAGGATCCAGTACGACAAGGTGCTCCAGCTGCAAGTGCCACTGTCGGAGCCATGACTCTTGCTGTTCGCGGAGGAGGACGGCCGCGCGTTTTCTTGGTCGGCGGTGTGCTCGACATCAGCGCGCCTATTGCTGTGTTGGTCGTCTGCATCATAGCGGGGGCATCCCCACTGGCGCACTACGCGTCCAAGCTATGGGTGAATGGCCCGCCGGGGGAGCCCAAAGGCAGGACCGACGCCGTCAAGGTGGAAATGGAGGTGACAAGCAACAAGGATCCCGGCGACATCACTGTGCAGGAGCTGACCTTCTTCACAGTTCCGCCCAAGCTGCTGGCCGGGGCTGGGTTGTCGAGGACGGTGTCCCTCCACATTCAGATTGATAAGCTCACCTCCTAAATGATTCTACAGTGCCTTATGTTTATCTTAGTAATATGCTAATATAGGGGTTAGCTCGGTCTACTTTAGCTTAAGAGATGGTGGGTTTTGGTGGCGATCCAACAATTACTTCGACATCAGATCAACAGTTAAAGTAGTTTCCAATAGTTGAACGGATATTTTGTGTCTGTTGGATATAAAGATCCTTTGGGTAAGAAGTATAACAGCTTATATGCTTGTTTGTTCAGGAAGTGTTGCATACTTGTGCGAGTTGACGCGACCCATCAAAGTAGTAGTACTACTAGTAGTACTCCCTCCGATCCTAATTTCTCCACGGATAAGTCGAGCGCAGATACCAAGGAGGGTCTGATTGTGTCTATACTTGGACAACTCACCCGACCGCGCACCAGGCAGTCGAAGCTCGTGTCGTGTTGGTGCCATGTGCGGCCTGCACATTAACCAAAACCCCGCGCCTCCAGCTTAGCCTCCGTGTTTTAAACTTCTCAATCTCAAGGCCAAGGAGCAACAGGGAACCTATGATAGAGCCAATCGGATGGTTGAGAACACTACAATTCGTAGCTACAGATGCGTGTGAGAGAGGACGAGTGCATGCGTGCACCTCTTCTCTTCCTGTATAACGTACTCCCTACCAAACACGACATGCAATGGTTAGGTCATTGCATGCAATGCTATTAATTAGCAAATAAACATTAAGTTCTCTCGTTTTCCCCTCCTTCTTGGTCACGGTGCACATTAAGTATCGAAAACTATTCAAACCTGTTCACACCAATCACAACCTAAACAGTTTCCCACATAAGAGTGTATTGGTACTCAGTTATAAATACTACTATGCCAAGATGACTGCACATTCCTCCTCAACTCCTCATCCACAAAAACAAACAAGTCATTCAGCATCCTTCCCTTGCGTCTGCCATGGCCAACGTGAGTTCTGGGTCGAGAGATTACCACCTGGGAGAGGCGAGCATGGAAGCGGAAGCACGAGAGATGTCCCGCCTCACCGCAAGAGCAGCCGACATGTACCGCCATGCGGAAGTAGAAACACAGAGGTCCCGCTGCGCCGCTGAAGCAGCATGGAGGTCCCGCCATGCCGTTGATGCAGCAGACTGGTCTGGCCGCTCCACGAATGCAGCAGAGATGTCCCGCCGCGCCGCGGTGGCTTGGGAAAATGTCTCACGGGCAAGCGACGACTCTTATAGGTGCATGCATGCGATCGTCCATAGCCAGATGGATCAGATGTCCGGCTAGGTGAGGTTGCAGGACGACATGAAAGCCTTGTTTGAACAGGCTACCGGCATCATCCGATAACTAAGGGAGGGCAATGAGAAGCTCCGGGCGGAGCGCGACCTGCTGATGGAGAAAATCCTCGGAAGTGCAGAGCAGCAGGAGGAGACCAGTGCCTTGTTGAAGAGGGCCAACATCGTCGTCAAGAAAGTTATGGACGAGAATGACATGCTCTGCATTGAGCGCCAAAGGCTAGTGGAGGAATCCATGGATGCTTTCAAGCAGCGTGTTGAGGACACGAAAGAGCTCATCGCCGCTCGCGCGGAGACTAGTTCTCGTGGCCTACAGCAACGCATCAAGAAAGTAGAGATCAGCGAGCCAAATCATTGTCTTCCTTCTTCTTTTGCCCTTGTGTATTTCAGGCATAGCCGCATGTGGCTTTTTTAGTTATCTTCCTAATTATGTAAGACAATTATTATCCACCTGTCATCGTCCTTATATTTTCATCAGTCTTGCAGTAGATGCTATATAGGTCCGTCGGATCTTACCTCAAAATCCATGCAAAATTTTGTTTTCAGATTTTCTTTTTTCTCTCTTAAATCTCTGTCGAGCGAGACATAGCCACGCTATTAAACAGGGGCTCTGGCGTCATTAATGGAGACCTTGGGAGAAAGGTGGGCAACAGATGGAGGTCAAAGGGTGCTCCTCCCGATAAGCACGCGTAGGGGTCTGATCGCACGCCTCCCGTACTCAAATAGCTACCCTGCACGGCCCTCCTAGCTAATAAAAAGGGGACACGTGGTGGCACGTAAATGGTAAATAGAACACCCACAGTTTCAATAATACTTGTGTTTCCGATTGTAACGTAACATCACTTGTTCCAAAATGACTTTGTTGATTGTTAATCTGTGTGCCTTCGCAAATCGGACAGCAAAATTACCACAACATGTTGGTGCCATGTCATGACACCAAGCCAAGTTTCATGGTTTTCATGCGTGTTTTGGATTTATAGGAATTAAAAAACCAAGTTTCTCAATGTTTCCGGCCGAGCCACGACGCCCAGATGTTTGAATTTCATTCCCATTTCTTGCATGGGACCTAGAAATTTACTCGAGGACATACATGTGATTTTTCAACAAACTTTGGTTCACTGGAGCATGTGCTTGTAGTTCAAATTTGAATTGTGCACATTAACCAGAAACTCAATTAATGTATAAAAAAGGCCAAAAGAACCCGGATAATTCCAAAATTTAACACGGCACTCATATATTTCTATGTTGCCTCTGTAAAGAAAATCAATTGGGGGGTAGCGTATATTGTTTCGTACACAAAGGTGACACGTTCCCTCTCAGAACCACGAGCATTGTTGAGAGAAGCTACGGTTTGCAAGAAGCTTATACCAAAATTTGTTCCAGTTCGGCCAATTTTTTTTACCACAACATGTTAGTACCTTGCCATGACACCATGCCAAGTTTCATGATCTTCACGCGTGTTTTGGATTTACAAGAATTTTAAAACCAAGTTTCTCAATGTTCTCGGCCGAGCCACGACGCCCAGATGTTTGAATTTCATTCCCATTTCCTGCATGGGACCTAGAAATTCACCCGAGGATACACATGTTATTTTTCAACCAACTTTGGTGCACTGGAGCATGTGCTTGTAGTTCAAATTTGAATTATGCACATTAAATGACCAGAAACTCAATTACTGTATAAAAAAGGCCAAACGAACCTGGAATAATTGCAAAATTTAACACGACACTCATATAGTTCTATGTTGCCTCTATAAAGAAAATCAAGGGGGGAGCGTATATCGTTTCATACACAAAGGTGACACATTCCCTCTCAGAACCACGAGCATTGTTGAGAGAAGCTACGGTTTGCAAGAAGCTTATACCAAAATTTGTTCCAATTCAACCAATTTTTTACCACAGCATGTTAGTACCATGACATGACACCATGCCAAGTTTCATGATTTCCAGGCGTGTTTTGGATTTACAAGAATTTTAAAACCAAGTTTCTCAATGTTCTCGGTCGAGCCACGACGCCCAGATGTTTGAATTTCATTCCCATTCCTAGAATGGGACCTAGAAATTCACTCGAGGACACACATGTTATTTTTCAACCAACTTTGGTGCACTAGAGCATGTGCTTGTAGTTGAAAATTGAATTATGCACATTAAATGACCAGAAACTCAATTAATGTATAAAAAAGGCCAAACGAACCAGGAATAATCCCAAAATTTAACATGACACCCATATAGTTCTATGTTGCCTGTGTAAACAAAATCGGGGGGGGGGGGGGGGGGGGGGGGCAGCGTATATCGCTTCACACACAAAGGTGACACATTCCCTCTCAGAACCACAAGCCTTCTTGAGAGAAGCTCCGATTTGCAAGAAGCTTATACCAAAACGTGTTCCAGTTCGGCCAAGTTTTTTTACCACAACATGTTAGTGCCATGACATGACACCATGCCAAGTTTCATGATTTCCAGGCGAGTTTTGGATTTACAGGAATTTAAAAACCAAGTTTCTCAATGTTCTCGGCCGAGTCACGACGTCCAAATGTTTGAATTTCATTCCCATTTCTTGCATGGGACCTAAAAATTCACCCATGGACACACATGTGATTTTTAAACCAACTTTTGTGCACCAGAGCATGTGCTTTCAGTTCAAATTTGAATTATGCACATTAAATGTCCAGAAACTCAATTAATATATAAAAAAGGCCAAACGAACCTGGAACATAGACTTAACTAATATCTTCTATGGGACATTTAATAAATGTCTATTATATATGTTTTCTACCCAATTCAAATTTAGTAGATATGACAGTTAACATAATCTATTACTTGCACTATAGGGGATGTTGATTCCTATCAACTACCATATCCTAAAGGTTAAAACAGGTACATAATCATCTTCTTTGTTATGCACAGTGCACTACCAACCCCTGTACGATGATGCACATTAAACTGTTGATACGAGTTTTATGTAAACCAGAGGCTTAAAGTTGATTTTCATATTGTTTGAAATTGTGTCAATAAAGACTTTTTAAGAATATTGTTTGCTGATGTTGTCGGATGTGTGTATGGAAGATGTTTTTCCCTCCCATTGCAACGCACGGGCATGTTTTGCTAGTGTATAAAAAAGGCCTAACCCAAAATAATTCCAAGATTTAATAGGGCACTCATATAGTTCTATGTTGCCTCTGTAAAGAAAATCAGGGGGAGGTAGTGTATATCATTTCGCACAGAAAGGTGACACGTTCCCTCTCGGAACCACGAGGCTTGTTGAGAGAGTCTCTGGTTTTGCAAGAAGCTTATACCAAAACTTGTCCCAATTCAGCCAAAAATTATACATATAAAAATAGGGTTTGGATTATCACGAACATCTCGCTACCTAGACCAATGTACTGTGATTTGAATTCAACATAAAATGGATACAAATATTTGAATTGGAGACCGTATGGTACATGTAGTTCATAGTGAAATATGATTACTGGTATATGGATGTTTTTTGTTATCAATATAATATTTAAATGATGGTATAAATTGACAACAATCATATTCAAATAAGGAAAATTGATTCAAATTTAGTCCATATGGTAGACGACAATATATATGTTCATAGGGTGGAGTAAAATGTTCATATATGATGGAAGATCAAAATGTAGGAGTACACCCATTATAAACCACAAGGTCACCTAACGATATATTCGAATTCAACATAACATGGATTCAAATATTGAAATTCAAGATCCTGGAATTTGTAATCATATAAAAAGGGACATGACTCTTTCTTGTGGTGGGAATTGATTTGTTTTTTGTTGTTGTTGTGGGAAGTGCGAATTGATTTGGTACTATACAAGGTAATCTTGTTCTCCCGATTTTTTTTACATTTTTCTTGTAGTTTTTTCAATGGAATTTATAGCAATATAGTAAAAGGGGACATGACTCTCTTGTGTCTAGTATGAATTGTTTTTTGTACGCATTAAGTTTGTTCTGCCGAACATGGAATCCGCGCCTTGTTATCCCGAAAGTTTCAAGCTCGAGTATCTTTTGTCTCATCTACTATGAAACTCCCGCCTCTTCAACCCGCGCTGCGCCTTGTTATCTCAAAATTTCGACACAAGTGAAAACTCCCTCCTCATACAAAATTGGTCCCGCAGCCCAGACACGCGAAATCCCCCTTCTACCCCTTAGTCGGAAATGCCGGCTCGACGTCGCCTGGTCAAAACCGGTGGGGGTATGCTAGTAACTTACCCTACATTTCGGATAAGCGCATCCCTAAGCCATGGCTCCCCTACCTTCCCCTTCGCCCCCCATTCGTACATTGAGGCTGCCAAAACCGGCAAAACCCACGCTCCTCCGTCGGCTTCCCGACCGCGGCCTAGCCGGAGACTCTATCTCGACGACGTCGTCTACTGCAACAGCTCGCCGTCCCTCAGCCACAGCACCAGATGAGGATCCATCGTCGATCTCGTCGTCCCGCCGGATCAGCCGCCCCGTCCTCCACCTCCAAGGAGCTGCCCCGGTGTTTGCCTCGTCTATCACGCGACCTCCATCCCCACAGCGCCGTCTTGACCCGCCCCACCGGAACCGCAACACCCTCACCAATTCCTCCGATGAAGCCGATGCCTACTCAGCGCCACCAAGGAGGTTCTGGACTCATTGCTGCATTTTATCTTTTATTCGATCTCACGGGGCTGTGGGTGCTTGATATCGAGCAGCCAGGGCGGGTCTCCATCGATGGCGCCGACGCCGGCCACTTCATCCATAGCGTCTCTCACCCATGTCGTTGCTTCCTCGGCAACGACTTCCACACCCGCACTAGTTACAGCTGCTCCGGCTCTTGCTCGCGCTGCTGCTGCTCCAGCTCTCGCCCGCGCTGAGGCTCTGTTCTTGCTGTCGGTCGCACTGCTGCACTGCTCTTGCTTTCGTTTGTGCTGCTGCTCTGCTCTGCTATTTCTGTTGGTCGCACTGCTCCTCCGCTCTTGCTCTCATTTGTGTTGCTACTCTGCTCTTGCTCTCGCTCGTGCTGCAGCTACTGCACAACCTCCGGCAGCTACAGGAGTTGCTGCTTTAGCACTCGCTCGCGGTGCTTCTACACGACTTGCTCTCTACTAGTGCGTTCCCTACTCGAGCGACTACTGATTTAGATCACTGCTTCTCTGCTACTAGTGCTCGAACGCCCTAAACATCTATTGCAATGCTCTGCTACTAGTTCAATCGGTTTTGACAGTAAAATTCATTTTTGACTGTAAAGTTTAGTTTCTTTAGTTAAGTTTAGAGTGAACAATATTTACAACATCTGTCGGAGCGGCCGTGGGGCGGCTGATGCGTTTTACATCTAGCACTTTTTGGTGATGTATTTTACATCATCTATTGCACATGATATTAGAGTCCCACTTGAGATTAACGTTGACTGTCTTGTCCTGCTTCAGCCTTGCCGCCGTACACCTCACCGAAGCTGCTCCAACGACGGAACTGTCCATCACAGCGGAGCAGTACCCTTGGCACCATTTCCAGAGGCCTCAGATCTTCTTCCTCGCCTCCGACAGTAACACCAGCATCACCATCCTCCACATCCAACCCAATGATGCTGAGGTCAACAAGGCTATGCCAAAGAGGTTGTACACTTGTCGCATCACTTTGTTACTCTACATTCATGTCGATCCCTCAGGGATCCTTTGCCATGGTACTACTATTCATGCATTTGGTTAGAAGGAGTGGAGCAAAGCAAAATTGGAGGGTTTTTTTCCTTTGGTGTCTCTTTCAAAGAAAAAGTGTAGGAATTTTAATATCCACTTGGATGTCCTTTTCAAATTAGTATGCATGAAGAACGGGACTGATTGCATTACTGACATAATAAGATTCTTATTTTTTTCATTTTCACGTGGTTTGACTTTAATTTGACCATGTTTCTCCATTCATGTGTTCTTCCAATTCATGTGAACCAAACACCCAGGTTGACAGAAATCTTATGTTTCCAAATGCTCTGTTTTGCACGTGTATTCCTATCCGATTCCTGTGTTTTTCCTGTCCCTGCATTTATAGAATCCTCATTTTCAGATAGGCGTCAAAGAAAACTCTGTGTGTTATGTCCTGCTCCTGTCGTGCCATCATCCACCCCACCTGAGGTACACCATCGACGGAACCGTTCACTGCAGTAGAGATTCCCCCAACAAACTTTCTTTCGTCGCCTCAGATCATCTTCCCCGTTGCCGGCAGCCACACCAACTGCATTACCATCATCGACTGAGCAGATGAACCTGAGGACTACACAGTTCTGGAAGAGAGGTTACACTCTTTCGTGTTTGCTTACGTTATACATTGGTTATTATTACTAGCTACTTTATCATTCAAACTTGAGTTTTAAAATGCCCGTGGGGCACATATCAAGGAAGCAACGAATAGTACCTGTCTACATCTGGTTCATCTGGGGTCTTCTATGTGGTCCAGGTTGGGTTGGCAACAAACAGTAGATGATCCATTGTCTATATTTTTAAACTGAAGCTATAATCTACCTGCTATCATTAGTTTTGGATCTATCCACTCGTTTTCTACCATCAGTCTTGATTTCTACATCCACCCCTTAGTCCTTACATAATCTAACTATGTTTTTTATTATGCATGTCAGTTATTGTACACAATCGTACTGAACATGTAGAGAAAAAGAGAAGACTGTTGCGTGGGAATATAATGTAATGCAGACGCCGCTCCATGGTGGGCGAAGTGGGCCACACCCTCCCGCCATTCCAGATTGTATTCCAGAGGAAGATAACTGTTCAGATGGGGATTCAAAGGGAGCCGACCACTCCTATTTACCACCTGAGGTGTTCGCTCTAACCTGGCATGTTGATTTTGGTCATATCATGCATATGGCACCTCGCATTGCTTACGTTATACATCTTATATGTCATCAGCTTAGTTTAGATTTGCTTTGTGTGAATGCCACCTGTTTGGTTTCTATATCATATATGGGAATTACGCAATGCCATCTTCTTTAGCCAGGCAACATATACGTGAATTATGCAATGCCATCCTGTTTAGCCAGTCATCGTATATGTGAATTGTATCGTGCCATATTTTTTTCATAATGTATTCCATTTGTCAACAATGTTTATACATTCATCTACTCTTCTTGTGCATCAGCCATTTGAGTCGGTCATGGGAAAATCTGGAGTGAAAACAAGATCTTTTGAGCAGTCAGTGCTACCTGTCGATGCAGATTTCTTGCTGGTTACAGATAGCTCCTCAGAGGAGGATTCAGAGAAGATGAGCAATCGTATCCCCCCCAAGGTGCATGCTCTAACTTGGCAGGGTTATATTGCTCATATCATGCATATGGTGTCCTGCATTGCCATGCCATCTGCTTAGATTAGACATGCTTTGTGTGAATGCCTCCTGTTTACTTTCTATATCAGATATGTGAATTATGCAATGCCATGTTTTTCAGCCAGTTATCATATATGTGAACTAAGCACCGCCATGTAGCCAGGCATCATATATGTGAATTATCTCATGCCATTTTTTTCATTACCTATTCCATTTGTCAACAATCTGTGTATATTGAACTACTCTTCATGTGTATCAGCCATTTGAGCCGGTTATGGAAAAATCAGGAGTGAAAACAAGGTCTTCAGAGCAAGCAATGGTATCTGCTGAAGCATATATCTTGATGGTTATAGGTAGCTCCTCAGAGGAGGATTCAGAGACAGATGACCAGTCCTATATCCCACCTGAGGTGTATGCTCTAGGTTGCAATGTTTATATTTCTCATATCATGCATATGGTGTCTTGCATTGCTTAGTTTAGACATCATATGCACAATATTGAATTCGATTTGCTTAGTTTAGAGATCATACATGCGAGTGCCAGCTGCTTAGTATATGAATCAATTATGTCAATTATATCATGCCATCCTGTATACTTAGACAACATGTATGTGAATTATTTCATCCCAACCTATTTTAGAAAGACATCATATAGTTTTGTCATGTCATCCTGTTTAGATACTCATCATATGTTGAATTATGCTATTATATCATGTTAAGTTATCCATCATATATCTGAAACTGTGTCATGCTATCCTATTTAGTTAGGCATCATATATGTGAAATTGTGTCATGCTGTCCTATTTGGTTAGACAACATATAAGCGAATTACCACATCTGTCTATCATAGACTGTCTGCATGTTCAATTTCTTTTCTTGTTTATCAGCCATTTTAATTGGAGGGGGTGATGGCAGTATCTAAGGGAGCAAAAACCCGTTCTTCACAAAAGACGGTGCTACCTGTCGATGCAGATAGAACCATGGTTGTATTGGCCCACGAACTAGCCCCACCACACTTAATAGAGACTCTTCCAGATTGCACACTTACACCGTTGGATAGAAAAACAGCTACAACCCATCTAACCCCAACCTCAGCGGATAGTAACCCACTTCTAGTTGACACAACACCATGTCCACCACAAAGTACCCCCACACGAGCAGTTTGTAAAGCAATTGTTGTGCCCAAAGCATGATGATCACCACAGTGAACCCAAAATCCACGTTTAAAGCATAAGAGCAACTATTCTCAGGTAAGATTCCGTAGCTATGGTCCATACTCCTTTGTTGTTGCATCACTATATTTACCCATACCAACTACTTTTGAATTTGAAGGATCCAATTGAAAATCCAATGGTGCAACATGTATGTTTTAAACCCATTTCTTTGACTGGATTTCTGTTCTAACTTCTTCCTCTATGTTGATATCAGTTCAGTTGTATAAACAATTATGTTCTCATGTGATGCACATTACAAGTTTTGCCAATGTTGTGTAGTTTCTCACACTTATATTCTGTCTATGCTGTTGTGTCTTAAAAATATATGAGTTTAACTGTGTCTCTATCTTGATTTGGAAACATAAACTAGAATGATATGGACAATATAGTGACCATAGTACATAGATATATGTTTGTTTCATGTTGTTATCCTGTTCACCTTACTACTGAACCGGTTTACCAAAATGAGTTTTGTATACTACATGCTAAACCTATGATGTGTCTGCTTGTTTCTCTTGTAGTATGCGAACAGAATATTGAAGAAGAGAACCCCACTATGCAATGGTAGAGAAAGTAATGCAGATAAGGTTCAAGATAGTGAGACAACCCTGTTAGTCTCTAAGAAAGGTGATAAAAATGATCTTGTAGACAGTGAGAAAACCCCACAGTCCTACGTTGATGTAGTGTTCGAGTTACTGGCCAGTACCGCTGGCACAAGCTCTTTGAACTCACTACTTGACTCACTTCGGCTTCTTCTGTTTCACGTACAAGCTGAAAGGCATCAGTCAGCTGTGCTGCGACAAGAAGCCGAAGGACTGAGGAAGTCTCTGCAGAATTCAGATGCATACTTTCTTGTGCAACATCAAGCGCTGGAGGATTTAAGCGCCAAACAAGAGAAAGTTAATAAGCTTGCTAAGCATCTTGCTAGCATTATGGGTATCCAGGATATTGTTTCTTGATCTCTTCTAAAGTGGTTTCAGTTCTAGACTTGTTTTGCTGCGGCGTTTATTTGCACAGGTCGCGAACTTTGACAACCAGTGTACGTGATATGCTGCTTTGTTCCCTATATTTGCACTGGTGGCGAACTTTGATGCCCAGTGGGTAATATGTGTAATAGCTGTGATAGCCTAGCATAAGTTGCTTGCTTATTTATTTCCTTGTTGTCTTGTTTATTTGTTTTCTTGTAGTCTGTGCAGTTCTTTTTCCGCGGTTTGCTAGTGGCCGCAATAACCTATTTTTTAAAACTAGACCACAATAACCATGGGCTACATATTTACTGTAGTGACCCTGGGCCTCCTACAGGCCATAGAAACAATGGGCCTTCTATGGGTCATAGTAACAATGGGCCTTCTACGGGCCATAGCATCAATGGGACTTCTACGGGTCGTATCATCGATTGGCCAAACATGAGCCAATAACGGACCACATTATGGGCCTTAAACGGGCTAGAATTGGAATTGTCCGTTCATGGGCCGACCATAACGGGCCGTCATTAATCGGCCGTATTTGAGGATGCTACGAAAACGGCCCAACGGATTAACGGGCCACAAATGGGCCGACTGTAACCACGAGCTGTATTTTGCCCACAAGCAGAAAGGCCAGTAACAGGCCGTAAGTAACTGAATGCTGGAAATGAGCCCAAAAATAGATGGGACATGAGAAGGCCGAAAGATAACATGGGCTTGAAACGGCCCAATGGAATAATGGTTCGTTAATGGGTATAAAGCGATATACTGTTCATTACGGGACAGTTTCACCATGGGCCATTAATGGGCCAAGAGTTACAAAGTGCCTCATATGGGCCGAAAGACTTCATGGGCCATACATGGGCCAGAAGTTACAATAGGCTGGAATCATATTGGACGGCCCAGATGACGCTATTGGGCCTGATTCGGATAGGCCGTAACGGACCCTAGGTTAGCGGGCTATAAATGGGCTATGTGCGAACAGGCCGTTAACACGCTTTCCGTGGGCTGACCCGCTATCTTTTGACCAAGTCAAACGGGCCAACCTTTTCACAGGAATGGGCCTCTGTTGGGTTGTGCCACGTGTCGACATATCATTGGTGCCTTCTGTCCAATGAGTGGATGACATCTGTCCCAACGGTGAGCCGATGCGTGTTTCCTCCAGCCAATGCTGATTTTACATGTGGAAAATCCTCATTGGTCCAAGCTCTTAAAGGGTTATTGGATCCAAACCAGAACCTGATAGCTTAACGGCGACCCATTACAGTGGCTGTCACGTGTCGGTTACTCTTGATGAAAGCACTTCCATGACACACCACTTATCGTCATGGAAGTGGACACTTCCGTGATGATAATTTTTGTATTGTCATGGAGCACTTCTACGACAGCACAGGTATGACTATCTTGATTCTATCATAAAATTGCCATGGATGTACATGCATGACAAAAAACGTTACCTAATGTGACAAACACGTATCATCACTGAAGTGTATTTTTTTGTAGTGGTATGTATGGTTCCCGATGTTTCTCTCAAGATGATCCAAGATGACCGGATATGACAATATTATATGCAATGTCGTATGATGCTATGGCTATTGCTTACAAGCTCTTTGTTCACTCTTTGCTTAAAAGCCTTTCTTTATATGTCCACTTTGCAAAATGCACAAACCAATATAGCAATTGTGTATATGTGGGAACAAGCTTGTGACACAGGAGATGGTATTATGATATCAAGATGATACCAATATGATATGGTATGTATGCAATGGAAGGGATGCTTACTAATGTGCACAAGTAACGTTGCAGTAAATACTCAAAGGCTAGTATTGGTAGGCAAGTGACGCAACATGGGCTAGGGGTTAACAATACTATGGCAAGAATGAATGTACAATGGGATACCACGATACCAAGATGATATAGAGGTTATCATTCTTGCTTATGGTTTGGGCATCAAAATGGTGAAGGTGGTCGATTTCGAATCCTTGGCGAAGTTGAGTGGTGGTGTTGTCGATGTCGAACCATTCCTAGTTAGCTGAAACACCCTAGGAAATGGAAAAAACCGTGAAATAAAATCTCAAAGGGAAATGTCACATGGTGGTAGCGGAATGCGTTGGTGGTTATGGAACCTCGACAGGATTGCGAAAGTGCAATGTTGGGTTATGCAAGTCGGACTTGAAGTCACCATCCCTAAGTAGCCGAAACACCTTAGCAGACACAACACACAACTCAAACAAGCTCAAACAAAATTGGGTTAAGTTGGGGTGGCGGAAGTGTATGGTGGGCGAGGTTATGAAAAAGGTATGGTGGTGGTTGATGTAGAAGTAACCATCCCTAAGTAGCCGAAACACCTTATAAGACTCGAATCACTGCTCAAGCAACCACTAATGCTATGGGGAACAAAATGGGTTAGGTTGCCGAAGTCGGTGGTGGCAATGCGGAAGATATGGTGGAATCCCTAGGCAAATATGCCAAAGTTCCAAACATTTTATGAAGTCAAATGATGGTCGAAGTATTTTTTGGGAAAGGGGTATGTCAATAGCTTCAAAACGAGCTAAAGAACGTCAAAATTGGACTCCAGATGAATTACTTATGGGCGAAACAAAAATCAGCTGAAGTTGGTATCTACAGGTATCCGACGTACGTAAGTGTCGGATGTCCGGTGCTCGGACGTCCTGAAGGTCCGGAAATCCGAGAGTTTCAATTCTGTTGGGTGGCACCAGTCGTCCTGTGCTTCGGGAGGCTTGCTACTTCTTGAGCTTGCATTGGTTTTTCTCTTGAAGGGGAAAGGGTGATGCAACACAGTAGAGATAAGTATTTCCCTCAGCTAAGAACCAAGGTATCAATCTAGTAGGAGAAACGCGCAAGTCCCCAATAGATGCACATGCATAGATAATCAAACACTTGCACCCAACGCGATAAAGGGGTTGTCAATCCCTTCACAATCACTTGCAAGGTGAGATCTATTAGAGATAGATAGAACTAAATAAAAGATCAAATATTTTTTGGTTTTTTTGCTTTATAGATCTGAAAATAAAAGATTGCAAAATAGTAGATCGGAACTAATATGATGGAAAATAGACTCGAGGGCCATAGGTTTCACTAGAGGCTTCTCTGTTGAAGGCAAATAACACGATGGGTGAACAAATTACTGTCAAGCAATTGATAGAAAAGCGCAAAGTTATGACGATATCCAAGGTAATGATTATGCAATACAGGCATCACGTCCGTGTCAAGTAAACCGACTCCTTCCTGCATCCACTACTATTACTCCACACATCGACTGCTATCGAGCATGCATCTAGAGTATTAAGTTCATAAAGAACGGAGCAACACCTTAAGTAAGATGATATGATGTAGAGGAATAAACTCAAGCAATATGATGAAAACCTCATCATTTTATCCTCGCTGGCAACAATTCAATACATGTCTCACTACCCCTACTTTGTCAGTGGGTGAAATCATGCAAGATTGAACCCAAAGCTAAGCACCTCTCCCATTGCAAGAAAAACTAATCTAGTTGGCCCAACCAAACCGATAATTCGAAGAGAAATACAAAGATATCAAATCATGCATATAAGAATTCAGAGAAGATTCAAATAATATTCATACATAAGCTGATCATAAATCCACAATTCATCGGATCTCGACAAACACACCGCAAAATAAGATTACATCGGATAGTTCTCCAAGAACATCGAGGACAACATGGTATTGAGAATCAAAGAGAGAGAAGAAGCCATCTAGCTACTAGCTATGGACCCATTGGTCTGTGGTAAACTACTCACGCTTCATCGGAAGGGCAATAGAGTTGATGTAGATGCCCTCCATGATCGAATCCCCCTCCGGTAGGATGCCGGAGAAGACCCCAAGATGGGATCTCACGGGAACAGAAGGTTGCGGCGGTGGAAAGGTGTTTTGATGGATGCTTCTAGTGGTTCTGGAATATATGTGAATATATAGTAGGAAGATCTAGGTCAGGGAGCCACCGAAGGGCCCACAAGGTAGGGGGTGCGCCCCCCCTAGGGCGCGCCCTCCACCCTTGTCGCAGCCTCATGGATCTTCTGACTTGCACTCCAAGTCCCCTGGGTGTCTTCTTGTGACGCCCCGAGTCCGATGCGCCAAGTGTCTTCCAGTTAGTCGCCGTCATTGCCATGCCTTTCGCTTGCGTGTTGCATATTTGCCATGTCATCATGTGCATAGCATCATCATGTTTTCAAACTTGCATCCGTCCCGGTCTCCCCATTCCTTCCGTTGTCCATTCTAAGCCCAAACACACTTGCACGCGCCCGCGGCACGTCTGAAATATTATTTTATAAGTGGCCAGAAAATGTTCTCGGAATGGGTTGAAACTTGGCATGCGGTATGGTTATGTTGTCAGTAGGTCGCCTATCAAGTTTCATCGCATTCGGAGTCCGTTTGACGCCCCAACGGTTAACTATAGCGACATTATAGTCGGTTTATTCGTAGGACGTTTCGGTCCCCGAAACTGCCGCCGGGCCACTCCTTCTCTTCTCTCTCTTTTCTGAGCCAATCAAACCATACTTGCCTCCATGGCCTTTTGTTAGACCTCCTCTCCGCACAGTTCTCAAACCCCCTCGCGCGTGCGAAAACTTCGTCGAACCTGACTCGGGCGGTCGTCACCGATGGGTCCGGATCATCCCCAAACATCTATAAAACATCTTCGGTTTCTTCTTTGACTCCCTTAAGCTATTTATTCTCGACCATCCGATTAAAATTAGAGGGGCCAACTACCCCCTAATCTAATCCCACCTGCTATATAAACAGCCTAACCCTAGTCCTAACCTGTCCCATGCACCTATTCCCGTGTCCGCCGCCGCCACTGTTCTCTCGGGATCCATCTCCGATCCAGATAGCCAGTTCCCTCCCTCCTAATTTTCAGCGCCGGCCAATCCCCACCGAAATCGAACCAACCAACAGCAGCGCTCGATCTCCCTCATCCCTAGTCACACTCGATCCCCCTCCTGCTCTGCATAGCGCAAACGATCCAAGGAGAGGAAATCCTCCTCGCGCGCCCGAAGTGGAGTTTCCTCTGGAGATCCTCTTGTACGCTCCCTCTGCTCGGCCCAGTCGTCGTTTCACCGCCACCGACAAGCTCCGGAGCGCCGACGTCCACAACCGCATCCCATGCACCTCCATCTCCCACGGCCAGCCGAGCCTCCCCGCCGCCTCGCCGCTCTGGTGACCACCTCCAGCAGGAGCCACCAGGGAACCTGCCGTTTCGAGCTCCAAGCCCTGGACGCCAAGTCCTGTCCAGCTGCTGCCTGAGCATCTCCTCTTCTCGTGCTTCCCGCGCGCTGCCGCAAGCAGCAGCGCCACCGGAGCTTCCTTCGCCATCGGGTACTAGCAGGAACGAGCCCAGCCGCCGAGCTCAAGCTGCCTCGCCCGACCTTCCTCATCGCCAGACCCACGCCATGGCCGCCGCTGCTTCCCACCACCCGGATCGAGACCAGACGAGCCACCGAGCCAGATCTCGGCGCCCTAGACCTCCCCGTCTTCGCGTGGTCCAGAGCCGTTGCCGCTCGTCACGCCGCCTTCACCAAGTCCCGTCGCCGTGCCCTGCATCCTGGGAGCCAGCCGCGCCTCAAGTCCTCATGTGTGACCGTGCCAAGTATAGCGTGGCGTTGCCCACACCCGTTGACCGCATCGGCCTCCCCTGCTTGGCTCGCACGGGCCGGCCTCGCCTGCCGTAGATCCGGCCCAGCTAGCCTGGATTCGGCCCAGAGTGCCCCTGCCAACCTCTCTCTCCACCGGCCAGGCCAAGGCCCATGGGTGAGGACGCGCCCAGCCCCTCCCCTGTTCCTGTTGGGCCAGCAAGACTCGGCCCAATAGATGTTTTTTTACCTGTCTGGGTTTTACTATTTATCCAGTAAAAACAGAATTACAGAAAAGCCCCTAGAGTCCATGCATTTAATAACTCATCAACCGTGCATCATATTAAAATGTTTTATATATGTAACTTGCTTAGAATTTTGCCTAGTTTCATAATATGCCACTTTCATCCAGGTTAAAAATGTTTAAAATGCTGTTTGTGTTTATTTTGCTTAATGCCATGTTGAAATGATTTATTTCATAACTTAATAACCATAGCTCCATTTTAAATAATCTTTATATGTAAATGGGGTAGAAAAATGCATAGTTTAACATGGTGGCATTACTTTGCTTGTTTAACAACTCTAAAATATGGTTTAGGGCAGAACAGTACCAAATCAAATATATGCATATGAGGATTTTTTCGGACTTGTTGCTTGTTGTTTCGGCCTATTCAAACTTGCCTAAATAGTTAGTTTACTTATGTTTCACCTCTTGCCTTGTTTAACAACATTTAATATTGTTGGGTACCTAAACGGGAGAACTAAATAATCGAATGTGGTGTTTCGTCAACATGCATCTTGTTACATGTTGAGTTCCACTTAACTTGTAGTGTTGTTTGTGCACTTTGCCATACCATGCATATTTAATTCGGACATGCATCATACTTGGTTGTGCATCATGCCATGTTTATGTGATGGTTGTTTACTATGTTGCTTGCTTCTTTCCGGGTTGCTTCTCTTGTTAGCTTCAGTTTCGTTCCAGAGTTGTGAGGATCCGTTCATCTATGTCCGTTTGTCTTCTTCATGGACTCGTTCTTCCTTGCGGGATCTCAGGCAAGATGACCATACCCTTGAAATCACTTCTACATTTGCTTTCTAGTTGTTCGTTCTATCGCTATGTCACGCTACCTACCACTTGTTATATCATGCCTCCCATATTGCCATGTCAAGCCTATAACCCACCTTCCTAGCAAACCGTTGTTTGGCTATGTTACCGCTTTTGCTCAGCCCCTCTTATAGCGTTTTTAGTTGTAGGTGAAGCTAAAGTTTGTTCCATGTTGGAACATGTTTATGTTGGGATATCACAATACCTCTTATTTTAATTAATGCATCTATATAGTTGGTAAAGGGTGGAAGGCTCGGCCTTATGCCTGGTGTTTTGTTCCACTCTTGCTGCCCTAGTTTCCGTCATACCGGTGTTATGTTCCTTGATTTTGCGTTCCTTACGCGGTTGGGTGTTATGGGAACCCCTTGACAGTTCGCTTTGAATAAAACTCCTCCAGCAAGGCCCAACCTTGGCTTTACATTTTCCTAACAACCTATTACCCTTCCCTTGGGTTGGCCAACCCGAGGGTCATCTTTATTTAACCCCCCGGCCAGTGCTTCTCTAAGTGTTGGTCCGAACCGAGTAGACTGTGGGGCCACCTCGGGGAAACTTGAGGTTTGGTTTTACTCGTAGGATGTCTCATCTGGTGTTGCCCTGAGAACAATATATGTGTAGCTCCTATCGGGATTGTCTGAACATCGGATGGCTTTGCTGGTCTTGTTTTACCATTGTCGAAATGTCTTGTAACCGGGATTCCGAGACTGATCGGGTCTTCCCGGGAGAAGGAATAACCTTCGTTGACCGTGAGAGCTTGTGATGGGCTAAGTTGTAACACCCCTGCAGGGTTTAAACTTTCGAAAGTTGTGCCCACGGTTATGTGGTAGATGGGAATTTGTTAATGTCCGGTTGGAGAGAACTCGACACTTGACTTAATTAAAATGCATCAACCGCGTGTGTAGCCGTGATGTTCTCTTTTCGGTGGAGTCCGGGAAGTGAACACGGTTCTTGTGTTATGCTTGAACGTAAGTAGTTTCAGGATCACTTCTTGATCACTTCTAACTTCTCGACCATTGCGTTGCTTCTCTTCTCGCTCTTATTTGCATATGTTAGCCACCATATTTGCTGAGTGCTTGCTGCAGCTCCACCTCACTACCTTACCCTACCCATAAGCTTAAATAGTCTGGATCTTGCAGGTGTGAGATTGCTGAGTCCTCGTGGCTCACGGTTACTTCCAAACAGTTGCAGGTGCCAATGATACGAGGGCAGGTGACGCAACCGAGCTCAAGTGGGAGCTCAATGAAGATCTTGATCGTTGTTTTGTTTCGTTTCCGTAGTGGAGCCTAGTTGGGACGATCGAGGATCTAGCATTTGGGGTTGTCTTCTTTTATTTTGGTTCCGTAGTCGGACCTTGATTGTACTCTGGATGATGTATGTTTAACTTGTTATTTGTGTGAAGTGGCGATTGTAAGCCAACCTCTTTATCCCTTTCTTATTCAGTACATGGGATTGTGTGAAGATTACCCCACTTGCGACTAAACCACCATGCGGTTATGCCTCTAAGTCGTGCCTCGACGCGTGGGAGATATAGCCGCATCGTGGGTGTTACAAGTTGGTAATCAGAGCCATCCCCGACTTAGGAGCCCCCTGCTTGTTTGAATTGCTGACTTTGTTGAGTCTAGAACAAAATGTTTTGAGTCTTAGGATTATATATATCGGAGAGTAGGATTGTTTTTACTCCTCAGTCCCTTCGTCGCTCTGGTGAGGTCTCTTGACGTAGAAGTTTTAACTTTCATGTCCTCAAATTTCACGATTTTTTTAAGGATCACACGGGTATCTTGGAATCGTTCCGATATTCTTATGAACATTGTTCTTGGTTCTCCTGACATTTAGGGGTTGTGGAAGTGCCCCGAGGAGTTGAGCTCCGAGGTGTTGTCGTCACAATTTTATCGTTGCAGTTCTGCAATACCCGAGTTTCACCGATATCAAAAATCTCTTTTATGCAGTTGTTGGTGACATAACCTCGACGCCACCCAGTACCGGGGTGGGAGTTTGGGAGTATTGCCATAACTCGTATAACAGATGCTTTTCGAAGGATGAGGTACATGATTTCCGAAGGTTTCTTGGTTATGTGTTGAAGGATGGATACAGCTGGATGTAGGTATTGTTAGTTTGGGTGAGATTTATGCTTCCCCTATATCCCCAACACCTGATTGCATAACCAGAAAGTTTTGGGAGTTTATAAGTGGTAATTCAAGTATCACATAGGATATCGTTCCAACAGATACATGATACGATATGGGGTCTATAATATGTTTGTTCCGGCTTATTCTGCAAGCCAATCCTTTGTTTTGTTTTGTTTTGGTTTGTGGTATTCGAGTTGCTTCAATGTCAAGTGTTGATTCCATACCTCATTCTAAGCGGTGTTCTCATATTTATATGGGAATACTAATCCTTCTTGATCATCGAGTTTGTCATCTCAATTTATTCTCAACCGGTGTGCTCCTCTTCAAGTGGATCCGATCATTTTCAACATCTGCAAGATCAACTCAAAGTCTTCTCAACGTTATTTGTTTCATACGTCCCAAGTTGCCTTTGTTTTTCCTGCCCTCCCACCCTTTTTCTTCGAGGACTCATATTTCTTAATAAAATATCCATCTTATTGATGGGAAGTCTCTCCATTCTTTTCCGTCAATGTTCCTATCTGGTGATTCTCAGGAAGATACTAATGGAGCTTCAAGCTTATTATTCTTCGTTCTCTTTTCTTCTCCGGGGGTTTAAATTGAAGCTTTGTCGGTCATATCTTTTCCTTGTTTCAAACGTTTCCTCATGTCGGTGCACCTCTTAATCATCCACTTCTTGGTATTCAATTGTTTCGGAGTGTTGAAGATATCTCAGAAGATTCAAGTTTCCATTCTCTATTCGCTCAAGTTCTTTTGAGGATATTATCTCATTCAAGCCATTTAATTCAACCGGCGCAATCTCTCTTTTAAATCATTCAATGGTGTTTTTTTGAGTAGGCCCTAACCCACAGGTCTTTTCCCAGGATCTTACCTGACTCTTCTATTTTTCCCGAAGCTATCCTCAAATTCTTTTCAAAGTTTGACATAAGAATGAATTATCATTAGTCATATGTGTTTCTCCAACATCTTTCAAATTCTTTCATCGTTGGCTCAACCTCTTCGCTTTTGATTCTCCCAGAGTGTCTAAACAATTCTTAGTGGTGGTTCTCGTCATCATTCTCAACATTTGAAGACCGAAGAAGAGTTTCTCTGCAATCATATCCATTCTCTTGAAGATTCTTGGTGCTAGCTTTATGCGATGCTCTCATAATTGTTTTTGATTGTGAGAATTCTTTTCAACCATCTGGAGCAATTCAGGAGTCTTTTCAGTTTGATTCTCCGAAGGCCATCATTTCAGGTTTATTCATTCCAGCTTTCAGCTCTTGTTCTCCAAATCTTACCGATGCATCGCTCAATTATCCTCTAATCAGTTCATGATCTCTTCGTTCTCATGTATCTAAATTCCCTCAAGTATCTTCATTCGTTTTCCAATTCTTCCCGATGAATTGTGTCTTTGCTACTTTCATTTTCAATTCTTACGGTGGTCCATTCAAGATTTCTCTTCCTTCATTATCATATCAATTCATTCGTTGTTTCCAAATCCCACCGGTGGTTCCATCAATACCTTGTCAAGTTTGCACTATATCTTTCTTAATCCTTCTCAACGAGAATAAGTAGTATGCCAAATCCGTTTCTTGTCATCAATTTAAATTGGTGAAGGATACGCATAACATAATTCTTATTCTTGCTTCATCCAAATGATGGATTCATTCTTCCGGAGTTTGTTCACGATGAGTAAATTCTTGGTTCCAAGTTGCTTCATCTTTTCTTTTCTAGAGTTCCAAGCTTCCCGCTTTATCTCATCACAAAGACCCATCTAAATCTTTGCAAGGATTCACCTTGTGTTTTCAACTTCTCTTTCTTTTTATCATCCTTATTACCGGAGTTCTTCATGGAGGCTCTACATGGTGGTTCGTCAAGGATTTCTTTTCATCCTTCAATTGTTCTTCAAGATTTCTCTTGAAGTTAAGATCTGCCAACTTTACTCTAAAATAAACAAGGTATTCAATACATGTTTTGTTTTGAGGAGTTCAAGCATTCCTCATCTTGCATTTCTAAGTGCAGTTCTTCCTATCTTATCTTTTGAGGTGGTGTTATGTCATTCTTGACAATTTGAGTTCGTATTTCAAGATTCACATGTTGTCAAGAATGAGATATTTTAAACCACCAATCTCTTCATTGATGTTATCTTGTGCCATGTTTCACCTAAAGCCTTCCCCAAGGAATGTTGCTATTGTGGTGCTTATCAATGATCCAAGTTTTTTTTTCTCCTATCCTCTTGGTGAAAGAAGTTTTTCATCACCTTGGTGCTCTCACTCAAATCAATGGCTTCCTTTAGTGGCCGTTTGTCACCTCATAATGTTGAGATGTTTCCATAAGCCCACTACAAGCTTATTCCTTTCGTTGTTGGTTTTCCAACAACTCCGTTATAAATTTCTTGGAAGGGTGCTTCCCAAGCTCAATTGTGGCAGAAGCTGGCATTTTCTTCTCCATTCTGTTATTCCAAGGATCTATTTTCTATTCCTGCTTCCGGAGGCTTTGTGATGTTGCTCTTTTCTCTCATCATCTCGAATGGTGAGGATCGTGTTCTTTTCGTGCTTATCTATTTAATCAAAGTGTCGTGCCATCTTTTCAAGATCTTCCCATCCTGTCAAGTGGTGCCTCCCTTCTCAACCGGAGTGCTGTCTGAAATCTTTATTACCCACTGTGCCATTCTTTCAATAGTTCTGGAGGCAGTGTGTTGTTGATTTCGTCAAATATCATCCAATCTTCCCAAGTTCATGTTCAATTCCTCCCATTTACAGTCGAAGTGTTGTCCAAATTATATCATTCTTATTCCTTCGCTATCTTGTTTTAATCGGAGTGTTGTGGCTATAATTCCTCTTCTAACCGGACTCTCATCCAAGTGCTTTCATTTTGCCAAGCTCATATTCTTTACCTTCCATGTCCAACCGGGGTGTTGTCGTAATTGATCCTTATTGTTCCTTGTACATCTCATTTCATCCGGAGTGCTTGCATGTACTTCTTGTCCATTGCAACCCTTTTTCTTATGTCTTTCAACCTACAAGGTTCTAGTAATATTCCTTGTTCCTCTTTTCTAATGGAGTGTTTTCAACTTTGTTCATATTTGTTGTATTCTTTCTTTCAATTTGTTCAACCTTGTAAGGTTATTTGGTTTCACTCATTTGTTAAAAAGCAACTTAGTTTTACCTTTTCCCCTTCCTCTTCCGTTTCCCCCGGTGCCATCCTAGATCTCGGGACGAGATCCTCTTGTAGTGGTGGAGTGTTGTGACGCCCCAAGTCTGATGCGCCAGGTGTCTTCTAGTTATTCACCGTCGTTGCCATGTCTTTCGCTTGCGTGTTGCATCTTTGCCATGTCATCATGTGCATTGCATCATCATGTTTTCAAACTTGCATCCGTCCCGGTCTCCCCGTTCCTTCCGTTGTCCGTTCTGAGCCCAGACACACTTGCACGCGCCCGCGACACGTCTGAAATATTATTTTATAAGTGGCTGGATAATGTTCTCGCAATGGGTTGAAAGTTGGCACGCGGTGTGGTTATGTTGTCAGTAGGTCGCCTGCCAAGTTTCATCGCATTCGGAGTCCGTTTGACGCCCCAACGATTAACTATAGCGGCATTATAGTCGGTTTATTCGTCGGTCGTTTCGGTCCCCGAAACTGCTGCCAGGCCTCTCCTTCTCTTCTCTCTCTTTTCTGAGCCCATCAAACCCCCTTGCCTCCGTGGCCTTTTGTCAGACCTCCTCTCCGCACAATTCTCAGCCCCCCTCGCGCGTCCGAAAACTTCCCGAACCCGACCCGGGCAGTCGTCACCGATGGGTCCGGATCATCCCCAAACATCTATGAAACATCTTCGGTTTCTTCTTTGACTCCCTAAGCTATTTATTCTCGACCGTCCGATGAAAATTGGAGGGACCAAATACACCATAACCTAATCCCACCTGCTATATAAATAGCCTAACCCTAGTCCTAACCTGTCCCATCCACCTATTCCCATGTCCGCCGCCGCCACTGTTCTCTCGGGATCCTTCCCCGATCCAGACAGCCAGTCCCCTCCCTCCTAATTTTCAGCGCCGGCCAATCCCCACCGAAATCCAACCAACCAACAACAGCGCTCGATCTCCCTCATCCCCAGTCACACTCAATCCCCCTCCTGCTCTGCATAGCGCACACGATCCAAGGAGAGGAAATCCTCCTCGCGCGCTCGAAGAGGAGTTTCCTCTGGAGATCCTGCTGTACGCTCCCTCTGCTCAGCCACATTGTTGTTTCACCGCCACCGACAAGCTCCGGAGCACCGACGTCCACAACCGCATCCCATGCGCCTCCATCTCCCGCGGCCAGCCGAGCCTCCCCACCGCCTCGCCGCTCTGGTGACCACCTCCAGCAGGAGCCTCCATGGCGGCTGCCGTTTCAAGCTCCAAGCCCCGGACGCTAAGTCCCGTCCAGCCGCCGCCCGAGCATCTCCTCCTCTCG
Source organism: Triticum urartu (assembly GCF_003073215.2). Classification (NCBI taxonomy): domain Eukaryota; kingdom Viridiplantae; phylum Streptophyta; class Magnoliopsida; order Poales; family Poaceae; genus Triticum; species Triticum urartu. Next base: position 339,843,169 of record NC_053023.1, read on the forward strand.
TGCTTCCCGTGCGCCGCCGCAAGCAGCAGCGCCACCAGAGCTTCCTTCGCCATCGGGTACTAGTAGGAACGAGCCCAGCCGCCAAGCTCAAGCTGCCTCGCCCGACCTTCCTTGTCGCCGGACCCACGCCATGGCCGCCGCTGCTTCCCACCGCCCGGATCGAGACCATACGAGCCACCGAGCCTGTCACATCCCTAGTTTTGGTATGCTCTAGGCTAGCCCTTCATGTGTGCATCATGTTTAAAATTCTCAGAAACTTGAAATGGGGATGATCAAACCCTAGCATCAAAAGGAATTCAACTAGGTTCAACCAAAAAAACATTTTCAATAAACCCAAAGTGCCTCAAGAAAAGTTCATGATTTTTGGTTAAGGTAGAAACCTCTGCCAAAAATGATGAATATATTTCTAGGACATTTTTGGATTTTTGAATTAACTCATATTGTATTTGACTTGGGGTTATAAATTCCTATAAATACTGTTATAACTCCAATTATTCTGAAAAATATTGTGGGGCTTTGGGCTAGTCCATATTGCATCCACAAATAATTTCAGAAGCAACAAAAATGGTTTAGTATTATAACTAAATCAAAACAGAGCAAAATAAATAGAAAACTGTAACAGAATTAGAAAGAAAGGAAAGGAGAGTACCTGAGCCACTTACCTGGCCTGCCCTGTGCAGCCCATCACTGCTGCAGGCCCAGCCCACCAGGGACAGCACTGTCTTCTTCCTCCTGCAAGGAGGAGAAGCAGCTGCATGCCTGGCACCCAGCCGAGCCGTGACAGCCTTGCTTACCACCTCACGGCATCTCGGTGCTTCCAGCCGTGCCACGGAGACGCCCTCGTTTCCCTTTGCCTCTCTCCTCTCTCACATCCCCGTCTGACCCTCTCTCTCGCACATCCGAGCGGCACCGTCGCCGCCGCTCGCCACTGCCGCGCCCTGAGCCACCCCCTCGTCTCCCCGACGCATCCACCGGCTCCGCTGCGTCGCCCTGAAGCTCTCCGCCAACGAATACGATGCCGGAAGCCTGTATCGTCGTCCTCGACCTCGTCTTGAAGCTCTGGCCACCGGAAATCGCCGTCGTCGTTCCGGCCACACCAGATCTTCCCCGAGCCGCTGACGACGCCCTCGAGATCACTGTGAGCTCCTCCGCCTTTCCCCCTCCTCCCTGAGCTCGTTCCCGTCCTCTAGCCGCATCTTCCATGGAAGCCGTCAGCTCCTCGCTGCCGGCGATGACGCAGACGCTGCCATGGGCACTGCAGCCCGTGTCCGAGCACACCAGTGTGCTCAGCGCGTCTCCACGAACCCGTAGCCACCAGTATCTCCCCCTCCCATGCTCTCTAGCCCCGAAACCATCTGCTCCCGAACTCCAGCCGCCGCCACGAGCTCGCTTCCGGCGAACTCCGGCCACCCCGCGCCCATCCGTTGGTTCCCCTGGATGCGCGCGGGCACGGGCTACCTCTTGTTGTCCTCGACGCATCGATCCGTCGCCTCTGGCGCAACTCCGGCAGACGCCGCCGCGGTTTGAGGTCGCCGCCAGCCAAAACTCCGGCGTGCTGACGGTCAACGTCGTTAGCCGCTAACATCTCCGCTAATTACCCCCTGGTGACACCGACTACTGGGCCCCACACCTAACTAACCCCAGAGTTATTTTTTGTTTAGTTTAGATTAAGACGGCCGGCCCCACACATCAGTTGACCATGCCACGTCAACGTTGACCTGGCCCCACAGGTCAGCCTCTATTCCTGCCCCATTACACTGACGCGTGGGTCCCACTGGTCAGGTTTGACCAGGGGTAGCCCAGTTGACCTGCTGACCGCAGGCTTAGGTCATGCTGACGCAATAAGATATTTTCTGGATTTAATTTATTTCAGAAAATCCAGAAAATTGCCTAAACTTCAAAAAATCATAGAAATTCAACCGTAACTCCAAATGAAATAAATTATATATGAAAAATTATCAGAAAAATTCAAGGAATCCATCTGTATCATTTTCATGCATGTTAGATCAACTTAAGGCCACTTTTTAGGACAAATCAAATGAATGGTATTTAAATAACCACATGTGGAGTTTGAATTTGAACTTTGGGTTCAAACCAACTTCATTTAATTGTGTTGCTAGTTGCATTAGCTCAATCAACAACATATTGCCATGTCATTATCATGCATCATGTTGTGCATTGCATTGATTGTGTTCCTTCTCTATTGCCGGTGGTTGTCCCCTCTCGATAGACGTTGTACCGATGCTGTGATCATTGACACTGATGAAGACCACATGATATCTTCAGAAGTGCCAGGCAAGCAAAACCCCCTTGTTCATTCTGATACAATCCCACTCTCTCGCTCCTGCTCTCTTTTACTGCATTAGGACAACAGTGATTCAACTGTTACATGCTGCGGTAGCTGAACCCCTTTTCCTCTGCATGACCTGTCATTGCCACAGTAAATAGATGAAACCCACTAGCATGAGTAGGAGTTGTTTGAGCCCTGCTGTGCCTACTCATTCATGCTTGTTTGTCATGCCTGCTACTGCTTAGAGTTGAGTCAGGTCTGATTCATCGGGGATGAATTGGAATGGTGTTGAACATGTCCTACTATGTGTGAGCTAAGTGTGTGAACATGATTTGGTAAAGGTAGCGATGAGAGGCCATGTAGGAGTACATGGTGGGTTGTCTCATTGCAGCCGTCCTTAGGAACCGAGTTCTGTGTTTGTGATCCATGAACAGTTACTACCACACATTGGAATGCTTAAGTGCCCCTCTCGACTTATTAATCAACCTGATCTCTGTCCAGGAGTTGCAACTAGTTTCTGGTGTTTGCAGGTAGTGTTAGTAGTCTACCAAGTGGTACCCGATACAGGTGGGCTTGGGACAGACTAGGCACAGTGGCACGGTGTACCAAGTGGCACCCGGATGGTGGGCTTGGGAACCCTGCTCACATCGTTGGGGCCGTGAGTGACACCCCGACCGGATCTCCTTGCGAATGGAACCCGAATAGGCGATAAACCTGGACTAGAGACTTGTTGGTTAGTCAGGTCATGGCCGACTCCCTCGCCTGGCTTCCGCTTGAAGGTTGCCGAGGTATATGACGTGTACAGGGTGATAAGTGGTGAGAGCGTGTGTGAAGAAGTACACCCCTGCCGGGTTATCATTATCTATTCGAATAGCCGAATTCCTTGGATATGGAAACTTGGACCCCTTGCATAGTTCATAGACAAGTGAAAGTGGATACTCTAAAATGCGCAAGATAAGCGTGAGTGCTATGGATGGCGTTTTCGTAGGGGAACGGGAGCGGATCCATAGTGGTGTATTGGTATGGTGAATTTGTGGACTCGTTTGCGCCACCTCAAAAGAGTTACTTGCAGTCGTAGTTCAGGTTAGCCACTGATTCAAAGCTGGCTTGCTGCAGTTAAAATCCACCACCCCCTATGTTGATACCGATGCATATGTAGATAGTTCTGATGTAAGTCTTGCTGGGTACATTTGTACTCACGTTTGCCTATTTTATGTTTTTGCAGAGAGACGTCAGTCTCGCTAGTAGTTCCGCGTGGACTTTGACATTTAGCTTGTTACCTCAGCTACGATCTTGTACCTTGGGAGGGTCTTGTAGATAGTCAGGCTTCTCAGCCTTCTTCATTTGTAGTTGTCTATACTTAGACAAGTTAAGCTTCCGCATGTGCTTGTTGCTTGTATGCTCTGTATGTTGGGTCATGAGACCCATGTTTGTAATATCTCGCTCCTCGGAGCCTAGTGAATAAATACTTGAGTCGTAGAGTTATGTTGTGATGCCATGTTGTATTTACACATGTCGAGCATATTGTGTGTATGATTGAAATGCTTGGTATGTGTGGGATCCGACAACCTAGTTGCTTATCCTTGGTAGCCTCTCTTATGGGGAAATGTAGTCTTGTGCTTCCATGTGCCATAGTAGTCCGCTACAGCCCGGTTCACCGGAGTCCTGCTAGCCCAGCACTACTGCTCAGGACACTTGACTGGCCGGCATGTGTTTCACTTCGTTCCTATGTCTGTCCCTTCGGGGAAATGTCACGCGGTGACATCCGGAGTCCTGCCTAGCCTGCTACAGCCCGGGTCACCGGAGTCCTGTTAGCCTAGTGCTACAGCCCGGATTCACACGCTGCTGACTGACATGCTCGATGTTGATTCATGTATGGCTGTTCCCATAAGTTAGTGCCACTTTGGGTTCACGACTAGTCATGTCGGCCCGGGTTCTCTGTCATATGGATGCTAGCGACACTTTCATATACGTGAGCCAAAAGACGCAAATGGTCCCGGGCCATGGTATGGCGACACCCGTGGGAATACCGTGCGTGAGGCCGCAAAGTGATATTAGGTGTTACAGGCTAGATCGGTGTGACTTAGAATCGGGGTCCTGACAGCTTTGGTATCAGAGCCTGACTGCTTGTAGGATTACCAAGCGAAATTGGTCGAAGTTGAGTTTAGAAATGCTTTAGTTATATAAGGGAATTGATTGTGGAAGGGAACGTAAGGCTCTTTTTACTCCTTTATCCTCATGACCTTCTGATCTGAGTCATCTTATATTTCTACGGGGTTAAGAACTAGGCTTATCTTCTATCTCTCAGGATGACGTGTTACTAAACCGTAGTTGCCTAGGATTGTTGAGTTCAAGCACCAGTTCAGTTTCTACTACCTCCGTGTGATGACAGTTGATCTCAGAATCTTGATATTGTGATGTTGAGTGGTTATGCCACCATTTTGCAGGATGTCTCAAATCTTCTTGAGCATTTTCAGCCGTTATGCTGTCCGAGTCATCCCAACTCTCTACATAGTCTGATGCATTTGCAAACCCTTTCTTTCCGTTCCCGATGTCCTTTTCGGCCAGATTAAGCACACTACACGGTCTGTGAGGTACTCCATTGCCTCGGCGTATATGTTGGAGCTATTATTATGACCCTAGGTGTTTTAGGGAGTCACCTAGTAATCTAGCCATGTTTTGTGTCCCGGTGTGATGATTCTGGCCACCATTCTTGAAAGCATCCCGTGATGCCATTTAGTAGTAGGCATTCTACTCCTGGGTTCTTGAACCCGAGATTCACTCTACTTACCTCGTGTTGATAGTGTTGCTCGTACCTTTAGGATATTAGTAACCTTTGCGATAGTCCTCGAGGTCTGTGGTATTTCCTTCTTCCAAATACCATGAACCATTATGGCAGAAGATCTTTGAACCAATGATCACAACAAGAGTGCTCTTGATGAGGTCTCCATTCTATGCTGTGACTTTGCCAGTTCTACCTTTCTGCATGGATTTTCCGGAAGAAATATGTTGAGCTCTATTCGACATACTAATCTATGCATCCACAACTCAGAAAATTATATGTTCCTTGAGTTGTCCCTCTTTAGTTGTACTTTGGTCTTTGTCTATCAGTTGATAGTCAGGAGTAGCTGTGCATTCGTGTTATCAATGCCTTTTATTCTTGTGGTCCGTCAAGCCATTCTATTCAGAATGACTAGGAGAAACAAACTCCAGTACCTCATCCATATCCAGGATTGGGTCAAAGTAGTTGTATTCCGCAGATCAAAATGCAACCCAGCTTTTGACTCTCTTCTACCTTGGAGTGTTGCTCTCTTTATGTCAGGATTGTCATGAGAATTGCACCACCTCTTATGTATTCTTGACGCAGTGATACTTCTCACCATCATCATTCATTCCTCGGTTTCTGTGTTATTGTAACCGGGAAGCCGACAAGTGAATCATAGTGTGTGAAATCTATGCTCCCAGCAATTCCGTTGCTTGGTAGTTAATTGGACAATAACCTCATTCTTAGCATGTTGATTATTGAATCATCACCCTAAGGTTGATTGTGCTACCTAGTCCTTATTTCCGGTGCACTCTTCGATCAATGAGTTAGGATTGTGTCAATCCCTTGCTCGTTTGACCATATCGTCTTGCCCTAAAAAGCAAGATTGTTCCCTAGCTCAGTAACATATCGGTGGTTTGTGATTTTTTGAAAATCTTCTCAGAAGTGTTACCAGGTTGTCACCTGACCGCTATGTTGAGCTCGTGATCGAGTTGGTTTCTTGTAAACCAGCCATTCTCCAAGAAATCTGTGTCGGTTACCCCCTGAGCTAGTTGGTTAAGCTAAACAATAACTTGGAGAGTTGGAAGATAAAAGCTTACCAGCTTAGCTCATTTCAAGGGATATATTTGCGTGTGTTGAAGATAGGTGATATCTTCATCGATTGATCCTCGTGATCAGTTGATCTATTACCTTGTCAAAACTTTGACTTGAGTATGGGCTATCGTCAAGTAAAATCAGAACCAATGATATTCATAATGTTGTCTTACTCTTGGTTGACCCCTCGAGCATGCACCATTATATCTTTTGGGTCTGACCAACACTATCATCTTGTTCATGTAGTTGTGGAATTCCATCTATATGGAAACCTGGATGAATTGTTGTTGAGCCCATCGACAACATCCTTGTCTCCTCCTTGATTCATGTTGAACATCAAGCTAGTGTTGGAAACTTTTGTAAGCATTATCTTCATGTCCCGTTTATGAAATACCTGTTTGGTGTAAGAAGTGACTTTCTCCAAGTTCACGTGCATTAGGTGTAAGTTGTCGCCATGAATTTGAGAAAGGTTTGTTTCCTCTGGAATCATCCCAAGTTAGTCACGCATATGTGCGAAGTACATCATGGTTTGATAGGTTGGCCGCCTTCACTCCATATGTGTCCCTAGCACACCAAGCCACTGACTGATTTGTTCTAGGAAAAGGAGTTAAGTGCTAATCCATGGTAATGCACAAGACTTCGATACCCCCGATGATGGTTCCCCACTTGAACACGGTAGTGTTTTATTATAAGACTACTACGTGGTCATGCTTGTCTTGGATAGCGTGTTCACAAGTTTGTAGCAGAACCAGCTCATGTTTTGGAGCTTGCTATCGTAGTTCATTTCCCGAGAATCTTGCAACGTCATCTCGTCGAATTGTGTTGCAAACTTTCATTTTTCTTTCTAGACTTGATGAGTCTGGAATATCCTAACACCAACCAGATCTGAATCTCAGGCAGATATGATGGTTGGAACATTTCTCAAGAACTATAATATTGGTCTCTCTGTAACCCGGTAAAGTGGATGTCGTGGCCAACACACCCGGCTGGAGGACTAATTATTGTAGTATCTTGATTGAGAAAGTTGGCCACCTCCCCATAAGGATTTCGTAGGATTATTCCAATAGTTGTTCCTTATGGATTTTTGTGTTCCTGAAGTCCGACCTTTTACTTGATGTCCTAGATATCAAACCATATCTATGAATGGATTACGCTAGCACATCAAGGACAACATTATAAGCGGAGTGCTAAATGTCTCTCGGTCGATCATCCAGATTCTGTTTCCTTAGCCTCGCTAAGGGGAAGTCTGAGAAGGTGTTATCTTCCTTTGTATCCACATTGTCCATCACTATTCATCATGGTAGTAAGATTTGATGCCAGGATCCTCGACACGGATGTTGGTGGAACCTTGATGAATATGGAAATGCTCAAGTTCTTGAGAGCACGAGCAAGCAAAATCATCCCTTGCGTTGTCTTCAACAAGGTAGTCCACATCATCCATTCTAGTCCGAGTATACCATCCCTTAGTACTCCGCCAAACGATTGTTGTGATTGCCTTAGGCTGGTATAAAGAGTTTCAATGATCTCATAATCAAAAGTAATTCTTTTTGCCACTTAAGGGAATGTTTCTGCGAGTCACCTTCCTTAAGATGTCTCGCTATGGTATCATGGCAACTCAACTCCTCGCTACGTTGACAACCGATCACCACCTTCCAGAGTGTGGAATTGTTGTCTACCTAGTGAACCCTCGTCATCTGTTCCACTCCATCCCTCTAGATGTGTGCTTCGTGTCTCATCTCGAGAGATGTTGCTATGTCTCATTCCATGAGCTGATCCTGAGTTGTTCGATCTTCGAGAAGATCGATCCTTCTAGAGTTTTTCCTTTCCTCTCGTTGTCATGTGGGTTGGAGTTCTCAGAGCAACACATCGAGACAAAGATGGTGACCAATTCAATGTTCTTATGAAGTGCCACCTGGATCGTGAAGATTATGTTAATTTGCGTTCCCCCTTCATCCTACCCTATGCTTGAATCTCGGGACGAGATTCTTGTTTAGTGGGGGCGAGTTGTCACATCCCTAGTTTTGGTATGCTCTAGGCTAGCCCTTCATGTGTGCATCATGTTTAAAATTATCAAAAACTTGAAATGGGGATGATCAAACCCTAGCATCAAAAGGAATTCAACTAGGTTCAACCAAAAAAAACATTTTCAATAAACCCAAAGTGCCTCAAGAAAAGTTCATGATTTTTGGTTAAGGTAGAAACCTCTGCCAAAAATGATGAATATATTTCTAGGACATTTTTGGATTTTTGAATTAACTCATATTGTATTTGACTTGGGGTTATAAATTCCTATAAATACTGTTATAACTCCAATTATTCTGAAAAATATTGTGGGGCTTTGGGCTAGTCCATATTGCATCCACAAATAATTTCAGAAGCAACAAAAATGGTTTAGTATTATTACTAAATCAAAATAGAGCAAAATAAATAGAAAACTATAACAAAATTAGAAAGAAAGGAAAGGAGAGTACCTGAGCCACTTACCTGGCTTGCCCTGTGCAGCCCATCACTGCTGCAGGCCCAGCCCACCAGGGACAACACTGTCTTCTTCCTCCTGCCAGGAGGAGAAGCAGCTGCGTGCCCAGCACCCAGCCGAGCAGCTACAGCCCTGCTTGCCACCTCACGGCATCTCGGTGCTTCCAGCCGTGCCACAGAGACGCCCTCGTTTCCCTCTGCCTCTCTCCTCTCTCACATCCCCCTCCGACCCTCTCTCTCGCACATCTGAGCGCCATCGTCGCCGCCGCTCGCTGCTGTCGCGCCCTGAGCCACCCCCTCGTCTCCCCGACGCATCCACCGGCTCCGCTGCGTCGCCTTGAAGCTCTCCGCCAACGAATACGACGCCGGAAGCCTGTATCGTCGTCCCCGACCTCGTCTTGAAGCTCTGGCCACCGGAAATCACCATCGTCGTTTCAGCCACACCAGATCTTCCCCGAGCCGTTGACGACGCCCTCGAGATCACTATGAGCTCCGCCACCTTTTCCCCTCCTCCCTGAGCTCATTCCTGTCCTCTAGCCGCATCTTCCACAGAAGCCGTTAGCTCCTCGCCGCCGGCGATGATGCAGACGCGGCCATGGGCACTGCAGCCCGTGTCCGGGCACACCAGTGTGCTCAGCGCGTCTCCGCGAACCCGTAGCCACCAGTATCTCCCCCTCCCATGCTCTCTTGCCCCGAAACCATCTGCTCCCAAACTCCGACCGCCGCCACGAGCTCGCTTCCGGCGAACTCCGGCCACCCCGCGCCCTTCTGTTGGTTCCCCTCGATGTGCGCGGGCATGGGCTACCTCCTGTTGTCCTCGACGCGTCGATCCGTCGCCTCTGGCGCAACTCCGGCGGACGCCGCCGCGGTTTGAGGTTGCCGCTGGCCAAAACTCCGGCGTGCTGACGGTCAACGTCGTTAGCCGCTAACATCTTCGCTAATTACCCCCTGGTGACACCGACTGCTGGGCCCCACGCCTAACTAACCCCAGAGTTATTTTCTGTTTAGTTTAGATTAAGACGGCCGGCCCCACACATCAGTTGACCATGCCATGTCAATGTTGACCTAGCCCCACAGGTCAGCCTCTATTCCTGCCCCGTTACACTGACATGCGGGTCTCACTGGTCAGGTTTGACCAGGGGCAGCCCAGTTGACCTGCTGACCGCAGGCTTATGTCATGTTAACGCAATAAGCTATTTTCTAGATTTAATTTATTTCAGAAAATCTAGAAAATTGCCCAAACTTCAAAAAATCATAGATATTCAACCGTAACTCCAAATGAAATAAATTATATATGAAAAATTATCAGAAAAATTCAAGGAATCCATCTGTACCATTTTCATGCATGTTAGACCAACTTAAGGCCACTGTTTAGGAAAAATCAAATGAATGGTATTTAAATAACCACATGTGGAGTTTGAATTTGAACTTTGGGTTCAAACCAACTTCATTTAATTGTGTTGCTAGTTGCATTAGCTCAATCAATAACATATTGCCATGTCATTATCATGCATCATGTTGTGCATTGCATTGATTGTGTTCCTTCTCTGTTGCCGGTGGTTGTCCCCTCTCGATAGATGTTGTACTGATGTTGTGATCATTGACACTGATGAAGACCCGATGATATCTTTAGAAGTGCCAGGCAAGCAAAACCCCCTTGTTCATTCCGATACAATCCAACTCTCTCGCTCCTGCTCTCTTTTACTGCATTAGGACAACAACGATTCAACTGTTACATGCTGCGGTAGCTGAACCCCTTTTCCTCTGCATGACCTGTCATTGCCACAGTAAATAGATGAAACCCACTAGCATGAGTAGGAGTTGTTTGAGCCCTGATGTGCCTACTCATTCATGCTTGTTTATCATGCCTGCTACTGCTTAGAGTTGAGTCAGATCTGATTCATCGGGGATGAATTGGAATGGTGTTGAACATGTCCTACTGTGTGTGAGCTAAGTGTGTGAACACGATTTGGTAAAGGTAGCGATGAGAGGCCATGTAGGAGTACATGGTGGGTTGTCTCATTGCAGCCGTCCTCAGGAACCGAGTTCTGTGTTTGTGATCCATGAACAGTTACTACCACACATTGGACTGCTTAAGTGCCCCTCTCGACTTTAATCAACCTGATCTCTGTCCAGGAGTTGCAACTAGTTTCTGGTGTTTGTAGGTAGTGTTAGTAGTCAACCAAGTGGTACCCGGTACAGGTGGGCTTGGTACAGACTTGGCACAGTGGCACGGTGTACCAAGTGGCACCCAGATGGTGGGCTTGGGAACCCTGCTCACATCGTTTGGGGCCGTGAGCGACACCATGGCCGGATCTCCTTGCGGATGGAACCCGAATAGGCGATAAACCTGTATTAGAGACTTGTTGGTTAGTCAGGTCGTGGCCGACTCCCTCGCCCGGCTTCCGCTTGAAGGTTGCCGAGGTACATGACGTGTACAGGGCGATAAGTGGCAAGAGCGTGTGTGAAGAAGTACACCCCTGCAGGGTTATCATTATCTATTCGAATAGCCGAATTCCTCGGATATGGAAACTTGGACCCCTTGCATAGTTCATAGACAAGTAAAAGTGGATACTCTAAAATGCGCAAGATAAGCGTGAGTGCTATGGATGGCGTTCTCGTAGGGGAATGGGAGCGGATCCATATTGGTGTACTGGTACGGTGAATTTGTGGACTCGTGTGCGCCACCTCAAAAGAGTTACTTGCAGTCGTAGTTCAGGTTAGCCACTGATTCAAAGCTGGCTTGCTGCAGATAAACTCCACCACCCCCTTTGTTGATACCGATGCATATGTAGATAGTTCTGATGTAAGTCTTGCTGGGTACATTTATACTCATGTTTTCCTATTTTATGTTTTTGCAGAGAGACGTCAGTCTCGCTAGTAGTTCCGCGTGGACTTCGACATTTAGCTTGTTACCTCAGCTACGATCTTGTAACTTGGGAGGGTCTTGTAGATAGTCAGGCTTCTCAGCCTTCTTCATTTGTAGTTGTCTATACTCAGACAAGTTAAGCTTCCGCATGTGCTTGTTGCTTGTATGCTCTGTATGTTGGGTCATGAGACCCATGTTTGTAATATCTCGCTCCTCGGAGCCTAGTGAATAAATACTTGAGTCGTAGAGTTATGTTGTGATGCCATGTTGTATCTACACATGTCGAGCATATTGTGTGTATGATTGAAATGCTTGGTATGTGTGGGATCCGACAACCTATTTGCTTATCCTTGGTAGCCTCTCTTATGGGGAAATGTAGTCTTGTGCTTCCATGTGCCATAGTAGTCCGCTACAGCCCGATTCACCGAAGTCCTGCTAGCCCAGCACTACTGCTCAGGACACTTGATTGGTCGGCATGTGTTTCACTTTGTTCCTGTGTCTGTCCCTTCGGGGAAATGTCACGCGGTGACATCCGGAGTCCTGCCTAGCCTGCTACAGCCCGGGTAACCGGAGTCCTGTGAGCCCAGTGCTACAGCTCGGATTCACACGTTGCTGACCGACATGCTCGATGTTGATTCATGTATGCCTGTTCCCGTAAGTTAGTGCCACTTTGGGTTCACGACTAGTCATGTCGGCCCGGGTTCTCTGTCATATGGATGCTAGCAACACTATCATATACGTGAGCCAAAAGGCGCAAACGGTCCCGGGCCATGGTAAGGCGACACCCGTGGGAATACCGTGCGTGAGGCCGCAATGTGATATGAGGTGTTATAGGCTAGATCGGTGTGACTTAGATTCGGGGTCCTGACAGAGCCGGATCCCTGCGCCCTGACCTCCCCGGCTTCGTGTGGTCCAGCGCCGCCGCCGCTCGTCACGCCGCCTTTACCAAGTCCCGCCGTCGTGCCCTGCATCCTGGGAGCCAGCCACGCCTCCAGTCCTTATCCGTGACCGCGCCAAGTACAGCGAGGCGTCGCCCGCACCCGTTGACCGCATCGGCCTCCCCTGCTTCGCTCGCACGGGCCGGCCTCGCCTGCCGTCGATCCGGCCCAGCTAGCATGGCTCTGGCCTAGAGTGCCCCTGCCTGCCTCTCTCTCCATCGGCCGGGCCAAGGCCCATGGGTGAGGACGCGCCCAGCCCCTCCGCTGTTCCTGTTGGGCCAGCAAGACTCGGCCTAGTAGATGTTTTTTTACCTGTCTGCATTTTGCTATTTATCTAGTAAAAAACAGAATTACAGAAAAGCCACTAGAGTTCATGCATTTAATAACTCATCAACCATGGATCATATTAAAATGTTTTATATATGTAACTTGCTTAGAATTTTGGCTAGTTTCATAATATGCCACTTCCATCCAGGTTAAAAATGTTTAAACTAATGTTTGTGTTTATTTTGCTTAATGCCATGGTAAAATGATTTATTTCATAACTTAATAACCGTAGCTCCATTTTAAATAATCTTTATATGTAAATGGGGTAGAAAAATGCATACTTTAACATGGTGGCATTACTTTGCATGTTTAACAACTCTAAAATATGGTTTAGGACAGAACAACACAAAATCAAATATATGCATATGAGGATTTTTCCGGACTTGTTGCTTGTTGTCCCAGCCTCATTTAAACTTGCCTAAATAGTTAGTTTACTTATGTTTCACCTCTTGCCTTGTTTAACAATATTTAGTATTGTTGGGTACCTAAATGGGGGTGAACTAAATAATCGAATGTGGTGTTTCGTTAACATGCATCTTGTTACATGTTGAGCTCCACTTAACTTGTAGTGTTGTTTGTGCACTCTGCCATGCCATGCATATTTAATTCAGACATGCATCATACTTGGTTGTGCATCATGCCATGGTTATTTGAGGGTTGTTTACTCTGTTGCTTCCTTCTTTCTGGGTTGCTTCTCTCGTTAGCTTCGGTTTCATTCTGGAGTTGTGAGGATCCATTCGTCTATGTCCGTTTGTCTTCTTCATGGACTCGTTCTTCTTCCTTGCGGGATCTCAGGCAAGATGACCATACCCTCGAAATCACTTCTATCTTTGCTTGCTGGTTGTTCATTCTATCGCTATGCCGCGCTACCTACCACTTGTTATATCATGCCTCCCATATTGCTATGTCAAACCTCTAACCCACCTTCCTAGCAAACCGTTGTTTGGCTATGTTACCGCTTTTGCTCACCCCCTCTTATAGCACTTTTAGTTGCAGGTGAAGCTGAAGTTTGTTCCATGTTGGAACATTTTTATGTTGGGATATCACAATACCTCTTATTTTAATTAATGCCTCTATATACTTGGTAAAGGGTGGAAGGCTCGGCCTTATGCCTGGTGTTTTGTTCCACTCTTGTCTCCCTAGTTTCCGTCATACCGGTGTTATGTTCCTTGATTTTCTATTCCTTACGCGGTTGGGTGTTATGGGAACCCCTTGACAGTTCGCTTTGAATAAAACTCCTCCAGCAAGGCCCAACCTTGGTTTTATATCTGCCTAACAACCTATTACCCTTCCCTTGGGTCGGCCAACCCGAGGGTCATCTTTATTTAACCCCCCCGGGCCAGTGCTTCTCTAAGTGTTGGTCCGAACCGAGTAGACTGCGGGGCCACCTCGGGGAAACTTGAGGTTTGGTTTTACTCGTAGGATGTCTCATCCGGTGTTGCCCTGAGAACGAGGTATGTGCAGCTCCTATCGGGATTGTCGGCACATCGGGCGGCTTTGCTGGTCTTGTTTTACCATTGTCGAAATTTCTTGTAATTGGGATTCCGAGACTGATCGGGTCTTCCCAGGAGAAGGAATATCCTTCATTGACCGTGAGATCTTGTGATGGGCTAAGTTGGTACACCCCTGAAGGGTTTAAACTTTCGAAAGCCGTGCCCATGGTTATGTGGAAGATGGGAATTTGTTAATGTTTGGTTGAAGAGAACTCGACACTTGACTTAATTAAAATGCATCAACCACGTGTGTAGCCGTGATGGTCCCTTTTGAGTGGAGTCCGGGAAGTGAACACAGTTCTTGTGTTATGCTTGAACGTAAGTAGTTTCAGGATCACTTCTAGCTTCTTGACCGTTGCGTTGCTTCTCTTCTCGCTCTTATTTGCGTATGTTAGCCACCATATTTGCTTTGTGCTTGCTGCAGCTCCACCTCACTACCTTACCCTACCCATAATCTTAAATAGTCTTGATCTCGCGGTTGTGAGATTGCTGAGTCCTCGTGGCTCACGGTTACTTCCAAACAGTTGCAGGTGCCGATGATACTAGTGCATGTGATGCAACCGAGCTCAAGTGGGAGCTCGATGAAGATCTTGATCGTTGTTTTGTTTCGTTTCCGTTGATCAGTAGTGGAGCCCAGTTGGGACGATCGGGGATCTAGCATTTGGGGTTGTCTTCTTTGATTTTGGTTCCGTAGTCGGACCTTGATTGTACTCTGGATGATGTATGTTTAACTTGTTATTTGTGTGAAGTGGCGATTGTAAGCCAACCTCTTTATCCCTTTCTTATTCAGTACATGGGATTGTGTGAAGATTACCCCACTTGCGACTAAACCACCATGCGATTATGCCTCTAAGTCATGCCTCGACACGTGGGAGATATAGCCGCATTGTGGGTGTTACACTTCGGGTCCAAGAAAAATCATCATGAAGTTTTATTCCATTTGGACTCTGTTTAGTATTCCTTTTCTACGAAGCTCAAAAACAAGGGAAAATAGAAACCGGCACTAGGATCTAGGTTAATAAGTTAGTCCCAAAAATAATATAAAATAACATATTAATGCATATAAAACATCCAAAACAGATAATATAATAGCATGGAACTATAAAAAATTATAGATACGTTGGAGACGTATCAAGGCTCTGAATGTCTGGTAAACGTCCATCATCAAGTTGGTCGGGGTCAACTCGAGATCCGAGATTCGGGACGCGATTTTGGGTGGAAATTGGGGATTTTGGGGTCAAAATTGATGAGATTTCATGGATGGAAAGTGTGGAAACTTGTGGAGATGCTAGATCCACTTGAAACACAACGAATCCATGGATCAAAATCAACAAAACATCATCAAACCAACAAAACACAAACAAATTTGGGGCTATTTTTGGTGGGGATTTTCGAAATTGGGGAAGAACACAACAAAATTAGGCTAGAAAAATAGTGGTAGGGGCTCCAAATTCGTGATCAACCTTGGCTCATGTCGGTGCAACAAACCCCAGGTGTGGTGCCCTGACTATAGACAGGCTTAAGAGCAAGGTTGCAGCATCCAAGACCAGACCAAGAAGAAGAGATCAGCTCTTTGAGAAATCAAAGGACGGATCAAGAGGACCAAGACAAGCTAAAGGAGCAAGACATCACTAAGGAAAAACCTCCCTTGCCAGGTAGGCGAGCCTGGCGTTGTCGAGATTGCTCCAAAGACAAGTTTCAAGACCACCCCCGCAAGCTTGCCGGGGACGCTGAGGGCAGATTGCCCCGCCAAGGCTTCACCGCTCCACCTCACAGCAACGCAGATTGTCCCAAGTGACTAATTGGCTGTTATTTGCCACGTGGCGACCATCTCCGAAGGAAGTCACCTACAAATGACACCCGTCCAGGGACGTGTCACGCAGGCAAGCGAAAAGGTGGCCAAACGACACGGCCAGGCTTGCCTGGCTATGCTATGATGTGACACTGAGCGGTGCATTCAATGCACCTTGTCCTGTCTGCAGAGTTAGGTATGATAACACTATTTTCTATGTAATCAGTCCGCAAGGACTGATTTGCCATTGTGGTGACCCCTTGATCTATAAAAGGAGGGCCGTGGCAACCTTAGAAAGGATTCAGACCCTTGTACACTCATACGCGCATAGCTGCTCTCGCCCCGAGGAAACCTTGCCGGGGTAGAGCGTTGCGTCTCCATCACGGTCTTCTCATAAATCCACTAAAGCAGGAGTAGGATTTTATGCCTCCCCGCGGCACGAACCTGGGTAAAAACTGCCCGTGTGATCGCTGCCGTGCTGTTCTGCACCCTCCGCTCTTTGTGCAATGTGCTTTTCCCCCTGCTGAACCACAAGGGGCCGATGGCCCCATAGGTGGATGTGTTTTCCCACGACATCTTTGGCGCGCCGGGTAGGGGGAGCGCTTGCGCGAACCCGAGAGTGTAAGCAGCGTGTCATCTACGTCGTCATTTTCTTCATCAATGGCTTCATCATCCATGGCGTCGAAGAAGAAGCCCGGTGCTGCAGCTCACACGTCCACCTCGAAGTCCCCTTCACACGTGGCCGCCGATGCCGTGGGGGCTACTGGTACGTGGATGCTAGTGAGACGTGGCCGGCGCAGGCGGCGTCATCACCACTCCCCCTGTGGCCGAAATGGGAGCAGGAGGCACCGGAGTAGGACAGCGACAACAACATTCTAGCGGCCACGCTCCACAGGGTGTGGGTGGAGATATCATTCTGGCTCCGCCTCTCCACCTCACCGAAGGATGCAGCCACATCGATGGCACTCTCTTTGGGGCGAACCGCAACCCTATGGCCACCCCCGCTGCAGGTACGGCTATAGGACCCGCTCCACCCCCAGGATGAGCTGGCCGAGCCGATGCGCCAAAAGGGGCCGCCGTTCCCCAAGCGCATCCACCTCATCACCACGCCACCCTGGTGACTGGCTCACGACAACGAGGGCACGGTGCTGCCACTACCGGCATCGTCATAAGCCTGGCGACATTACGGTCTACGTCGTCGTCCATGCCGAGCACTGCATCGGAGGCCATGGCGCGGGCCCAACTCCTGTTGAGATTCCCACCAGCGGCTGATCAGATGGATGAGTGGAGAGCCACCATTCAAAGCTTGATTGGTTTCGCCGAGGCAGGAGGATCACAGGGAGCGGGCCCGTCACGGCCTCCACAGGTGGCCACAACGGCCCGAGCCGCTGGCCATACTGAGGGGGCCTCTGTCGGTGTCAAAACCGGCTGATCTCGGGTAGGGGGTCTCGAACTGTGCGTCTAGGGTCGATGGTAACAGGAGACAGGGGACACGATGTTTACCCAGGTTCGGGCCCTCTCTATGGAGGTAATACCCTACTTCCTGCTTGATTGATCTTGATGAATATGAGTATTACAAGAGTTGATCTACCACGAGATCGTAATGGCTAAAACCCTAGAAGTCTAGCCTATATGATTATGATTGTCTCTGCCTCTACGGACTAAACCCTCCGGTTTATATAGACACCGGAGGGGACTAGGGTTATAGAAAGTCGGTTACAAAGAAAGGAATCTTCATATCCGAACGCCAAACTTGCTATCCACGCCAAGGAGAGTCCCATCCGAACACGGGTGAGAGTCTTCGGTCTTGTATCTTCATAGCCCATCAGTCTGGCCCATGTCCAACAGGTTGTACGCCCGAGGACCCCTTAGTCCAGGACTCCCTCAGTAGCCCCTGAACCAGGCTTCAATGACGAGGTGTCCGGCGCACAGATTGTCTTCGGCATTGCAAGGCGGGTTCCTCCTCCGTATACTCCAACAAAGTCTTCGAACACAACGAACGTGTATGGATCTGCAAAACAAGTACCACACACCACCGCAGAGAGTATAATATTTCACGAGTCCTATCCGCTGACAACTTTTTTGGTAACGTTATATTACGTCCCTGCCCGGTTATTATTTCGAACCGTTTTCCGGCCTGCCGCTCCATATTTCGAGATGCGGTTTTATTGGCATGTCTTGTCAAAGTAGAGATTGTGTCCCCTTATTGTGGGATTCTCATCAATACGGGTATGGGTAATCCAACCGCGCCACCAGCATGGTCCCTAGGGAATAGGCAAATTTTATGACGAGTGGGGAGGCACTTGATATTCACTGCCTTTATAAGGAGATAAGGATTCACCTCTTTCACCCACACCTTCTCTCTTTCCGCCTACCCACTCTCGAGCTCCAATGCCCAAGTTCTCATCTTTTCTGCCTCAAGAAAGAACTTCGACCATGTCCGGAGTGCAGGGCAAGTGGATGGCCTCCACCGTCAGGGAGAAGGACATCACCCAACTTCGGGTGGGCGAATATTTGGCCAAGGAGGTCGCCCATCGGCTTCCGACCGAGGGACAGATCGTCCCTACCTCGAAGCCCCATGAGAGGGTAGTTTTCATCCCCCACTTCGTCCGCGGGCTGGGATTTCCACTCCACCCCTTTGTCCGCGGGCTCATGTTCTACTATGGGCTGGATTTCCATGATCTGGCCCCAAATTCCTTCCTCACTATCTCGGCATTCATCACTGTGTGTGAGGCCTTCCTCCGCACCCAACCCCACTTCGGATTGTGGCTGAAGACCTTCAATGTGAAGCCGAAGGTGGTGGGCGGCCAACACACAGAGTGCGGAGGCGCCATGGTGAGCAAGATGTCCAACGTCCCGTGGCCCAAAGGCACCTTCGTGGAGACCGTCAAGGGGTGGCAGAAGTTGTGGTTCTATGTCATAGAGCCCCGTGAGACTATCTAGGCCACAGCTCCCGAATTCAAATCCGGGGCCCCAATGCGTCTTACCTCCTGGCAAGAGAAGGGCCTAGATTGGTCCTCGTAGGATGAGCTAACAACGCTTCAGACACGCATCAGGTGCATGAAGGACAAGAACGTCAAGCTTGTCGATGTGTTTCAGGTGATGCTAGTTCGCAGGATCCTTCCATGCCAGAGCCGGGCTTGCCACCTATGGGAGTTCGATCCGGCCGAGCACAAGACCTTGCAACGGTTCTTCGAAACTATGCATGAAGATATCTGGAAGGTGCTCTTCAAGGCCAATGAGACATGGCCGAAGACAACCGAGGACCGTGGGCACGGCCTGGCCCATCCCGCCAGTTTGGTAAGTTTTCCGTGTTTCAAGGTATATCCCTTACTTGCTTACTCAAGGAGGAATTCCGAACTTCCCTATTTGTTTTTTCAAGGTTGGACGAAGAAGGCGGAGCGGATTCAGTGTCCGGCTCTGCTGCCCGAGGAACCAACCATCCCGCTTCTGACAAAGATGCTGGTTCCGGCGCCCTACAAGGCGTCAGAGAAGAAGGCCAAGGGGACCAGAGGTGGCGTCCGTCCCAAGGGTACTTCGGATATGGTGTCCGAAGACGCCGAAACTCACTCCTCTGCTACTGAAGATGACGAGGAGGAGGAGGAAGAAGAAAGCAACTCCCCCCTCCATGAGGGGGAAAGAAGAGGGCGGCCTCCACAAATCTGGAGGTGGAGGGGTCCAAGAAGGGGAAGGTCTCCCTCGCGGATAGCTCCGCGTGGGACGTCGACAACAGCCCAGAACGGCGCCACCGAGATAAGCCCAGGATGATTCATGAGTATTCAGAGACCCTGACGCATTCATATATCAGCCTCTTTACTTCGTAATTTTAACATGTGGAATCATGCACTTACAGTCCGGCTCATTCCGCCCTCAAGCGATCCTCGTCTTCGGGGAACTCGCTGGACCCGAAGGTGATGGACAACGGGTCCCTTCTGGCGGCCTCCTCTCCCAGGGCAATGGATGACACCGAGGTGTTGTCCCGAAGGATCCCAGACTAGGGAGAGATGCAGGAGGCCGTCAGGGCGGCGCCAGAGGGCGAGACCTCGGCCACCGGACACATGGGGGAGTAAGATCCCCATGGAGACTGGTGATGGGGGCCATGTCCAATTCGGCCCCCAGCCGAATACGACCCCGAAGACCTATACGGCTCCAGAATCCAGCAAGTAGCCTCCTTCGTCTGAAGGAGGTGTGCCTATTCCGCCGGTGACCTCTGTCCAACCAGAGGCACCAGATACTCTACTGGAAGCACTGCGAAGTGCTTCCATCATTGAGGAACACCGTACCCTCATGGGTGCGATGATTGAGAAGATTCAGTCTGCGAAGAGCGGACTGACCGAAGCCTGCGGAAGCCTTTTAACAGGCTTTGAGGTAAGCAATGCAATTTGTGAAAAGAAATTCACAGTATAGAGAGTAGCCCCTGAGACTTTGTCCGGTGTTCGGAAAGAAGAGCCGGACAGAGGATCAAATAGTTTTTCGCAGGAGACTAACCAGATATGTCTATGTGAATAAGTAGGCGTCGCTACTAGCCGCGACTTCTCAGGCTGCCGAAGTTCCCGGACTAAGGCAGGGTCTAGAGCGGGCCGAGGAATAGCTCAACCGAGTGAAAAAGCAGCTGGAGGACAAGCAGGGTATGTAATGACCTATTCAGATATGGCAAGATATGAATTGCTTGTGTTGATCGTATGATAATTTGTAGGAGCGGTGTCCGAGGTGGAAACCCTCAAGGCAGCACTGGCAGAAGCCTAGAAGAGGGCGGCAGATGAACATGCCGCCCACGAAAAGCACGAGGCCAGGGTCGGTGAGTTCCAGTAGGAGCTACAGGACGCCGTGAAGAAATACAAGTCCTTGGAGCGCAAGAATGCGGATCAAGAGTCCAAACTTGCCAAGGCTCATCAAAGTGCACAAGAGGCCCGGGTCGATGCCCAGGGCGCCCTCCAGGAAATCCAAGAGGCCAAGAAAATTGCGGCGGGTAAGGATTTTATTATGCAGAGCAAGTATGTGAAGAAGAGATATCTCTTGCTAACCCGAATTTGGAGTTCTCCAGGGGCGTTTGCGGATCCGCCACACAGTGTTTCTGATGCTGCAGAATTCTTCCGAGCCGAAGAGGGGAGCTCGACGGAGAAGCTGTTCTGGTCGCAATACCTTGCGCCAGAACATCCGGTGCCCTTTACCGACCAGCTAAAACAGCTAGTCGAGTTGCATAGGGTGGCCGAACTAGCCATGAGGGATTTAATAATCCGGCTGTGGCCTGCAGAAGCTATACGCGGCAGCTACTTCGGACTCGTGAAGCGGCTGGTCAATGCCTGCCCTCGGCTTGACGCCATCAAGCAGTCGGTCTGCATAGAAGGTGCGCGGATGGCCTTCGCCCGTGTCAAGATACAATGGGCGAAGATGGACGCCGTCAAGCTCGCGACCGAAGGACTGCCCGTGGGCAAGGAGCACCGCACGCCCGAGCGGTATGTTGAAGATGTTTTGAAGGGATCCCGCATTGTTGCGGAGCAATGTGCTAAGGACATTATTTTTGAATGAATACATTCATGTTATCCCGTCCTGTATGATGAAAACAAGGCTGGTATGTAATATAATGCTTTGCTGTTTATTATTTAAAGTTTTACCTCCTATGCGTCTATTTTATCAAGTGTGAGAGTTGGCCAGTCGTCGGCTTCAACCCCCACGTAGGTAGTACGGGGGTGCTTGGGATGAATCTAAACACTCTTTATCCAAGAATTTGGTCCTTGAAGGAGGTGTTTAGCGCAACGAACTAGGCAATCAGACTATGTGGCTTTATCACTGTCGGTGTCAAAAATGGCGGATCTCGGGTAGGGGGTCCCGAACTGTGCGTCTAAGGCGGATGGTAACAGGAGGCAGGGGACACGATGTTTTACCCAGGTTCGGGCCCTCTTGATGGAGGTAAAACCCTACATCCGGCTTGATTATTCTTGATAATATGAGTAGTACAAGAGTTGATCTACCACGAGATCAGAGAGGCTAAACCCTAGAAGCTAGCCTATGGTATGATTGTATGTTGTCCTATGGACTAAAATCCTCCGGTTTATATAGACACCGGAGGGCGCTAGGGTTACACCGAGTCGGTTACATGGAAGGAGATCTACATATCCATATTGCCAAGCATGCCTTCCACGCCAAGGAGAGTCCCATCCGGACACGGGACAAAGTCTTCAATCTTGTATCTTCATAGTCCAACAGTCCGGCTGTCCGGATACCCCCTAATCCAGGACTCCCTCAGCAGCCCCTAAACCAGGCTTCAATGACGATGAGTCCGGCGCGCAGATTTTCTTCGGCATTGCAAGGCGGGTTCCTCCTCCGAATACTTCATAGAAGATTTTGAACAGATGATCGTGTCCGGCTCTGCAAAACAAGTTCCACATACCACCGTAGAGAGAATAATATTTCCACAAATCTGATCTGTTGACGTACCCCGTAGCATGGCATCACACCACAACCAGGTCTTTATTCGAATCATTTTTCATAACCTATCTTAGCGTGTTTCGCGAGGCGGTTTCCTTGGCATGTCTTGTTGAAGCAGAGATCGTGTCCCCTTATTACGAGATTCCCATCAATACGCACGTGGGTAACCCAACCGAGCCATCAATTACGGCGCTTGGAGGATAAGAGAGTTTTACCAGGCTGGTGGGGGCGCATAGTTTCGTCCTCCGTTATAAAGGGATAAGGTTTCACCTTTTTCTACCCACGCCTTCTTCCTCCTTGCTCATCCATTTTCGTGCACTCGAGCTCCAGCGCCCAAGTCCACATCCTTCTCCTCAACTCTCCCCAAACATGTCCGGAGCGGGAGGCAAGTGGATGGTCTCCTCCGTCACCAAGGGACACATAAAAAAACTACGTGGGGCCGGATATTTAGCCGCGGATATCGCGCACCGGCTGCCAGCCGCGGGGCAGATCGTCCCTACCCCAGAACCTCACGAAAGGGTGGTCTTCCTCCCCCTCTTCGTCTGCGGACTGGGGTTTCCCCTCCATCCATTCGTCCTTGGCCTTATGTTCTATTATGGGCTGGACTTTCATGATCTGGCCCCGAATTTCATCCTCAACATCTCGACGTTCATCTCGTGTGCGAGGCTTTCCTCCGCATCCAGCCCCACTTCGGCCTATGGCTGAAGACCTTCAATATCAAGCCGAAGGTGGTTGGCGGCCAACAAGCGGAATGTGGCAGAGCCATGGTGGGCAAAATGCCCAACGTTACATGGCTCGAGGGCTCCTTCGTGGAGACCATAAAGGGGTGGCAATCGGGGTGGTTCTACATCACCAAGCCGCGCGACACCAACTGGGTGGCGGCCCCTGAGTTTCGATCCGGAATCCCCACACGGCTCACTTCCTGGAAGGAGAAGGGCCTGTCCTGGGGCTCATCGGTGGAGCTGGACGGACTCCAGAAGTGTATCCGGAACATTATAAGCAAGAAACTTAAGCTTGTCAACATAGTCCAGGTCATTCTCTTCTGCCGGATCCTCCCATGTCAACAACGGGCTTTCAACTTATGGGAGTTCGACCTGGCCCAACACTAGACTCTACATGAGCTCTTCGACACGACGCATAAGGATGTCTGGAACTGTTCAAGGGCGCCGAGGTCCCCCCTTCTCTTACCGAGGACCGCGGGCTAAGCGCGAAGCGCCCTGCGAATCCGGTAAGTTCTGTACATCTGGTAGGGTATTTATTTCCCATAGCTTAACCATGTGCAGGGTCTGAGCTCCCATGCCTTTGACAGGACTGGGTGGAGACATCGGAGCAGATTAACTGTCCGCCCCCTCTACCCGAAGACCCTACAGATGCTCTCCTGACGGAGATGCGGACTCCGGCTCCTTATGAGGTGCCGGAGAAGACCAAGAATAAGGCCACAGGAACCCGAAAGAGTTCTCGGCGCCAGGTGGTATTGGACACATCGTCCGATAACTCTGAGACGCACTCCTCCCTTGAAAACGAGGAGGAGGAAGTTGAAGATTCTCCCCCTCCAGCCGGTGAAGACAAGAAAAGGAAGGCCGCCCCAACCGGGGAGGCCGAAGGGTCCAAGAAGGGAAGGACTCTCCTTCCAGACTGTTCCACCACCGCCGCCGACGGCGAAGACGAGTGGCTACTCAGGGCCAAGCCCCTGGCGAAGTCGTAAGTATTCGGATACCAGAGTAACTCATAGCATACTTTTGTTGCACTGCTTCCCCTAACGTCGAATATGATTATGCAGTCTGCCCCGAGCATGTATCGACGTATCCTCGTCGGATGGTTCCTTGGACTCGTCGGACATGAATAGTGATACACTTCCAACCGCCTCCTCCCCTTGCCCTATGGACAATGTCGAGGTATTGTCTTCGAGCCGGGGGGAGGTAGTCCTGGAGGCGCCTCAAGGCGAACTTCCGGACTCCAGGCGCGAAGGGAGCAAGACTCCCAAGGGCTCCAAGTTCGCCCCCAGCCGAATGCCGCGCCGGAACCTCCAGTGTTTCCAGACTCCGGCAGGCGGCCCCCTTCCAATAGGGGCAAGCCGCCCATGCCGGTGACCTCTGTCCATCCAGAGGCACCGGACAACCTGCTGGGAGAGCTTCACGGCGCTTCCATCGACGAAGAGCACCGCACTATTATGAGTGCGGTGATCAAGAAGGTTCAGTCTGCCAAGAGCGGACTGACTGAAGCCTGTGCCAGCCTTCTAACAGGCTTTGAGGTAAGTATTTAAAATATAGGAAAATATTACCGCATAGACAGTAGCCCCTGATGCTCTGTTTGGTGTTCACAAAGAAAAGCCGAATAGAGGATCAAATAATATCTGCAGGAGTCTAATATAAGTATGTCTATATGCGTATGCAGGCTTTACTGCTGACCTCTACTGCACTGACTGTGGAGGTCGTTGCACTGAAGCAGAACCTCGAGCGGTCCGAGAAAGAGCTCGGTCTTGCAAAGAGGCAGCTCGAGGAGAACAAAGGTAAGTAATGCCTTGTCTATATATATATATATAAACACTATTCTGATCATGGGATCAGAATAATATTCTGATCACAACCGGACCTGCCCCGCTAGTAGTACGTTGAACTTCCCTGTGAACTAGGTTGAACTTCCGCCAACATTGCCCAAATGGGGCTTGCGATATACCATTGGAAAGCTATGGACCCCAATATCATGACCCAACTTAAATTTTTGGCAAAATATAAGCGGTTTAAGAGCAGTTCTGAAAACTGTTTTTCTTCGCACAAAAAACGTGAATCGTATTTTTGATCGCATTTCTAAACCGTTTATCGGAATGAGGCATATAATATGGCATTGGAAAGCTGCTGCAAAACCACTCCTTCCACATGTTGAAACTTTTCTCTAGTTCCCTATGGTTAAAGAGTAATTTGAAAAAATGTAAAATTTCGTAAACCGAACAGCTGAGTATGTTTTTTCGATGTCATTTCTAAGCGGCTTATCCAATGGAGACATATGATATGGCATTGGAAAGCTTATGAAAATGCGCTACTTTTTCATATTGAAAGTTTTTTTTTTCTAATTTTCAATGGTTTATGAGTAATTTAGAAAATGGTCCAAGTCTTACCGAGTTCATATTGAGTTCGTATTTTCGAGCTAATTTTTTAACCGTGCGTCCGAATGCAGCAAATGATATGGCGTTGGAAAGCTTGAACAAATGCGAAACTTTTTTGTATATATTATTTATCCTAATTCCTTACGATTTTAAGTCAATTTGGAAAATGGCTAAAAACATATTTTCCCCATAATTTCTACAAACTTTATCGGAATGAGGCAAATAATATACCTCTGAAAAGCTACGGAAAATGCGAAACTTTTCCATGTTGATGGTTTTCTCTGAGTCCTAGCCGTTTTCCTGTAATTTTGAAAATGGCGAGATCATTCGTTCTGCCATTATCGCGAAACAGATTCTTCAAAAATGCACCGCGAGAAGAACCTGAACTCCTCGACGCGTGTACCTCTACTTCACTCTATTTTTCACGTGATTTTTTTTCTCGTAGGTATCCATCCACTACTCGTAACTCTCCATCCACTCACCGGAATTGAGCAAGTGATATACCGGTGGAAAGCTGCTGTAAGCACATAACTTTCCCGTGTTGATCCTTTTTTTATACTCGCGATGGTTTTAAAAGTTTTTCATCTGAAATTCATTCAACGTAGTAGTTGAACTTCATGTTGTTTTCACATTGAACTTCTGTGACGTATTTTCGTTTGTAATTTTCTCATCCATTCGTTAGTGTTTACACAAATGATACTCCTTCTGTACAAACCCTCTCACAATAATTTTTTTAACTTTCTTTGACCGAGGAGTTGCACTTACAACAACAAAACTTTTAGTCTTTGCGTTTTTATTCTTTTTTAATACAAAATGCACACCGTGTAGTACGTGAACTTCTGGCAGTTATCAATCGAACTTCTCTCGGTTATGTGAAAATATCTGAGTTTTTTATAAATATTTATCTGAATTTCTTAATCTTTTTTTATAAAATTTTGAAGCGCTCTATTTTTAAAAGTTGAACTTCTTGTTTTTTATTTTTGAACTCTTGTTTCCAATCTTTAATAACGAGGAAAATTTGAGTTTTCTATAAACATCGAACTTCTTCATCTTTTTAATATGGACTTCCTGATTTTATTTCTTTAATCTTTTAATGAAATTTTGAAGCACTCTATTTTTAAAAGTTGAACTTCTTGTTGTTTTATTTTTGAACTTATTTTTTTCATTCTTTAATAACGAGAAAATTCTAAGTTTTCTATAATCATCGCACTTCCCGCTGTTTTCACTTGAACTTCTACCATGTTTTTTGTTCGTAATTTCTCACCCGTTCATCAGAGTTGCACAACTGATATATAGTGCCGATTGCCTCTCTCACAAGAAGTTTTTGAACTTCCCCGTGCTGAGGACCTGAACTTCTAGCAGTGAAAATTTTATACTTTAACTTTTTTATTCTATTTTCTCATATGAAATACACACCATGCAGTATGTGAACTTCTGGCTGTTATCACTTTGAACTTCTCTCTGTTTCACTTTGGTAATGGAAATTTTTTGAGTTTTTTATAGAAATCGAACTGCTCTAACTTTTTTACTTAAACTTCTCTGTGTGTTTTTTAGAAATGTGAAAATTAGAGTTTTTTAGAAAGATCAAACTTCTTCGTTATTTCTAATAGAACTTATTGGTCTTATTATTTTGTAACCGGAAAAAACTGAGTTCAAATAAATATCAAACTGCTCTTCTTTTAAAAATTGAACTTCTTTGTTTTATTTTTTATTAGTGAGAAAAAACTGAGTTTTTAATATGCATTGAACTACTCCGTTTATAAATTGAACTTCGTGGTTTTAGTATTTAGTATCGAGGAAAATCTAAGATTTTTATAAAAATCAAAGAACTTCATTTTTAAAATCCGTTATTGTTTATTGAACTTCTCGATTTTTTTAGGTGAGCTCATGTTTTTCATATAGAAGTAGTGGCTTCTATTTTTTAGACATAAAATAATTCATTTACTTTTGTCATTCTTCTCTTTATTTGTTTTAGAGAATATGAAAATCATCAACAAAGTGTGTGTGTTTGTGCGCGCCATAAGAGCCGCTTTTCTGAACTGTTAGTGGTGTTTTTCTGGTGGCAATTTTTGTTTTCACGAGCTCTCCAATTTTTTAGAATGTATTATTTCACTTTGAAAATTTTAATTGCACCATTTTTACTATATATGAACTTACGCTTTTTTATATTTGATCTTCTCACGTGAAATTTAGAGAGAGAGAGAGAGAGTGGTTGAAAATTTTATGTATCATTTTAGCTGAAATTAAAGACAACAAAATCACTGAGCTCACAGTTTTTTTATTCTACATCTTGCATGCATTTTTTTAAAATAGGACTTGATTTGCAAACATATTTCATTATTTTGTCCAAGTTTTCTATAGAACACCACAATCATAATTAGGTGAGCTCACTTTTTAGGCCCGACAGTGATTTTTTATGCATCGTGAAAAGTCGCACTTTTTAGTGAACTTTATTGTTATTTTTCTTTTTAGTACAAATTGAACTGCGCGAGTTTCACATGCTGAACTTCTATCTTTTTAATAAATTGTCGTGTTCTATATGATGTTAGTGTAATCTAGATACTTTTTTTAGCAACTAAATACCGGTTTTAAATAGGAATCTCGCTCGTTGGTGGATTTTGCTCTCGGGTCATCATGAAATTGCGTTTTTTGCAATTTTACTGCCCGAGTTGTTCGACCTGAACTTCTCCCAGTGCTAGGTTGAACTTCTGCCAACATTGCCCAAATGGGGCTTGCGATATACCATTGGAAAGCTATAGACAACAATATCATGACCCAAGTTAAATTTTTGGCAAAATGTAAGCGGTTTAAGAGCAGTTTTGAAAACCGTTTTTTCTTCATACAAAAAACATGAATCGTATTTTCGATCGCATTTTAAAATCGTTTATCGGAATGAGGCAAATAATATGGTGTTGGAAAGCTGCTGCGAAACCGCTCCTTCCACATGTTGAAAGTTTCCTCTAATTCCCTACGGTTCAAGAGTAATTTGGAAAATTGTAAAATTTTGCAAAACAAACAGCCGAGTTCGTATTTTTGATGTCATTTCTAAACAGCTAATCCACTTGAGGCAAATGTTGTGGCGTTGGAAAGCTTATGAAAATGCGCTACTTTTTCATGTTGAAAGTTTTTTCTAATTTTGAATGGTTTAAAAGTGATTTATAAAATAGTCCAAGTTGCACCGAGTTCGTATTTTCAAGCTAATTTCTTAACCGTACGTGTGAATGTAGCAAATGATATGGCGTTGGAAAGCTTGAGGAAATGCAAAACATTGTGTTATATATTGTTTCTCCCAATTCCTTACAGTTTTAAGTCAATTTTGAAAATGGCTAAAAACGTATTTTCGCTGTAATTTTTACAAACTTTATCAGAATGGGGCAAATAATATACCATTAAAAAGCTAAGGAAAATGCATAACTTTTTCGTGTTGATGGTTTTCTATGATTCCTAGCCATTTTCAAGTAATTTTG
Source organism: Triticum urartu (assembly GCF_003073215.2). NCBI lineage: Eukaryota > Viridiplantae > Streptophyta > Magnoliopsida > Poales > Poaceae > Triticum > Triticum urartu. The sequence goes on from NC_053023.1 coordinate 339,872,211, forward strand.
AAAATGGTGAGATCATTCGTTCTGCCTTTATCGCGAAATAGATTCTTCGAAAATGCATCGCGTGAAGAACCTGAACTTCTCGGCATGTCTACTTGAACTTCACTCTGTTTTCATGTGCTTTTTTTTCCCGTAGATCTCCGTCCACTCACCGAAATTGAGCAACTGATATACAGATGGAAAGCTGATGTAAACACGCAACTTTCCCGTGTTGATCATTTTTTCATACTCGCGACGTTTTTAAAAGTTTTTCATCTGAAATTCATTCAGTGTAGTAGTTGAACTTCCTGCTGTTTTCACGTTGAACTTCTGTGATGTATTTTTGTTTGTAATTTTCGCATCCATTCGTCAGTGTTACACAATTGATATTCCTTTTGTACAAACCTCTCTCACAATATTTTTTTTAACTTTCTCCCACCGAGGACTTGAACTTATAGCAACAAAACTTTTAGTCTTTGCTTGTTTATTCTTTTTTAATACAAAATGCACACCGTGTAGTACACGAACTTCTGACAGTTATCAATCTAAACGTCTCTCGGTTACGTGAAAATATCTGAATTTGTTATGAATTTGAATATGAATTTCTCAATCTTTTTTTATGAATTTTGCAGCGCTCTATTTTTAAAAGTTGAACTTCTTTGTTTTTTATTTTTGAACTTCTTATTTCCACTCTTTAATAACGAGGAAAATCTAAGTTTTTTATAATCATCGAACTTCTCCATCTTTTTAATATGGACTTCCTGATTTTTTTCTTAATCTTCTTTATGAAATTTTGAAGCCCTCTATTTTTTAAAGTTGAACTTCTTGTTATTTAATTTTTGAACTTCTTGTTTTCCATTCTTTAATAATGAGGGAAATATGAGTTTTCTATAATCATCGAACTTCTCCCATCTTTCTAATTTGGACTTCGTGGTTTTATTTCTTTTAGTAACGGAAAAATCCTACTTTTTGATAGATATCGAGCCCCTTCGTTAAATTTGAACTTCTAGGTTTATTTTTTTGCTCGCAACTCTCCATCCACTCACCGGAACACTCACCGGAATTGAGCAAGTAATATACCGATGGAAAGCTGATGTAAACACGCAACTTTCCCATGTCAATCATTTTTTCATACTCGCGACAGTTTTTAAAGATTTTCATCAGAAATTCATTCAGTGTAGTAGTTGAACTTCCTGTTGTTTTCACGTTGAACTTCTGTGACGTATTTTTGTTTGTTTTTTCTCACCCATTCATCATTGTTACACAAATGATATTCCTTTTGTACAAACCTCCCGCACAATAAGTTTTTTAAACTTTCTCCGACCGAGGACTTGAACTTATAACAACAACAAAATTGGACCTTGCCTTTTAAACTGAGAAAATTCTTTTGAAACTTTAGTTTTTCCTTTTTTTTTGAATTTGTTCAGTTTATTATTTAGTGACAAGAAAACATCTAAGTTTTTTTAACTTTCGAACTTCTCTCTTATTTTACATTGAACTTCTTAGGAAAATATGGGTTTAAATAAGCCAACAATTTTTTTAGGTTTTTAAATTTGAACTTCTTGGTTTTTTTGACCTTCTCGGTTATTTCAAATTGAACTTCTAGCGTTTTCAAGTTTGAAATTCTATGTTTTTTTTACCTTCTCGGCTATTTTAAATTTTCTATTTTTAAATCCATTTTTTATAAATATTTTTTGAACTACTCTGTTATTTGAGTTGGCCTTCTTTATTATTTTTTAGGAATGAGGAAAATCTAATTTTTAGAAAAATTGGTTATTTTTTAGAAATGAGAAAAATCCAAAATTTTAATGAGCATCGGACTACTCTCTTATTTTAATTTGACCTTCTTGGTTTATTTTTTAGAAATTGGGAAAATCTATTTCTTTACTTTTAGATCGAACTAATGTGTTATTTAAATTTTGATCTTCTTAGTTGTATTTTATAGACGGAAAATTGGATTACTATTGAATTTACTTTTTCACATTGTAAAAATTGTTTCGTATGTTTCAACTAAAAATGTCTAAGCTTCATCTTTTTTCCATGATTTTTGAACTTTACTGTTGTTTTATTTTCTATCTTTTTAGTACAAATTAAACTGTGCAAGTTTTCACATGGTGAACTTCTGTATTTTTAATAAACACAACAAATTGTTAGAAACAACGTTTTTATACAAATACACAACAGTTGAAGTAATTTTTTTGGCTCACACAACAACTCACAACCACACTGCATTAATTGAACTGCTCCAATGCGTGCCCCACGAGATCTTTGTCATCCTTGCCGGTGCTCTCAATTCTGCAGGACAAGGGACATGGATCAACGACGGGAGCCCGCACAAGGGACCTCTATTGACGGGATCATGGGAGGCACAGACAACATCGACCAGAGAAGGGATTTCCTGCAGGGTGGCCTTCGGCACCAATGCTGGGGGCAACTGGTGGTGGTGATAGAGGTAGGGGATGGGACGGGGGGGTGATGCAGCAGTAGGGACAACAAAAGTATCTTTGCATAAATACAAATGTTCAACTCGGTAGCGCAAATACAATATGAATTTTATTACCGAACAACAATTACATGCATATCATCAAAAAATTCTTTTTTGACTAAAATTTGCATAAACACCAGCCACGTACTTCATATATTCTCAGGCATAGCAGAACTTTGTTCTCAGGCATTACATCGTTGTTGAAGAAAAGTTCATGTTTTTTGACTTACAAATGTCTTCCTGAAGTAAAGTGTAAATGTCTTACTCTTTTTTAATAAACATCGAGCCCTACTAGAAACACTCGTGGAAGAAGATGCAAAGGAGGCCGGCGGCAAGCACGGCCTCTTGTCGGAGCGCTGCCTGTACGTTCTGGCCTTCGTCATCGTTGTTGTGCTGCTCTCCCTGGCGCTGTCAGTCCCTCTGGACCTTAGTGTGAGAGGTACCTGAGATAGGTTTTGCTTTGTGTGCTGCAACTCCTTTGTCCATCAATTTTGACCACAGAATTTTGTTGCATCCACACTCCTTCATCATTGGTACAAGAAAGCTTGTTTTACCACTAGTCCATGACGCCTTACCCTCTTTAGCCCTAAAATAAGCAGGAAATAATTTTGGGCATACTTCATACACACATTCTCATGAACCATCAATCTGATAGTGTAATCAATAACTTGGTAGATAGCAGAAAGACATAGACAGCAAGTAAGAAAAAATGCAACATTCATCACTTCCATCAAGGATATTATTTGGAAGTTCTAATAATCTACGACAATAATAACCTATGGAGTAAGTGTGCTGAGTTCCAGAAACAAAATCTGCTTGTGTTCTTTTGAAACAAGCAAATGGCATGAAGTTAAAAAATTTGGAGGGCGCAACCATCTCAAATTGAAAGTGCCTTTTTTTTCTGACAATACAAACTGTTTTTGCATATTCATTGATAAGATAGGAGATATAAAACAGAAAAAGCAAGCAAGCAACCCTCAGATTGTGGCATCTACCTGGGTCAACTACAAGACACTAGCAAGCGAATATAAACACACATCATTCAGATTTGTATGCTATAAATTAGTTCAGCAAGCATGTACCTTCCTTTTCTCGAACTGCATCTTCAGGTTTCTCCATGGCTATTGAGACGCTGTAAAGCAGAGAACAGGCAGAGGAGACAACAAGGCCGAGATTTGTGACAAAAGCAAAGAGTTTATTAATTCTCGGAGAGTTCCTGAAAGCACATAGCTAGCAACAATAAACGAGAGTACTAATAGTACACCTAATAGTAGCATCTAAAAATTTAGATACGAGAGAAAACAAAGCTCTTTTCTTGCAAAGCGAAAACTGAATAAACCAATACACGCCAAACAAATGCAAAGGGCCCTTATTTTCTCACTCATACGGCTAATATTTCAAGCAATGAGCCAAGCAAAAAATAAATCAAGATCCTGCCGCCCCAAGACCTAGATTAATTATACAAAAAAGCAAAAAAGGGAACTACTTCAGGAAGTTCATGTTGGTCATCACGAGGAGAACAACATGTGCGTGCTAGTGGCTGGAATGGCGTGACGATGGTGGTGGCGTGGAGCTTCACTCGAAGGGGGAACTGAAGGAGGGGATGGCGCACCTCGCCGGAGATGGAGGGGCGGTAGCGGTAGCGGCCGCTCCATGGATGAACCTTATTCCAAGAAGGTCAAGGTGGCCCTCATGAGAAGGTCAGTGTGGCCGACCAGGACGGCGCGGGGCAAGGGACGGGGATCCCGGCCAGCGGGGTGATGCGGCGGCCCACATCAGCTCCGGCGAGGAAGAAGGGCATGCGTGGAGAAGAGGCACTGGCGTAGGCGAGCTCCACCGTGGCGCATGTTTGGGAGGTTCCTCTCCAAGGCGGCGGCAAGAGGAAGAACGCGGTGGTTGCCGTGGCAAGCTTCACCAGTTGGATTCGGTAAGAGGCCGCGACGCGTGAGGTTTGCAGCGGGCGGCGGCGCACGAGGTTGGCCGGTGGTGTAGTGGCGTCGAAGAGGATCTCGGGAAGAGGGGGGTGATGTCGGCCGGCGGCGGCGGCGCAGCCGGTTGGGGGCGGGGTGGCGGGCGCATTGCCGGTTTGGGGCAGGAGGTGCGGAGGGAGGTGGGGGATCTGGATCGGGGTAAATGGTGGATCGGGATTGGGGGGTGGGCGGGCTTTTTTTCTTTTGTTTATCGCTGCCCGGTTCGGGAGTTCGGGAGCATCCGGTCCGGCCCTATAGGGCGCGTCGTGATCCAAATAGTTATTCTAATCCTGGGATTAGAATAGTGTTGTCCTATATATATATAAGATGCGGTTGCAAAATGATAGGATCATCATGGATGTGCCAGGGCCACGACCGAAGTGGCGACCCTAAAGCAAGCGCTGTCCGAGGCCGAAAATAAAGCAGCCAAGGAGCGCACCAAGCGGGAAAAACAAGAGGCACGGGTGGCGAGGTCCAGCAAGAGCTCCAGGCTCTCGTGAAGAAGCACGAGGCTTTGGAGCTTGACTCGAACACTACAAAAAAAATACACTTCCGTGATGATACGTGTTTGTCATAGTAGGTCGCTTTTTTTGTCATGCATGTACATCCATGACAAATTTATGACAGAATCAAGATAGTCATACCTGTGTTGTCATGGAAGTGTTCCATGACATTACCAAAATTATCATCACGGAAGTGTCCACTTCCATGATGATAAATCGCGCGTCACAGAAGTGCTTTCATCAAGGGTGACCGACACGTGGCATCCACCATAATGGAACGCCGTTAAGCTATCGGGTCGGGTTTTGGATCTGATAACCCGTTAACAGCCCCGACCAATGGGAAATTTCCACGTGTAAAATTCTTATTGGCCGGACGAAACACGTGTCAGCACGTCAGTGGGTCAGATAGGCGCCTATGATACGTCGACACGTGGCACGACCCAACAGAGGCCCATTACTGTGAAAAGGCCGGCCCGTTTGACTTGGTCAAAAGGTGGCGGGCCGGCCCATGGAATTCGCATATAGCCCATTTACAGCCCGCTAACCCAAGGCCCGTTACGCCCTATCTGAATTAGGCCCAGTAGCGTCATCTGGGCCATCCAATATGATTCCAGCCCATTTTCACTTCTGGCCCATGTATGGCCCATGACGTCTTTCGGCCCATATGAGGCCCTATGTAACTCTTGGCCTATTAACGACCCATGGTGAAACTGGCCCGTAATGAACAGTGTATCACTTTATACCCATTAACGGCCCGTTATTCCGTTGGGTCGTTTCCAGCCCATGTTATCTTTCGGCCTTCTCAGAGCCCATTTATTCTTGGGATCATTTCCAGCATTTGTTTACTTACGGCCCATTACTGTCATTTTCTGCTTGTGGGCCAAATTCAGCCTGTGGTTACAGTCGGCCCGTTTGTGGTCCGTTAATACGTTGGGCCCTTTTCATAGCGTCATCAAATATGGCCTATTAACGATGGCCCGTTACGGTCGGCCCATGAACGGATGATTCCAACTCTAGCCCGTTTACGGCCATAATGCGGCCTGTTATTGGCCCATGTTTGGCCAATCGATCATACGGCCCGTATAAGGCCCATTGATGATACGGCCCGTAGAAGGCCCATTGTTTCTACGGCCCGTAGAAGGCCCATTGTTTCTACGGCCCCTAGAAGGCCTACTGTTTCTACGACCCATAGAAGGCCCACTGTTTCTACGGCCCGTAGGAGGCCCAGTGTCACTACAGTAAATATTAGCCCATGGTTATTGTGGCCTAGTTTTAAAAAATAGGTTATTGCAGCCACTAGTTAACTGCGGAAAAAGAACTGCAATGACTACAAGCAAACAAATAAACAAGACAACAAGGAAATATATAAGCAAGCAACTAACGCTAGGCTATCACGGCTATTACACATATTACATCCACTGGGCATCAAAGTTCACCACTAGTGCAATTATAGGGAACAAAGCAGCATATCATATACACTAGCCGTCAAAATTGGCCACCAGTGCAAATAAACGCGGTAGCAAAACAAGAGCAGAACTGAAACAACTTCAGAAGAGCTCAAGAAACGTTATCCTGGGTATCCACCATGCTGGCAATAAGCTTAGCAAGCTGATTAGCTTTGTCCTGTTTGGCGCTAAAATCCTCCAACGCTTGCTGTTGCACCAGAAAGTATGCATCCGAATGCTCCAGGGACTTCCGCAGTCCTTCCGCTTCTTGTCGCAGCACAACTGAACGATGTCTTTCATCTTGTAGTTGAGACTCAAGAAACCGAACTGACTCAGACAGTGAGTTTGAATAGCTTGTGCAAGCGGTAGTGGCCAGTAACTCCAACACTAAACCAAGACAGGATGTGTCACTATCCCGAACCTTATCTGCATTACTTCCTTTACCGTTCCTTAATAAGGCACTCTTCCCCAATATTCTGTCAGCATTCTAAAAGAAGAAACAAGCAGACACATAACAAGTTTAGCATGTACTAGTATATGAAACTCATTTCGGTGAACCAGTTCATTAGTAAGGTGGACAGGATTAAAGTACCAAGTCTTCTATTTCCAAGTACTAGTACATAATAAAAGCATCAAACAAACATATATATATATATATATATGCCCTATGGTAGCAATGGAATCTTAAATTAGAACAGTTGTTCTTCAGGTTTAGGCACTTGTTCTACATGAACAGAGTACAGTAAGACGCAAGAATATAATACTTAAAAATAGAAAATGAGCTCATAGACCTTACCATATTCTTGGTTTGGGACCAGTACAGAACAAGGCGTTCCCAGTCATCATCCAGTAAATGTGTCTCGGGAGAAGTAAGGGAATTTGATGAGTTTCTTTGCCGGTGAAGTACGTTTTCTTCAGGTAATTCCGATACTGCCACCAAGCATTCTTGAAGATAGCAGAGGTATTAGCACAGGTTACCTCATCCCGAGTTTCCAAATCGGTCCTTCTCTATAGAGAAAAATGGGAAAATTTGTTGTATTATAACCATCATGGGGGTAGGATGTATGGGACGAATCAAAGTAATTGCCATGAATAACATTACTTACACATAACTCCTGGACAAACACCTGCAACTGGCATTTTCCTTCATCTTGAGTATAATATTTCCAAGATGGGAAGATACGCACATACGATTTAACAACATCAAATGCGATAGATGCTAAACTACAACTAGCTGGTTGTGCTTCCTCCACATGAATAGGCGTACTAACTAGTGGAGTTGGGGTTCGCCGTGATAGTACTGGCCCTTTGGGCACTGGAGCTACCTTATTAACTGGCTCTTGTTTGGGAGCTCTGTGGTGGAGATGGTGCTGTGTCAACAGGAACTGGGTTACTATCGGCTGGGGTTGGGGTTAGATTGGGTGAAGCTGGTTCTCTGTCCATCATAGTAGGGGTACAATCTGCGAGAGTTTGGGTTATGTGTGGTAGGGCTGGTTCTTGTGCATGTACAACCGGGGTGCTATCTCCACCAAGAGGTAGCACTGTTTTATTTGAAGACCGTGTTTTTAGTCCGCTAGATACTGGCATCACCCGCTCCAATTCAAATGGCTGATAAACAGGAAACATAGTTGAATGTACAGACATTGATAGATAGTGTGGAAAAAAGAGGGCATGAAATAGTTGACATGTATATTGTTTAACTAAAATGGATAGCATGACATAATTTCACATATATGATGTCTATCTAAACTGGATAGCATAGCATAACATAATTCAAAGATATGATGAATAACTAAACAGGATCGCATGACATAATTCACCTACATGTTATCTAAGTAATCAGGATCGCATCATTTAATTCACATATGTGATTTATATGCTAAACAGAGGGCATTCGATATGATGTCTGAACTAAGAACATGGTGTTGAATATTGTGTATATGATGTCTAAACTATGCAATGCAAGACACCGTATGCATGATATGAGCAGTATAACCATGCCAAGTTAGAGCATACACCTCAGTGGGGGAATAGGACTGGTCATCTGTCTCTGAATCCATCTCTGAGGAGCTATCGGGACCCAACAAGAGATCTGCTTCGACAGAGTAGCACTGTCTGCTCTGAAGGCCTTGTTTTCACTCCAGATTTTTCCATCTCCCACCCAAATGGCTGATTCACAGGAAGAGCAGTTTAATGTACAAACATTGTCGACAAATGGAAATGTAATGAAGAAAATGATGGGCAAGATATCAATCAAATATATGATGCCTGGTTAAACAGGATGGCATTGCACATTTCACATATATTATGGCTGGCTAAAAGACATGAGACTGCATAATTCCCATATATGATATAGAAACTAAACATGTGGCATTACAGAACATGTCTAAACTAAGCAGATGACATATATGATGTCAAAAGTAGGCACTGAAAGGCAACATATGCATGATATGACTAACATCATCATGCCAAGGTAGAGCAAACACCTTGGGGGGGGTAAATAGGAGTGGTCAGCGGCGTCCGAATCCGCCTTAGAACAGATATCTTCCTCTGGATTACAATCTGGAGAGGGATGGGGAGGGTTTGCCATTGAACCCACCATGGAGCGATGTCTGCATGACATTGTATTGCCGCACAAAACTCTTCTCTTTTTCTCTACATGTTCAGCATGACTGTGTACAATATCTGACATGCATACGAAAAAAAATATGGTGAGATTATGTAAGGAGAGCATGTAGAAATTTAGAGTGATGGTAACAACTAGTGGATCGATGTATTTCCGTTGAACCAAAATAGCCCTAATGGATCGACGTGAATGTATAGTAATAAGTGATGCAACAAGTGTACAGCCTCTTTGCCGTAGCCGTGTCGACCTCAGCATCATTGGGTTGGTCGATGAAGCAGTTGAGGCAGAGGTGGCTGTCGGAGGTGCAGAGGAAGATCTGAGGAATCTGTAGACGGCGTCTAGGGCACTGCTCTGTTGTGATGGATCGTTCTGTCGCTGGAGCAGCTCCGGTGAGCCATAAGACGTCAAGGCTGAAGCAGCACAAGACAGACATCGTCAATCTCAAGTGGGATTCTAATAGCATCTCCAATAGATGATGTAAAATGGATGTAAAATTAACATCACCAAAAACCACCTAACTACAACAGATGAGGTAAAAACTCTTGACTCTGAACTTAACTGTCGAAACTAAAATTTACTGTGGAGTCTGAATGCTACTGTTGAAACTGAACGCAATGGTAGCAGAGAGGCACTTGACATGTAGTTTAGGGAGGGCCTGCAGTTCATCTTCAACCTGCACCCCCCTGAGCCGCCAGCCACCACCGGCCGAACCGCCAGCCCCAGCGTCTCCTCGCCGCCTCGAAACAACTCGCCACCGCCGCCCCGGCCAGCCCTCTAGGCCCCCCGCCCCACCCTGAACCCTAAGATAGATAGTGGGGTACCTCTCCGGCGAGCCCCCGTCCCCGCTGCGGGTGGTTCTTCCTTAACTCCGGCGAGCCCGCCCAACCCCTGAAAATCGACTGACCCAAAAGTCGATTCAGTCGATTGAAGTGTGGCTTAATCGGAGCAGAGCAACAGCTCGAGCGAGGGGGAGAGCAGCAGCAGCTGGGCGAGCGAGCGATCGAGCGAGAGCCGGAGCAGCAGCAGCAGATCCGGCTGGTATGGACGCTGCCGCCGAAGGGGCCTCGCACTGGGGGAGAGCCGCCGTGGAGATGTTGCCTGCGGCGCCGGCTTAAAGGTAGCCACTCCATGGGGGTGCGGCATGGAGCACCGTCGGCGCCGGGAGGTCGAGTTAAGGAGAAGGTGCGATGCGATGAGTGTACAACCTCTTTGGTGGCGCTGAGTAGGCCTCGGCTTCATCCGAGGAGTCGGTGAGGATGTTGAGGATCCGGTGGAGCAGGTTAAGGCGGCGCTGTGGGGATGGAGCAGCCGCGATAGACGAGGCGATCGTCGGAGCAGCTCCTTGGAGGTGGAGGACGGGGCGGCTGAACCGGCGGGGCGGCGAGATGGACGACGGATCCTCATCCGGGGAGGTGGACGAGGGACTCGAGCTGTTGCGGTGGACGACGTCGTCGGGGAAGAGGCTCTGGCTGGGCAGCGGTGACGTGGCGGATGGAGGAGGGTGGGGTTTCATGGCTGGAGCGGAGAGGTTATGGCGGCCTGGGATTTCGAATGGCGAAAAGGGGGCGATGGGAGGGGGTGAAGCATGACTTAGGAACGCGCTTGTCCAAAATGTAGGGTGTGTTACAAAAGTACCCCCCACCGATTTGAACTAGCGGCCCTTTTGGCTCAGGGTTAGAAGGGGGATTTCGCGTGTCGGGATTTGGCAGCTGGAGGGAGTTTTCGCGTGCGTTGTAATTTCGGGATAGCAAGGCACGGGTTGTGAAGGCGCACAGTTTTGGGAGCACGATATCTGAATTTTCGGGATATAACAAGACGCGGGTTGAATTTTAGGGACAAGCCTAACGTGTAGTAATATTGTACTTGTACGTACCAAATCAATTCTCACTTCCCTCAACCAAAAAGAAAACGAAAAAAATAAAACTATTCACACCACACAAAGAGAGAGTCTTGCCCCGTTTTACTATAAAATGCTATTCAAAGCTACTCCCTCCTTCCATCTATATAGGGCCTAATGCGTTTTTCGATGCTAACTTTGACCAAATATTAGAGCAATGATATATGACATGCAAGTTACACAAAGCACACCGTTAAATTCGTCTGTGAAAGGTTCTTTCAATGATATAATTTTCACATTGTGAATGTCATGTACTATTAATCTTGTCAATAGTCAAAGGCGGTCTTAAAAATCTCATTACGCCCTATATAGATGGAACGAGGGAGTATGAATCCATGTTATGTCCGATTAAATTTTTTCGCTTGCTATATAATGCATGTAACCTACTCATACCAACATTTTAGTGCATTCCAAATGTCTATACTACCGCTGCAATTCGAACTAAATTTGAATTCGTTTCTCTATTTCAATAAGAATCTACAATCATGATTGTTGCCAACTTCAACCATCATAGTTTCCTTGCTATCCGTCAGATATAAATCAGACGACCTATAATGCAGGATGGTGGGCACACCATCATCAACAACTCTGTTTTCATAAGAGTGGAGATAAAATATATTAAATGTAGTATACCATGTTCATAACCACACAATGTGTATCACCGTTATATATATTCACACATCCGTCGGTTTGAAACACTATGATAAATTCTTCAAATATCCAAATTCACTTTTTAATAATGAAGTATATATGATCTCTATTCGTCTTTTACACCCACACAACCCTCTTATCTTTGTAGCTAGCGCTAACTTTCTCTTGTGCATGCACATGCCCGCATCCCTCTCACCCTCCCTCAGCATTCTCTGGCTCCATCACGCAAATTCGTCTTTTCACTTTAGGTCATTCACCCACGGTGTGTGTAGCCCCCCCAGATCCTTCTTTACAGCACATCAATCGATATGCCTCTCTAGCCCGGTGTGCCTAGCACAAACACAAGCTTCCCCTCTTCTCTTGTCACTGTCCATGCCTCACTCCCAGCACTCTTTTCATCCTTCTTGTACTCGCACACTCCCCCCCCTCGATATAGTATGCCTCTCGTACCACCTCCTACATGCATCCCTCTCTCTCTATCCTTCTCCTGGTGCCTCATTTGCTTCTAACACACACATGCATGTATACCGATCGATCTCCCAACATATACCTAGATCGACTTTAACTACCCCCCCATCGATCGACATACCTCACAAGTTATGTCTCTCCTTTCTCTTACAAAGGGTGATTGATCTTCCTATGTAGTTAGATCTGCTTACCACAGCCACATCGTCCCCCCTCATCATTCGTGCATGCCTCGTGACCCGTCTCTCACACGCACGTGCACAGACAACAAGCAACCATCTCCTCTCTTATTGATATTGCGGGTGTGCCCTCCGTTTGTCTAGCAAGCCTATCCCACCATTTGTTAGAAGCAACTCCACTACCACCCCCTCCAACACTCTAGCTCTGTCTCTCTCCCAACCTTATTCATCTCCTGCACATATGCATGGATGTCGATCGATCTCCCTTAATACATGAGGCAGATCGATCTCCTTAATACATGAGGTAGGCCTCTCTCCTCCTCCACACATATACCAGCCATTGTACCTCTATAGTTAATTGGGCCTCCCTCTTCCCCCACCACACACCGATAGTCGAGCGCTGCAGGTAGGTATCCATGCCACAGAGACAAACTGCACATGTCCCATCTCACATTCCAGTAGGCCAGCCACTCTATATCTTTGACGTGGGCACACACAAATTCGATGGCACTCTTTATCGATCGCGTGCGCACACACACACACATCATCCCTCTCTTCGATTCTATGGACACCTTAAGCCGATGATACCTCCACTCTCTTCTCGTGGATCACCCCCTCTATATATATGTTATATCCAGGACTCTATTTCACACACATTGCATATGTTAAATATTTTGATTGACCCCCCCCCCACACAAAAAAACTCTCAAGAACCCACACACTATATCTCTCTAGGTTTATATCTCTCTCACACAACCCCACGTAGGTGGTGTACGTATACAAGAAGAGAATAGGTGCACCGTGCACGTACTCACGCTTCGTGCCCAGCCACACCCGCGCGGGTACACGGTGGAGCTCATTTCTCCGCAGAAGCTGAATTTGTTTTTGAAACATCAAGTGGCCAGAGACTCGAAAACTTATTTCCCATTAGTGACTTGTCAGGGTGGTGGATTTTAGTTTGTACGATAATGTTGCATCCACCTAAAGTAACGAAAGTTCTTACGTAAACTTCCTAGTAATCCCCTCTTCGTAGGTGCAGCATTACTCCTAACATTTGTAATATCAGTTTGAAACTTGTAATATTGCCGTGTCCTATTCCTGCGTTTTCAAAATCCTACGAATCAAACAGGTCCTGAGTTGGTGATGATGTTGTGCCTCCCATCTTTCACCAATAGCCGTCGGATCTAGATCTGACGCATACAAACCAAGCTTCTCCATTTTTGCAAAAAGATGCCCGCACTTGTTCCCTATTTACAAACAACTCATTGTCTCGCACAATCAGCCTCATCTCCTCCCCACCACATCTAGGAGTAGAAGGCCATGGAAAAATATGGCGCGATGGCCGCTGCCGGAGCCGTCCACCCCCAATCTTGGTGTTCCGTGAAATGCACGGGCATCTACGCACGGGAAATTATGTCGAATAGGGCTAGTTGTAAGCAGGCTAGCTCTACAGCCATGATGATAGTGACTGCAGACGGTGAGGCTGACTATGGTATGCCGAACACGGCGCCTATACTCATGTGTCATCTCCGGTGCATGGTCTTGTCACTTCACTGTGAGGAGCAACACGTAATAATTTAACCAACGGATATTCACTGTGAGGAACTGCCTTTGGGTGAATGACACGTGGCCCCAGGGGGTAGCTGGCCCACCTATCATATAGCCAAAGGCAGGTGCAGTAGAGGGCGGAGGAGTAGTACGAAATCCTATGCACCTACGCACCCTAACCTAGGGCTGAGTGATCACTCGAATCGCAAGATCAGTTGACTAGAAGCTACGCTAGATCCATGGAGGCGATGAGCGCGAGCATTAGCCGGCTGTGCCAGATGGTCCACGATGCCGGCCTGCGGCCCGGCACCGAGGAACGTCTCCAGGTAGTATTGCTTGAGGCCGCCAGGGCGAGGGGCCGCTTGGACGACAGCTTCGTCTCCTTGTTCGACGAGGTCCTCGTCGGTTTCCTCGACAAGTTCACCGTCGTCAAGAAGCTTGCGGACGACTTTGACATAAGCCTCCAGCTGACGCGCCTAGGCTCTGCGATGCCCACCCCCCTCAACGGCCACTATGGTAACAACCTCTTCGACGCACCGGTGGCCCTGCGACTGCCCGTCGTCGCGCCGGAGAATGTCCACCTCGAGGTCGCGCTCGCCGCGCAACGCCTGGCACAGCAAGACACCATCGACATAATCACCCACGTCTACGCGCAAATCGTCCACAAGGACTACTACATGCAAGAGGAGGATGATAGGACACTGGCCTTCTTGGAGCGCAGGGCAACCTTGGACGGCACTGTTCAGAAGCACGTTGAGCTCGCCGCCAATGCCGCTGCTCCTCACACGTCGGTTGGTGACCCGACGCACTAGGGCGTGAGGATGTCGTTGAACGTTGATGGATCCGTATGTATTTTTATCTTTCCGTCAAATCCATGTAGTAGTATATGATACTACAGTAATTATCTTACCTTTCGCATCAACTTCATAATTTTCGTACGTACTCCATGCATGAACGGCGTCAGAACCAAACTTCTCATTACTCTAGGCAAAATCGTTATTTTCTATCTATCGGTCGCGCCATGGAGCAGAACCAAAATTTACAAGTTACGAGTTCAAAAGGAAAAGCCTGCCATGTTCGCGTCGCACCCCCACACGGTTGGTCCGGCACGCCGCTCAAGCGTGAATGCGTGCGGTGATGCATTTTCACTTACAAGTGGGACCGCAGTTGAGCAAACCGACTATCGGCAAACCCCCACCCGCCCACCGCGCAATGGCTGAGAAAACAGGAGGGAGAAGAGATGGCTGTAGCATGGACTCCAAGAAAATTGGTGTCGAATGGGACTCGTGTGGGTGGCATGTGCCGTACTGCTAGACGTGAATGCTAGTTATGGCCCATGCCACCCCACTATATCGAGCCTATATCGAGGTACGTAGAACAAATTTCCTGCAGTTCGTGCTCAGCCCTCCTCTATCTCTCTTCTCAGCCAGCCAGCGGACACGCGGAGCCCATCGTCTGTTTGCTCACATGCGGCCCACATGTCAGTGAAAATGCAAGAGGACCCACTAAACCTGACATCTTTCACCTCGACGTACTGGTGATGAAAAACAAATTCAATAAAGATCTCCGGTGGCCGCTTTTGGAGTTACTCAAGAGTAGTAAGATTCTATTTACAGTTTAACCCAAGATGCACATCTCGTGGCTTCGACTACCACTCTATTTTCTTTCATGACACGACCTGGATGCTGGATGCCCCACGTGTCGGCAGAAGGAGGAAGAACCCGACCAAATCTTCGGTTCTGCTCTCGGATTAGACTAGTTGTGCTAACTTAAAAATTTTATCGTGTACTCCCTCCATTCCAAAATACTTGACTTCCATTTGTCCAAAAATGGATGTACCTATATACTAAGACATGTCTAGATACATATATATTTTGACAAATAGAAGGCATGTATTGTGCAACAGAGGGAGTAGAATGGATGCAAGTTTTTGTATTGAGAAGAAGAGTGCATCCATATATTGATAGAGCGCAATTTAGTAGATGTTCTATCACTTTTAGCTAGCACAGAGGCTAGAGATGAGATTAGTGCACTTGTTGATACTCCTACTAGAATAGAGGCTAGACATGAGACTAGATGCGAGGAAGCAACGTCTACTTCTTTACACTCGAAGAAGAAAGAAGCACGCAAGATCGAGCCTCCGCAGATCAACAATGAATGCATCGAGAAGGCACTAATCCAACTTACAGGAGTAGTAAAATGTATTCTTGTGGTTCTTGTTTTCTTTGGTCTTGCTTTTCTTGTCAAAATTATCGTTGGAGTTCGTGCAAAATGGAGGTGCATTTGGGGTCGTGCGTTGGAGTTGGCCTTACAAGTGGGACCACAGTTAAGGGAACCGACTATCAGCAAACCCCCACCTCGCCCGCCACACGATGGCTGAAGTTAGAGAAATGACGAGGTTGAAGAGATTGCTCTAGCACGGATTCCAAGAAATAATATGGTGTCAGATGGATGTTGTGGTGGTGGCGTGTGCCGTACTCCTTGATGTGAATGCTTGTTTTGGCCCATGCCACCCTACTACTCCTACTACTTACTCCTACTATATAGTACTAGTATCGAGGATTCGAGGTGCTGGTTATGTACAGCGAACACATTAACATATGGCTACAGTACAAACACCTGCCCGACGCGCGAAGCATGTGAAGCTAGTACAAATAGTGTACTACTATTGTTGATTGGCCTCATCCGATAACCTGTTGCAATGCACGTACAATTATGTATTCGGAAAATATTTTTTTGCCTCGTCGCACCACTCACTCAGAGAAGCGACTCGAAAGCCATTCATAAATTTAGTAAGTTTATCACACGCATATCATTTTATTACATACAACAGGTCATCAACCCACATCGACAACGAGGATACATTATAAATACTAAAGTTTTCACCACACAACAAATAACAAGCCATGAAATGAACTTCAACTCAACCATTCTGCAGCGTTGGAAACGTTTGCTTTGAACCACAAGTGATTCTCTGGGACGGGCCATCCGTTGTCGATCTAGAGACCAACGAAGGACCGATCATCCAGGCTGAAGTGGCCTACTATATCAGTACCAGGGTAGGGAACCACCCAAATGTCCGACGTATAGACACAGTTGCTTCTCATAAATGTGTCAACAACAGTTGGATCGCCTTTCACCATCATCAGATAGTTTTGTCCAAGGAAGAGTGAGTTTTCTCCAAGACTATCAATTATGTAACAGGGAGAAGGAGTTGGCGCTAGCACACTAGTATCCATCCCGAATACCATGCAACGGGTGTTGGAATAGGTCCCGAGAGTGCGACCATGGGAGACACCTGCTTCCTTAGCAGTAACATCAGCAGTGGGCTGTATACACACAAGAAGAGGTGATCCATCAGAATTAGTTGCCAGGCGCCACAGAGTATATGGGCGCTGCTTGTCCTCATGCTCGTGATCATCACCATCGGCATCTCCCCCTTGGTTATAAATTTTTTCAAGTATAGGTGGTGGGATGTTCACAGGACCTTGGAAACACAAGAAGAAGGTTAATTAGTAAAGGGAAACTTGCTAACCCGCATGCATGTGGATGAAACAATTATAATTACGGTGAAAGACAAACGTACCGAAACTACTAGGATGCCATGCAAAAACAGTGCCACGAGTGGTGGCAGCAAACACAAGGCCCTCGTATTGAATTGCATCACAGTACTCATCCGTGTACAGAAACTGATTTTTGAGCAATATCCATCGAGTCGAACCACGAAGGACGGCAACAAGCTTGTCGAAGATAGCAACAACTTGATAGTTGTTGTAATTCCAAGAGCGGTTGGGAACTCAACAAATTGCTATCTTCCATAGAAGACAGTCACCATGATCGTATTTGAACGTGCGTACATTACCAGTGTGCTCAACCTCTGGGCAGTGTGCTGAGATTTTTGGAAGTGGAACCCGGTGACGAGTGTACACATTCACAAGTTCCCACTCGCAGTTGGACCCAATGTAAACAACCCAATCTCCATTTGCGCCCGCCCAAGCCTTGCCCTCAAGCGATGGCATCTTAACATCATACGTATCATTATCAAGCGGTATCAACTGGCATAGGGAGAGGCCTCCGTCATGCCGGCGCCAGTCATCAGGGTCGCGGCGAAGAAGATAGGGGAGATCAAACCGCTCCTTGACTCTTGGGTTCTTTGTAATGATGTTATTAGTTGAGTCGAGAATGGGCTTGAACAAACCTGCCATACTAGCCGAGGTGATGACGTCGCACCGATCAATGAGTTCCTCCACCACGTCTGTTCCGTCCATGGAGAAGACGATCGAACAATGGCAGAAGAAAGGGTGAAGGGCTGAAGGAAAATGGAGGAGGGAGAGGAAGAGCGTGTGACAGCAGTTCCAAATCGAGAGGGAAAGGTGAAGAGTCGATGGACGGTTGAGAGTTTGCACGGTTCACGAAGAGGCGCCCCGGCCTACACGTCCGTTTGGAAATACTCCTACTACTCACCATCGTCTCACTGATATGTTGGAACGGGACCACATGTCAATGAAACATGGTGTGTAATTTCTCGTGCAAAATGCGATCTGGCCGCGTTGGCCCGAGGTGCCGCATTAGTTATCGACCTTTATTTTTTTAATGGCGTGCCGATCAGTTTTGAAGCATGACTAACTGGTACTGTACGTGGAGAGGATGACAGCAGGGACCCGCCAAGGTCATGGCAGTACGCAAGTAAGTGCATCCTTATTTCAAGCCAATAAAAAATGGCTCCTCCTAGTGGATTTCTGACATCTGGGTCCCATGCCATTGTCAACGTAATCAATAAACAAGAGAATTGCACAACGAGCGGCTGACACCAGGGACCCAGCAGCTCGCCCAGTTATTTTTGTTTTGGGTTAATTTGATAAATGCCACTCCAAATCTGGTGTATCCGAGAAATGCCAGTGCAATTTCCAAACTTTGAAAAATGCCATTTCATGCCATTTCTAGTGGCATTTTTCGAAGTCTGGAGTGGCGTTTTTTCAAAGTTTGCAAAAATTGCAGTGGCATTTTTATGAATCGCCACAATTGGAGTGGCATTTATCTAATTTGTTTTTGAGACGGAAGCAGGATGTCAACTGGGCTGTGCGGGACACTTTGGCCTGTCTAGACAACCTTTTCTTTTATGTTTACCACAGACCAGCCCAGTAGTTTTTTTTCTTTCTGAAAATGGCTAGCCTAGTTCTTTTGTGATTTGTCAAGTAAGTCGCTTTATCAGGCCTGTTGGGCTGCAAATCTTTCAAGACGAGGAGAGCTTCATTCGGCTGGCCGAGAAAATGGCCTATCAGTAATGAGAAATGGGCTGTACATTTTTTAAAACACATCAAACCGACAATTATTTTCAAATATCTTTTTTTCATTTCGAGATTTTAAATTGTATTGATTTTTATGCGTGGACAATTTATTGGATTTTATATTGATATACATTTATTTTTAAAATCAGTCTGAATGAGACTCGAAATTTCGGGATTAAAAACAGTTCAGACCGCACCGACATATGCAAAATTTCGTATAATTTTTTAACCGTGGCCACAATATGGGCTGTAATGCTAACATAAAGAATATGGGCTCCAAAAAACCCGTAAGAATTAGCAAATGGGCTGTAAATTATTTGAAATAATGGCAGATGGGTTGTATGCTGTTTTCCACAGATTTGAGGCTTTCAACAAATGGCCTGTATACTGTTGGATGTCCATCCAACGGCCGTCGTGCTTCTTCAATCTCTGCTCTTCCTGCTCCAGCCGCTCAAACAAGCGCCAGCAGGACTGCCTGCTCCCTCCTCCCCGCGGCCGGCTGTGCTGCCGCGCAGGCCTCATCGCCCCACGGTACTCCCATCGTTGGCCTAGCCATCCCTCTACTCACCCACACCTGCTGTTATTCTCCGGCGACGGCAGGAACCAGTAAACCCTCGTACAGTCATACTCCCCTCTGCATGGGAAAAAACAACGGCCGAGTCTTCCCTGCCTCCATGTCGTTCCCTTCCTAGGCCTCGCCGCCGTCCACCGCCCTGGTGCTCTCGGCATGGCGTGGTCAGCATGGTCAACGACCGACATGCATCTGAAGTGGACTGTACGTGGAGAGGCTGACAGCTGGGTCCACGGCCGCACGCAAGGAAATGCCTCCTTATCACGTGCAAAATAATGATTTCCACCACCTAACATCTGGGACCCACCGAAACGGCCTCTGTATTTCAAAAAAAAAAAAACGTTACCGCCGCTGATAGCTCGGACCCACCAGCTATATCTTCGCACGCAAGGAAGTGCCTCCTTATTACGGACAAAAAAAGAATACTCCCCCTGCTAGCTGGGACCCAGTATAGTGGGCCTACTAAGTTGACGGGGACGAAGGGCTTTGTCAACTTAGTCAATATGCATGATTCTAGCTCGATTGACCGTACGATGTCCATCTAACGGCCGCAGTGCTTCTTCAACCTCTGGTCTTCTTGCTCCAGCCGCCCAAAGCAGTGCCGGTCGTGCCGCCTGCTCCTGCCTCCCGTGCCGCGTCGTCCCCTTCCTAGGCCTCGCCGTTGTCCACCGCCCTGGTGCTCTCGGTGTGGCATGGTCAACGTGCTCAAGGAACGGCTTCCATCGGACATGGACTGTACGTGGAGAGGCTGACAGCTGGGTCCACGGCCGCAGCAAGGAAGTGCCTCCTTATTACGTGCAAAATAATTATTCCTCCACCTGATAGCGGGGACCCACCGAACGGGCCACCAGTATTTTGCAAAAAAATCGTTTCCCCCTGACTGCTGGGACCCACCGGACGGGCCACCGTATTTCGCGAAAAAATGTGCCCCCCGCTGTTAGCTCGGACCCACCGGAAGTGCCTCCTTATTACGCACAAAAAAATGAATACTCCCCCGGCTAGCTAGGACCCACCTTGCTGGGAGGCTGACTTGTGGGCCTACTAAGTTGACGGGGACGAAGGGCTTTGTCAACTTAGTCAATATGAACAATTCTAGCTCCAGTGACCGTACGATGTGCATCCAACGGCCGTAGTGCTTCTTCAACCTCTGGTCTTCTTGCTCCAGCCGCCCAAAGCAGCGCCGGTCGTGCCGCATGCTCCTGCCTCCCGTGGCCGGCTGTGCTGCGTAGAGGCCTCACCACCCCCTACTATTCCAACCGCTGGCCAGGCCCTGCGGTGACGGCAGCCTCACACTGCAGCCGAACCAGTGAACCCTCGTAGTCCTCTCCGCGCGAGCTTCCACTGCCGCGTCGTCCCCTTCCTAGGCCTCGTCGTCGTCCACCGCCGTGGTGCTCTCCACGTGGCGTGGTCAACATGGTCAAGGAACGACTTCCATTGGAAGAGTACTGTACGTGGAGAGGCTGACAGCTGGGTCCACGACCACAGCCCTGTTTTTTTGCGATTTGCCAAGTCGCTTTGTCAGGCCTGTTGGGCTACAAATCCTTCAAGACGAGGAGAGCTTTCATTCGGCTGGCCGAGAAAATGGCCCATCAGTAATGAGAAATGGGTTGTACATTTTTAAAACACATCAAACCGGCAATTAGTTTCAAATATCTTTTTTTTTCATTTCAAGATTTTAAATTACATTAATTTTTATGTGTGGAGAATTTGTTGGATTTTATATTGATATACATTTATTTTTAAAATCAGTTTGAATGTGAGTCGAAATTTCGGGATTAAAAACAGTTCGGACTCCACCGAAATATGCAAAATTTCGTATAATTTTTAACCATTGCCACAATATGGGCTGTAATGCTAACAAAAAGAATATGGGCTCCAAAAAACCTTAAAAATTAGCAAATGGGCTGTAAATTATTAGAAATAATGGTAGATGGGCTGTATGCTGTTTTCCACAGATTTGAGGCTTTCCTAAAAAAAGGTTGACGCACAAGCACTGACTATTGGATGTCCATCCAATGGCCGTCGTGCTTCTTCAATCTCTGCTCTTCCTGCTCCAGCCGCTCAAACAAGCGCCGGCGGGACTGCCTGCTCCCTCCTCCTCGCGACCGGCTGTGCTGCCGCGTAGGCCTCACCACCCGACCGTACTCCCATCGCTGGCCTAGCCATCCCTCTACTCACCAACACCTGCTGTTAATCTCCGGCGACGGCAGACGAACCAGTAAACCCTTGTACAGTCGTACTCCCCTCCGCGTGGGAAACAACTGCCGAGTCTTCCCTGCCTCCATGTTGTCCCTTCCCAGGTCCCGCCGTCGTCCACCGCCCTAGTGCTCAAGGTGCGGCGTGGTCAACGTGGTCAAGGAACGACTTCCATCAGACGTGGACTGTACGTGGAGAGGATGACAGCTGGGTCTACGACCGCAGCAAGGAAGTGCCTCCTTATTACGCGGAAAATAATGATTTTTCCACCTGACAGCTGGAACCCACCGGACGGGCCACTGTATTATGCGGAAAATAATGATTTTTCCACCTGACTGCTGGGACCCACCAGCTACATCTTCACACGCAAGGAAGTGCGTCCGGGCAAAAAAAATGATTCGCCCCCTGACTGTTGGGACCCACCAGCTACATCTTCGTAGGCAAGGAAGTGCCTGAAAGTCGGGACCCACCTGGTCGATGTAGAGGCGCGCACATGTCATAGTAGAGGCGCGCACGTGTCGTAGTAGAGGCGCGCATGTAGCATGTACATGTACGTACATCGGCCAGGGTGCAAGGAAGAAAATACGGCAACATATGTGTACATACGGGCGGCGTCTCGAACGCCTACTCACGCATACGTACGGCCAGGGCTTGTGTACATGGCTGGGTCGGAATGGAGAAACAATGTTGTCGTCGTGTTCATGGGGAGGCAACGGAATGCGTCGTGTTCATGGGGAGGCAACGGAATGCGTCGTGTTCATCGGGAGGCAACGGAACGCGTGGGAGCCAACCGGCTGGGTCGGAACGGAATGCGTGGTCGTGTTCATCGGGAGGGCTTGGGTGGAACAGGCGATGGAAACGAGGCCTGGCGTACCGCACAATGGAGGAAACAGACCTCCTACGTTCGGAACGGGGTCCTGCTGATCGGGAGGAGTCTGGCGTACCGCAAAACGGAGGAAACGGACCTCCTACGGTCGAAACGGGGGTCCTGTTCATCGGGAGGGGTGTGGCGTATCGCAAAACGGGACTCCACGGGATACTGTTCATCTCCACCGTCGACCCCCTCCAGCCTCCACGAGCTACTATTCATCCACCGTCGACCTCCTCCAGCCTCCACCTGCGACTGTTCATCCACGGGCTCCTGTTCATCCAGCCTCCACCGCGCGCTACTCCACCGGCTACTGTTCAACCAGCCCTCTCCACAGGCTCCTGTTCAACCACCCCTCCACGGGCTACTGTTCATCCTGCCCTCCACCGTCTACTGTTCTCCAGCCCTCCACGGGGTGGTCCTGTTCATCCAGCCCTCCACGGGGTCCTGTTCATCCAGCCCCAACCGGCTCGATCGATCGCGGTCCTGTTCATCCAGAGGCAACACCACAGGGTCCTGTTCATCCACCCCCACCGGGAATTGTTCATCCAAACCCCCCGCAACGCTCACTGTTCATCCAGAGGCAGCATTGATCGGCTTCAGTTAGCAGCAGTAGTGAAGGAATTGCTCGATCGGGTTCAGTTAACAGCCATCGATCGATCACTCGGGTTCAGTAACGCGTAGCCTGCAGTGCAATCGCTCGGGTTCAGTTAGAGCCCAACGCCTCGCTCGAGTTCAGTTAGAGCCAACGCCTCGCACACATGTGCGTACGTGTACGAGAGAAGCGCGCATCGCTCGGCCCTCGACCTCCCACCGTAACCGGGAACTCCCCGAAATTTTCCTCGCCCTTGCTTCTACCACGGTTTTTTCCGTCATGGACGGCCCAAAGAATGTCATGCAGCTGCGTCTCCGGCCCGCCCAGGACGAAAATCCCATTTTCTGTCATGATTTTTTGTCATAGAAGTAGGAGCCCACCACATCTATGATGATACCGGGTTTTGTCACAATTATCGTCATAGAAGTGTCATATGTATGACAGACAAAATTTTCGTTCGGCCCAAAATGTCACGGATGTGTCTTTTTTTTGTAGTGGAAGATGCGAGAGTCCGAGCTTGCCGCGGCCCTCGAGAGCACAAAGCATGCCAAGGACGAAGCCCAAAAGGCCCTCCAGGAGATTGAGGCGATGAGGAAGATAGCGGCGGGTAAGGCATTCAATATGCAAAGCAAGCATGTGAAAGTAAATTACTTGTTACTTACCCGAGTCCGGAGCTCTCCATGAGCATTCGCAGATTTGCCCCGCAGCGTGTCGGATGCCGCGAAGTATTACCAGGATGAGGAGGGAAGCTCGATGGAGAAATTGTTCTGGTCTCAGTATACTAGGACCGAACACCCGATGCCTGTGAGCGACCAGCTGAAGCAACTGGTCGAGCTGCACAAGGCGGCCGAACAGGCCATGAGGGGCCTGATAGTCCGGATGTGGCCTGGCGACTCCCTTCCCAACAGCTACTTCGTCTTGGTGAGGCGGCTTGTGGATGCCTGCCCACGGCTGGAAGTCATAAAGAGGTCCGTCTGCATTGAAGGTGCACGCCGGGCTTTTGGCCATGCGAAGGTGCACTTGGCCAAGATGGACGCCAAGAAGCTGGTGAAGGAGGGGCCGCCGCAGGGCAAGGAGCATCGCCACCCCGAAATGTATTATGAGGGTGTCCGGAAGGGTGCCCGTCTTGTGGCAGACGAGTGTGCAAATGATGTAATTTTTGAATGAACTTGCTCGTGTGATCCTGTATTATGAAAACTTGTTCATGTGCGCTATGCAACGCTTGTTTGAATTTAAAATATTACCTTCTGTGCGGCTGTTTATCAAATCTGAGAGATGGCCAGTCGTCGGCTTCTGCCCCCATGCCACGAGTGCCGGGGTGTTCGGGATAAACCTGAGCACTCTTTTTCCCATTGTTGGGTCCTTCGAGGGAGGTGCTCAGCACAACGAACAAGGCAATCGGACTATAATGCTTTATCACTCTCACTTAGCCATAGAAGTCTACAATTTTAAATTTTGGTGAAGCCCCTAGTATTCGGAAGGCCGAATTTGGGGCGCTATACACTCCTTAACCCGGACAAAGCCGACTCCTCGCTCTAAGCGGCATAAGTCTTTAGGGACTCGAGACCTCTCGAACAGCGACCAGCTCTCGCCTTATCATGACAGTCAGTTTTAGATTTCTCTACTGAGGTGCTTGCCCAGATGAACCGGGGCAGAATCGCAGTAGTTCTCCCAGTGCTACCTTAGCCGATATAGCGGAACATAAGGTACCAAAACATGGGAGCCGGGCAAACCCAACTATTGACCCAAGATATGATTCGGAGCTAATGCATATAATGCTATAAGTTCGGGGTGCCGCACTATCCAAAGTGTTCAGACTTCTCACGCCGTATTATGGGGTACGCTTAAGCCCCTGGCGTATTGGCCGTACCAGAGTGTACGAGTGCTGAATGTCATGAATGAACATATATATATAAAGAAGAATAGAGAATGCGGTAATAGTCTAGTGCTATGCATTGTTTATTCCAAAAAAGGTGCATCGAAGCAGAATGATACAAGTAGTGCGATAAGCAAAAAGTAGGACTATTTGACATGTCCCCTTCAAGGGAAAACTGAGGAATGGTATTTGAAGCAAGTATTTCACTCGTTATGAGAGACCACATGGTAGTTTCATGGTGCGACGTAGCTTTCTGCCTCCTTGGTTGTTGCATTGTGTGTCCGGCAATCATACTGTCGGACGGGGCTTCCAGAGATTAAAGTCCTGAAAGAGAGAAAAATAACAAAGCGGGAAGCCCCTAGTGCGGTTGAGCCGCGTCTTGGGGCGTGTCGTAGTCGTGTCCCCCTCCCCGCCTGTGCCCATGGTATTTTCAGTGCGTAATTATGTACGTGTGGCACGGATTTCACCATTTGGCTGGGACTGGGGTGGGGGCCGCATTGCTATGCGAGCTCGGAACATGCCAGACAGTCTTGTTGCCGATTACTCCAGGCGTGCTTGAAGGTGTCCGGGTCTTTAATCGCCGAACTGGTGGATTGCCTTAAGAGGCTACTTTGCGCTTCTGCTGTGAGGGCCACAGTGTGCTCCTCCATGCGGAGAGAGCACTCTGTGTTTCCATTGACTGTGATGACCCCCTGAGGTCCTGGCATCTTGAGCTTGAGATATGCATAGTGCAGTACTGCGTTGAATCTTGCAAATGCGGTTCGCCCGAGCAGTGCATGATAGCCACTGTGGAACATGACTATATCAAAGATTAACTCCTCGCTCCGAAAGTTATCCAGGGATCCGAAGACCACTTCCAGTGTGACTGAGCCCGTGCAATGGGCCACTACACCTGGTATGATGCCTTTGAAGGTCGTTTTTGTGGATTTAATCCTTGAGGGATCTATACCCATTTTGCGCACTGTGTCCTGATAAAGCAGGTTTAGTCTGCTGCCGCCGTCCATAAGCACTCGAGTGAGGTGAAATCTGTCGATGATTGGGTCTAGGACCAGTGCGGTGAATCTGCCATGACGGATACTAGTGGGATGGTCCCTGCGATCGAAGGTGATCGGACAGGAGGACCATGGGTTGAACTTTGGGGCGACTGGCTCCAACGCATATACATCCCTTAACGCATGCTTCCGCTCCCTCTTGGGGATGTGGGTTGCATATATCATGTTCACCGTCTGCACATGTGGGGGGAACCTCTTCTGTCCTCCGGTGTTCGGCTGCGGGGGCTCTTCCTCGTCATCGCTATGTAGCCCCTTATCTTTGTTTTCAGCATTTAACTTGCCGGCCTGCTTGAACACCCAACATTCCCTGTTGGTGTGGTTGGCTGGCTTGTCGGGGGTGCCATGTATTTGGCACGAGTGATCGAGTATACGGTCCAAACTGGATGGGCCCGGAGTGCTTCTTTTGAATGGCTTTTCCGCTGACCGGGTTTGGAGCCTCTGAATCCGACATTGACTGCCGTATCCTTGGTATTGTCGCTATTGATGCGGCGCTTATGTTTGTTGCGACGTGACCTGCCATTGCTATCCTTGGTATATGAAGTACCGTGGTTCTTTGATATGTTATTGATGCGAGCCAACCACTGTCTTCTCCTGCGCAAAAGTAGGTCATGAGTGTCGTGAGGCTGCCATAGATTTTGGCTTTTCCTGGCCAAGGTGCCGGGCGAGCCACTCGTCACGGATGTTGTGCTTAAAAGCTGCTAGGGCCTCTGCATCCGGACAGTCGATGATTTTATTTTTCTTTGTCAGGAACCGTGTCTAGAATTGCCTGGCCGATTCCTCTGGCTGCTGAATTATGTGGCTCAAGTCATCGGCATCTGGTGGTCGCACATAAGTGCCCTGGAAGTTGTTGAGGAATGCGGCTTCCAGATCTTCCCAATAGCCGATGGATTCTGCTGGCAGGCTGTTGAGCCAATGCCGAGCTGGTCCTTTGAGCTTGAGTGGGTGGTATTTGATGGAGTGTAGATCGTCACCGCGGGCCATGTGGATGTGCTGGAGGAAGTCTTCGATCCATACCACAGGATCTGTTGTGCCGTCGTATGATTCGATATTTACAGGTTTGAAACCCTCTGGGATTTGGTGATCCATTACTTCGTCTGTGAAGCATATGGGGTGTGCGGCGCCTCTGTAGTGGGCTATGTCATGACACAGCTCGAATGACTCTTGCCCGCTGTGTTCGGCCTGGCCGGATTTACTTTTACTGTATCCAGCGTGACGGTTATCGTCTCGCGTAGTGGCGCGCCCTCGTGATCCGTAGATCGATCTTGCGTGTTTTGCTTTGTCCTCCAATACGTCTCGCAGGTCTAGCGTGTTTCCCCATGCCTTGTCATTTTTATTTGAGTGGCATCGGGGTGTGGGCCGAGTTTTTGGCTGAAATGCCTCTCTGTCGCGGCCACGAGGTGGCCGATCAGCCGCGTCATATGCTGGAGATGTAGGTTTTAATGCTTCCTCCTCCAGTCGGGGTAGCAACCTGCGCTTTGGGTAACTCTTGGAGGGGCATTTGAGTTCATATTCCTCGGCCGCAAGGACTTCAGTCCATCTGTCAGCTAGCAAATCTTGATCAGCTTGAAGCTGCTGCTGCTTTTTCTTAAGGCTATTTGCCGTGGCTATAAGCCGGCGCTTGAAGCGCTCTTGCTCGGCGGGACCCTCCGACACGAAAAATTTGTCATCGTCGAGGTTTGCCTCATCTTCGGAGGGAGGCATGTAATTATCGTCCTCCGCCTCTCCATCCGCCGCTCTCTCGGGAGGGCTGGCTTCTCCATCCTCCTGCTCTAAATCTTGCTGGAGGGTATTGTTGTCGTCTTTGGCACTGTCCGGAGTGCTATTATCTCCTGTGCCGGTGTCACCACTTTTGCTTTGGCGAGACTTAGAGCGGCGCCGCTGATGTCGGCGCTTGGGTTGCTTCTTGGAGGGGTCATCCTCCGCTGTCCCGTCGCCATTGCCTTCTTTGGGTGTGTCCACCATGTATATATCATATGATGAGGTGGCTGTCCAGTGCCCTGTGGGCAGTGGTTCCTCTTCGTCTCCCGCATTGTCGTCCATACCGTCGATGTCTTAGGAGTCGAAGTCGAGCATGTCGGTCAAATTGTCGACAGTGGCTACTAAGTGGGTGGTGGGTGGGTGGTGAATTTCTTCGTCATCCGCATCCCAATCCTACTGAACATAGTTCGGCCAGGACTCTCCTGACAGGGAGAGAGACCTTAATGATTTCAGCATGTCACCGAAGGGCGAGTGCCGAAAGATATCCGCAGAGGTGAACTCCATGATCGGCGCCCAGTCGGATTCGATAGGCACGGGCGCAGGTGGTTCAGAGTCCATGGCCGGGGAAGAATCCGGCAATTTGGCATCACGGCTCTCGTGAAGGGTAAGGTCGATACTCGGCTCGATCGCCGCTGAGAATGCGGCCTCCGTGGCAGGGTCTATCCCCTCGTCCATGGATGGCGCAATCGGCTCCAAATTGAGGGTCGGGCGGTTGCCGGTGCGATCTGCTGCACATTGTCCGACGGTAGAGCTAAATCATGCTCATCGTGACCTTGCAGCGTACTCGGCAGGGGCTCAAATCCGTCGAAGATCAAGTCTCCGCGGATGTCAGCCGTGTAATTTAAGCTTCCAAACCTGACCTGGTGGCCAGGGGCGTAACTCTCGATCTACTCCAGATGGCCAAGCGAGTTGGCCCGTAGTGCGAAGCCGCCGAATACAAAGATCTATCCAGGGAGAAAAGGATCACCCTAGACTGCATCGCTATCGATGATCGAAGGAGCCATCAAGCCTAATGATGACGACACAGAGGAACTCTCAATGAAAGCACCAATGTCGGTGTCAAAACCAGCGGATCTTGGGTAGGTGGTCTCGAACTGTGCGTCTAAGGCGGATGGTAACAGGAGGCAGGGGACACGATGTTTTACCCAGGTTCGGGCCCTCTTGATGGAGGTAAAACCCTACGTCCTGCTTGATTATTCTTGGTAATATGAGTAGTATAAGAGTTGATCTACCACGAGATCGGAGAGGCTAAACCCTAGAAGCTAGCCTATGGTATGACTGTAGACACCGGAGGGGGCTAGGGTTAAATAGAGTCGGTTACAAGGAAGGAGATCTACATATCCGTATTGCCAAGCTTTCCTTCCACGCCAAGGAGAGTCCCATCCGGACACGGGACGAAGTCTTCAATCTTGTATCTTCATAGTCCAACAGTCCGGCCAAAGGATATAGTCCGGTTGTCAGGATACCCCCTAATCCAGGACTCCCTCAATCACCCTCACTTAGCCATAGGAGTTTGACAATAAAAATTTAGGCGCGGCCCCTAGTATCCAAACTAGTGTGATGTAAACACCTGATCGGATGGGAACCGATCCATCGCATAATGCGGAAAAATCGCTAAAGATTTGAAACCTCCGAAGAGCTGACCGGCTCACGCGACATCATGACAGTCAGTTTTTGGCTTTCTCTACTGAGGTGCTCATCCGGATAAACCAGGACACAATCGCAGTAGTTCTCCCTTTACTACCCTAGCCGATATAGCGGAACGTAAGGTAGTAAGCACAGGAGCCAGTCAACCCAACTATTGACCAAAGACATGATTCGGAGACGATGCATATAATGCTAAATTCAGGGTGCCGAACTGTACTGCAAAAAGTGTTCAGACTTTGTTGGCATATTATGGGGCGCAATGAAACCCCTGGCGCATTAAAGTGTACCAAAGTGTACGGGTGCGATTTGATAAGGTTATCGAAAGAGCAAACTAGTGCCGCAGAAGTTTAGCTGCAAACTGTTTCCATTAAAGTTTGATTAATACGTCAAAGCGTAAAAGTAGTGTGATAAGCAACAGGGCTATTTAATATGCCACAACCAAGGGAGAGCTGCGTGCGGGTCCTGAAAACAGGTAGAGTGATCGTTGAAATTGACCACCTAAAAATTCCCTTATACATCAGTGCTTTTTGCCGTCTTGGTGTATCTATCTTTTCGAAAGGACCTGTGATCAGGCCGTCAGGAAGGGCCAGTGGAAAATAAACCTAAAAAAGAAAAGAAAAAAGTAAAAGTAAAAGTACGTGTGTCCAGGGGAGGTCGAGCCATATTATGATTCACAATCTAGTTATGCCTCCATCTATGCCCATGGTATTTTGAGTGCGTAGTTATGTACGAGCAGTACGAACGCTGCCACTTGGTAGGGATTGGGACGGAGGCCGAATTGCTAGTCGAGATGGGCTATCCTGCTGCGGAATAGTCCGGACCCATTTGACTGTGTCTGGGAGCTCGGCCGCCGAATTGAGGTTCTGCTTGAAGAGGCCGCTCTGTATTTCTGCTGCTACAGCAACGGTGTGCTCCTCGGTACTGAGGGAGCGTTCCGTGTTTCCATTGACTGTTATGACACCGCGTGGTCCAGGCATCTTGAGCTTGAGAAAAGCATAGTGTGGCACCACAGTGAATCGAGCAAATGCGGTTCTTCCCAGCAATGTGTGATAGCCACTGCGGAAGGGGACGATATTGAAGTTCAACTCTTTGCTTCGGAAGTTGTCCGGGGATCCGAAGACAACTTTTAGTGTGATTGAGCCCATACAGCGTGCCTCTACACCTTGTTTAACTCCTTTATAGTCTTTGTGGGCTTGATCCTTGAGGGATTAATACCCATTTTGCACACTGTATCCTGATAAAGCAGGTTCAGGCTGCTGCCACCATCCATGAGGACTCGCGTGAGATGGAATCCATCAATGATTGGGTCAAGGACCAGTGCGGCTGAACCGCCATGACGGATACTGGTCGGATGGTCCCTGCGATCGAAAGTGATCGCGCAGGAAGACCATGGGTGGAACTTTGGGGCAACTGGCTCCATCGCGTAGACGTCCCTAAGCACGCGTTTGCGCTCCCTCTTGGGGATATCGGTAGTGTATATCATACTCACTATTTTAACTTGGGGGTGCTTCTTCTGTCCCCTTGTGTTCGTCGGACGGGGCTCCTCGTCATCGTCCTTGCTTTGCGACCCCTTCTCCTTGTTCTCGGCATTTAATTTGCCGGCCTGTTTAAAAACCCAGCAATCTCTGTTGGTATGATTGGCTAGTTTGTCTGGGGTGCCATGGATCTGGCATGGACAATCGAGTATGCGGTCCAAGCTGGATGGGCCCTGATTGTTTCTTTTATATGGCTTCTTCCGCTGTCCAGACTTGGAGCCACTGAATCCGGTGTTGACTGTCGTGTCGTCGATATTGTCACCGTTGCTTCGACGCTTGTGCCTGTTGCGTCGGGGCTTGCCGTTGCTGTCTTTGGTCTCAGAGGTGCCAGCCTCGCTTGCAGTGTTTTTGCTACGGGCTGGCCAACTATCCTCGCCCGCACAAAAACGGGTAATGAGTGCCGTGAGGGATGCCATGGACTTCGGCTTTTCTTGGCCGAGGTGACGGGGGAGCCATTCGTCGCGGATGCTATGCTTAAAGGCCGCTAGGGCTTCGGCATCCGGACAGTCGACGATCTGGTTCTTTTTAGTTTGGAACCTGGTCCAGAATTTCCTGGCTGACTCCCCGGGCTGTTGAACTGTGTGACTTAAGTCATCTGCATATGGAGGTCGTACGTACATACCTTGGAAGTTGTCGCGGAAGGCGTCTTCCAAGTCCCCTCAGCTGCCAATAGAGTTTTCAGGCAGACTGTTTAACTAGTGCCGAGCTGGCCTTTTGAGTTTTAGTGGGAGGTATTTGATGGCATGAAGGTCATCACCGCGGGCCATATGAATATGGAGAAGAAAATCGTCAATCCATACCGCGGGATCTGTTGTTCCATCGTATGATTCGATGCTCACGGGTTTGAACCCTTCGGGAATTCATGCCCCATTACTTCATTAGTGAAGCAAAGAGGGTGTGCGGCACCTCTATATCGGGCCATATCGCGACGTAGCTCAGATGTTGTTCATCTGCGGCATTCAGCCCGGGCGTGATTAGGCTTGTCATGTCCGAATAGATGGCCATCGTCGCGTGTTGGAGCATGCCCCCTCGACCCGTAGATCAATCTGGTATGTCCTGCTCTACTGTCCAGGTCCTATCGACGGTCATATGTATATGCCCGAGCTGTTTTATCCCCACCTTTATGGTGAGGTAGTACGGGCTGGTGTTCGGCTTGGGTTGCCTCTTTGTCCCGACCACGTGGTAGTCGGTCGGTCGCATTGTGCGTTGATGGCACGGGCTCCAACGCCTTGTCATCGCATTGAGGTAGTAATTTGTGCTTCGGGTAACTTTTGGGTGGTCGCTCGAGGCTGTATTCCTCGGCTGCCGGGACGTTAGTCCATCTATCATTGAGAAGATCTTGATCAGCTTGAAGCTGCTGCTGCTTCTTTTTCAGGCTCCTTGCAGTGGCTGTTAGCCGGAGCTTAAAGCGCTCCTACTCAAGAGGTTCCTCAGGCACGATAAAATCCTCGTTGCCGAGGATCACCTCATCCTCGGAGAGTGGAATATAATTATTGTCCTCCGAGTCTTCGTGCACGACATGTTCATCAGGGCTGACTCGCCCATCTTCCCATTCATCCTGTTCGGAAGTTGGCTCAACGGGGTCTTCATTGTCTCTGGCATTGTCTAGAGTATTGTTTTCTCCTGTGCCGGTATTGCTGTCTTTTTCATGGCGTGACTTAGAACAGCGCCACTATCGTCGGCGCTTTGGCTGTGTCTCAAGAGGTTTATCTTCCACTAGGTCTTCTTTTTCATCGTCATTAACTTTTTTGGGTGTGTCCACCATGTATACGTCGTAGGAGGAGGTGCCCGTCCAGCGCCCGGTAAATGGCGGGTTTTGGGCCTGCTCCTCTTCGGCATCGTCGTCCATACCGTCGATGTCTCCGGAGTCATAGTAGAGCATGTCGGTTAGATCTTCGACAGCGACTATTAAGTGGGAGGTGGGTGGGAAGCGAAATTCCCCGTCATCCGCCCCCAGTTCAAATCGGATATAATTCGGCTGCAGGTCCCCTGCTAAAGAGAGGGTTTTAATGAGTTTAGTACATCGCCTAAAGGTGAGTGCCGGAAGATGCCCGCGGAACTGAATTTGACGATCGGCGCCTGGTAAGGCTCAGCAGACGCGGGTGCACGTAGTTCAGAACCAGTGGCCGGAGATGAATCCGGGGGTCCGGTGATGCAGACCCCGCTCGAAGTTGGGTCTGTGTGCGGCTCCAACGCCACTGAGTCTGCGGCTTCCGTGGCGGGGTTAAGCTTCTCGTCTTCGGATGGCGCAAGCTGTTCCGGATCTAGGGCCAGAGCGCTTACAGGCGCAATCTCCTGGGCATGGTATGATGACAGATTTAGGTCAGGTTCATCACAGTGGCAGGGAGCGGCTGCCATGGCTCAAATCCATCGAAGATCAAGTCTCCGCTGATATCAGCGACGTAGTTCAAGCTTACAAACCTGACCTGGCGGCCATGGGCATAGCTGTCAATATGCTCTAGATGGCCAAGCGAGTTGGCCCGCGGTGCGAAGCCACCAAATATGAAGATCTGACCAGGGAGAAAGACATCCCCCCGGGCAGCGTTGTTGTAGATGATGGATGAAGCCATCGAACCTTCTAATGATGACACAACGAAACTCTCAATGAAAGCACCAATGTCGGTGTCAAAACCGGCGGATCTCGGGTAGGGGGTCCCGAACTATGCGTCTAGGGTCGATGGTAACAGGAGATAGGGGACACGATGTTTACCCAGGTTCAGGCCCTCTCTATGGAGGTAATACCCTACTTCCTGCTTGATTGATCTTGATGAATATGAGTATTACAAGAGTTGGTCTACCACGAGATCGTAATGGCTAAAACCCTAGAAGTCTAGCCTATATGATTATGATTGTCTCTGCCTCTACGGACTAAACCCTCCGGTTTATATAGACACCGGAGGAGAGTAGGGTTACACAAAGTCGGCTACAAATAAAGGAATCTTCATATCCGAACGCCATACTTGCTATCCACAGCAAGGAGAGTCCCATCTGGACATGGGTGAGAGTCTTCGGTCTTGTATTTTCATAGCCCATTAGTCCAGTTCATGTCCAACAGGCCGGACGCCCGAGGACCCCTTAGTCCTGGACTCCCTCAGCCTCCCCCATGGTGCAATCCCCTCCGAGGCAGCCAGCGCAGGGGCCACAGCTAGAGCCACGCGACCAAGAACCCGACGATGTATTGATGGCTT
The DNA here is from genome assembly GCF_003073215.2 of Triticum urartu. NCBI lineage: Eukaryota > Viridiplantae > Streptophyta > Magnoliopsida > Poales > Poaceae > Triticum > Triticum urartu. The sequence continues at coordinate 339,906,530 of NC_053023.1, forward strand.
CATCTAATCCTCAAGCACGTCGAGACCAGCGGCGAGACCTGGAAGACAGGCGGAGGGAAGACGCGCGCGTCACCATTGAACGATGCCATGAAACCCGCTGCCAGTCTGATAGGTGCAATGGCCCCGACGTCGATGAGCTCATGCCCGGTGAGGGCAGGTACCTGCCTTTCGAGGTTGGGTGCCGCGCCTTCACTCGCGAGCTGCGGTAAGTCCGTTGACCATCTGCTCGCACGTTCAAGCCCGAAATACCAGAGAAGTACGATGGAAGATTGAACCTGACAGAGTTCTTGAGCATCTACACCGTCACTGTTCAAGCTGCCGGAGGAAGAGACGAGAAGGTATTCGCCAACTACTTCCCTTTGGCAATCAAGACAAATGTGAGGTCTTGGCTGATGCACTTGCCACAGAACTCCATCTCGACCTGGGCTGACATGTTCCTTGAGTTTGTTGGCGCCTTCACGGGCGACCATCAAGAACCAGGGCGGCCTAGTGACTTGCAGCTCCTCCCATAGAAGGAAGGAGAAAGTTTGTGGAAGTATATGCAGAGGTTCAGCTGGGTGCACAGGAACATTCCAGACATCCACTCAGCAGTTGTGATAGCTGCATTCCAGTCCAACATGCGCAACCGCATGATACGTTCCAAAATGAACGTACGTTTTCCCAAGACTGTGAATGAGTTGTACACTCTGGTGGATAAGTATGCCCATGTAGAGGAGGGGAGGCGACTCCTCGGTGAAGAGGATGGTATCGACGTTGACTCAGAGGAAGACGACGACACCACCAATCAGAAGAAGAAGAAGAATAAGAAGCGCAAGGATAAAGCAGTGTTGACCGTTGAAGGATCAAGCACACCTAGTACTGGCAAGAAGGCCAAGACCGAGGTTCCTGGCAAGGAAGTTGCCACGTGCACTGATTGCCGGGAAGCCGCGGCTACCGAGAAGGCTAGGAAGGGTGACAGGCTATACTGCAAGATCCATCGGACCAAGGGCCACGATCTTCAGGAGTGTCATCAGGTTGAGAAGCTCGTCACGAAGCAGAGGTCTGAGTACGAGAAGCGCGACAAGGAGAAAGACCAAGATGGCGTTGGCGGGAAGGGCCGAGGTGGCAGAGCAGGTCACCCCGGCAAGGCTCCTCAGTATCAAGGTAAACCCGCTAGATGTCGTGAGAAGAAGGATTGCGATGAAGAGAGTGATGAAGGAGATGAAGAGGAAACCAACGAGCAGGAGTTCTAGAAAGCCACTGATGCACTATGCATTGACGGGGGTGCATCCTTGCACTCCACTCACCGCCAACTAAAACAGTGGGCACATGAGGTCAATGCCGTGGAGCCAGCGGCAGATTCTCGGAAGCCGTTCAAGTGGTCCCGCACGCCCATCATATTTGATGAGGAGGATCACCCTAACTGCACCATGGAGGTAGGCTGTTTGCCGTTGTTGGTCTCACCAACGATTCGCATCCTCAAGGTCACAAAGATGTTGGTTGACGTCAGGCCGGATTGAATCTAATTTCTCCAACGGTCATCATCAAACTCGAGATAGCAGATAAAGAGCTCAAGGTTACTGGTATGTTCCAAGGGATCAACCATGGCAAGAGTCGTCCTAAGGGGAAGATCACACCGCTGGTGACATTCGGGGGGGGGGGGAGTTACACTACTGGATTGAGAAGATCGTATTTGATGTGGTTGACCTTGATGTGGTTGATAATGGAATCCTTGGTCGCCCAGCCTTGGCCATATTCATGGCGGCATCCCACTATGCCTACAACACTCTGAAGATGCCAGGGCCAATGGGCGTCATTTCCATTCCATCAGAAAAGAAAGACGCAATCATATGCGTGGACAAGATGTACCGGGAAGCAGTCACTGCAGAGGCCGCAGAAGCTACTACTCCCGCCAAGGAAAGCAAGAAAAAGAAGAAATCTACTTAGGATGCTAGCGAGGAATCCAGGAAGCACACTTCTTCGGAGTGCGCTGCGCCTGTTGATGACATGCCGGAGAGTTCCAACAGCAAGGGATCCAAGGTTGTTGCACCTCATGTGAAGAAGGTCCCGGCAGGGCTGGCTGGCGCTGATGGTACATTTACTACCAGTGCCACCCTCAATGACAAATAGGAAAGCGTGTTGGTTACCTTCCTGCGGGCGAATGTCGATGTGTTTGCCCGGCAACCATCTGACATCCCCGGTGTTCCCAAGGAGGTAATCGAGCACTACCTTGCTGTCTGCCCACATGCCTGGCCCATCAAGTAGAAGGTCCGAAAGCAAGCTTTGGAGCAGGAACAGTTTATTGCCGAAGAGATCAAGAAACTTGAGGCAGCTGGTTTGGTCAGAGGAGTATTTCATCCAACATGGTTAGCAAAATCAGTGGTAGTGCGCAAGGCGAGCGGGAAATGTCGGCTTTGCATAGATTTCATAGATCTGAACAAAGCATGCCGGAAGGACCCATTCCCCTTGTTGCGCATCGACCAGATTGTGGATTCCACCTCCGGGTGTGACATGCTTTCCTTCCTGGATGCCTACTCCGGATACCACCAGATCTTCATGTCCAAGGAAGATGAAGAGAAGACCACGTTCATAACCCCCTGTGGCACGTATTGTTTCATACGGATGCCCTTTGGGTTGAAGAGCGCTGGATCCACTTTTGCAAGAGAAGTACAGATTGACTTTTGAGTCCCAGCTGCACAGAAATATTGAAGCCTACATGGATGATATAGTGGTCAAAACCAAGGACAGATTGACTCTCATTCAGGACTTGGAAGAGACCTTTGCAAACCTACGCAAGATCAACTTGAAGCTGAACCCGAAGAAGTGTGTGTTTGGCATTCCTTCTAGGAAGCTATTTGGCTTCTTCGTGTCCCATTGGGGGATAGGGGCCAACCCCGACAAGATCAAGGCTATCGAGCAGATTCAAGCACCCAAGATAGTTAAAGACGTGAGGCATTTGACTTGATGTGTTGCCGCGCTGAGCAGGTTCATTTCCATGTCCGTCGAGCGAGCCCTGCCAATATTCAAAATCTTGAAGAAAGAAGGGCCCGTGGAGTGGACTCCGGAGGCGGACGCTGTGCTACAAGATTTGAAGACCTATCTTTCCTCTATGCCCACCTTAGTCACTCCCAAACCACAAGAGCCGTTGCTGCTATACTTAGCGGCAACCAATCAAGTGGTTATTTCATCACTGATGGCGTAGAGGGAAGTAGATGAAGCAACATCTGCAACTACCATCCCCTCTGGAGAGGAAATCAAACCCATCCCGGCAAGGTCAGATGTAGATCAAGACAAGGAAGAGCAGGGCGACAGTTACAGTCCGAAAGACGCGGCAAGGAAGAAGGTGGTGCAGCGGCCAGGGTACTTCGTCAGCTCCCTACTGCAGGGCGCTAGGTTGAGGTACTCTGGCGTGCAAAAGTTGATTTTTGGCCTCATCATGGCCTCAAGGAAACTGCGCCACTACTTCCAAGCCCACAAGATCATGGTTGTCACCCGCTTCCCCTTGCAACGCATACTTAGAAACCTTGAGGCCGCTGGCAGAATAGTAGAATGGGCTTTGGAGTTATCCAGCTTTGGTTTGAAGTTTGAGAGCACGTCAACTATTCAGAGCAGAGGACTAGCAGAGTTCATTGCAGAGTGGACGCCAACCCCTGATGAAGAAGTGCTGGAGACAGTTATCCCCGGCAAGGAAGCACCCCAATAATGGATTATGTACTTTGATGGTGCCTTCTCCCTATAAGGTTGATACATCTCCAACGTATCTATAATTTTTTACTGTTCCATGCTATTATATTATCTATCTTGAATGTTTTATATGCATTTATATGCTATTTCATATGATTTTTGGGACTAACCTGTTTCTGTTTTTTCCTTGTTTTTGAGTTTTATAGAAAAGAAATACCAAACGGAGTCCAATTGATGTGCCAATTTTTGATGATTTTTTATGGACCAAAAGAAGCCCCCGGAGTAAAATAGTTGGGCCAGAAGAGTCCCGAGCCGTGCACGAGGGTGGAGGTGAGCCCTACCTTCTGGGCACTCCCCCTGCCTCGTGGACGACTCGGAGACCCCCCTGACGTGAGACCGACGCCAAAAATTCCTATAAATATAGAAACCCTCGAAAAGAAACCTAGATCGGGAGTTCCGCCGCCGCAAGCCTCTGTAGCCACCAAAAACCTATCAGGACCCTGTTCCAGCACCCTGTCGGAGGGGGGATCCATCACCGGTTGGCATCTTCATCATCTCAGCGCTCTCCATGATGAGGAGGGAGTAGTTTACCCTCGGGGCTGAGGGTATGTACCAGTAGCTATGTGTTTGATCTCTCTCTCTCTTGTGTTCTTGATATGGCACGATCTTGATGTACCATGAGCTTTGCTATTATAGTTGGATCTTATGATTTTTCTCCCCCTCTATCTCCTTGTGATGAATTGAGTTTTCCCTTTGAAGTTATCTTATCGGATTTAGTCTTTAAGGATTTGAGAACACTTGATGTATGTCTTCCATGTGCTTATCTGTGGTGACAATGGGATATTCACGTGATCTACTTGATGTATGTTTTGGTGATCAACTTGCGAGTTCTGTGACCTTGTGAACTTATGCATAGGGGTTGGCACACATTTTCGTCATGAATCTCCGGTAGAAACTTTGGGGCACTCTTTGAATTTCTTTGTGTTGGTTGAATAGATGAATCTGAGATTGTGTGATGCATATCGTATAATCATTCCCATGGATACTTGAGGTGACATTGGAGTATCTAGGTGACATTAGGGTTTTGGTTGATTTGTGTCTTAAGGTGTTATTTTACTACGAACTCTAGGGCTGTTTGTGACACTTCTAGGAATAGCCCAATGGATTGATCGGAAAGAATAACTTTGAGGTGGTTTCGTACCCTACAATAATCTCTTCGTTTGTTCTCCGCTATTAGTGACTTTGGAGTGACTCTTTGTTGCATGTTGAGGGATTGTTATATGATCCAATTATATTATTATTGTTGAGAGAACTTGCACTATTGAAAGTATGAACCCTAGGCCTTGTGTCGAAGCATTGCAATACCGTTTGTGCTCACTTTTATCATTAGTTACCTTGCTATTTTATATTTTCAGATTAGAAAAACCTATATCTACCATCCATATTGCACTTGTATCACCATCTCTTCGCCGAATTAGTGCAACTATACAATTTACCATTGTATTGGGTGTGTTGGCGACACAAGAGACTCTTTGCTATTTGGTTGGAGGGTTGTTTGAGAGATACCATCCTCATCCTACGCCTCCCACGGATTGATAAACCTTAGGTCATCCACTTGAGGGAAATTTTCTATTATCCTACAAACCTCTGCACTTGGAGGCCCAACAACGTCTACAAGAAGAAGGTTGTTTAGTAGACGTCAAGCTCTTTTCTGGAGCCATTGACGGGGAGGTTAGCGCTTGAAGGTATATCTTTAGATCTTGCAATCGAGTCTTTTAGTTTCTTGTTTTATCACTAGTTTAGTTTATAAAAGAAAACTACAAAAAATGGAATTGAGGGTGCCTCATATGCTTCATCTTTTTAACATCTTTCGTGAAAATGATGGAAAGCAAATTTGTGCCCAAGTGCTAGAAGAAGATGCATTAAAATGTTTGGCACTAAATCTTTGAATGATGAGCATGATTGCAATGTTGTTAGTACGAACTCTTTGAATATCCATAGTACTAATGATGATTGCACTAGTCATGATGAAAATGTCTCTTATAAGCATGTCAATTTTTGTGGAGTGTATAGAGTTTGCAAGTACACACCAAATATGGAAGATAGATTTTGCACAAGGCGTAAGTATTTAGAAACTAAATGGTTGCAAGAAAGGCTAGATGTTTGTGCTGACAATTTAAATTTTCTTAGCCATCCTTGTGAACTTTGCAATGAACGTGGTCATTTAAATATCCAATGCAAATTGTTTCATGATCAAATCGTGTCCAAAAACTGTGATGACTTGATTTCCCTTGCGCATCATAATGAACTTGTTTGCTTTTGGGTTATGAAAAAATGAAACGTATAACTAAGGATATTCCAGAATTTGCCCTTGAGACGGTTCTTGATTTTGATCTAGAGGAAATTTATATGTATTGTGCGGTGAATTGCGTTGAAAATCCTTATATTTCCAATTACATAAAGATAAGAAAAGAAATAGAAGATGAAGAGAATACTAATGAAAGGGAAGAGACTTCCCAATATCCTCCTATTCTTCCTTATGATGAATCATGTAACGAGGAGGAGCCTTCTATTCAACCAATCTTATTAATAAGGAGCTCGAAAAAGAGGATTAAACCCATACTTAATGTGAAGAAGAATAAGAAAATATGGATAAGCAAAGGTAAAAAGGTATCCCTCCCAAATGATGTTCCTCCTATTACTCATTGTGATGATGATAATTGCTATACTATTGGTGCTATGCATACTATTAATGATGAGAGTGATTATGCTTATGATATGAAAAGGCCCAAGCTTGGGGATGCTATGTTTGATGAGAATGACATGTTTGAGAATTTATTTTATGCAATTAATGTTTCTCCCAAGCTTGGGGATGCTATGTTTAATGAAGATGATATTTTTAGTCTCCCATGTTGTGATGAGCAAATTTATTATGATGATAGCATGCCCCCTATTTATGATGATTATATTGATGAAAGTGGGTTTGGAAGAGTGTCAAATTTAGGAAGTAATGATCCCACTATTTTGGAGGATGTTGAATCTTATTGTGATAATTATAAAAGTGGATTTGGAGAGGTCATGACTTTATTTAGTAATGATTCCACTTTCTTGGAAGAGGTTTCAATTGATTATGATGAGAACAAATTTGCTACTTATGATGATTATTGTGATGATACTTATGTTATAAAAAAATAGTGATGATTATATTTATAAAACTTGTCATGATTATGATTACCCTTTTTCTGAACATTAGTCTTTTAATGTGGAAACAATTTATAGCATTCGAGTTTTTTATGATACTCCCACTATTCCAAATGAGAAGAATTTTTCTTATGTGGAGAGTAATAAATTTTCTATGCTTGGGGATCATGAAAATAATGCTTTATGTGATGGTTATATTGTTGAATTCATTCATGATGCCACTAAAAATTATTATGAGAGAGGAACATATGCTTTTACATATTGCAATAATAACAAGTTTCCTCTCTATGTGTTGAAAATCTTGAAGTTATCCTTGTTTTACCTTCCTATGCAAGTTGATTCTTGTTCCCACAAGTTGTTTGATCACAAATCCCTATGCATAGGAAGTGGGTAAGACTTAAATGTGCTTGTCATATGCTTCATGATGCTCCAATTATGCTTCAATTCTTATCTTTTATGTGAGCATCCCTGAATATCATCATGCCTAGCTAATAAGGCATTAAAGAAAAGCGCTTGTTGGGAGACAACCCAACATTTATACCTACTTTTTTTGTGTGTTCACATGATTATGCTACTGTAGTAATCATGTTTTATAGCTTTTGTTTCAATAAAGTGCCACATAAGACCTTTGGGATGGCTTACGGTGACAGTTGACTTGATCTTGCTGAAAAACAGAAACTTTTGCGCACAGGAGATTAGTTTTCATTTTTAACAGAAGCGTGATAAATATTGATTCTTTTTGCAGAGGATTAATAAAAAAATTCCTAGGACTTCCTAATTTCTCAGGATTTTTGGAGTCACATAAGTATTCGAGAGTTACAGATTACTACACACTGTTCTGTTTTTGACATATTCTGTTTTCGATGCATAGTTTGCTTGTTTTCTAGTTTCTATGGCTTATATTGCTTAATATAAATTGTAGAAATTATATGGTACAGTAGGAAGCATGTGAAAAAAATTATGAATCTTGTCTTCACATTACCTAAGTGGTGATTTGCTTTCTTATACTAACGGAGCTTACGAGTTTTCTGTTGTGAAGTTTTCAAGTTTTTGGTAAAGATTCGATGGACTGCGGAATAAGGAGTGGCATGAGCCTAATCTTGGGGATGCCCAAGGCACCCCAAGGTAATATTCAAGGACAACCAAGAGCCTAAGCTTGGGGATGCCTCGGATGGCATCCCCTCTTTCGTCTTCGTTCATCGGTAACCTTACTTGGAGCTATATTTTTATTCACCACATGATATGTGTTTTGCTTGGAGCATCATTTTCTTTTATTAGGAATTTCTCTATGTTATTTATACTAATGTTTTTCATCTTTTAGTTCAATAAAAAAATCAAGTGTAGCCTTTACCATGCTTATTTTGCAAGTCCATATGTTGCTGTTTTAAAAACAGAAAGTTTGCTATTATGTTTTGAATATTTGTGAATAGTCAGAACATGATAAAATCTTGAAATTTTTACACGATGAGTAACAACAAACTATCTACAATGTGGTAATTTTTCAGAATTTTTGGAGTTAAATAAGTATTATTCCTCTTGTATTCTTTACAGACTATCCTGTTTACACAGATTGCTGTTATGTTTGCATTGTTTGCATATGTTTGCTTGTTTAATGTTTCTATTAGAGGATAGGAGTGTTAAATATGCAGAGGCATTTAGTATGCAATGTCAAATAATAATTTTAGTGATTTGCTACAGTAGAGAATGATAATGTTTAGCATGGATTTATACTAACTTATCTCACGAGTTCTTGTTGAGTTTTGTGTGGATGAAGTTTTTAAGATTTAGAGAAACCGCGATATGAAAGGAATTAAGGAGACACAAAAGCTCAAGCTTGGGGATGCCTAGCTGTAACACCCACAATGCGGCTATATCTCCCACGTGTCGGGGCACGACTTAGAGGCATAGCCGCGTGGTAGTTTAGTCGCAAGTGGGGTAATCTTCACACAATCCCATGAATACGAAAGGGATACAGAGTTGGCGTACAATCGCCACTTCACCCAAATACAAGTTAAACATACATCATCCAGAGTACAATCAAGGTCCGACTATGGAACCAAAATAAAAAAAAGACAACCCCAAATGCTAGATCCCCGATCGTCCCAACTGGGCTCCACTACTGATCAAAAGGAAACAAAACAAAACAACGGCCAAGAACTTCATCGAGCTCCCACTTGAGCTGGGTTGCGTCACCTGCACTGGTATCATCGACACCTGCAACTGTTTGGAAGTATCTGTGAGTCATGAGGACTCAGCAATCTCACACCCACGAGATCAAGACTATTTAAGCTTATGGGTAGGGTAAGGTAATGAGGTGGAGCTGCAGCAAGCACTAAGCATATATGGTGGCTAACATACGCAAATGAGAGCGAGAAGTAAAGCAACACAGACCTGTCGTGAACTAGAAGTGATCAAGAAGTTATCCTGAAACTACTTACGTTCAAGCATAACACAAGAACCATGTTCACTTCCCGGACTCCGCCGAAAAGAGACCATCACGGCTACACACGCGGTTGATGCATTTTAATTAGGTCAAGTTTCAAGTTCTCTACAACCGGATATTAACAAATTCCCATCTGCCACATAACCGCGGGCATGGGTCTCAAAAGTTTATACCATGCAGGGGTGTCCCAACTTAACCCATCACAAGCTCTCACGGTCAACGAAGGATATTCCTTCTCCCGGGATGGCCCGATCAGTCTTGGAATCCCGGTTACAAGACATTCCGAAAATGGTAAAACAAGACCAGCAAAGCCGCCCGATGTGCCGACAAATCCCGATAGGAGCTGCACATATCTCGTTCTCAGGGCACACCAGATGAACACTACATACAGCTTAAACCATCCCTCAAGTTTCCCCGAGGTGGCCCTGCAAGTGGCTCTAGGTTGGACCAACACTCAGAGGAGCACTGGCCCGGGGGGGGTGGTGGTGGTTAAAATAAAGATGACCCTCGGGCTCCAGAAACCCAAGGGAAAAAGGCTTAGGTTGTTAGGAAAATGTAAAACCAAGGTTGGGCCTTGCTGGATTAGTTTTATTCAAAGTGAACTGTCAAGGGGTTCCCATAACACCCAACCACGTAAGGAACACAAAATCAAGGAACATAACACCGGTATGACGGAAACTAGGGCGGCAAGAGTGGAACAAAACACCAGGCATAAGGCCGAGACTTCCACCCTTTACCAAGTATATAGATGCATTAATTAAATAAGAGATATTGTGATATCCCAACATATCCATGTTCCAACATGGAACAAACTTCATCTTCACCTGCAACTAGCAACGCTATAAGAGGGGCTGAGCAAAAGCGGTAACATAGCCAAACAATGGTTTGCTAGGAAGGTGGGTTAGAGGCTTGACATGGCAATATGGGAGGCATGATATAAGAAGTCGTAAGTAGCGCGACATAGTGATAGAATGAACAACTAGAAAGCAAAGATAGAAGTGATATCGAGGGTATGGTCATCTTGCCTGAGATCCTGCAAGGAAGAAGAACGAGTCCAAGAAGTAGATGACCCAACATAGTCGAACGAATCCTCACAACTCCGGAACGAAACTGAAGCTAACGAGAGAAGCAACCCGGAAAGAAGCAAGCAACATAGTAAACAACCATCGCATAAACATGGCATTATGCACAAGCAAGGATGATGCATGTACGGTTTAACTATGCATGGCATGGCAAAGCGCACAAACAAAACTACAAGTTAAGTGGAGCTTAATATGCAACGAGATGCATATTGACAAAACACCACATCCTTTTATTTAGTTCGCTCTCGGTTATGTATGCAACAATATTAAATGTTATTAAACATGGCAAGAGGTGAGGCAAAAGTAAACTACACAGTTAGGCATTTTAAATGAGGACAGAAACATCAACAACAATTTTGGTAAATCCTCATGTGCATTAGCAATTTAATGCAACAACAATTTTAAACATTTTAAATGTTATTATCATGATGCGAATGACATGTGCAAGTTTTATGCAATTTTTGTTAAAAGTTGACATGAGCATATTAAGAAGCATTTGTCACCGTGGTGGAAAGAAAGAGTGCCACGGCGACCATAACGAAAACGGTGCCATGGTGCTGAATATGGAAATGGTGCCACAACAACATTCCAATGATCCGGCAGCTCAATTGAGATGTTGGTGGCAAAAGAAAGGGCGTGAGCGAGTTGAGCAATATGGTGGGGGTGCTCCCAACAAGCGAGCATCTATTCGACCATGGTGCAAACATGGGCATCTCATACAATATATCACATGCATATGGTCCACGGGCATCGTTCCGGCGGTTATACCTTCCAAAGGTGCCTTTACGGAGTGGTTCGAGTTCTGTAATGGAAGTAGGCGTTCTCGTGATGGTAGTGGTACACGGTCGTCGTGGAAGTAGTTGGTCATGGGTCATTGTGGGAAGTTGTCCTTCTCGTGGCGATAGTAGTGGAAGTAGAGGTACTATCGATCCTCGGCGATGGTAGTGGTACTAGCGATCTTGGCGACGGTAGTCATTCACTTTCTTAGTCGCACAAGTTTCCGTAGAAGTTCGGGGTCACGGCGAGGAACTTCACGTCCATGGGGTCTTCGGAGACCGTGTTCATAGTTGTCGAAATCCACAAAGGGGTCTTGGCGTTCTTAGCGATTCCGAAGATGATGGTAAAGGTACTTGGCGCATCACCACGTAGACGGACTTGAGGATCATCAACGTCGGGGTACATTGGGGTCTTCGGACTTTCCGACTTGATGTGGTCGGCGTGGACGGCTAGGAGGAGGTGCTCGTGGACGTCGGTGTTGCGTGTACGTTCATCGGAACGGGTCTTGACGAAAACCCGTACTATGTCCTTGGCATTTCCTGGTTCGGTGGTTGTGGAGTCGGGGTCGGTGCCGACCCGAGTTGAGGAGAGGAGCAGTCCGTAGCCAAGTCCAGCAGCAGCGACATGGACGCGAAGCTAGCGAGGATAGCGGCGACAGCAAGCAGAGGCGGTGCAGATGGCTGCTGCTAGTTTCGATCGGTGCTAGGGTTAGGATGGGCTTCCGGTGGCTGGCTGCTGCTGGGCCTTAGGTGCAGATGGCCCAGGGGAGGTTGGGCCGGTGAAGGAGGTAGGGAGGCCCAGCTGGGCTGTCTCCTCTCTCTCTCTCTCTCTCTCTCTCTCTCTCTCTTTTAACTATTCAGAGAAACTAAAACTTGGAACAAATGCCGAGAGGGATAGCAGTGGAGTTTGGGCAGGAAGTAAATTTTCTCAGACTCACAAAAATGAGCCTGATCCAAGAAAAATGGAAATGAACATGTGGGTGAAGTTTGAATCGAACTCATTTGAATTTAATTCAAATGGTTTTGCATAGGAAGTAGTTGATAGGTAGGTCCAAAAAATGTTGAGGTTTTTGGTGGAACTCCGGAAAGTGAAGAAAGAATTTAGGGCAAAGTTTGGAGACGAGGAATTTAGTAAGAAAAGAATGGAATATAAATTCCAAATAATTGTAATATTTATAATAGCTCCCTAATAATAGTAGGCGACTTTTATATGTTATAAAGAGAATTTCACCATGTGAACTCCCTCGATTTAAATGGATCAAAGATCCATGCCGTTTATTTAGGTGAGTTTTAAAAAGGGGTGCATGATGACATGATGCAATGCACATGATGCAAAGATGAATGCAACGAACCAAACAAAACACACGATGAATCTCAGAATCCATGGAAGGCATCTAGAGTGCCAGTCTCGGGGCGTCACAACACTCCACCACTCCAAGAGGATCTCGTCCCGAGATCTAGGATGGCACCGTAGAGAAATGGAAAGAGGAAGAGAAGAGGTAATACTAAGTTGCTTCTTCGACAAACTAGTGAAACCATGAACCTTGAGAGGTTGAAAACTAGAAAGAAAGAACACAACAGAGTTGAACGAAATTGAGAGCACTCAGGAAGAAAAGAGAAACAAGAAACACCATGTGAACCTTGGAGGTTGCAAAGCTATTGAATGACGAGCACAATGGACAAGAAGGAATTGAAACCACTCTGGTTGAAACGAGATAAACAAGTAACAAGGAAGAACAAATTCGAACAACACCCCGGTTGAAAAGAGAATGCAAGACTTGATAAGATGAAAAGAACTTGAAGAGATGACACAACACTCCGGTTAATTGGATAAGCACGAAAAGAACACGATCCTCACAATTTGAGATGATGAGTGAAAAGAGCAACATCACAATGCCTCCGAAAGAAATAATAGAAGATAGATCATTGGAATAAAAGAATGGAGAAGAAAATGCCAACTTCTGCCACAAATGAACTTGGAAAGCATCCTGCAAAGAAGGATTGACTAGGGTTGTCGTAAAATCAACAACGGAACGAATAAGCTTGTAGTGGGCTTATGGAAAACTTCTCAAAATTATGAGGTGAAATTCTGCCACTAATGGAAAAAGTAGATTGGATTGGTATCAACAAGGAGACGCGTAACTTATTTCACTGGGAGGATAAATGAAGAACTTGGGTCATTTATAAGCACCATAAATAGCATCAATCCTTAGGGAAAGCTTTAGGTGAAATATAACCCAAGATAACTCCAATGAAGAGATTGATGGATTGAAAAGATCTCCTGAACGAAGAGAGAATGATGGATTTAGAATATGTCGTTCTTGATATTTTTGAATCGTGAAACACGAAGGGAAATTATCAAGAATGACATAACACCACCTCAAAAGATAAGATGGGAAGAACTGCACTTCGGAATGCAAGATGAAGAAAGCTTGAGCTCCTCAAAACAAAGCATGTGTTGAGCACCATGTTTATTTTAGAGTATAGCTTGGCAGATCTTAACTCCGAGATAAATCTTGAAGAACAATTGAAGAATGAAAGGAATCCTTGACGAACCACCCTGAAGAACCTCCCTGAAGAACTCCGATATGAAAATAAATGGTAGGAAGGAGGTGAAGGTTGAAAAGAACAAGATGAAGCCTTGCGATGATTTAGATGGAGCTTCGTGACGAGATAATGCAGAAAACCTGGAACTCCGGAGAAGAAAAGATGATACATCTCGAACCAAGAAATGTGAAATGATGAACAACTTTGAGAAGAAGAAACTAGATCACTTGGATGAAACACTAATAAGAATTACGTTATGCGTATCCTTCATCAATTTAAATTGATGACAAGCAGCGGATTTGGCATACTACTTATTCTCATTGAAAAAGGATTGAAGAGAGATATTTCTCAACTTGGGAAGGTCTTCAATGAATCACCGGTCGGATTCGGAAACAACGAATGAATTGATATGATAATAAGAGGAAAGGAATCTTGAACAAACCACAGTAAGAATTAAAAATGAAAGAAGAAAAGATAAAGAAAAACACCAGGAGGAATTGGAAAATGAATGAAGATACTTGAGAGAATATAAATACATGAGACCAAATAGATCACGAGCTGATTAGAGGATATTTGACCGATGCGCCGGTAAGATTTGGAGAACGATAGCTACACGCTGAGAATGCATAATTCCGAGATGATGGGCTCCAGAGAATCAAACTGAAAAGACTCCTGAATTGCTCCGATGGTTGAAAAGAATTCTCACAATCGAAAATAATTATGAGAGGATGGCATAACGCTAGAACCATGAATCTTCGAGAGAACGGACCAAGATTTAGAGGAAACACTTCTTTCAGTCTTCAAATGCAGAGAATGACAACAGAAACACCACCATGAATTGTTGAGATACTCCGGGATGAAAATTAGAAAGGTTGAACCGACAATGAAAAGAATTTGAAAGATCTTGGAGAAAGACATTTGACTAATGACAATTCATTCTTACGTCAAACTTTGAAATGAATTTGAGAATAACTCCGGAAAAAGAAGAGTCGGGTAAGATCTTGGGAAAAGACATGTGGGTTAGGGCCCACTCAAGAGAAACACGGTTGAACAATTTAAAAGAGAGAATGCACCGGTTGAATTAAATGGCTTGAATGAGATAACAATCTCGAAATAACTTGAACAGATCGAGAATGGAAACGTGAATCTTCTGAGATATCTTTGGCACTTTGGAACAATTGAATTGCGAGAAGTAGATGATTAAAGGTGCACCGGCATGAGAAGACATTTGAAATGAGGAAAGGATATGATCGACAAAGCTTGACTTGAATCCACCGGAGAAGAAAAGAGAACGAAGAATGATAAACCTGAGGCTCCGTTAGTATCTTCTTGAGAATCACCGGATAAGAACATCTCCGGAAAAGAATGGAGAGACGAAGAAAATGGTGGGAGGGAGGGAAAACAAAGGCTACTTGGGCATATGGAATGGATAAAGTTGAGAAAACTTAGAATTGACCTAGCAAATATTGAAAATGATTGGGTCCACTTGAAGAGAAACACACCGGTTGAAAAAGAATTGGCATGACCATCTCGATGATCGAGAAGGATTAGCACTCCAATAGAAATATGAGAACACCATTTAGGAAAAGGTATGGATTCAACACTTGACATTGAAGCAACTCGAATACCACAACACAAAACAAAACAAAGATTGTCTTGCAAAATAAGCCGGAACAAACATATGATAGAGATTTCGTCCGAAGTTTTCATGGTGGGGCCCACACGGGCTTAATCGTACATCACCATCATGTACAAGGCAGTGCACATGACATACGAAGCGTCCCCGAGTCAGCATGGCCAAGGACTCTTTAAGACACAATGAGACCACTTTAAACCAACCGTGGATAGGCGGACCACTAGACGTCGAACCCCAATCTCATATCGTGCATCTGTCGGAAAGATATCCTAGGAGCTACTTGAATTCCCACTTATAAACTCCCGAAACTTTCTGGTTATGCAATCAGGTGTTGGGGATACAGGGGAAGCATAATATCTCACCCAAACTAACAATCCCTACATCCAGTTGTATCCATCCTTCAACACATAACCAAGAAACCTTCGGAAATCGTGTACCTCAACCTTCGAAAAGCATCCGTTATACGAGTTATGGCAATACTCCCGAACTCCCACCCCAGTACTGGGTGGCGTCGAGGTTATCTCACCAACAACTACATAAAGAGATTTTCGATGTCGGCGAAAGTCAGGTATTCCAGAACCGCAACGATAAAATTGTGAAGACAACACCTCGGAGCTCAACTCCCTGAGACACTGCCACAACCCCTAAATGTCAGGAGGCATCAAGAACAATGTTCTCTTCACAAGAATATCGGAACAATCCCAAGATACCCGCGTGATCCTAATTTTTTTTTGTGAAATTTGAGGAGAGGGAAGTCCAAACTTCTACGTCAGGAGGCCTCACCAGAGCGACGAAGGGACTGAGGAGTAAAAAGAATCCTACTCTCCGATATATATAATCCTAAGTCTCAAAATTTTTTGTTCTAGACTCAACAACGTCAGCGATTCGATCAAGCATGGGGCTCCTAAGTCGAGGATGGCTCTGATTACCAACTTGTAACACCCACAATGCGGCTATATCTCCCACGTGTCCACCACTTCACCCAAATACAAGTTAGACATACATCATCCAGAGTACAATCAAGGTACGACTATGGAACCAAAATAAAAGAAGACAACCCCAAATCCTAGATCCCCGATCATCCCAACTGGGCTCCACTACTGATCAAAAGGAAACAAAACAAAACAACGACCAAGATCTTCATCGATCTCCCACTTGAGCTGGGTTGCGTCACCTGCACTGGTATCATCGACACCCGCAACTGTTTCGAAGTATTTGTGAGTCACGAGGACTCAGCAATCTCACAGCCACGAGATTAAGACTATTTAAGCTTATGGGTAGGGTAAGGTAATGAGGTGGAGCTGCAGCAAGCACTAAGCATATATGGTGGCTAACATATGCAAATGAGAGCGAGAAGAGAAGCAACGCAACGGTCATGAACTAGAAGTGATCCTGAAACTACTTACGTTCAAGCATAACACAAGAACCGTGTTCACTTCCCAGACCCCGCCGAAAAGAGACCATCATTTCTACACACGCGGTTGATGCATTTTAATTAGGTCAAGTGTCAAGTTCTCTACAACCGGATATTAACAAATTCACATCTGCCACATAACCGCGGGCATGACTCTCGAAAGTTTGTACCCTGCAGGGGTGTCCCAACTTAGCCCATCACAAGCTCTCACGGTCAACGAAGGATATTCCTTCTAGCGGGAAGACCCGATCAGACTCGGAATCCCGGTTACAAGACATTTCGACAATGGTAAAACAAGACCAGCAAAGCCCCCCAGATGTGCCGACAAATCCCGATAGGAGCTGCACATATCTCGTTCTTAGGGCACACCGGATGAACACTACATAAAGCTAAAACCAGCCCTCAAGTATCCCCGAGGTGGCGTTGCAAGTGGCTCTAGGTTGGAACAACACTCAGAGGAGCACTAGCCCGGGGGGGGGGGTTAAAATAAAGATGACCCTCGGGCTCCGGAAACCCAAGGTAAAAAGGCTTAGGTAGTTAGGCAAAAGTAAAACCAAGGTTGGGCCTTGCTGGAGGAGTTTTATTCAAAACGAACTGTCAAGGGGTTCCCATAACACCCAACCGCGTAAGGAACGCAAAATCAAGGAACATAAAACCGGTATGACGGAAACTAGGGCGGCAAGAGTGGAACAAAACACCAGGCATAAGGCCGAGCCTTCCACCCTTTACCAAGTATATAGATGCATTAATTAAATAAGAGATATTGTGATATCCCAACATATCCAGGTTCCAACATGGAACAAACTTCATCTTCACCTGCAACTAGCAACGCTATAAGAGGGGCTGCGCAAAAGGGGTAACATAGCTAAACAATGGTTTGCTAGGAAGGTGGGTTAGAGGCTTGACATGGCAATATGGGAGGCATGATATAACAAGTGGTAGGTAGCGCGACATAGCGATAGAACGAACAGCTAGCAAGCAAAGATAGAAGTGATATCGGGGGTATGGTGTTCTTGCCTGAGATCCCACAAGGAAGAAGAACGAGTCCAAGAAGTAGACGACCCAACGTAGTCAAACGAATCCTCACAACTCCGGAACAAAACCGAAGCTAACAAGAGAAGCAACCTGGAAAGAAGCAAGCAACATAGTAAACAACCATCGCATAAACATGGCATGATGCACAACTAAGGATGATGCATGTCCGATTTAACTATGCATGGCATGGCAAAGTGCACAAACAAAACTACAAGTTAAGTGGGGCTCAATACGCAACAAGATGCGTATTGACAAAGCACCACATCCTTTTATTTAGTCCGCTCTCGGTTATGTACCCAACAATATTAAATGTTATTAAACATGGCAAGAGGTGAGGCAAAATTAAACTACATAGTTAGGCATTTTAAATGAGGCAGGAAACATCAACAACAATTCCAGTAAATCCTCATGTGCATTAGCAATTTAATGCAACAACAATTTTAAACATTTTAAAAGTTATTATCATGATGGGAATGACATGTGCAAGTTTTATGCATTTTTTGTTAAAAGTTGACATGAGCATATTAAGAAGCATTTGTCACCGTGGTGGAAAGAAAGGGTGCCACGGCGACGATAACGAAAACGGTGCCATGGCGCTGAATATGGAAAAATGGTGCCACAACAACATTCCAATGATCCGGCAGTTTGATTGAGATGTCGGTGGCAAAAGAAAGGGCGTGAGCGAGTTGAGAAAGATGGTGGGGTGCTCCCGACTTTCGGGTTCCCACGGGTTAGTGGCATGAAAACCAGTGACAAGTGAGCAGCGATTCGACCATGGTGCAAACATGGGCATCTCATACAATACATCACATGCATACAGTCCACGGGTATCGTTCCGGCGGTTATACCTTCCAAAGGTGCATTTATGGAGTGGTTCGAGTTCGGTAAAGGAAGTAGGCATTCTCGCGATGGTAGTGGTACACAGTCGTCGTGGAAGTAGTTGTTCACCAGTCGTTGTGGGAAGTTGTCCTTCTCGTGGCGACGGTAGTGGAAGTAGTGGTACTATCGATCCTCGGCGATGGTAGTGGTACTAGCGATCTTGGCGACGGTAGTCATTCACGTTCTTAGTCGCACAAGTTTCCGTAGATGTTCAGGGTCACGGCGAGGAACTTGACGTCCATGGGGTCTTCGGCGACGGTGTTCGTACTTGTCGAAATCCACAAAGGTGTCTTGGCATTCTTGGCGATTCTGAAGATGGCGGTAAAGGTACTTGGCGCATCACCACGTAGACGGACTCGAGGGTCATCGACGTCGGGGTACATTGGGGTCTTCGGACTTGCCTACTTTATGTGGTCGGCGTGGACGGCTAGGAGGAGGTGCTCGTGGACGTAGGTTTTGCGTGTACGTTCATCGAAACGGGTCTTGACGAAAACCCCGACGATGCCCTTGGCGCTTCCTGGTTCGGTGGTTCTGGAGTCGGGGTCAGTGCCGACCCGAGTTGAGGAGAGGAGCAGTCCGTAGCCAAGTCCAGCAGCAGCGGCATGGACGCGAAGCTAGCGAGGATAGCAGCGACAGTAAGCAGAGGCGGTGCAGCGGGGCGACGGGGACCACCGGCAAGGAACTACGGCTACCGGGGCTGATGCAGGGGGCTCGGGCAGGAGGTGAAGGAGACGCGGTGATGGGTTCTCTGGCGAGAGGGCGAAGCAGAGGTGGCCGAGGTCGAGCACGGGGAGGCTGAGGTGGCCACCGCAGATCTTGAGGATGTCATCGAACTTGGAGCTTGAGGCGAGGAGGAGACGCAGGGGGGAGGCATAGCCTCGCTAGAGCAGCAGGCGACGGCGGGATAGCCTGGATGAGGCCGGATTTGGAGAGGAGCTTGGGGCCCATGGTGGTCCTGGACGGCAGCGACATGGCCGAGCTTGAGGCCGACGGCTGGCGGGATCCGGCGGCAGAGCTGACAAGGCGGCGGCGCCGAGTACACGAGGAGGCGGGTGAGGAGATCGGGCGCGAGCTAGAACTGCGGCCTGCATGCATAGGTGTGCGAGGCTGGCGGACAGAGGGAGAGATGGGATCGATGGAGATGGGGGTTCGGGCATGGGTTCTCCTGGCGGCGTGAGGAGGTCGACAAGGGAAGGGGTCGAGGGAGAGAGAGGGGTTTCGGTTGGTGCTAGGGTCAGGATGGGCTTCTGGTGGCTAGCTGCTGCTGGGCCTTAGGCGCAGATGGCCTAGGGGATGTTGGGCCGGCGCAGGAGGTAGGGAGGCCCAGCTGGGCTGGCTTCTCTCCACTATCTCTCTCTCTCTCTCTCTCTGTATCTCTTTTTAACTATTCAAAGAAACCGAAACTTTGAAGAAATGCCGAGAGGGATAGCAGTGGAGTTTGGGCAGGAAGTAAATTTTCTCAGACTCACAAAAATGAGCCTGATCCAAGAAAAATGGAAATGAACAAGTGGGTGAAGTTTGAATCGAACTCATTTGAATTTAATTCAAATGGTTTTGCATAGGAAGTAGGTGATAGGGAGGTCCAAAAAATGTTGAGGTTTTTGGTGGAACTCCAGAAAGTGAAGAAACAATTTAGGGCAAAGTTTGGAGACGAGGAATTTAGTAAGAAAAGCATGGAATATTTTGCAAGTGTGTTGTGGTAAATTCCAAATAATTGGAATATTTATAATAACTCCCCAATAATAGTAGGAGACTTTTATATGTTATAAAGAGAATTTCACCATGTGAACTCCCTCGATTTAAATGGATCAAAGATCCATGCCGTTTATTTAGGTGAGTTTTAAAAAGGGGTGCATGATGACATGATGCAATGCACATGATGCAAAGATGAATGCAACGAACGAAGCAAAACACACGACGAATCTCAAAATCCATGGAAGGCATCTAGAGTGCCGGTCTCGGGCGTCACACTAACGCATCTCTAATTACTATTTCAAGAAGTCTCAAGCATCTAAGCTTGGGGATGCCCCGGTAGGCATCCCACCTTTCTTCATCAACAATTATCGGTTAGCCTCGGTTGAGCCTAAGTTTTTGCTTCTTCACATGCTATGTGCTATCCTTGCAATGTAATTTTATTTTGTTTTGCTTGCTGTTTGAATAAAGTACTTAAGATCTGAAATTTTATTTATGAGAAGGATTCTTCACATAGTTACATAATTATTTGACTACTCATTGATCTTCACTTATATCTTTCGGAGTAGTTTATCATTTGCTCTAGTGCTTCACTTATATCTTTTTAGAGCACGACGGAGGTTTTATTTTGAAGAAATTGTTGAACTCTCATGTTTCACTTATATCATTCTGAGAGTCTCGAAATAGCATGGTAGTTTGCTTTGGTTATGAATTTAGTCCTAATATGATGGGCATCCAAGAGGGATATAATAAAAACTTTCATATAAAGTGCATTGAATACTATGAGAAGTTTGATTCCTTATGATTGTTTTGAGATATGAAGATGGTGATATTAGAGTCATGCTAGTGAGTAGTTGTGAATTTGAGAAATACTTGTGTAAAGTTTTGTGAGTCCCGTAGCATGCACGTATGGTGAACCGTTATGTAACGAAGTTGGAGCATGAGATATTTTTTTGATTGTCTTCCTTATGAGTGGCGGTCGGGGATGAGCGATGGTATTTTCCTACCAATCTATCCCCCAGGAGCGTGCACGTAGTACTTTGTTTTGATAACTAATAGATTTTTGCAATAAGTATGTGAGTTCTTTATGACTAATGTTGAGTCCATGGATTATACGCACTCTCACCCTTCCACCATTGCTAGCCTCTCTTGTGCCGCGCAACTTTCGTCGGTACCATAAACCCACCATATACCTTCCTCAAAACAGCCACCATACCTACCTATTATGGCATTTCCATAGACATTCTGAGATATATTGCCATGCAACTTTCCACTGTTTCGTTTATTATGACACGCTTCATCATTGTCATGTTGCTTTGCATGATCATGTAGTTGACGTCATATTTGTGGCAAAGCCGCCTTTCATAATTCTTTCAAAGATGTCACTCTTGAGTCATTGCACATCCCGGTAGACCGCCGGAGGCATTCATATAGAGTCATATTTTGTTCTAAGTATCGAGTTGTAATTATTGAGTTGTAAGTAAATAAAAGTGTTATGATCTTCATTATTAGAGCATTGTCCCATGTGAGGAAATAAAAAAAAGAGAAAGGCCAAAAAAAGAGAACGCCAAAAGACAAAAAAATGAGAGAAAAAGAGAGAAGGGGCAATGCTACTATCCTTTTACCACACTTGTGCTTCAAAGTAGCACCATGATATTCATGATAGAGAGTCTCCTATGTTGTCACTTTCGTATACTAGTGGGAATTTTGAATTATATAACTTGGCTTGTATATTCCAATGATGGGCTTCCTCAAATTGCCCTAGGTCTTCATGAGCAAGCAAGTTGGATGCACACCCACTTAGTATCCTTTTTGACCTTTCATAAACTTATAGCTCTAGTGCATCCGTTGCATGGCAATCCCTACTCACTCACATTGATATCTATTGATGGGCATCTCCATAGCCCGTTGATATGCCTAGTTGATGTGAGACTATCTTGTTCTTTTTGTCTTCTCCACAACCACCATATTCTATTCCACCTATAGTGCTATGTCCATGGCTCACGGTCATGTATTGTGTGAAAGTTGAAAAAGTTTGAGAACATCAAAAGTATGAAATAATTGCTTGTCCTGTCATCGGGGTTGTGCATGATTTGAATATTTTGTGAAGATGGAGCATAACCAGACTATATGATTTTGTAGGGATAAGCTTTCTTTGGCCATGTTATTATGAGAAGACATAATTGCCTTCTTAGTATGCTTGAAGTATTATTGTTTTCATGTCAATATTAAACTTTTATTTTGAATCTTACGGATCTGAACATTCATGCCACAATAAAGAAAATTACATGGATAAATATGTTAGGTAGCATTCCACATCAAAAATTCTGTTTTTAACATTTACCTACTCGAGGACGAGCAGGAATTAAGCTTGGGGATGCTTGATACATTTCCAACGTATCTATAATTTTTGATTGTTCCATGCTATTATATTATATATCCTGGATGTTTTATATGCATTTATATGCTATTTTATATGATTTTTGGGACTAACCTATTAACCTAGAGCCCAGTGCCAGTTTCTATTTGTTTTGAGTTTTACAGAAAAGGAATACCGAACGGAGTCCAATTGATGTGACAATTTTTGATGTTTTTTATGGACGAAAAGAAGCCCCTGGAGTAAAATAGTTGGGCCAGAAGAGTCCCGAGCCGTCCGCAAGGGTGGAGGGTGAGCCCTCCCCCCTGGGCACGCCCCCTGCCTCATGGACGACTCGGAGACCCCCCTCACGTGAGACCGATGCCAAAAATTCCTATAAATACAGAAACCCCGAAAAGAAACCTAGATCAGGAGTTCCGCTGCCCCAAGCCTGTATAGCCACCAAAAACCAATCGGGACCCTGTTTCAGCACCCTACCGGAGGGGGATCCATCAACGATGGCCATCTTCATCATCCCGGTGCTCTCCATGATGAAGATGGAGTAGTTTACCCTCGGGGTTGAGGGTATGTACTAGTAGCTTTGTGTTTGATCTCTCTCTCTCTTTCTCTCTCTCTCTCTCTTTCTCTCTCGTGTTCTTGATATGGCACGATCTTGATGTACCGCGAGCTTTGCTATTGTCGTTGGATCTTATGATGTTTCTCCCCCTCTATCTCCTTGTGATGAATTGAGTTTTCCCTTTGAAGTTATCTTATTGGATTGAGTCAACACTTGATGTATGTCTTGCATGTGCTTATCTATGGGGACGATGGGATATTCACGTGAACCACTTGATGTATGTTTTGGTGATCAACTTGCGAGTTCTGTGACCTTGTGAACTTATGCATAGGTGTTGGCACATGTTTTCGTCTTGACTTTCCGTTATAAACTTTGGGGCACTCTTTGAAGTTCTTCGTGTTGGTTGAATAGACGAATCTGAGATTCTATGATGCATATCGTATAATCATACCCACGGATACTTGAGGTGACATTGGAGTATCTAGGTGACATTAGGGTTTTGGTTGATTTTTATCTTAAGGTGTTATTTTACTACGAACTCTAGGGCTGTTTGTGACACTTATAGCAATAACCCAATGGATTGATCGGAAAGAATAACTTTGAGGTGGTTTTGTACCCTACAATAATCACTCCGTTTGTTCTCCACTATTAGTGACTTTGGAGTGACTCTTTGTTGCATATTGAGGGATTGTTATATGATCCAATTATGTTATTATTGTTGAGAGAACTTGCACTAGTGAAAGTATGAACCCTAGGCCTTGTTTTGAAGCATTGCAATACCATTTGTGCTCACTTTTATCATTAGTTACCTTGCTGTTTTTTTTTCATATTACAAAAACCTATATCTGCCATCCATATTGCACTTGTATCACCATCACTTCGCCGAACAAGTGCACCTATACAATTTACCATTGTATTGGGTGTGTTGGGGACACAAGAGAATCCTTGCTATTTGGTGGCATGGTTTTTTGAGAGAGACCATCTTCATCCTGCACCTCCCACGGATTGATAAACCTTTGGTCATCCACTTGAGGGAAATTTGCTACTGTCCTACAAAACTCTGGACTTGGAGGCCCAACAACGTCTACAAGAAGAAGGTTGTGTAGTAGACAGCAAAGGTGCAGGAGCTGGCGTGCTTCTCGTTGCTCCCACTGGGGAGCACCTTAAGTACGTAGTTCGAATGCATTTCCCCTGGGAGAAGGCTACCAACAATACTGCAGAGTATGATGTCGGTGTACACAAGTAGGGGCTCTCCTTTTGATCCCTTTACTTGTGCACGGGCAGTCAGAGCCACGCGCCGCGGCCACACTAAGCGGGGCATAGGAGGGAAGCCGAAGCTCAAGACAACCAAGGCGACGCCAAGACCAGAAGCGCAGGAGGGCAAGAGGACGAGGTGGGCTCCCTCGGCAAGGTCCTTGCCGAGGCGACCCCCCGCAGCCCCGGCAAGAGCCTTGCCGGGGCAACTTGCCCGACGCCAGCAGGGCAAGCCACCCTTGAGCCCAAAGGTTCTGAACACCGTCAACAACTACATTGGGACCAGGGCTCGGGAGGCGCCTCTATGGTGGCATGCAAATCTTCGTCAAGATCATAAACACATGATCAGATGAGGATTAGAAGACGATGACCCTCGGCGGGATCCTAGCCGAGGAAATCTAAAAGACCCCCGGCAAGACCCTTGCCGGGGATGATAGCAATGCCGTGGCAAGACCCTTGCCGGGCCCCCAGCAAGACCCTTGCCGAGGGCATCAGCAGGGCGACTTCCAGACCCGCACCAGCCAAGACTCTGCCGCCGTTCGCATGCAGCTGGCAGCCCAACCAGCTGGGTAGGCACCTGCGTGGCAGCATACTGCTTCCATGCCAAATCAGCAAGCACCTGCGTGGCGGCATGCAGATCTTCATGAAGTCCCTACCACCATGCCACCTCAGCTGCCTGCCTGCCTACATGGCGTTGTATGCATCGCTGGTCTGGGCGCGTGTTGAAGCGAGGCGAAGTGGCGAGGGACGGGACAGGCCTCGTTCCCGTCCCCGATAAAGCTAATGGACACCTACGTAGTGCATTTAATGCACTTTGTCCCGTAATGTCGTGCGATAAGCTCGCGCACTGTAGGCCTTTCCACCTCCTGTGTGCCACTGTGGCAGCCCCTTTTCCTATAAAAGGAGGCCCGAGGTGACCAGGAGAGGGATTCGGCTTTTTGGGACGGCACAACCACCGTAGCTAGTTCAGAAAGCTCAAGAACACTCAATACATCCACTAAAGCAGGATTAGGGTTTTACGCATCCTCGCGGCCCGAACCTGGGTAAACGACCTGCGTGCTAGCTCCTAAACCTGCTCTTCTCACGACCCCGCGCCCGCCAACCGTAGAAGGGATCCCAGTGATCCCATAGGTGTCGTTCTCACCGACATCTTTGGCGCGCCAGGTAGGGGCGCCGCGACTGTGAGAATCTGGTCTAGCAGTTAGCCTAGCAGTTCTTCATCACCATGGCTCCCAAGAAGAAGGTGGCCACGGCGGTCGGTTCGTTGGGAGCCGGACGGCCCATAACAGTGCGGGCGAGCAGCGGGTCGGTCGCGGACAGAACCCGAGGCGCGAGCCGCAAGCACTAACATCGCTCTGGCAGTCAGAGCCTGGCCAGTGGCATCGTTCGTGCGCAAGGCGACGGGCCACACGCCACGAAATCCAGAGATGAAGCTGCCCCCCCCCCCCCCCCGCGCAGACGGCGTGGGACCCTCCGGGGGCGTCACCGTACCACCCGCGGGAGGTGCGGCGACCTCCAAGACGCCCACAGCGCGCTCTTCCCAGGTTGTGCGCGACGAGCAGCGTCACCACACCAGTGACCCTGGACGCCGCCGTGGGAAGAGTCCTATGCGTCATCCATGGGACGAAGGAGGCCAGCATGCCTGCCGAAGTGCTGGCGAGGATGGCGCACAGCCGCTGGGCCGTGAGAGAGCTCCTTCTAACGTGGTTAGAAGTCAAAGCGCGCCATGGTCCATGCAGCTTTCGCCGCCACCCACGCCAGCAAAAGCCTTGGCGTGCGCAACTTGTCCTCGACTTCCCTCCCGCCGCGGAGAAGCTTGATGAGTGGAGAGCCACTATCCGGAGCCTCGTCGGCGTCGCCAACAAAGACGAGCCACAGCCGGCGGGGCTCTCAGGCCGGCGCTCCATCGAGCCATTGCATGCCGGCGGTGGAGGGGCCGGAGGCGCCGCGGCCACGGTGCACTCTCCTCCTCCACACTGTCGGCATTCTGGGAACGGGGGTCCCCAGACTTGCCTGCCTGCGGCCCGCGGCGTGGCTGAGCCAGCAAGCCGTATGGCCCATATTCACCAACAAAGCATCCAAGACCCTCGCGAGGGGCCAAGCCTCGCGAGGCGGGTGACGCAAGACCTCCTCCCGAGCGGTCTAGTCAGGCAGGCTCGCGAGGGGCGGAGATATCAAGGCGAGACGAACCTCACGAGGCTCTCGTGACGTGAGCCATGACGATTGACACCAGGAAAGCACCAGGTGGGCGCCAGCGCCCGCAGCGTCCTTGTTTCCTCTTTGGTGCAAAGAGGGCAAGCGCATGCGCGGAGTACCGAGACATCAGGCAAAGGTTGCCATTCCGGTGCAACAAGACCGAGACCATGGACTGCAAGACGGTGGTCATTGTGGAGCCCAAGACGGCGTCACCACCAGAGCTTTGTGCAGGCGAAGACCGCTTTTGTCAAGATAGCCTGTACTAGCTGTCCCCCTTCAAATTAGCCCGCCATTGTTGGCTCCCTTCCCGCTCGATATTTGGGAAGAGGACCAGGGCCTATATAAATAGGACTAGCCACCACCTTAGAGGGGACGGATCATTCAGACCACCCCCACACACCACAAGCTCACACGCGCAAGAACACCTCAACCTCAGGAGGCTGTTCTTCCCTTGTATTGTTCATCATCAGCCCGAGAGGCAATCCACCACCACCACACAGGATTAGGGTATTACACCACAACGGTGGCACGAACCAGTATAAACCCCATGTATTTCTGTGTTCTGAGTTCGTCGAGTTCGTCCACGAGATCTAGTGAGCTAGAGCGTTGATCGGTAGGAGGGAAAGACTTCGTGCGCACCCCAGTGTTCGAACCTTAAGGGTTAGCCGGAGCCCCACATCCGACATTTGGCGCGCTAGGTAAGGGTGCGCCGTATCTTCCTTTCCGTTGCTCCGTCGTCTCCATGGCGGACGCTCGTCGTGCTCGAGTTGAGCGTCGGGCTGCCCTCGCCGCCCGCGTCGCTCAGATGGCTCCCGTCGGCGGGCCACCTCGTCGTTCTCCGTCCCCCGCTGCCAATGCTGCCACCGGCCCGGTGGGGAATGAGCAGCAGGCGTCTTTGCTGTATCCATCAGTGCGGCAGGACGGCCGCACTGCTACTCCATCACTCACCCCTACCGGTTCTTCGTGTCACGCGCACCGCGCTCCCATGGAGGCACGGGCCGCGCTCATCGCGGCGAATGAGCTCCTGCGTTACCGCCCCGTCGACGACCTCTATGAGGAGTGGCTCGACCGCGTCACCGAGTTCGTCCGTGCCGCAGGGGCTCTCCGGCACTGTCCCACTCTCTGCCTCCCCCTCAACCAGCCGCGGGTGACGGGGCTCATGGCGTGCCTCCACTGCCTCCACCCCAAGACGGTGCCTTGGCACCAAGCCACGCGCCTCCGCGGCGTGATCCATCGCGCTCGGCGCCCGCGCGTGAAGAAAGGAGCTGCCAAGAAATCTCGAGGCCGCGAGAAGCTGCACCGGCGCTCCCTGCGCCACCTCGTCAAGACCATGTGCCGCCTGCAGTGGCGCAGCGCAGACCTCGCCAAGACTGAGCTGCGCCTTCGAAGCAGGCCCCGGCGACCACGGCGGGCTACCGTGCCTTCACCCCCGAACTGTGTAGCGTCGCCTGGCCAGGCAAGTTCAAGCCAGATCTACCTCCTCGATACGAAGACACCGCCGACCCCGCGGAGTTCACGCAGCTCTATGAGTTGAGCATCGAAGCGGCCAACGGCGATGAAAAAGTCATGGCGAACTGGTTTCCCATGGCTCTCAAGGATGGGGCCCGCTCCTGGCTCCTGAACCTACAGCACAGCTCGATCTCCTCCTGGGACGAGATGCGCGACTGTTTCGTTGCCAAATTCCGGGGCAATCGTGACCACCCACCGGCCGGGGGCGATCTACGCCGCATCAAGCAATAGCCAGGGGAGACCCTCCAGAAGTACATCCAGCGCTTCAACAGCACCCGCCTCAAGATCCCCAAGGTCACGGACGAGGCCATCATATGCGCGCTTTCCGACGGCGTCCGGGCCGTCAAGATGAAGGAAGAGCTGGCTATCCATGAGGAGCTTTGCACATCTCAGGAGCTGTTCAACCCGGCGACCAAGTGCGCAAGAGCTGAGGAGGGGCGCCTCTCTCTCCTTGACCTGCCAGCTGCAGGAGTGGAGGGGAACAAGGCCAAGGCCAAGGACGTGAAACGCCAAGAGACAGTGGTGCTCGCAGTGGAGCCCGACACCAAGCGAGGCAGAGATCAGCCCAAGTCGTCCAAGAACGGCCGTCCATTCTGCGCCTTCCACAACCTGAACACCCATAACACCAGCGACTGTCAAGAGCTCGAAGCCATACGGGAAGGACGCTTCGGTCGATGCCCTGAGCGCAAGGACCGGGGCTACGGCCGCGGAGGAGGACGCGGAGGCGGACGCTGGGACGATCGTAGCCCGCGCTAGGAGTGGTGCGACCGGCCTCGTGAGGACCGCTGGCAGGACCAACCTCGCGAGGGCGCCTAAGGGACCTGCCTCGTGAGGATCGCACCCAGGGCAACGCCGGTCTTACCCCGTTGCCGCCGCCAAGAAGGAACGACGACCACCACCAGCACGAGGGGGTTGGGGGCTTCCAGGAGCCGCGTGTTGTCACTTGCATCTTGGTTGGTGCTCAGGCCTCAGCCTCTCAGCGCATCTTCAAACAGTTCGCTCACGAGGTAAATGCGGCATTCCCCAAGCTCGAGGCCACGCGCCCACTCAGGTGGTCCCAGTGCGCCATCACCTTCAACTTGGCCGACCAGCTCAAGTGCGCAGCCACCGCTGGCACACTCCCTGTGATGTGCTCCCGAGTCATCAGCAATGTGCAAGTCACAAAGACTCTCATCGACGGCGGCGCAGGGCTCAACGTCCTATCCGTCGACATGTTCGACAACCTCCAAGTGCCCTATGAGCATCTCCAGCCAACCAAGCCTTTCTCAGGAGTGACTGACGGTTCCACCACACCGATAGGGCAAGTCCGCCTGCCTGTCACCTTCGGGGAGTGCAAGAACTACCGCACCGAGCTCATCGACTTCGTCGTCGCGCACATCCGCCTGTCGTATAATGCCATGCTCAGGTATCCAGCCCTGGCCAAGTTCATGGCAGTTACTCACCATGGCTACAACGTCCTCAAGATGCCAGGAAGCGGGGGAATTATCACGGTCCCATGTAAAGAAAGGGATGCGGTGTGCTCGCTTGAGCGCGCCTTCCAAGCCGCAGCATTCGAGAACCCTGACAGCAGAAGTGAAGGCCCTCCGGAGACCATCCCCAAGAAGAAGCTGCCGCACCGCGCAGGGCCCCAAGAAGATGGCACCACGTCAGGAGCCTTGTCAGGATCGACACCCACTCCAGGGGCGCCTCCCTCCACCGCACAGGAAAGCGCGCCTGGCGCCCTCCTCGGGCAGGGCTCGGGGGCTCTCTTCTGGAGAGCCTCAGACCTTGCCAACCTCACGAGGGAGGCGCTTGGGCACCACTTGGAAGCGTGCTTCATGGCATGCTTCCCTCAGGAGAGCACAGGGCGAGGAATGCCCACCACCCAGGAGTTCATCACCAAGACCACCCAAGAGCTACAAGACACGAGAGCCATGCGTGGCGACAGCCGCTCACCGAGCGCGGCTCACCATCCTAGCGAGGGTGCTGAACTGCGAGTCTGCATCGACATCCCAGGGCTCAACAGGGCCGTATCTCAGGAACGCTTCTGGCCATAACGTGCGGGCCGCTGTGAGGGTCCACCACACAGCTACGTTCGCATGCCCCTCGGCTTGCCGAGCATGGCGTCGGCCTGTCAGCGCAACGTGCCGCAGGTCCTGGCGGCTCAGGAGGCCAGGTTCCACGCTGTTCTGGAGGAGATGGAGACGGTCTTCAGGGAACCTCCTGAGCCCCCAGGGCCTCCCGAGGCTCAGGGTCCCGGTGGCTCATGAGGGGTCATTCCTTCGACGCATGGCTTCAGCTGCACCAACTCTACTTCGTCTACAGAACCAGGTGACATCTTCCAAGTTCATTTAAGCTGGGAGCGTCCTCGGGCTGCACTATTCCCAGGCCACGTGGGTCCGTCCCCGTTGCATGTATCCCTTTTTCTTATGTGTCTAGCTTACCTCGTTGGGGGCGCCCCTCGGGCTGCATCATCCCCACGCCGCTCGGGCCAGACCCAGTGGCATGTATCTTCCTGCATTTATCCCAGTCGATCTGCTCTTCATGCTTAACCTGCCAACTGCTATCACCTGCTCGATCACTGCCCGCCACGGGACCGTTCTCCCTATGCAATTTGCTTGCATGTTAAATGGGGGGCTCCTCAGCATCGCGACTCGGGAGCTCTTACTAGCTCTCCAGCCCTCACCCCCTGGCCTTGACCACGACATCGTGACCTGACATACCAGCGGCGGCTGAGCTCGCTCGAGGGCCGGGACCTGAGGACGCAGAGTGCTTGCATCTAACCACCTTGCAGGAACATACAGTCACCAAGACTCAAGACTAGGCGCAACCCGCCTTGAGGTAGGGCCTCGTGAGTCCCGCGCTGGCTCACGAGTGAACAGATACACCTCGCAGCCCTGCCGTGCAAGCCACGTGTCAGGGCGGGGCTATACACACCCCGGGGCTCCTCTCGGAAGGGGGACCCATCCCACGCCCAAGTGGAAGCTCCATGCTCCGCGCTGGCTGTCGACACTACCAAGGAGCGGCTATGCCCGTGCACAAGCGGAAGCACTATGCTCCGCGCTGGTGATAAACAACTGAGGACGACCCCACGGTCGTACCAACCTCAGGGAGCCCAGAGCTCAGCGCCATCCTCACCACGACGCCTACCCCTCAGGAGAGTCACGCGAGGGGGCTGGGCATGGGGGCTGTGCGAGGGTCACGCCCAAGCGCACGCCACCCAACCAGGTCCCCCGGACCTGGGCGTCGCGCGCCCCTCCTGAGGCCTCGGCGAGGGCAGGTATGGAAATTGTTTGAACGTCAAGGGGGACTCTTGAGCATCGCGACTCAGGAGCCTAACTGGTCATGTAGCCCCTCACTCCTTGGTCCGTCCTGGTCTCCGGTCGGCCCAATGGTGGTAGAGGTATGTGCGGGGCTGGGCTCTGCCGACGTAGAACATTAATCTATCCTCACGGACTCTCCTTATATCCTTTTGGCACGTCAAGGGGGACTCCTGAGGATCGCGACTCAGGAGCCTAACTGGTCACATAGCCCCTCACTCCTTGGACCGTCCTGGTCTCCGGTCGTCCCAATGGCGGTTGAGGTATGCGCGGGGCTGGGCTCTGCCGACTCAGAACAAAGCAAATAGGAAGGAAAACACAAAATCTTGAAGCAAATATTACAAGCATATTGTTCACACAATACCAAATGAAAAGTCTAAACGCCTCCACGAGACCTGATGTATGTCGCAGGAATGAAACGAGAAGAATAGCCGTAGGTCACCCCTGGATGTCGCCGTCGCCTGCAGAAGGTGCTCCCCCATGGGCGACGATGTGCTCACCTTCACCACCAGCCGCAGGATCTGCGGCATCGCCAGACAGAGGCTCGGAGACAAAGCCACGGAACTTCCCCAGCAAGGCCTCCACTTGACCTTGAATAGTCGTGGCAGCGGCTTCGCAGAGATCTTTATCCACAGGCTCCAGCAGCTCGTCAAGCTGGGCGTTGGGGTCGCGGAGGTGCAGATGGCTGAGGATGCAAGTAAGTGCTGCTGAAGACAGAACGTGAGCTTCTGCCTCCGCCATGGGACCGAGGCCCTCAACGACCTCCTCAAGCGCCTTCACCACGAGAGGAAGCAGCTGGGCAGGGCCATCCTCGTCAGTGTCCAGCGGCTTCTCCAGGCCATGCTCGTAGAGCATCCTCAGCGCCTTGCGAGATCGCTTCTCGAGATTGGCGAAGGCCACACGGTCTTCGGCCAGGACTCGCGCCTTGGAGGCAAGATCGGCCTCCCTCGCCCCCATCTTCTGCTCCAGCTCTTCCAACCGATTGCGCTCAGCAGCCTGCTCCTTCCCCAGCTCCGCCAGCTCAGCATCATGGTTCTTGACGGCTTCCTCCCGGGCCTTCATCTCCTTGTCCTCTGCTTGGCGGCGGCGTACCTCTTCGGCGTGCTTGTTGCGCAGGCTCTGCAACTCGCCCTCCAGCGCTTGGCAGTGGTCACAGGCGGCCTTGGCTTCTTTCAGCGCCGCCTGACGATCGATGCAGCACCAATGGCTCCTTGCTTCTCCTTCTCGGAAGCCGAAGCAGCCTGGCCCAGCGCCGCATGTATCGCCAGGTCAGAATGAAGCCAGCTGGAGGCCAACTCCAGACGCCCGGCCACGAGGCGCGGGTTAGCGCTCAGGAGATCCGCCTGCAGTTGGGTCAACTCTGAAAAGGCACGCTCCAAGACGGCAGCAGGAGCGGAAGAGCCAAGGAGTGGAGGTGCAGTAGTAGGAGGAAGCGACGCCGTCACCAGGGCTTGGGAGACCACGGGCCCCGGAGTAGCTGGGACCACGTCAGCCGCACCAAGCACCGGCACTTCCGGAGCCAGCGGGGCTGTGGGGGCTGATTCCACGTGGCGATGTTCCTCATGACCCCGCAAGGGCGACCGGGCTGGGGAGACACGGACGATGTTGCCTCCTTGCTCTGCGGAGGGAGGCACAACCGCTGTACCCTCTTTCTTCCTCTTTGCCGAAGATGTCGGCCTGGTCAACCAAAGGCGAGCATCAGGAAATAACAAGTACTAGCAGGGATAAAGCGAAGCTCAAGACACCTACCGGTCCATCGCGAGGTACTCCACCCTCCGCTTGTGAAGCTTGAGGCCTGACAGCATTGGGGCCTGAGGGGCAGGCGCTCGGGCTCCGGTGGCACCATGCGGTGCGGAGGCAGAACCGGATCCAGGTATTGGGGTGGAGGCGGCACCATGGTCCACCAGTGACGACCTAACCTTCGTCAGGATGAGGGGTTGCTCCTTCCCTCCTTTGTAGGCGTCGGCCTCGGCATCATCAGGAAGGGCGCGGAGAATCTCGGCCTTGCTCGGAGGAGAGGTCTCCCCCACCTCTTCTGGGGTCTCCTCCGAGTCCGCCTCCTCTTCCCCCTCTCCGCGGGACTCGCCGGAAGACACCTCCACCGGTTTCTGCATCGAAGGAGCTCACGAGAACACCAGCGGCACCAGCCCGCGCGCATCAAAAGTCGGCCTGGAGGCAATGAAGTCCTCCCGGTCCCTGCGTTGGAACAGGGGAATGAAGGTGCTATGCAGGTACTCCTGGTTGTCTCCTACTATGAGACATAGGACGGCGTCTAGTTCATCATCAGGAAGGTCCCCCAGCCTCAGGCGGGCCTTGTTTTCCCCTCCTTCAAGCTCCCAGAAGGGCGCGTGCGCCTAGAGTGGGGCGACCCACAGCGTCAAGAACTCCCTCAGGAGCACCGCTCCCATTATTTTGGCCGCCCTCGCATTGCCCGACTTCAGGTCAGTCATCATCTGCCCCAACACTAACGATGCCCACTTGTCGACAAGCTTCGCCCTGGGCCACTCCTTGCCTTGCCGGGGCGCCTCCGTCGGCAACACCAGGCGCGGATGGGCGAGCCTGGCGTCCACCATGACCCATTTGGATCGAATGTTGTCGGCTCTCTTCCCGGTGCTCGAGATCGAGTTGGCCTTGCCGGACGCAACAAAGTTGGCGCACCCAGAGATGTGACCCTCGCTGACGCGGAGGAAGAAGAAATGGTGCAGGAGCGCCACGGACGGCATCATGCCCAGGTACGCCTCACAGTAGTAGGC
The DNA here is from genome assembly GCF_003073215.2 of Triticum urartu. Taxonomy (NCBI): domain Eukaryota; kingdom Viridiplantae; phylum Streptophyta; class Magnoliopsida; order Poales; family Poaceae; genus Triticum; species Triticum urartu. Next base: position 339,940,842 of record NC_053023.1, read on the forward strand.
AAAGATGGACAGGAGGAGGACAGAGTTGGGATGGAGATGCAACGCTTGCAGCACATAGTGGTCGAGGACTTCATAGAAGAAATCGGAGAAGGGAGGAACCAACCCGACGGCAACGTGCTCGAAAAGAAGGGAAAGAAGGTGCTCCCCTCAGGCTCCGGCTCGTCGGAGGCAAGCCGGAGCTCCGTCTTCCCCCACTCGTTGCTCTCTCCCGCCGTCAGCGGGCGCACTGAGGCAAGGCTCTTCTCCGTGACAGTGGGCGCCCCAAGAGCGGGCTCGTACCAAGCCGGGGCCGAGGAAGTCTTGACCTTGCACGGCGCCATGGGCGGCAGATGCAGAGCGAGGCCGGAGCAGATCTATAGGTAGCGGCGGAGAAGGGCAAGAAAGGGGATCTGGAGCGAGGCAAGGAAGAAGCAATGAAGGCAAGTGCCACCTGCGCCAGCCTTTTGTCAGGTCAAGCAGTTGCTGAAACAACATGGGGAAGTGGAGACACCCACGTCCAATCAACTGCCACGCATCAACCGAGGCTGCAGGCTTTTGGGGCCCGTGGAGCTCCAAACTTGACCCTTGGCTTCACTGCGAAGCCAATCCCGCGCGCACCTTGGGCCCGGGGGCTACTGTCGGCGTTCTAGGAACGGGGGTCCCTAGACTTGCCTGCCTGTGGCCCGCGGAGTGGTTGAGCCAGCAGGCCGTACAGCCCATCTTCACCAATAAAGCATCCAAGACCCTCGCGAGGGGCCAAGCCTCGCGAGGCGGGCGACGCAAGACCTTCTCCCGAGCAGTCTAGTCAAGCAGGCTCGTGAGGGGCGGAGATATCAAGGCGAGGCGAACCTCACGAGGCTCTTATGACATGAGCCATGACGATCGACACCAGGCGGGCGCCAGCGCGCACAGCGTCCTTGTTTCCTCTTTGGTGCAAAGGGGGCAAGCGCATCCGCGGAGTACCGAGGCATCAGGCAAAGGTTGCCATTCCGGTGCAACAAGACCGAGACCATGGACTGCAAGACGGAGGTCATCATGGAGCCCAAGACGACATCACCACCAGAGCTTTGTGCAGGCGAAGACCGCTTTTGTCAGGATAGCTTGTACTAGCTGTCCCCTTCAAATTTGCCCGCCATTGTTGGCTCCCTTCCCACTCGATATTTGGGAAGAGGACCAGGGCATCTATAAATAGGACTAGCCACCACCTTAGAGGGGACAGATCATTCAGACCACCCCCACACACCACAAGCTCACACGCGCAAGAACACCTCAACCTGAGGAGGCTGTTCTCCCCTTGCATTGTTCATCATCAGCCCGAGAGGCAATCCACCACCACCACACTGGAGTAGGGTATTACACCACAACGGTGGCCCGAACCAGTATAAACCCCGTGTCTTTCTGTGTTGTGAGTTCGTCGAGTTCGTCCGCGAGATCTAGTGAGCTAGAGTGTTGATCGGTAGGAGGGAAAGACTCCGTGCACACCCCAGTGTTCAAACCTTAAGGGTTAGCTGGAGGCCCACATCCGACACACGCCAACCACCACGGATGTCGGTCCGTCGTGATGATGCTTGTGATGACATTTCCATAGCGTCGTTCGACCCACGGACCCGCCGCGACCAACGCCAGGTTCTTCGGGAGCGAGCCCATGAAGACGCTCGAACTACCAACGAGCGCCGGCGCGATACGCGCCACCAGTTAGACAGGTGGGCGGGGCCCGCTATGGACCACCCAGCACCGGGAGGCTCTGGCGGCCTACCTTACGAGGTGGGTTGCCCAGCCTTTACCCACGGGCTGCGGCAGTTCTAGTGGCCGTCCCACCACACGTTCAAGCCTGACGTCGGCGAGAAGTATGACGGTAAGACCCACCCATCAGAGTTCCTCAGCATCTACACCATCGCGATGCAAGCCGCTGGAGCTCGTGATGACAAGGTGTTTGCCAATTACTTCCCGTTGGCCCTGAAACCCAATGTCATGTCTTGGTTGATGCACTTGCCGGCGGATGCCATTTCTTCTTGGTCAGATCTATGCCACGAGTTCGTTTGTGCCTTCACTCGAGGCCACCAAGCTCATGTCCAGGCAAGTGATTTGCATATCATTCCCCAGAAAGGAAGGTGAAAACCTATGCAAGTACATACAGAGGTTCAGCCGAGTGCAATACAACATCCCAGATGTTCATCCTGCCGCCGTAATCAGCGCATTCCATCAGAATGTGCGTAACCGCAAGATGCGTGAAGAGTTGACAATGAACATGGTCAAGGACGTGGCCGAACTTTACGTTTTGGCCAATAGATGCGCCTGGGCTGAAGAGGGAAGGAAGTACCCCAACAAAGACGCCGGTGCGGAAACCGACTCTACTGATGAAGGCATTGCCGCCCCGACGAAGAAGGGCCGGCATCACAACAGGAAACGCAAGGACAAGACCGTGCTTGTCGTCGAGGGATCCGGCGACACCAGCGTCAACAAGAAGGCCAAGGTAGATGACCCCGGCAAGGAGATTGCGGAGTGCGCCGCTTGCCGGGCCTTGGTGGCTGCCGACAAGCCAGGGGGCTCCAACAAGCAGTACTGCAAGATCCACCGCACCAAGGGCCACGACTTCCAGAACTGCCGACAAGTTGAGCTACTTGCTGAAAAGCAAAAAGCCGAATATGAGAGGTGGGAGGGTCGGGATGGTGCCAAAGGATCCGGCAAGAAGCGTGGCGGCCAAGGAGGTTGCCGCAGCAAGTATAACCAGCAAGAGACGCCCGCTCGAGGCCGCGACAAGAAGCAGGAAGACGATGATCATGACGAGGATGACGAGTCCGGTGAGCACGAGTTCCAGAAGGCTACGGAGGCCATGTGCGTCGATGGTGGTGCCTCGCTGCAGAGTTCTCACCGCCAGCTCAAGCAGTGGGCGCGTGAGATTACAGCAGTACAGCCATCGTTCGACGATCAGAAGCCACTGAAGTGGTCCAACACGCCCCTCATCTTTGGTGCCATGGACCACCCTGACCGCACAACTGCAGTCGGGTGTTTGTCGTTGTTGCTCTCACCAACGATACGCAACCTCATGGTGAACAAGATGTTGGTTGACGGCAGAGCCGGCCTGAACTAGATCTCGCCGTCGTGATCAAAAGGCTGCAAATTCTTGATGAGGATCTTGAGGAAACGGGTACGTTTCAAGGGGTCAGTCCGGGAAGGAGCCAGCCGAAGGGGAATGTCACATTGCCCGTGATGTTTGGAAGTGAGTTGAACTACAGGACGGAGAGGATCATCTTCGATGTGGCCGAGATCCCCTTGCCCTACAACGGGATCCTCGGCCGCCCGGCACTAGCCAAGTTCATGGCCGCATCGCACTACGCCTATAATACGCTGAAGATGCTTGGGCCGATGACCATCATCACCATCCCTTCCGACAAGAAGGATGCGCTGATCTGCGCTTACCAACTCTATCGAGAAGCAGTTGCAGCAGCTGCCGCCAAGGCACTTGCTCCTGCCGTTAAGGCCCTGACAGGGAAGAAGAAGACCGTCAAGACCTCTAGCACCCACTCTGGCAAGCGCACCTCTTCGGAATGTTGTGCTACCATCGAGGACGTGCCCGAGAGCTCTACCGGCAAGAGCAAAAATCCAGAGCAGCAACACCAGAGACCAAGAGGGTGTCTGTCAAGGAGGATGGCACGGGAGGGGCTTTCACCATAAGCTCCACCCTTGACAGCAAATAGGAAAGCACGCTCGTCGCTTTCCTGCAGGCAAATGTCGATGTGTTTGCGTGGCAAGCATCCGACATCCCAGGCGTTCCCATGGAAGTGATTGAGCACCACCTTGCTGTCTGTCCCCATGCGCGACCCATCAAGCAAAAGGTCAGGAAGCAAGCTTTGGAACGACAGGAGTTCATCACAGAGGAGATCAAGAAATTGGAAGCGGCATGTTTGGTGAGAGGAGTGCTCCATCCTACGTGGTTGGCCAATCCGGTGGTGGTGCGCAAGGCAAATGGGAAGTGGAGGCTGTGTATTGACAACACAGATGTCAATAAGGCTTGTCCTAAGGACCCCTTCCCATTGCCGCACATCGACCAGATTGTTTACTCCACGACCGGGTGTGATCTGTTGTCATTCCTCGACGCCTACTCGGGCTACCACTAGATCTTCATGGCAAGAGAAGATGAAGAGAAGACAACCTTTATCACCCCATGTGGTATGTATTGCTTTTTACGGATGCCTTTCAGGTTGAAGAGTGTTGGCTCGACGTTTGCAAGGGCGGCCCAGATTGGTTTTGAGCCCCAACTACATAGAAATATGGAAGCTTATATGGATGACATAGTGGTCAAAACCAAGGACAAGGCGACCCTTGTACAAAACCTAGAAGAGACGTTTGCCAACCTACGCAAGATCAACCTCAAGCTGAACCCTGAGAAGTGTGTCTTTGGTGTCCCGTCAGGAAAACTTCTTGGGTTCTTTGTGCCACAGTGTGGGATCGAGGCAAACCCAGACAAGATCAAGGCTATTGAGCAGATTGAGGCACCCAAGCAGATCAAGGATGTGCGCCGGCTCACTGGCTGCGTTGCCACCATGGGCAGGTTCATCTCCAAGTCAGCTGAGCGTGCCCTTCCCTTTTTCAAAATCTTGAAGAAGGCAGGCCCAATGGAGTGGACCCAGAGGCCGAGGCGGCGTTGCTGGGTATGAAGAAATACCTTTCCTCTACGCTAATACTGGTTGCGCCTAAACCACAACAGCCGTTGTTGCTGTATCTAGCGGCAACGAATCAAGTGGTCAGCGCCGTACTAGTGGCGTAGAGGGAGGTCGACAAAGAGGCAGTGGCCACAGTAGGACCGGCGGATGGCAAGTCAGAGATTCCCCCAGCAGGGCCTGGTGCCGGCAAGGCAGGGGCCCTGGCAGAGTCCGACGCCATAGGGGCATGGCCTGCACAGCCAAGTGAAGTGGTGCAGAAGAAGAAGATGATGCAGCACCCAGTTTACTTTGTCAGCTCCCTCTTGCAGGGGCCAGGTCAAGGTACTCCGGTGTGCAGAAATTGCTCTTCGGCCTCCTTATGCCCTCGAGGAAGCTGTGTCATTACGTCCAAGCCCACGAGATCACTGTCGTCACCCGCCTCCCGTTGCAACGGATACTGCACAACCTAGATGCAACCGGAAGGATTGTGGAGTGGGCCTTGGAGTTGTCAAGCTTTGGGTTGAAGTTTGAAAGCACTTCGACAATCCAGAGCAGAGTCTTGGAGGAGTTCATTGTAGAATGGACCTCAATGCCAGACGAGGAAATCCAGGAGACCGCTCTCCCCGGCAAGGAAGCAAGTCGCGATTGGATCATGTACTTTGGCGGGGCTTTCTCGCTGCAAGGCGCCGGTGCCGGTGTGATGCTTGTCGCACCCACCGGAGAGCACCTCAAGTATGTGATCCAGATGCACTTTCCCAGGGAGATGTCCACAAACAACACTTCTGAGTACGAGGGGCTGCTTGCCGGTCTCAGGATCACGGCAGACCTCGGGGTGAAGAAGCTCATCGTCAGGGGTGATTCGCAGCTTGTCATCAGACAGGTCAACAAAGATTACGAGAGTCCGTTGATGGAGGCCTACGTAGATGAGGTGAGGAAGATGGAGGAGCGCTTCGACGGTATTCAAGCAGAGCATGTTCCCCGAGCGGAGAACGACATCACTGACTACCTGTTAAAGCGCGCTGCATTTAAGCTACCTGTGGAACCAGGTACCTTTTTGCTTCGGTTAACTCAACCATCCGTCGAACCGTCAACGGAGCAGAACAAGTGGAGGAAGTTGGGGCCCCGGCAAGTACTTTCCCACCGAGCCCCCAGGGGCCACCGGCAAGAGTGTTGCCGCGGATTCTGAGCCTGCCAAGGGGCAACTGGCTCCGGCAGGGCACCAAGCCCTGGCTGTAGACACGGCTGCCCCCATGGCGGAAGAGATGCCTTTGGTCCTTGCCGTCGAGCCCCAGGTTCCGGCATGGGCACAGCATACCGTCTGTTTCCTCCAGACAGGGGAACTTCCTGAGGAGCAGGAAGAAGCGGAAAAAGTAGCCCGTTGGTCTGCCCTGTACCAGTTCGTCGATGACGTCATGTACAGAAAAAGACCAAACAATGTGAAATTGAAGTGCATCCCCCGGGAGGAAGGACTGGAGCTGTTGGCAGAGATACATGGGGGCATATGTGGCTCCCACATAGGGTCGAGGGCCCTTGCCGCCAAGGCATTCCGGCAAGGCTTCTTCTAGCCCACCGCCCTCCAGGATGTGACGACACTAGTAACCAGGTGTGAATCGTGCCAGTTCCATTCGAAGAAGCTTAATCAACCAGCTCAAGCCCTTCAAACAATCCCTCTCTCCTGGCCATTTTTGGTCTGGGGGCTCGACATACTCGGCCCTTTCCCCTACGCTGTCGGGTGCTTTGAGTACTTGTACGTTGCAATCGGCAAGTTCACAAAGTGGCCGGAGGTGAAAGCAGTGAGGAAGGTGACTGCCCAATCAGCCGTCAAGTTCTTCAAGGGACTAGTCTGTCGTTTTGGTGTGCCAAACAGAATCATCACCGACAACGGCACGCACTTGACAAGCCACGCCTTCATGCAATACATCCGTGACCTCGGTAGTAAGGTTTGTTTTGCTTCCATGGCACACCCACGGAGCAACGGCCAGGCGGAGAGGGCAAATGCAGAAGTACTGTGAGGCCTAAGAATGAAAACTTTTGACAAGCTGCACAAGAGCGGAAGGCGCTAGATTGATGAGTTGCCGGCGGTTCTTTGGTCGATCAGGAAGACGCCAAATCGAGCCACCGGCCAGACAGTCTTTGCACTGGTATACGGGGCAAAAGCAGTTCTCCCCATGGAACTCATATATGAGTCACCTCGAGTGCTCTCTTATGACGTGCTTGAGCAAGAGCGATTGCAGCAAGGTTACGCAACGTTCCTTGAGGAAGATCGTCTTTGGGCGGCTGTGAGAGCAACACGCTACTAGCAAGCCTTGCTCCGCTACCATAGCCACAAGGTTCATGCCCGAAGCTTTAAGGAAGGTGACCTTGTTCTTCGGCGCGTTCAGTCGGCCAAGAATTCCAACAAGTTGATGTCGAAGTGGGAAGGCCCTTATTGGGTAATACGAGTCACCAGGCCCGGCGCAGTCTGCTTGGAGACCGAAGATGCTGCCCCAGTAAGCAATTCCTGGAACATCGAACATATTCGCAAGTTTTACCCATAAGGCGCGGTTGCCGGGCCTCTCGGCGAACCACCTTTTGTACGAGCCTTGTCGGCAAGGCATGTAACCCTATGTACAACGCCAGCCGCACACCCTGAGCATAAATAAACGAAGCACTGGCGCCCTAAGTTATAGCATGCATGCTAGGTTAAGTCTTTCCCTCGGTTAGGGTTGATAGTGCTTAGCGGTGACTAACCCCTAGCCTAGAGGCCGAGTGGGCGTCTTTCTGTTCTCTTTGGTTCACATGGCACGCAAACACTTCTGCTGAGCCGCTTGAGAAAGAGAGAATGAACCGGCGCTACGGCCCCCGCAAGCCAAGACTGCCGGAGGCTAAAGATACAAGGGTCCAACCAGGCAAGCCAAGGTTGCCGGGGGCTGCGGATTCAGATAAGTCTTTCATCCCCCCTATTATGCATTTCCGTATAGAACTGGGACATGTGAAACCCCATTTATGTTCCTAAAACCACCGTGCTCCCCTTTCCTGTACCCAAGAGTTACCTCCTAGGTCAGAATTTCGTAGTAGTCGCGGTGGCGAGGAGATGAACGAGGGGTCTCACTCCACTTCACCCCTGCCTTCGCCAAGAGCGCGAAAATGGTCGAGCGAAGTGGGGAGACGGCAAGGCCTATTGCCGGGCGACAATGTTTATCTTAAAAATAACAAGGATTCATCCTTGGCATGAGCTCGTTCACGCACAAAGAACCCGGCAAGCACCCTTGTTTGATTAAAAACATCCCATACAGGTACAGTTCATACATAATTAAAAATATGAGCAAGGGATTACAAGTCTTAGAATTAACAGGTGCCCGCAGGCTTATAAACTAAAAAAAAGATAATATGCCTGCAATCCCTTTCTTGTCCATCTCCTCATAAGGTGAAACAAGAGGGCAGGAGGGCGTAAAGAGCGCCTAGGCAAGGTGCGAAGAGCAGAAGGCACAAAAAGAACATCTTGGTGCCAGAAAAGAAGCTGGAAGATGTGGCAGCGGGCCGGCAATACGCGACGAAGGCGTCGGTGCCCACGTACTCCGACTTGACGGCCGCCACCTGCCTTCTTCGCCCTCTCTGGCCCTCCTACGCCAGCCGCCCAAGGAGACTACGGGGAGCACCCCGATGGAGAGCTTGGCGAGGATGGCCCTCGGTAAGGTGCGTGGCCAAGGGAGGGGAGGCGCGGTCAGTCAAAGTCGGAGTCGGCATCCTGCCGCTCGACTCCCTCGTAGTCGTTGTCGCTGTCCTCCTTGTCACTCCCGCTTGAGGAGGAATCTTCATCCTCGGAGGAGCTCTCCACGCAGCACTTCAAGCGAGTTCCGAGATCTCCGAAGACCTTGACGGAAAGCAGGCTGCCCTCCGTTAACTTGAAGTAGAGGACAAGCCCCGCCGTCAAGCTATGGTTGCATGTAAACGTCTTCCATCCGCGGCGGAGGTACATGACGTGAGGGGCAGGGAAGTCGACGTCGACCTGCGTGCCGGCGTTCCCGCAGCCCTCATGTGCAACCAGAGGGTCAGGGGTGGATCAAGCTCCATCTCCTGAGCAAAGCAGTAGGGAGACGGAGGCGGCGACGCGGTGGCCGGCGCAGCCTAATGAAGAACTCGCGGGGCTGGTCCTCGACATGGTGCTCCGTCGAGGGAGGCATCGCTGGCAGAGGCGAGGCCGATGCGCTGCCCCGTCCTCCTCTCCCCCGAGCGCCACGATGACCTCGGCCTCGCCCCTCCCCCTTCCTCTCATGGCCGGTTCCACTGCCACGAGCTCTTGGGGAGGAGGAACGCGCTGATGAGCAGCGACCCTCGCCGCCACCGTCGAAGGGCCAGCGCTTCCTCTCGCCATGGTGGATGGAAGAAAGAAGTGGAGGTGGAAGGACATGGATGATGGAAGAATGTGGACTGCTGCCCCCTCTCCCCTCCTTATAAAGGGGCGGAGTCGGGGCTCGGCCGCCCCACTTGACCAATCCGGTCATCAGGGGCACAGGGAATTAGGACCGGCCCGCTGCCCCAATCAGCAACGGCCCGGTTTCCCGCCTCCACCTCCTGCCACCTGCATGAGGGACACATGGCGAGCGAGCAGCATTGAAGGGACAGGCGAAGCGGCCGCTCCCCACCCCGTGATCGTGGGGCGCGGGCGCTTGAAGACAACGGCCCGAGTCCACCCGAGTAAATGGGCCGTGCCTCTACGCCTCCCTCCTTTTATGGGGAAGGCGTGAGCCGCCTCTTTATCACGATGTGACGCATGCGTGCAGGAACCGCCCCAGACATGACCCCCACGTCACACACGACCCTCCACGTCGCACATTCAACGCGGGTCATGGGGAATCGCAGCGGACGAGAAGTTACTACGGTAAAATCCGCCCGACCAGCCCGCGCACCATTCTGGTCCTAGCCCAACAATGCGTCGCCCGGGGGCTCCTCTCGGTGTACAAAAGTAGGGGCTCTCCTTTTGACCAATTTACTTGTGCACGGGCAGTCAGAGCCACGCGCTGCGGCCACACTAAGCGAGGCAGAGGAGGGAAGCCGGAGAGAAGCCAAAGCACAAGACAACCAAGGCGACGCCAAGACCAGAAGCGCATGAGGGCAAGAGGGCGAGGTGGGCTCCCTCGGCAAGGTCCTTGCCGAGGTGCCCCCCGCAGCCCCGGCAAGAGCCTTGCCGGGGCAACTTGCCCGACGCCAGCAGAGCGAGCCACCCTTGAGCCCAAAGGTTCTGAACGCCGTCAACAACTACATTGGGACCAGGGATCGGGAGGCGCCCCTGTGGTGGCATGCAAATCTTCGTTAAGATCATAAACACAGGATCAGATGAGGATTAGAAGACGATGACCCATGGCGGGATCCTAGCCGAGGAAATCCATAAGACCCCCAGCCGAACCTTTGCCGGGGATGGCAGCAACGCCGCGGCAAGACCCTTGCCGGGTCCCAGGCAAGACCCTTGCCGAGGGCATCAGCAGGGCCACTGCCAGACCTGCACCAGCCAAGACTCCGCCGTTGTTCGCATGCAGCTGCCAGCCCAACCAGCTGGGCAGGCACCTGCATGGTAGCATGCAGCTTCCAGGCCAAATCAGCAAGCACCTGCATGGCGGCATGCAGATCTTCATGAAGGCCCTACCACCGCGGCACCTTAGCTGCCTGCCTGCCTACATGGTGCTGCATACATCGCTGTCTGGGCACGTGTCGAAGCGAGGAGAAGCGGCGACGGACGGGACGGGCCTTGTTCCCTTCCCCAATAAAGCTAATGGACACCTACGTAGTGCATTTAATGCACTTTGTCCCGTAATGCATGCAATAAGCTTGCGCACTGTAGGCCTTTCCACCTCCTGTTTGCCACTGTGGCAACCCGTTTTTCCTATAAAAGGAGGCCCGAGGCGACCAGGAGAGGGATTCGGCTTTTTGGGACGGCATAGCCACCGTAGCTAGTTCAGAAAGGTCAAGAACACTCAATACATCCACCAAAGCGGGACTAGTGTTTTACGCATCCTCACAGCCCGAACCTGGATAAACGACCTGTGTGCTAGCTCCTAAGTCTGATCTTCTCACGACCCCGTGCCCGCCGACCATAGAAGGGATCCCAGTGATCCCATAGGTGTCGTTCTCACCGACATACGAAAGGTTCCTTGCCGGGCTCAGGATTGCAACAGAACTGGGTATCAAGAAGCTGGTCATCCGTGGAGATTCACAACTTATGGTGAGGAAAGTAAACAAGGATTATCAAAGCCCATTGATGGATGCATACGTCAAGGAAGTGAGAAAGTTGGAGGAGTGCTTTGAAGGATTGCAAACAAAGCACGTGCCACATGCGGAAAACAGTGTTGCTCATCATCTGTCAAAGTGCGCTATGCAAAAACTCCCTGTGGAACCAAGGAATTTTGTTCTCCATCCAACTCAACCCTCTGTATTCCCAGCAACAATGTCTTGAAAGAGGAGGAAACTAGACTCCGGAAAGCCTGTCTCGGCAGAGCTTCCTGAAGACCTCAGTAGAGAGCTTGGCGGGAACAACTCCCTTTCGATCAGTGAGCGGCAACTTCCCGTCAGACTATCAATCTTTGCGGTTGAGGCAAGCACTCCCATGAACGAGGAGGTGCCACTGATCCTCGTTGTCGAGCCTCTGGCTCCAACTTGGGCATGACACATAGTCCATTTCCTCCAAACAGGAGAACTTCCCGAAGAGCAAGAAGAAGCTGAAAGAGTAACCCGGAGGGCCAGTATGTATCAGTTCATTGATGACACGCTATACAGAAGAAGGCCCAACAGTGTGAAATTGAAGTGCATTTTCCGGGAACAAGGAAAGGAACTGCTGGCAGAGATACACAAGGGTATGTGTGGATCCCATAATGGATCAAGGGCCTTGGTTGGAAAAGCTTTCCGGCAAGGTTTCTACTGGCCCACATCCCTCCAAGACACAATTGAACTAGTCACCAAGTGTAAAGCCTGCCAGTTCCACTCCAAGAATATCCATCAGCCTTCTCAAGCTCTTCAAACAATCCCTTTGTCATGGCCATTTTCGGTCTAGGGGCTCGACATCTTGGGCCCCTTCCCCCGTGCTACCGGTGCCTTTGAATTCTTGTATGTTGCAATCGACAAGTTTAGAAAGTGGCCGGAAGTGGAGCCCGTGAGGATGGTGACCGCACAGTCAGCTATCAAGTTCTTGAACAGATTGGTGTCCGTTTCGGAGTACCCGCCAGGATCGTCACTGACAATGGCACCTAATTCACAAGCCACGCCTTCATGCAATACGTTCATGCCCTCAGAAGCAAGATCACATTTGCCTCTGTTGCCCATCCCAGAAGCAACGGACAAGATAATTAAGAGGGTGAACACTAAAGTGCTGTGAGGACTCAAGACAAGAACATTTGATAAGCTGCAGAAGTGTGGCAGGCGATGGATCGATGAGCTGCCGGTGGTTCTTTGGTCCCTCCGTATGACAACAAATCGAGTTACGGCCAGACTCCCTTCTCCCTAGTATATGGGGCAAAAGTAGTTATCCCTACGGAAATCATATACGGATCACCTCGAGTACTTGCCTATGATGAAGTAGCGCAAGAACAGCACCGGCGTGACGATGTTGTGCTACTTGAGGAGAACCGTCTCCAGGCTGCTACATGTGCTGCATGCTACCAGCAAGCCCTGCGACACTATCACAGCCGCTGGGTTCATGCCCGGAGCATTGAGGAAGGCGACCTTGTCCTTAGGTGTGTTTAGTCCGCCAAGGGTACAAACAAGTTGACGCCGAAGTGGGAAGGCCCTTACCGGGTAGTACGAGGCACCTTACCCGGCGCAGTCCGTCTTTAGACCAGAGATGGCATTAAATTGCAAAACTCATGGAACATTGAGCATCTTTGTAAGTTCTACCCGTAAGGCGCGACTGTCGGGCCCTGCCCGACAGCCACCCTTTTATACAAGCCTTGTCGATGTTGCATGTAACCCTTTGTACAAAGCCAGGTGCAGACCCTGAGCAACAGAGAAATAAACGTAGCGCTGTGGGCTGATGACCCACAAGTGTAGAGGATCAATCGTAGTCCTTCTGATAAGTAAGAGTGTCGAACCCAACGGGGAGCAGAAGGAAATGACAAGTAGTTTTCAGCAAGGTATACTTTGCAAGCACTGAAATTATAAGTAATGAGTAGTTTCATAGCAAGATAATTCATAACGAGCAAGTAACGGTAATGGTAACAAAAGTGCAGCAACGTAGCCCAATCCTTTTGAGGCAAAGAACAGGCCAAAACGGTCTCTTATTATAAGCAAAGTGTTCTTGAGGGTACATGGGTATTTCATCTAGTCACTTTCATCATGTCGGTTTGATTTGTATTTGCTACTTTGATAATTTGATATGTGGGTGGACCGGTGCTATGTGCTATTCTTACTTGAACAAACCTCCTAGTTATGATTAACCCCCCCCCCCCTCCCCCGCAAGCATCCGCTACTACGAGAAAAGTATTAAGAATAAATATAATCGTAGCATTAAACTTTTGGATTATCAGTCCATTACGGAATAGCGCATAAACTAGAGTTTACGCTTACATAATCTAACCATGTTTTTTATTATGCATGTTAGTTATTGTACACAATTGTACTGAACATGTAGAGAAAAAGAGAAGACTGTTGCGTGGGAATATAATGGCATGCAGACGCCGATCCATGGTGGGCGAAGTGGGCCACCCCTCCCGCCATTCCAGATTGTATTCAAGAGGAAGATAACTGTTCATATGGGGATTTAGAGGGAGTCGACCACTCCTATTTACCACCTGAGGTGTTTGCTGTAACCTGGCATGTTGATGTTGGTCATATCATGCATATGGAACCTCGCATTGCTTACATTATGCATCTTATATGTCATCAGCTTAGTTTAGGATTGCTTTGTGTGAATGCCACCTTTTTGGTTTCTATGTCATATATGGGAATTATGCAATGCCATATTGTTTAGCCAGGCATCATATACGTGAATCATGCAATGCCATCCTGTTTTGCCAGTCATCGTATATGTGAATTGTATCGTGCCATATTTTTTTCATAATGTATTCCATTTGCCAAAAATGTTTATACATTCATCTACTCTTCCCGTGCATCAGCCATTTGAGTCGGTCGTGGGAAAATCTAGAGTGAAAACAAGATCTTCTGAGTAGTCAGTGCTACCTGTCGATGCAGATTTCTTGATGGTTAGAGATAGCTCCTCAGAGGAGGATTCAGAGATAGATGAATAGTCGTATCCCCCCGAGGTGCATGCTCTAACTTGGCAGGATTATATTGCTCATATCATGCATATGGTGTCTTGCATTGCCATGTCACCTGCTTAGATTAGACATGCTTTGTGTGAATGCCTAATGTTTGGTTTCTATATCAGATATGTGAATTATGCAATGCCATGTTTTTCAGCCAGTTATCATATATGTGAATTAAGCACCGCCATGTAGCTAGGCATCATATATGTGAATTATCTCATGCCATTTTTTCATTACGTATTCCATTTGTCGACAATATGTGTATATTGAACTACTCTTCATGTGTATCAACCATTTGAGCCAGTTATGGAAAAACCAGGAGCGAAAACAAGGTCTTCAGAGCAGGAAATGGTATCTGTTGAAGCATATATCTTGATGGTTACATGTAGCTCCTTAGAGGAGGATTCAGAGAGAGATGACCAGTCCTATATCCCACCTGAGGTGTATGCTCTAAGCTGCAATGTTTATATTTCTCATGTCATGCGTATGGTTTCTTGCATTGCTTAGTTTAGACATCATATGCACAATATTGAATTCGATCTGCTTACTTTAGAGATCATACATGCGAGTGCCGGCTGCTTAGTATATGAATCAATTATGTCAATTATATCATGCCATCCTGTATACTTAGACAACATGTATGTGAATTATTTCATCCCAACCTATTTTAGAAAGACATCACATAGTTTTGTCATGTCATCCTGTTTAGATACCTATCATATGTTGAATTATGCCATTATATGATGTTAAGTTATCCATCATATATCTGAAACTGTGCCATGCTATCCTGTTTAGTTAGGCATCATATATGTGAAATTGTGTCATGCTGTCCTGTTTGGTTAGACAACATATATGCGAATTACCACATCTCTCTATCATACACTGTCTGTACGTTCAGATTCTTTTCTTGTTTATCAGCCATTTGAATTGGACAGGGTGATGGCAGTTTCTAAGGGAGCAAAAACCCGTTCTTCACAAAAGACGATGCTACCCATCGATGCAGATAGAACCATGGTTGTACTGGTCCACTAACTAGCCCCACCACACATAATAGAGACTCCTCCAGATTGCACACTTACACTGTTGGACAGAGAACCAGCTACAACCCATCTAACCCCAACTTTAGTGGATGGTAACCCACTTCTAGTTGACACAACACCATCTCTACCATAGAGTACCCCCACACGAGTAGTTTGTAAAGCAACTGCTGTGCCCAAAGAATGAAGATCACCATAGCGAACCCAAAATCCACATTTAAAGCATAAGAGCAACTATTCTCAGGTCAGATTCCGTAGCTATGGTCCATACTCCTTTGCTGTTGCATCACTATATTTACTCATACCAACTACTTTTGAATTTGAAAGATCTAATTGAAACTCCAATGGCGCAACAGGTATGTTTTAAACCCATTTCTTTAACTGTATTTCTGTTCTAACTTCTTCCTTTATGTTGATTTCAGTTTCAGTTGTATAAACAATTATGTTCTCATGTGATGCACATTACAAGTGTTGCCAATGCTGTGTAGTTTCTCACACTTATATTCGGTCTGTGCTGTTGTGTCTTAAAAATATATGAGTTGAACTGTATCTCTATCTTGATTTGGCAACATAAACTAGAATGATATGGACAATACAGTGACCATAGTACATAGATATATGTTTGTTTCATGTTGTTATCCTGTCCACCTTACTACTGATCCGGTTTACCAAAATGAGTTTCTTATACTACATGCAAAATCTATGATGTGTCTGCTTGTTTTTCTTGTAGTATGCGAACAGAATATTGGAGAAGAGCACCCCACCATGCAATGGTAGAGAAAGTAATGCAGACAAGGTTCAAGATAGTGAGACAACCCTGTTAGTCTCCAAGAAAGGTGATAAAAACGATCTTGTAGATAGTGAGAAAACCCCATAGTCCTACATTGATGTAGTGTCCGAGTAACTGGCCAGTACCGCTGGCACAAGCTCTTCAAACTCGCTACCTGAATCACTTCAGCTTCTTCAGTTTCGGCTACAAGCTGAAAGGCATCAGTCAGCTGTGCTGCGGCAAGAAGCCGAAGCACTGAGGAAGTCCGTGCAGAATGCAGATGCATACTTTCTTGTGCAACAGCAAGCGCTGGAGGATTTAAGCGCCAAACAAGAGAAAGTTAATAAGCTTGCTAAGCATCTTGCTAGCATTATGGGTACCCAAGATATTGTTTCTTGAGCTCTTCTAAAGTGGTTTCAGTTCTAGACTTGTTTTGCTGTGGCGTTTATTTGCACAGGTCGCCAACTTTGACAACCAGTGTATGTGATATGTTGCTTTGTTCCCTATATTTGCACTGGTGGCGAAATTTGATGCCCAGTGGATGTAATATGTGTAATAGCTGTGATAGCCTAGCATAAGTTGCTTGCTTATTTATTTCCTTGTTGTCTTGTTTATTTGTTTTCTTATAGTCAGTGCAGTTCTTTTTCCGCGGTTTGCTAGTGGCCACAATAACCTATTTTTTAAAACTAGGCCACAATAACCATGGGCTACATATTTACTGTAGTGACCCTGGGCCTCATATGGGCCGTAGAAACAATGAGCCTCTATGGGTCGTAGAAACAATGGGCCTTATATGGGCCATAGCATCAATGGGCCTTCTACGGGCCATATCATCGAATTGCCAAACATGAGCCAATAACAGACCGCATTATGGGCCTTAAACGGGCTAGAGTTGGAATTGTCCGCTCAAGGGCCGACTATAATGGGCCGTCATTAATCAGCCGTATTTGAGGACGCTACGAAAACAACCCAACTGATTAATGGGCCACAAACGGGCCGACTATAACCACGGGTTGTATTTTGCCCACAAGCAGAAAGGCCAGTAACAGGCCGTAAGTAACCGAATGCTGGAAATGAGCCGAACAATAAATGGGCCCTGAGAAGGCTGAAAGATAACATGGGCTTGAAATGGCCCAATGGAATAATGGGCCGTTAATGGGTATAAAGCAATATACTATTCATTACGGGCCAGTTTCACCATGGGTCGTTAATGGGCCAAGAGTTACAAAGTGCCTCATATGGGCCGAAAGACTTCATGGGCCATAAATGGGCCAGAAGTTACAACAGGCTGGAATCATATTGGACGGCCCAGATGACGCTACTGGGCCTAATTGGGATAGGCCATAACAGGCCCTAGGTTAGCAGGGTGTAAATGGGCTATGTGCGAACAGGCCGTTAACAGGCTTTCCGTGGGCCGACCCGCTATCTTTTGACCAAGTCAAATGGGCCGGCCTTTTCATAGGAATGGGCCTCTGTTGGGCCGTGCCACATGTCGACGTATCATTGGTGCCTTCTGTCCAATGAGTGGATGACATATGTCCCAAGGGTGAGCCGATACGTGTTTCCTCCAGCCAATGATGATTTCACATGTGGAAAATCCTCATTGGTCCGCACTATTAACGGGTTATCGGATCCAAGCCGAAACCCGATAGCTTAACGGTGACCTGTTACGGTGGATTCCATGTGTCGGTTACCCTTGACGCACACACTTCCATGACGCGCCACTTATCGTCATGGAAGTGGACACTTCCGTGATGATAATTTAGGTATTGTCATGGAACACTTCTACGACAGCACATGTATGAGTATCTTGATTCTGTCATAAAATTGTCATGGATGTACATGCATGACAGAAAATATTACCTACTGTGACAAACACTTATCATCACGGAAGTGTATTTTTTTGTAGTGGTATGTATGGTTCCCGATGTTTCTCTCAAGATGATCCAAGATGATCGGATATGACAATCTTATATGCAATGTCGTATGATGCTATGGATATTGCTTACAATCTCTTTGTTCACTCTTTGCTTAAAAGCCTTTTTTATATGGCCACTTTGCAAAATGCACAAACAAAGATAGCAATTGTGTATATGTGGGAACAAGCTTATGACACAAGAGATGGTATTATGATATCAAGATGATACCAATATGATATGGTATGTATGCAATGGAAGGGATAAATACTAATGTGCACAAGTAACATTGCAGGAAATACTCAAAGGCTAGTCTCGATAGGCAAGTGACGAAAAATGGTCTAATGGTTAACAATACTATGGCAAGAATGAATGTACAATGGGATACCACGATACCAAGATGATATAGATGTTATCGTTCTTGCTTATGGTTAGGGCGTCAAAATGGTGAAGGTGGTCGATGTTGAATCCTTGGCAAAGTTGAGTGGCGGTGTTGTCGATGTCGAACTGTTCCTATTTAGCCAAAACACCCTAGGAAACAGAAAAACCACGAAATCAAAATCTCAAAGGAAAATGTCAAATGGTGGTAGCGGAATGCGCTGGTGGTTATGGAACCTCAACAGGATGCAAGCCGGCTTGAAGTCACCATCCCTAAGTAGCCGAAACACCTTAGCAGACACAACACACAATCCAAACAAGCTCAAACAAAATTGGGTTAAGTTGGGGTGGCGGAAGTGTATGGTGGGTGAGGTTATGCATAAGGTATGGTGGTGGTTGATGAAGAAGTAACCATCCCTAAGTAGCCAAAACACCTTATAAGGCTCGAATCACTACTCAAGCAACCACTAATGCTATGGGGAACAAAATGGGTTAGGTTGCCGAAGTCGGTGGTGGCAATGCGGAAGATATGGTGGAAGCCCTAGGAAAAGATGCCAAAGTTCCATACATTTGATGAAGTCAAATGATGGTCGAAGTATTTTTTTTTTGGACAGGGGGATGTCAATAGCTTCAAAACGAGCTAAAGAACGTCAAAATCAGACTCCAGATGAATTAGTTATGGGCGAAACAAAAATCAGCCGAAGTTGGTATCTATAGGTATCAGACGTACGTAAGTGTCGGATGTCCGGTGGTCGGAAGTCCTGAAGGTCTGGAAATCCAACAGTTTCCATTCTGTTGGGTAGCACCGATCGTTCGAAAGGTTTCGGTCGTCCTGTGCTTCAGGAGGCTTGCTACTTCTTGAGCTTGCATTGGTTTTTCCATTGAAGGGGAAAGGGTGATGCAGCATAGTAGAGATAAGTATTTCCCTCAGCTAAGAACCAAGGTATCAATCCAGTAGGAGAAATGTGCAAGTCCCCAATATATGCACCTGCACAGACAATCAAACACTTGCAACCAATGCGATAGAGGGGTTGTCAATCCCTTCACAGTCACTTGCAAAGGTGAGATCTATTAGAGATAGATAGAACTAAACAAAAGATAAAATATTTTTGGGTTTTTTGGCTTATAGATCTAAAAATAAAAGATTGCAAAATAGTAGATCGGAAACTAATATGATGGAAAATAGACTCGGGGGCCATAGGTTTCACTAGAGGCTTCTGTCTTGAAGGCAAATAATACGAAATTACTGTCGAGCAATTGATAGAGAAGTGCAAAGTTATGATGATATCAAAGGCAATGATTATGCAATACAAGCATCACGTCCGTGTCAAGTAGACCGACACCTGCCTGCATCTACTACTATTACTCCACACATCGACCGCTATCTAGCATGCATCTACAGTATTAAGTTCATAAAGAACGGAGTAACACCTTAAGTAAGATGATATGATGTAGAGGAATAAACTCAAGCAATATGATGAAAACCCCATCATTTTATCCTCGTTGGCAACAATTCAATACATGTCTCACTACCCCTAATTTGTCACTGGGTGAAATCATGCAAGATTGAACCCAAAGCTAAGCACCTCTCACATTGCAAGAAAAACCAATCTGGTTGGCCCATCCAAACCGATAATTCGAAGAGAAATACAAAGATATCAAATCGTGCATATAAGAATTTAGAGAAGATTCAAATAATATTCATAGATAAGTTGATCATAAATCCACAATTCCTTGGATCTCAACAAACACACCGCAAAATAAGATTACATCGGATAGATCTCCAAGAACATTGACGAGAACATGGTATTGAGAATCAAAGAGAGAGAACAAGCCATTTAGCTACTAGCTATGGACCCATAGGTCTGTGGTAAACTACTCACGCTTCACCGGAAGGGCAATAGAGTTGATGTATATGCCCTCCATTATGGAATACCCCTCCGGTAGGATGCCGGAAAACACCCAAGATGGGATCTCACGGGAACAGAAGGTTGCGGCAGTGGAAAAGTGTTTTCATCGATGCTTCTGGTGGTTCTGGAATATATGTGAATATATAGTAGGAAGATCTAGGTCAAGGAGCCACCAAGGCGCCCACCAGGTAGGGGGTGCGCCCCCTAGGGCGCGCCTTCCACCCTTGCCGCTGCCTCGTGGATCTTCTGACTTGCACTCCAAGTACCCTGGGTGTCTTCTGGTCCAAGAAAAATCACCATGAAGTTTTATTCCGTTTGGACTCCATTTAGTATTCCTTTTCTGCGAAGCTCAAAAACAAGGAAAAAACAGAAACTAGCACTAGGCTGTAGGCTAATAAGTTAGTCCCAACAATAATATAAAATAACATATTAATGCATATAAAACATCCAAAACAGATAATATAATAGCATGGAACTATCAAAAATTATAGATACGTTGGAGACGTATGAAGGCTCCGGATGTCTGGTAAATGTCGATCATCAAGTTGGTCAGGGTCAACTCGAGATCCGAGATTCGGGACGAGATTTTGGGCGGAAATTGGGTATTTTGCGGTCAAAATTGATGAGATTTCATGAATGGAAAGTGTGGAAACTTGTGGAGATGCTAGATCCACTCAAAACACAACGAATCCATGGATCAAAATCAACAAAACATCATCAAACCAACAAAACACAAATAAATTTGGGGCTATTTTTGGTGGGGATTTTTGAAATTTGGGAAGAACACAACAAAATTAGGCTACAAAAATAGGGATAGGGGCTCCAAATTCGTTATCAACCTTGGCTCATGTCGGTGCAACAAACCCATAGTGTGGTGCCCTGACTATAGACAGGCTTAAGATCAAGGTTGCAGCATCCAAGACCAGACCAAGAAGAAGAGATCAGCTCTTTGAGAAATCAAAGGACGGATCAAGAGGACCAAGACAAGCTTAAGGAGCAAGACATCACTAAGGAAAAACCTCCCTTGCCGGGCAGGCGAGCCTGGCGTTGTCGAGATTGCCCCAAAGAAAAGTTTCAAGACCACCCCCGCAAGCTTGCCGGGGACGCTGAGGGCAGATTGCCCCGCCAAGGCTCCACTGCTCCACCCAACAACAACGCAGGTTGCCCCATGTGACTAATTGGCTGTTATTGGCACGTGGTGACCATCTCTGAAGGAAGTCACCTCCAAGTGACACCCATCCAGGGACGTGTCACATAGGCAAGCAAAAAGGTGGCCAAACGACACAGCAAGGCTTGCCTGGCTACGCTATAATGTGACACTGAGCGGTGCATTCAATGCACCTTGTCCTATCTACAGAGTTAGGTGTGATATCACTATTTGCTATGTAATAAGTACGCAATGATTGATTTGCCATTGTGGTGACCCCTTGATCTATAAAAGGAGGGCCGTGGCAACCTTAGAAAGGATTCAGACTCTTGTACACTCATACACGCATAGCTGCTCTCGCCCCAAGGAAATCTTGTCGGGGTAGAGCATTGCGTCTCCATCACGGTCTTCTCATCAATCCACTCAAGCAGGAGTAGGATTTTATGCCTCCTTACAGCCTGAACCTGGGTAAAAACTGCCCGTGTGATCGCTACCGTGCTGCTCTGCACCCTCCGCTCTTTGTGCAATGTGCTCTTCCCCCTGCCAAACCACAAGGGGCCGATGGCCCCATAGGTGGCCGTGTTTTCCCACGACATCTTTGGCGTGTCGGGTAGGGGGAGCGTTTGCGCGAACCCGAGAGTGTAAGCAGCGCGTCATCTACATCGTCATTTTCTTCATCAATGGCTTCATCATCCATGGCGCCGAAGAAGAAGCTTGGTGCTGCAGCTCACACGTCCACCTCGAAGGCCCCTTCACACGTGGTCGCCGATGCCATGGGGGCTACTGGGACGTGGATGCTACGGGGGACGTGGCCGTCGCAGGCGGCGTCATCACCACTCCCCTGGTCGCCGAAATGGGAGCAAGAGGCACCGGAGAAGGACAACGACAACAACATTCCAGCGGCCATGCTCCACAGGGTGTGGGTGGAGATATCATTCTAGATCCGCCTCTCCACCTCACCGAAGGATGCAGCCACAGCGATGGCACTCGCTCTGGGGCGAACCGCAACCCTCTGGCCGCCCCCACCGCGGGTACGGCTACAGGATCTGCTCCACCCCCAGGACGAGCTGGCCGAGCCGATATGCCAAACGGGGCCGTCGTTCCCCAAGCGCACCCACCTCGTCACCACGCCACCCTGGCGACTGGCTCACGACAACGAGGGCACGACGCTGCCACTACCGACACTACTAGGAAAAGGGCTACTAATGGCGCACCAGTTTTGCCTACTAATGGCGCACTACTGGTGCGCCATTAGTATCACGCCACTAGTATTTCTTACTAATGGCGCACCACCGGTGCGCCATTAGTATCTGGTATACTAATGGCGCACCATGCAGTGCACCATTAGTATAGAACACCATGCGCCATTAGTATCTGGCATACTAATGGCGCACTGTTGGGTGATGCGCCATTAGTATGAATATTAGGTTTTTTTACTTTTCTGAATTTTGCACATGTTACAAAATATATTATTGGACAGAATATAGACAGCACCCCACAGCAAGAGCAGATTCATCGAATACAATAGAAGATTAGTCTCCGAATACAATTCATCATATTAGTCTCCGAATTCAAAAGACCGAACAAAGATAGAACATTACAAGTCTCGAGACCGCGAGTAGCGAGTTTGTCGGAAGTAATACTAATCCTAACAAGTGCTACTAATCATCATCATACAACTTCTACTCGTTATTAATAACAAGTCATACGATCATCATCTTGATAGTCATCGAACCAACCCTACTTAATTGTTCTTAGCACATGATCATCAGTATTAGGCAGGACCTAAATACCCTATTTAAGCTAAAATAGCATAAAACAATACAGACCCTGACTCTCCATTATGGAGAATGGAGAACATCTTGTCTCCAATTCTTGTGCTTTGCTTCCTTTTGCTTCCAAGAACCTCCTTACGACTGTCCATACGTTTTTTCCATCCTTTGATTTTCATGTCTCCACTTATTTTAGAAATCTCGTATGGACAGTTGAGATTCGTAGGATGACCTGGTTGTATGTTCAAAACATTAAGACTACCTTTCTTATACATCAAATGAGGCACACAATTCTCTGGGATTATCTGTTGAAAAACATAGTAATAACTTCATAGTTAGCAATGATGTACTAGTTTTAGAAGTATGCAAAAGATGCACGGATGTCATAATAGTAAAAATCTTACCAGGGTATCTCCATGGTAGTTACCGTAGTTGAACACATGCACTAGTGGCACGTATTTACCATAACGTTGAGGAGTTTGATTGTGGATATTGTAATTCTCAATGTTAGTACAAAATCCGACCAGATGATTTTTCTCCTTGTAAGTTGTTAATTCAGAGCCATCGGTGTAGTGGGTTTTGTCTACCATCTCCCGCGCATTCTTTGAACAATAAAAATAAGCTGTCAATGGAAATAAGCTCTCACCTATTTTGAAATAAACAATATAAATTAGCTAATAACTATGTTTGAGAAACTCACATAGCGGTAGAACTGGAGGCGTATCAACAAGGACCCAAATGTCCATATTGTCTTGGTTGATGTCAGGATTACCAATATCCATGGTGATAAGCATACCCTCATCAAAACCATACATCTTGCAAAATGCTTCCCAATTTTTGCAACCAAAATGGGTTACGCTCTCAGAATTATATAGATTTACTTCAAAGTCCACATCATGATGAGTCCTTAGGTGAATTTTCTTTGTTTCAGAAATTTCATGGTCTTCAAAATCCATCCTCTCCAAGACATAGCGTCTTGTATGGCATAGGATAAGCTATAATCGAATTGTAAAAGATGAAAAATTACACGTTGAAATAGTTGAAGTCATGCTTAATTATGAAAATAACACTTGTCGTCGTTGTGTACCATTTCAACTTCGAAGGTCTCCTCGAGCTTAATGCTGAAGCACCGATCATCATCCAGGTGAGGCATGTCGCACAGACCTCGATCGTCGTGGCACTAGTCGCACTCCCCTGGGAGACTTTCGTCGTCCGATGACGACATGTCCTACGTTCGTAATTCAAAACTACATCATTTAGGGTTTGTCGACACCAAGGCATCCTAAAAGCTAAGCTTTTATCATTTAGGGTTTGTCGACACCGAGGCACCCTAAAAGCCTAAGCTTTCATCATTTAGGTTCTTATCGACACCGAGGCACCCTAAAAGCCAAGGTTTTATCATTTAGGGTTTGTCGACGCCGAGGCACCCTAAAAGCCTAAGCTTTCATCATTTAGGTTCTTATCGACACCGAGGCACCCTAAAACCTATGGTTTAATGCAGCAAGAATAAAGGGGCAGTTGATCCTACTTAATTAAGTACTAAGATACCCCAGCCCATGCATTAGTCGCAAGTACCCCATATGTCCTATTTTTAGCAAAGTCATGCTAAAATTCACAGAAAATTTCAGCATGACCTTTGCTGAAAATAGGACATATGGAGTACCCGAATTTGCCGGAACGGAAGTTAATCGACATTCCGGCAAACTCAAGGGCCTCTCGGGGTACCTGCACATTCATCACGACACAATGGTCAGAGACAAAACCCAGCAAACTAGCAAGATGATCATCATCTTTGCAAGTCATTACTTGTCAAACGCAGAAGTGCATAACACAAGCTCACCGACATAGTCACACATAACAGTCGCACAACAACATAGACATTAAACATGTGCAGAGATCACAATCAACAAAGGTTTCCATCAGGTGTATTTCAGACTATTATTCCCATCCCGAGAAAGCATCAACTTCAGAATATCCCCTTTTCAAAGAATGTGTTCTGTGATGAAAGCACTAGCGAATCATGTTAAATCTAACCACTACTTTTGACCCTCAACTATAACAATCGCATGCAGTACAGATAAGTGTTGATGCAGGCATCAAACATTATAATGCCGCAGGGCAAGGTCTCAAGTTACATGATCAGTTGTGCTTGACTGAAAATTTTTACAGGAAAATTTTGACTGGAGTAACAAAGGCATAACAGTAGAAATTACAAGTGTAGATTGCTCTGTTCAACAAACTTCCTATCAGTCCAACAATGTTTCTGAATCTAAACTTTTTCAGTTAACAAAACCTAAACCTGACAATGTTCAGTTAACAGAAAGGGTGGGGGGAAAGGGGAACCGGTGCAGCTCACCGAGAGGAAGACGATGGCGAGCTCGTGCGGGGCCGGGGTTGACGAGGTGACGCGGATCGACGGTGAGGCGTCAGTATCGTAGAGGCGCCGGAGACCTTGCCCTGCGAGACAGAGAAGGGGCCATCAGCCATGGCGCAGGCGGGGGACAAGGGGAGGAGGAGGAGGGGGAAGGGAAGGAGGAGGAGGGGGGACGTACGGTGCTGCGTCGCTGCTCGGCGCCGACGGCGAGGAGGAAGGCGAAGACGTTGAGGGTCGGGGCGGCGGGGGTGGGGCGCGGCGGGGGCGGGGGGGGGGGGGGCGGGGGGCGCGGGGGCGGCGGGGGTGGAGTCCGGCGGGGGTCGGGGCGGCGGCGTCATGGGTCGGGGCGGCGGCGTCGTGGGTCTGGCGAGGGAGAGAGGGATGAATGGGATCTGGCGAGGGAGAGGGAGGACTTAGCTATAGGGGGGAAGCTTACTAATGGCGCACCACCCGTCGGTGCGCCATTAGAAATCGTTTTTTATATAGCAATGGCGCACCCACCGCCGGTGCACCATTAGAAATCTTTTTTTAGATAGCAATGGCGCACCACCAGGCCGGTGCGCCATTAGTATATTTTATTATTATTATTATTTAATAAATGAATATGAATATGAAACAGTAATCCATGCATTTAAATAATTATTGTGTATTTGTATTCTGATAAATATTTGTTAGTTATTATGCCTGATTTATAGAACGATGGAAACTAGTTTAGTGGGTAAACCAAGTTAAGATTTATTTGTGGTGATGTTATAAATAATTTTTGTTATGAATGTTAGTAATTGTTTAAAGGTTTGTTCTTGCATACATAATTTGACCAGAGCGGGGGAGGGTGCGGGGGGTACTCTTCGGCGACGGTGGAGTGGGGAGGGTGTGGGGGGTGTGTTAGTAATTGTTTAAAGGTTTGTTCTTGCATACATAATTTGACCAGAGCGGGGGAGGGTGCGGGGGGTACTCTTCAGTGGCGGTGGAGTGGGGGAGGGTGTGGGGGGTGCTTGTCGGCGGCGGTGGAGCAGGGGAGGGTGCGGTGGGTCGTCGGCGGCGGTGGAGCTAGCGGGGGAGGGTAAGGGTGGAATCGAGATCGAGATGGAGGGTGCGGGGGGTGCTCGTCGGCGGCGGTGGAACGGGGGAGGGTGTGGTTGGTCGTCGGTGGCGGTGGAGCTAGCGGGGGAGGGTGCGGGTGGAATCGAGTAATGATATATATTCTAATGGCGCACCGTGGCATAGTGCGCCATTACTAGTTTAAACTAGTAATGGTGCACTTTGCAACGATGCACCATTAGTAGTTTTGCAAAAAACAAAATAAAAAAATACAGTAGTGGCGCACTCTATGGATGGTGCGCCATTACTAGTTAGAACTACTAATGGCGCACTTTGCCCGGATGCGCCATTAGTATGTTTGGAAAAATGAAAAAAAAATTGTTACTTGTGGCGCACCTTGTGCCTGGTGTGCCATTGGTGTCTTACACACTAATGGCGCATCTCCACATGGTGCGCTATTAGTATATAGTAGTGGTGCACCACTTCTCTGGTGCGCCATTAGTGTCAATTTCATCTATAGCCCTTTTCCTAGTAGTGCGACATTGTCAGAAGCCAGGCCACATTACGGTCTACATCGTCGTCCATGCCGATCACTTCATCGGAGGCCATGGCACGGACCCAACTCCTGTTGAGATTCCCTCCAGCGGCCGATCAGATGGATGAGTGGAGAGCCACCATTCAAAGCTTGATTGGTTTCGCCGAGGCAGGAGGATCACAGCGAGCAGGCCCGTCACAGCCTCCACAGGTGGCCACCACGGCCCGAGCCGCTTGCCATACTGAGGGGGCCTCTATCGGTGTCAAAACCGGCGGATCTCGGGTAGGGGGTCTCGAACTGTGCGTCTAGGGTCGATGGTAACAGGAGACATGGGACACCAGGTTTATCCAGGTTCAGGCCCTCTCTATGGAGGTAATACCCTACTTCCTGCTTGATTGATCTTGATGAATATGAGTATTACAAGAGTTGGTCTACCACGAGATCGTAATGGCTAAAACCCTAGAAGTCTAGCCTATATGATTATGATTGTCTCTACCTCTACGGACTAAACCCTCCGGTTTATATAGATACCGGAGGGGACTAGGGTTACACAAAGTCGGTTACAGAGAAAGGAATCTTCATATCCGAACACCAAACTTGCTATCCATGCCAAGCAGAGTCCCATACGGACACGGGTGAGAGTCTTCGGTCTTGTATCTTCATAGCCCATCAGTCCGGCCCATCTCCAATAGGCCGTACGCCCGAGGACCCCTTAGTCCAGGACTCCCTTAGTAGCCCCTGAACCAGGCTTCAATGACGAGGTGTCCGGCGCGCAGATTGTCTTTGGCATTTCAAGGCGGGTTCCTCCTCCGAATATTCCAGCACAGTCTTCGAACAGAACGAACGTGTATGGATCTGCGAAACAAGTACCACACACCACCGCAGAGAGTATAATATTTCAGAGTCCAATCCGCTGACAACCTTTTGGTAACGTGATATCACGTCCCTGCCCGGTTATTATTTCAAACCGTTTTTCGGCCTACCACTCCATATTTCGAGATGCGGTTTTATTGGCACGTCTTGTCAAAGCAGAGATCGTGTCCCCTTATTGTGGGATTCTCATCAATACGGTTATGAGTAATCCAACCGCGCCACAAGCACGGCCCCTAGGGAATAGGCAAATTTTATGATGAGTGGGGAGGCGCTTGATATTCACTACCTTTATAAGGAGATAAGGATTCACCTCTTTCACCCACGCCTTCTCTATTTCCGCCTACCCACTCTCAAGCTCCAGCGCCCAAGTTCTCATCTTTTCTGCCTCAAGAAAGCACTTCGACCATGTCCGGAGCGCAGGGCAAGTGGATGGCCTCCACCGTCAGGGAGAAGGACATCACACAGCTTCGGGAGGGCGGATATTTGGCCAAGGAGGTCGCCCATCGGCTTCCGGCTGAGGGACAGATCGTCCCTACCGCGAAGCCCCATGAGAGGGTAGTTTTCATCCCCCACTTCGTCCGCGGGCTTGGATTTCCACTCCGCCCCTTTGTCCGCGGGCTCATGTTCTACTATGGGCTGGATTTCCATGATCTAGCCCCAAATTCCTTCCTCACTATCTCGGCATTCATCGTCGTGTGTGAGGCTTTCCTCCGCACCCAATCCCACTTCGGATTGTGGCTGAAGACCTTCAATGTGAAGTCGAAGGTGTTGGGTGGCCAACACGCAGAGTGCGGAGGCGCCATGGTGAGCAAGATGTCCAACGTCCTGTGGCCCAAAGGTACCTTTGTGGAGACTGTCAAGGGGTGGCAGAAGTTGTGGTTCTACGTCACAGAGCCCCGTGAGACTACCTGGGCCACGGCTCCCGAATTCAAATCCGGTGCCCCAATGCGGCTTACCTCCTGGCAAGAGAAGGTCCTAGATTGGTCCTCATAGGACGAGCTAACAACGCTTCAGACGCGCATCAGGTGCATGATGGACAAGAACGTCAAGCTTGTCGATGTGATTCAGGTGACGCTAGTTCGCCGGATCCTTCCATGCCAGAGCTGGGCTTGCCACCTATGGGAGTTCGATCTGGCCGAGCACAAGACCTTGCAACGGTTCTTTGAAACTATGCATGAAGATATCTGGAAGGTGCTCTTCAAGGCTAACGAGACGTGGCCGAAGACAATCGAGGACCATGGGCACGGCCTAGCCCATCCCGCCAGTTTGGTAAGTTTTCCGTGTTTTAAGGTATATCCGTTACTTGCTTACTCAAGGAGGATGTCTGAACTTCCCTATTTGTTTTTCAGGGTTGGACGAAGAAGGCGGAGCGGATTCAGTGTCCGGCTCTGTTGCCCGAGGAACCAGCCATCCCACTTCTGACGAAGATGCTGGTTCCGGCGCCCTACAAGGTGCTAGAGAAGAAGGCCAAGAAGAAGGCCAAGGGGACCAGAGGTGGCGTCCGTCCCAAGGGTACTTCGGACATGGTGTCCGAAGACGCTGAAACTCACTCCTCTGCTACCGAAGATGACAAGGAGGAGGAGGAATAAGAAAGCAACTCCCCCCTTGTACACTCATGAAAGTGCAACTATCCATAGGTGGTTTTGGTAATTCCTAACAACATATAGCTCATTGAGCTAATGATATTTCAAGATTAATATCTCAGGAAAGCTCAATGATTGGAATGGGATGGATGAGAAAAGTGGACCCCTCAAAATGCTAAGGACAAATGATTGGCTCAAGCTCAAAGCTCAAGAGTCTACATTCTCTATTTTAGTGATCCAAGATTACATTGAGTCTATAGGAAAAGCCAATACTATCAAGGAGGGATGAGGTGTTGCTTAATGAGATTGTTGCTCAAAATGCTTAGTGATATGCTCCAAAACCCTCAACTACTTTCTCACATCCACATATGACCTAAACCAAAAGTCAAACTCGGCCCCACCGATTCTTTCTATCCGACGCCATCGAGTTTCAAATGTCATAGCCACTGCCACAAACCCTAGGCAAATCGGTCTCATCGATAGGGATCTTGGTCTCACCGAGATGGGGTTGTAATCTATCTGTTTCCCTTCGTAACATTTCGGTCTCACCGAGATGACCGATCGGTCCCACCGAGATTGCAATGTAAACTCTTTGTTTTCCCTTCGTAACGTTTCAGTCTCACCGAAATGAGCGATCGGTCCCACCGAGTTTACCTGACCAACTCTCTGGTTAGCTTATTACCAAAATCAGTCTCACCAAGTTTGTGTAGTCGGTCTCACCGAGATTACGTTATGCCCTAACCCTAATCATATCGGTCCTACCGAGTTGCATGTCTATCCCGCCGAAAACCCTAACGGTCACAAGCTTTGCTGAATCGGTCCGACCGAGTTTAATCATTCGGCCCCACCGAGTTTGGAAAGTTATGTGTAGCGGTTAGATTTTGTGTGGAGGCTATATATACCCCTCCACCACCTCTTCATTCATCGAGAGAGCCACCAGAACAAACCTACACTTCCAACCTATATTTTCTGAGAGAAAACCACCTACACTTGTGTTGAGACCAAGATATTCCATTCCTACCATATGAATCTTGATCTCTAGCCTTCCCCAAGTTGCTTTCCACTCAATTCTTTTTTCCACCAAATCCATATCCTGTGAGAGAGAGTTGAGTGTTGGGGAGACTATCATTTGAAGCACAAGAGCAAGGAGTTCATCATCAACACACCATTTGTTACTTCTTGGAGAGTGGTGTCTCCTAGATTGGCTAGGTGTCACTTGGGAGCCTCCGACAAGATTGTGGAGTTGAACCAAGGAGCTTGTAAGGGCAAGGGGATCGCCTACTTCGTGAAGATCTACCACTAGTGAGGCAAGTCCTTCGTGGGCGATGGCCATGGTGGGATAGACAAGGTTGCTTCTTCATGGACCCTTCGTGGGTGGAGCCCTCCGTGGAATCGCGCAACCGTTACCCTTCGTGGGTTGAAGTCTCCATCAACGTGGATGTACGATAGCACCACCTATCGGAACCATGACAAAAACATTTGTGTCTCCAATTGCGTTTGAATCCTCCAAACCCTTTCCTTTACATTCTTGCAAGTTGCATGCTTTACTTTCTGCTGCTCATATACTCTTTGCATGCTTGCTTGAATTGTGTTAAGATTGCTTGACTTGTTCAAAGGTTCTAAAATCTGCAAAGAACTATAATTGGGAAAAGGCTAGATTTGTATTTGGTCAAGTAGTCTAATCACCCCCCTCTAGACATACTTTCGATCCTACAAGTGGTATCAAAGCTTTGGTCTCCATTTGCCTTGATTTTCATAGCTTTTGGAAGTCATAGCCTTGGTTTCACAACCTAGGAGAGTATGGAATCTAGCGAGGGAAATTACCACCGTAGAGGTCCTTACTTTGATGGTACTAATTTTGCTAGTTGGAAGCATAAGATGAAAATGCATATTCTTGGACATAACCCCGCCGTTTGGGCTATTGTGTGTGTTGGCTTGCAAGGTAAATTCTTTGATGGGAGATAACCGAATCGTGAAGCTACCACGGAAGAGTTGAAGATGCTGCAATACAATGCTCAAGCTTGTGATATCCTCTTTAACGGCTTGTGCCCCGAAAAATTCAACAAAATGAGCCGTCTTGAGAATGCAAAGGAAATATGGGATACTTTGATTGATATGCACGAAGGTACCGACTCCGTCAAGGAATCCAAGTTGGATGTGCTTCAAAGTCAACTTGACAAGTTCAAAATGAAGGATGGTGAAGGTGTCGCTGAAATGTACTCTAGGCTTGCTCTTATCACAAATGAGATTGCCGGCTTCGGAAGTGAAGAGATGACCGACAAATTCATCATCAAGAAGATCCTAAGAGCCTTGGATGGAAAATACGATACCGTATGCACATTGATCCAAATGATTCCAAATTACAAAGATCTCAAGCCAACAGAAGTCATTGGAAGAATTGTTGCTCATGAGATGTCACTCAAGGATAAGGAGGAGCTCCATAACAAGTCAAGTGGTGCTTACAAAGCCTCATGTGAAGCTCCCACATCATCAAGTGACAAACAAACCTTCAATGAAGAATTGAGCCTAATGGTGAAGAACTTGAACAAGTTCTACAAGAATAGAAGCAAAGAGAGAAGTTCCAAGTCAAGGTCCTACAATGACAAAAGATCTTCTAGTCGAGAGCGAAACTGCTACAATTGTGGAAGACTCGGACACTACTCCAATGAGTGTACAGCTCCCCACAAGAGAAGAGAAGATTCTCCCAAAAGAAGAAGTAGAAGAGAAGAATCACCAACGAGGGAGAGAAGGAGTAGGGATGATCGTTATGAACGAAGACCCTCTCGGAGAAGCAAGGGTTCAAAAAGGAAGGACAAGTCATCAAGGAGCTACACAACACGAAGACATCAAGCTCATGTTCGTGAATGGGTATCCGGCTCCGACTCCGACATTCACTCCGAGAGAAGCTATCACTCCGACTCCGAGTCCGAATATACTCAAGGTGAAGGTGTTGCCGGTCTAGCACTTGTGTCAACCAACTCCTACGACATATTTGATTCACCAAATGAAGGAATTGGAAGATGCTTCATGTCCAATGGTCCAAAGGTATCACATCCCGAGTATGTTGATTTCAATAGTGATGAAGATGACTTGTTAGGTGATGATGATTTACTTGTTGACAACTCTAGTGATGAATACTATGATGAAACGTCAATTAATCATGCTAATCAAGATGAAAGGAATGACAATGATAAGGAGAAGATTGAGTCTCTAACTAAAGAACTAAACACTCTTAAGTTAGCTCATGAAACTATCTTAGGAGATCATCGAGAACTTTTAAGGACTCATGAGAAATTACGTTTTGAGAAGCTCAATCTTGAGCAAGAGCATGAGTTCTTAAAGGCAATCAATGATGATCTTTGCAAGAAAAGTTCTTCTTA
This sequence comes from Triticum urartu, assembly GCF_003073215.2. Lineage (NCBI taxonomy): Eukaryota > Viridiplantae > Streptophyta > Magnoliopsida > Poales > Poaceae > Triticum > Triticum urartu. Next base: position 339,973,409 of record NC_053023.1, read on the forward strand.
CATTCCCAAGCGTTTACTCTTATCCACTTACATGCCTCAAGTCAAGTCTAGTAACAAGAACAAGAAGGATTCTTCCTCTATTAGTAACAATAATCATGCTAAATCCAATGTGGTTGCTTCTAGTAGTTCTCTTGATTCCACTAATGATTCTCTTAGCCAAGTTACACTTGAGCAAGAAAATAGCTTATTGAAGGGAATCATAGAGAAAGGTGTTTACAAGAGCCTTGCCAGGAGTAAGCAATTCGAGGAAATTGTACGCAAGCAAGGAAGGCACCCGAAGAATCAAGGTATTGGTTTTGAACGAAAGTTCAATGCCAATGGAGTTGAGTGGGAAGAAGATCAATACCCCAAGACGAAGTTTGTTCCTCAACAAGAGAAGTATGATCCTACTTCTTTCAAAGGGACACAAGCTCAAGATGATCTTCCACCACAAGACCACAAGCAAAAAGGCAAGGACAAGCTTCAAGAGGAAATTGATGCATTTGAAGAAGCTCCTAAGGCCTTGGTCAAGTGGGTTCCCAAGACTACATCAAGTTCCACTTCATCAAGTACAACTACAACTCCGAGGATTCCCATCAAGATGGTGTGGATCCCAAAGAAGAAGAACTAGAGAGTTCTTGAGGGTGACTCCGCCAACATACTTCACTCTTATCATTTTGACAAGAACAAGTGCAATCAACTTCCACATCTTGCACTAGTTCAAGGAGTCACAAACCCTCTTGTTGGTAAGACAAGGGACGAGGTAACCTATTGCTCCCATAGACATCATCTTGTGTGTGCATCACTCTATGTCTATGTATATCCTTGTTTGTTCCTTGTGGGACTAACCCGTGTAGGTATTGAAAGTGCAACTCACTCCAAAGGATAGCTCCGAATGATCTACATCAACTTAGAGCATCCACATCTTCAACACCTACATGAAGTCATCATCGACAAAACCCAAGGTTACTTAATCCCTCTAAGGGTGGATATCACATCTAGGTGGAGCTTTACTCTAAGAATTAAGTTAAAGCAACTCTAATGGTGTGAACACAACAACACTTTATGTAAAAGTGGTAACTCAACTTATGCTTAAACGAGGAGTATGACCTATGATCAAATGTTCTCATTTGACTCCTCAGTCAATATACTCATATATAGATGACCTAGTCATCGCCAATTGCTTGATAGATGCTAGAATTTTTTGTGCATGCTTTGCCACATATTTCATTTGTCATTTTATTGTGTGAGCATGTTGGTTGCATAATTTACTCATTCAAGGACATCCACTTGTTGTTTTGATTGATTGGTTTCCTTTTCTTTTGGCCAAGTGGATGGACAATAATGCCTAAGAACCTTCTCTAGATATCTATGCTTTTCTCGTCTCAAACTCTATTCATGTTGCATCACAAAGTTTGATCAAGTCAGATTCGAACCACTCTGTGTGAGGAGCACTCGGAGTCCCCGATTTGTCATAGACTTAAACTACCAAAACTTCTTTGTGTGTTTAGGTCTGACCGATTCATCCATTTCAGTCATACCGAGATCACTAAGTCGATCTAGGTTTTCAATCTCGGTGCAACCGATTTGAACTTTTCGGTCACACCAAGTTTCAGTAACTGCTTGCAGTTATGAATCTCAGTGCCACCGAGTTGTTCCACTCGGTCACACCGACAGAGTCAGGCTATAAATATCCACGGGTCAAATTTTAGAAAACTTTCCGAACCTCCTCGCCCGCGCTTAGCCTGCTCTACCTCCCTGGGTCTCCAGATCATCCTCCTCATCGCCAGCCGCCTCCTGTTGCTGGTCTCTGACGCCGTCAACAGGATCGTCTCCGCCGTTGCCGCCATAGCAAGTTCATCGCCGAACTAGGGATGGACTTGAACTTTGTGATGTTCTAACTCTGATTCCTCAGCACATTGCTTTGCCATGTATCTTGCCACGATTTAGATCATTCTATCCATCAAAAACACTCCATAGTTTAGTCGTGAATTGAAAATTTAGGGTTAGGTTTCCGCCGAAACCATCTCGGATGGACCGAGTTGATGAAATCGGTTCCACCGATTTGGCTCAGGCCATTGCACATGTGATTCTCGGTCTGACCGAGAATTGCAAATCGGTGTGACCGAGTTCAGCACTTTGTGAAACCCTAGCAGTCTCGGTACCACCGAACTGTGACTCGGTCTGACCAAGTTCAGTAGTTTAGGTTCCAAAAGCTGCTTCAGTATCACCGAGTTTGCAAATCGCTAGATCCGAAGTGCTTTCTATGGAAAACTAAAACTAAGTTAATTCATTCTTTTGCAAAAACCTCTGTACTTTGTGATGCTCATCCACTCTACCTCATCTATAATCTATTCACAGGGTCTGCTATCAGTGTTTGCATCATGTCAGATTAGAGTGACGGTCAGAACAAGTCTGAGGAACAGGTTCACGTGAGTGAGGGCACTAGTCCCTCTAGCAGCTCAGATGATGGAAGCAGGAGCACACCCAGCAATCTGCCAAAGGCTACCACAAGGGTCAGCAAGAAAAGAACCTCGGAGTCAGAGGATGAGGACTATGTGGCGGAGGAAGAAGAAACCACCTCAAAGAGGAAAGTGCTCAAAAAGGAATATGGCACAGCTGCTGCCACCAAGCCAGGGATGAAGCAAAAGGTTCCTACCAAGAGAGCTCCAATATCTAAAGCCAGAACATCTACTCAAGAGACTTTGGGATCTGCACCCAAAGAGCAGGTTGTGGCAGAAAAGAAAAGGAAGTAAAGGGTCAAGAGACCACTGCCAGAGTGCTTGGGAGATCTTCAATCATGAAAGACTCTGAAGAAGAGGAAGAGGAAGTGGATGCAGCACCAGCACCCAAAGCTCAAAAGCTTATGGGAGATGCCATAAGATCAGGGGCTGCTTCATCTAAGCCCAAAGAAACTCCTAAGCCAGTTGCTCCAAAACCCAAAACTGCACCCAAGAGGAACACCAGGAACATCCCAGCAACAGACAAGAACAAGGCCCCAATGCCTGAAGCTGCAATGGAAGAAGAAGATGATTTTGTTGTCTTGAGGAAATTGAAGCAAAAAATTCCAGATCACAATGATGCTCATCCAGTTGCAGAGAACATGAAAGTCAGGAAGGACTCTGGTCTAAGGCTATGGAGAGAGTCTGATCCATATGCCACCAGGAGAAGGACTATTGTGGACTACAGGTTCCATACAAAGGAACAACAGGACTTCTATGAGACCATCTTGCTTGACAAGAAGCCCATAGTGTGTGACATGAGATGGGTCGATTGGTCATTCATTGAGGAAAATGAGGATCACTCCCCTGGTGTATATGAAAGCTTCAAGGCGTGTGGAGTTGTTGAGTTTGTGGCTCAGAAGCTCACAAAATGGAATGATGAGCTCATCATGCATTTCTACTCCATAGCTCACTTCTACCCAGATGGAAGGATTGTCTGGATGTCTGAAGGTACTAGGTACCAGTCCATAGTTGCAGAATGGGATAAGTTGATCAATGCCCCAGAAGAGAGTGAACATGACTTGGATGTCTATGCCAAGAAGAAGAAGAAGAAGAAGAAGGATCACAACACCATGGCACACATGTACAAGGAGATCCCAGATGCTGCTCTTGAGACACACAAGTTTGGATCTGGACATTAACTTCTGACAGGCTTGCCAACTATCAACTGGATCCTCAGGCACACTCTCTTGCCAAATTTAGGTGATCAGAAGATGATCAGAGGCCATGCAATTAACTTGCTTCACATCTTTGATGTCCCACGGAAGTTCAAAGTCATGAGCCTAATAGTGGAAACCACAAAGAGGACAACTGCAGATCAGAAGAGGAGTTGTGGGTATGCCCCACAGATCCAGGAGCTGATAAACTCCAAGATGGGCACTGGCACATATCTACTGGACAAGGAGCACCTGCCCATATACCCAGACTTTGAGGACAACACTGTGGTGATGGATGAAAATGAACCATCTTCTGTGCACGCACAAGCCAAGAAGGAGAAGGCAAAGGCTGAAAAGGCTGCAAGGATGCCAACTACTGAAGAAGCATCTCAGTATCTTCTGAAGAGCAAGCAAGATCAGCTTGGCTACTTGATTGCCTCCACCCTGTGGATTGATAAGGGATTGGCTACCCTGACTCAAAACCAGGAGAGCTTGGAGAGGATCGTGGAGCAGAAGTTCTATGACCTAGATGTGAAGGTCACTGAGATCCAGTCACTCGTTGAGAAACTTCAGGATGAAGTGCAGGAGAAGAAGGGCAAGACAACCATTGATGCTTTTGCTAGAGTGCCCAGAGGTCAGAGGTCTGCTACAGTGCCTATTCCAGACACCAGAGCTACTTCATCTGCACCAGCTATAACTTCAGTGCCACCGGCTCCAGCACCTACTCCACCAGCTCCATCTACATCGACTGATGCCTTCGTTCTTGGAGTTCTGTCTACACCACCACCTAAAGACCAAGCCTGAGTGTCGATCTAGCACTATGCATTTTTATGAACTTTTTGGTAACTTGTTGCCAAAGGGGAGAAAATGTATAGATCATAGGCTTCGAGAGAGAGCGTTGCTTTTTATTCTCTCTTTTTGTTTGGTGGTTAAACTTCGTTTATTTGCTTAGTTGAGATACTTTATACTTTGTGCTTGCTTAGATGATCATGTGTTTGATCATATGCTACCTTAATGCTTGTTGGATGACATTATCCTTTTTTATATTCCATATGATCATTCACTTTGCTTGGTGATGAGTGCATGTATTTTAATTATTATCATTTTGAGCGCTCCATCAAGATGTATGTGACATGGAAGAGTAACCCATGATCCTAACTCTTTGTGCATTTGTAGTCCAAAGCAAATCTTAAACTATGCACAAATTTAGGGGGAGCTCTTGCTTTTCACATACTTCTCAAAGCGACAATGTTTTTCACTCTTATTATCATTTGTCAAAGCTTTGATCTATATGTTGTCATCAATTACCAAAAAGGGGGAGATTCAAAGTGCAAATCTCCCTATGTGGTTTTGGTAATTACTAACAACATATAGCTCATTGAGCTAATACTATTTCAAGATACAATCTCAGGAAAGCTCAATGATTGGCATGGCATGGATGAGAAAAGTGGACCCCTCAAAATGCTAAGGACAAAGGATTGGCTCAAGATCAAAACTCAAGACTCTACATTTTCTATTTTAGTGATCCAAGATCACATTGAGTCTATAGGAAAATCCAATACTATCAAGGAGGGATGAGGTGTTGCTTAATGAGGTTCTTGCTCAAAATGCTTAGTGATACACTCCAAAACCCTCAACTACTTTCTCACATCCACATATGACCTAAACCAAAAGTCAAACTCGGCACCACCGATTCTTTCTATCTGGCGCCACCAAGTTTCAAATGTCATAGCCACTGCCACAAACCCTAGGCAAATCGGTCTCACCGATAGGGATCTTGGTCTCACCGAGATGGGGTTGTAATCTCTTTGTTTCCCTTCGTAACATTTCGGTCTCACCGAGATGAGCGATCGGTCCCACCGAGATTGCAATGTAAACTCTCTGTTTTCCCTTTGTAACGTTTCGGTCTCACCGAAATGAGTGATCGGTCCCACCGAGTTTACCTGACCAACTCACTGGCTAGCTTATTACCAAAATCGGTCTCACTGAGTTTGTGTAATCGGTCTCACCGAGATTACGTTATGACCTAACCCTAATCATATTGGTCCTACCGAGTGGCATGTCGGTCCCACCGAAAACCCTAACGGTAACTAGCTTTGCTGAATCGGTCTGACCGAGTTTAATCATTCGGTCCCACTGAGTTTGGAAAGTTATGTGTAGTGGTTAGATTTTGTGTGGAGGCTATATATACCCCTCCACCACCTCTTCATTCATGGAGAGAGCCATCAGAACAAACCTACACTTCCAACCTATATTTTCTGAGAGAGAACCACCTACACTTGTGTTGAGACCAAGATATTCTATTCCTACCATATGAATCTTGATCTCTAGCCTTCCCCAAGTTGCATTCCACTCAAATCTTCTTTCCACCAAATCCATATCCTGTGAGAGAGAGTTGAGTGTTGGGGAGACTATCATTTGAAGCACAAGAGCAAGGAGTTCATCATCAACACACAATTTGTTACTTATTGGAGAGTGGTCTCTCCTAGATTGGCTAGGTGTCACTTGGGAGCATCCGACAAAATTGTGGAGTTGAACCAAGGAGTTTGTAAGGGCAAGGGGATCACCTACTTCGTGAAGATCTATCGCTAGTGAGGCAAGTCCTTCGTGGGCGATGGCCATGGTGGGATAGACAAGGTTGCTTCTTCATGGACTCTTCGTGGGTGGAGCCCTCCGTGGACTCGCGCAACCGTTACCCTTCATGGGTTGAAGTCTCCATCAACGTGGATGTACGATAGCACCACCTATCGGAACCACGACAAAAACATCCATGTCTCCAATTGCGTTTGAATCCTCCAAACCCTTTCCTTTACATTCTTGCAAGTTGCATGCTTTACTTTCTGCTGCTCATATACTCTTTGCATGCTTGCTTGAATTGTGTTAAGATTGCTTGACTTGTTCAAAGTTGCTAAAATCTGCCAAGAACTAAAATTGGGAAAAGGCTAGATTTTTATTTGGTCAAGTAGTCTAATCACCCCCCCTCTAGACATACTTTCGATCCTACAACTCATATGCGCGTAGCTGCTCTCGCCCCGAGGCAAACTTGTCGGGGTAGAGCGTTGCGTCTCCATCACGGTCTTCTCATCAATCCACTAAAGCAGGAGTAGGATTTTATGCCTCCCCGCGGCCCGAACCTGGGTAAAAACTGCCCGTGTGATCGCTGTCGTGCTGCTCTGCGCCCTCCGCTCTTTGTGCAATGTGTTGTTCCCCTTGCTGAACCACAAGGGGCCGATGGCCCCATAGGTGGCCGTGTTTTCCCACGACATCTTTGGCGCGCCAGGTAGGGTGAGCGTTTGCGCGAACCCGAGAGTGTAAGCAGCGCGTCATCTACATAGTCATTTTGTTCATCAACGGCTTCATCTTACATGGTGCCGAAGAAGAAGCCCGGTGCTGCAGCTCACCCCTCCACCTCGATGGCCCCTTCACACGTGGTCGCCGATGCCGTGGGGGCTACTGGGACGTGGATGCTACGGGGGACGTGGCCAGCGCAGGCGGCGTCATCAGCACTCCCCCTGTGGCCGAAATGGGAGCAGGAGGCACCGGAGAAGGACAACGACAACATCATTCCAGTGGCCACGCTCCACAAGGTGTGGGTGGAGATATCATTCCTGCTCTGCCTCTCCACCTCACCGAAGGATGCAGCCACAGCGATGGCACTCGCTCTTGGGCGAACCGCAACCCTCTAGCTGCCCCCGCTACGGGTGCGGCTACAGGACCCGCTCCACACCCAGGACGAGCTGGCCGAGCCGATGCGCCAAACGGGCCCGCCATTCCCCAAGCGCATCCACCTCGTTACCATGCCACCCTGGCGACTGGCTCGCGACAATGAGAGCATGGCGCTGCCACTACCGGCATCGTCAGAAGCCAGGCGACGTTACGGTCTATGTTGTCATCCATGCCGAGCACTACATCAGAGGCCATGGCGCGGGCCCAACTCCTATTGAGATTCCCTCCAGTAGCCGATCAAATGGATGAGTGGAGAGCGACCATTCTGAGCTTGATTGGTTTCGCCAAGGCAGGAGGATCACAGCGAGCGGGCCCGTCACGGCCTCCGCATGTGACGACAACGGCCCGAGCCGCTGGCCGTACTGAGGGGGCCTCCCCCATGGTGCAATCCCCTCTGAGGCAGCCAGCGCAGGGGCCGCAGCCTGAGCCACGCGACCAAGAACCCAACGATGTATTGATGGCTTCATCTGATCCTCAAGCATTTCGAGACCAGCGGCGAGACCTGGAAGACAGGCGGAGGGAAGACGCGCGCGTCACCATAGAATGATGCTGTGAAACCTGCTACCAGTGTGATGGGTGCAATGGCCCCGACGTCGATGAGCCCATGCCCGATGAGGGCGGGTACCTGCCTTTCGAGGTTGGGTGCCCCGCCTTCACTTGCGAGCTGCACCAAGTCCGTTGGCCATCTGCTCGCATGTTCAAGCCCGAAATACCGGAGAAGTACGATTGAAGATTGAACCCAACAGAGTTCTTGAGCATCTACACCATCACTGTTCAAGCTGCCGGAGGAAGAGACGAGAAGGTATTCGCCAACTACTTCCCTTTCGCACTCAAGCCAAATGTGAGGTCTTGGCTGATGCACTTGCCAGAGAACTCCATCTTGACCTGGGCTGACATGTGCCTTGAGTTTGTTGGCGCCTTCACGGGCGGCCATCAAGAACTCGGGTGGCCCAGCGACTTGCAGCTCCTCCCACAGAAGGAAGGAGAAAGTTTGCGGAAGTACATGCAGAGGTTCAGCCAGGTGCACATGAACATTCCAGACATCCACCCGGTAGAAGTGATAGCTGCATTCCAGTCCAACATGCGCAATCGCATGATACGTTCCAAAATGAACGTACGGTTTCCCAAGACTGTGAATGAGATGTACACTCTGGTGGATAAGTATGCCCACGTAGAGGAGGGGAGGCGACTCCCCGGTGAAGAGGATGGCATAGGCGTTGACTCGGAGGACGACGACGACACCACCAATCAGAAGAATAAAAATAAGAAGCGCAACAAGAAGCGCAAGGATAAATCAGTGTTGACCATTGAAGGATCGAGCACGCCTAGTTCCGGCAAGAAGCCCAAGACCAAGGTTCCCGGCAAGGAAGTTTCCACGTGCACTGATTGTCGGGAAGCCACGGCTAATGAGAAGGCTGGGAAGGGTGACAGGTCGTACCGCAAGATCCATTGGACCAAGGGCCACGATCTTCAGGAGTGTCATCAGGTTGAGAAGCTCGTCGAGAAGCAGAGTGCTGAGTACGAGAAGCGCGACAAGGAGAAAGACCAAGATGGCATTGGCGGGAAGGGCCAAGGCGGCAGAGCAGGTCGCCCCGGCAAGGCTCCTCAATATCAAGGGAAACCCGCCAGAGGCCGTGAGAAGAAGGATTGCAATGAAGAGAGTGATGAAGGAGATGAAGAGGAAACCAACGAGCGGATTTCTAGAAAGCCATTGATGCATTATGCATTGACGGGGGTGCATCCTTGCACTCCTCTCACCGCCAACTAAAATAGTGGGCACGTGAGGTCAATGCCGTGGGGCCAGCGGCAGATTCTCAGAAGCCGCTCAAATGGTCCCGCACACCCATCATATTTGATGAGGCGGATCACCCTAACCGCATCATGGTGGTAGGGTGTTTGCCGTTGTTGGTCTCACCAACGATTCGCAACCTCAAGGTCACAAAGATGTTGGTTGACGGTAGGCCGGGTTGAATCTGATTTCTCCAACGGTCATCAGCAAACTCGAGATGGCAGATGAAGAGCTCAAGGTTACTGGTATGTTCCAAGGGATCAACCATGACAGGAGTCGTCCTAAGGGGAAGATCACACCGCTGGTGACATTCAGGGGGGGAGTTAAACTACCAGACTGAAAAGACCATATTTGATGTGGTTGACCTTGATGTGGTTGACCTCCCCCTGCCGTACAATGGAATCCTTGGTCGCCCAGCCTTGGCCAAATTCATGGTGGCATCCCACTATGCCTACAACAGTCTGAAGATGCCAGGGACAATGGGCGTCATTTCCATTCCATTAGACAAGAAAGACGCAATCATATGCGTGGACAAGATGTACCGGGAAGTAGTCGCTGCAGAGGCCGCAAAAGCTACTGCTCCCGCCAAGGAAAGCAAGAAAAAGAAGAAATCTACTAAGGATGCCAGTGAGGAATCCAGGAAGCCCACTTCTTCAGAGTGCACTGCGTTTGTTGATGACGTGCTAGAGAGTTCCAACAGCAAGAGATCCAAGGCCATTGCACCTGATGTGAAGAAGGTCCCAACAGGGCTAGCTGGCGCTGATGGTACATTTACTATCAGTGCCACCCTGGATGACAAATAGGAAAGCACGCTCGTTACCTTCCTGCGGGCGAATGTTGATGTGTTTGCCTGGAAACCATGTGACATGCCCGGTGTTCCCAGGGAGGTAATCGAGCACCACCTTGTTGTCTGCCCACATGCCCGACCCATCAAGTAGAAGGTCCGAAAGCAAGCTTTGGAGTGGCAGCAGTTTATTGCCGAAGAGATCAAGAAACTTGAGGCAGCTGGTTTGGTCAGAGGAGTATTCCATCCAACATGGTTAGCAAATCCAGTGGTAGTGCGCAGGCGAATGGGAAATGGAGCCTTTGCATAGATTTCATAGATCTGAACAAAGCATGCCCGAAGGACCCATTCCCCTTGCTGCGCATCGACCAGATTGTGGATTCCACCTCCGGGTGTGACATGCTTTCCTTCCTGGATGCCTACTCCGGATACCGCCAGATCTTCATGTCCAAGGAAGATGAAGAGAAGACCACATTCATAGCCCCTTGAGGCACGTATTGTTTCGTACGGATGCCCTTTGGGTTGAAGAGCGCTAGATCCACTTTTGCAAGAGCAGTGCAGATTGACTTTGAGTCCCAACTGCATAGAAATATTTAAGCCTACATGGATGATATAGTGGTCAAAACCAAGGACAGATTGACTCTCATTCAGGACATGGAAGAGACCTTTGCAAACCTACGCAAGATCAACTTGAAGTTGAACCTGGAGAAGTGTGTGTTTGGCATTCCTTCTAGCAAGCTATTTGGCTTCTTCTTGTCCCATCGGGCGATAGAGGCCAACCCCGACAAGATCAAGGCTATCGAGCAGATTCAAGCACCAAAGATAGTTAAAGACATGAGGCATTTGACTGGATGTATTGCCGCGCTGAGCAGGTTCATTTCCAAGTCTGCCAAGCGCGTCCTGCCAATATTCAAAATCTTGAAGAAAGCAGGGTCCGTGGAGTGGACTCCGGAGGCGGACGCTGCGCTACAAGATTTGAAGACCTATCTTTCCTCTGTGCCCACCTTAGTCGCTCCCAAACCACAAGAGCCATTGCTGCTATACTTAGCGGCAACCAATCAAGTGGTTAGTGCATCACTGATGGCGCAGAAGTAGCAGCTACAACCACCGTCCCCTCTGGAGAGGAAAGCAAACCCATCCCGACAAGGTCAGACGTAGATCAAGACAAGGAAGAGCAGGGCGACGGTGACAGTCCCAAAGACGCGGCAGGGAAGAAGGTGGTGCAGCAGCCAGGGTACTTCGTCAGCTCCCTACTACATGGGGCTAGGTCGAGGTCCTCTGGCGTGCAAAAGTTGATTTTTGGCCTCATCATGGCCTCAAGGAAACTGTGCCACTACTTCCAAGCCCACGAGATCACGGTTGTCACCCGCTTCCCCTTGCAGCGCATACTCAGAAATATTGAGGCCACTGGCAGAATAGTAGAATGCGCTTTGGAGTTATCCAGCTTTGGTTTGAAGTTTGAGAGCACGTCAACTATTCAGAGCAGAGCACTAGTAGAGTTCATTGCGGAGTGGACGCCAACCCCTGATGAAGAAGTGCTGGAGACAGTTATCCCCGGCAAGGAAGCACCCCAATAATGGATTATGTACTTTGATGGTGCCTTCTCCCTACAAGGTTCATATGTCTCCAATGTATCTATAATTTTTGATTGTTCCATGCTATTATATTATCTATCTTGGATGTTTTATATGCATTTATATGCTATTTTATATGATTTTTGGGACTAACCTGTTAACCTAGAGCCCAGTGCTAGTTTCTATTATTTTCCTTGTTTTTGAGTTCTAGAGAAAAGGAATACCAAACGAGTCCAATTAACGTGCCAATTTTTGATAATTTTTATGGACCAAAAGAAGCCCCCGGAGTAAAATAGTTGGGCCTGAAGAGTCCCGAGCGGTCCACGAGGGTGTAGGGCGAGCCCAACCCCCTAGGCGCGCCCCCTGCCTCGTGGATGACTCGGAGACCCCCCTGACATGGGACCGACGCCAAAAATTCCTATAAATAAAGAAACCCCTGAAAATAAACCTAGATCGGGAGTTCCGCCGCCACAAGCCTCTCTAGCCACCAAACACCAATCGGGGCCCTATTCCGGCACCCTGCCGGAGGGGGGATCCATCATCGGTGGCCATCTTGATCATCCCGGCGCTCTCCATGACGAGGAGGGAGTAGTTTACCCTCGGGGTTGAGGGTATGTACCAGTAGCTATGTGTTTGATCTCTCTCTCTCTCGTGTTCTTGATATGGAATGATCTTGATGTACCGCGAGCTTTGCTATTATAGTTGGATCTTATGATGTTTCTCCCCCTCTATATCCTTGTGATGAATTGAGTTTTCCCTTTGAAGTTATCTTATCGGATTGAGTCTTTAAGGATGAGAACACTTGATGTATGTCTTGCATGTGCTTATCCGTGGTGACAATGGGATATTCACGTGATCCACTTGATGTATGTTTTGGTGATCAACTTGCGAGTTTTGTGACCTTGTGAACTTATGCATAGGGTTTGGCACACGTTTTCGTCATGAGTCTCCGGTAGAAACTTTGGGGCACTCATTGAAATTCTTTGTGTTGGTTGAATGGATAATCTGAGATTGTGTGATGCATATTGTGTAATCATACCCATGGATACTTGAGGTGACATTGGAGTATCTAGCTGACATTAGGGTTTTGGTTGATTTGTGTCTTAAGGTGTTATTTTAGTAGGAACTCTAGGGCTGTTTGTGACACTTATAGGAATAGCCCAACGGATTGATCGGAAAGAATAACTTTGAGGTGGTTTCGTACCCTACAATAATCTCTTAGTTTGTTCTCCGCTATTAGTGACTTTGGAGTGACTCTTCGTTGCATTTCGAGGGATTGTTATATGATCCAATTAAGTTATTATTGTTGAGAGAACTTGCACTAGTGAAATTATGAACCCTAGGCCTTGTTTCGAAGCATTGCAATACCGTTTGTGCTCACTTTTATAATTAGTTACCATGCTGTTTTTATATTTTTAGATTACAAAAAGCTATCTCTACCATCCATATTTCACTTGTATCACCATCTCTTCGCCGAACTAGTGCACCTATACATTTTACCATTGTATTGGGTGTGTTGGGGGACATAAGAGACTCTTTGCTATTTGGTTGCTGGGTTGTTTGAGAGAGACCATCTTCATCCTACGCCTCCCATGGATTGATACACCTTAGGTCATCCACTTGAGGGAAATTTGATATTGTCCTACATACCACTGGACTTGGAGGCCCAACAACGTCTACAAGGAGAAGGTTGTGTAGTAGACTTCAAGCTCTTTTCTGGCGCCGTTGCCGGGGAGGTTAGTGCTTGAAGCTATATCTTTAGATCTTGCAATCGAATCTTTTAGTTTCTTTTTTTATCACTAGTTTAGTTTATAAAAGAAAACTACAAAAAACGGAATTGAGGGTGCCTCGTATGCTTCATCTTTTTAATATCTTTCGTGAAAATGATGGAAAGGAAAATTGTGCCCAAATGCTAGAAGAAGAATGCATTCAAATGTTTGGCACTAAATCTTTGAATGATGAGCATGAGCATGTCAATTTTTGTGGAGTGCCTAGAGTTTGCAAGTACACACCAAATAGGGAAGATAGATTTTGCAAGAGGCATAAGTATATAGAAACTAAATGGTTGCAAGAAAGGCTAGATGTTTGTGCTGACAATTAAAATTTTCTTAGCCATCCATGTGAACTTTGCAATGAATGTGGTCATTTAAATATCCAATGCAAATTGTTTCATGATCGAATCATGTCCAAAAATTGTGATGACTTGATTTCCCTCGCGCATCATAATGAACTTAGTTTGCTTCTAGGTTATGAAGAAATGAAACGTATAACTAAGGATATTCCAGAATTTTCCCTTGAGACAGTTCTTAATTTTGATCTAGAGGAAATTTATATGTATTTTGTGGTGAATTGCATTGAAAATCCTTATATTGCCAATTACATAAAGACAAGAAAACAAATAGAAGATGAAGAGAATACTAATGAAAGGGAAGAGACTTCCCAATATCCTCCTATTCTTTCTTATGATGAATCAGGTAATGAGGAGGAGCCTTCTATTCAACCAATCTTTTTAGTAAGGAGCTCCAAAAAGAGGATTAAACCCATACATAATGTGAAGAATAAAAAGAAAAGACGGAGAAGCAAAGGTAAAAAGGTATCCCTCCCAAATGATGTTCCTCCTATTACTCATTGTGATGATGATAATTGCTATACTATTGGTGATATCCATACTATTAATGATGAGAGTGATTATGCTTATGATATGAAAAAGGCCCAGTCTTGGGGATGCTATGTTTGATGAGAATGGCATGTTTGAGAATTTATTTCCTGCAATTAATGTTTGTCCCAAGCTTGGGGATGCTATGTTTAATGAAGATGATATTTTTAGTCTCCCATGTTTTGATGAGCAAATTTATTATGATGATAGCATGCCCCCTATTTATGATGATTATATCGATGAAAGTGGGTTTGGAAGAGTGTCAACTTTAGGAAGTAATGATCTCACTATTTTGAAGGATGTTGAATCTTATTGTGATAATTATAAAAGTGGATTTGGAGAGGTCATGACTGTATTTAGTAATGATTCCACTTTCTTGGAAGAGGTTTCAATTGATTATGGTGAGAACAAAGTTGCTACATATGATGATTATTGTGATGATACTTATGTTATAAAAAATTGTGATGATATTTTTTTGATTGTCTTCCTTATGAGTACTTTGTTTCGATAACTAATAGATTTTTGCAATAAGCATGTGAGTTCTTTATGACTAATGTTGAGTCCATGGATTATACGCACTCTCACCATTCCTCCATTGCTAGCCTCTCTTGTGTCGCGCAACTTTCGTCGGTACCATAAACCCACCATATACCTTCCTCAAAACAGCCACCATACCTACCTATTATGGCATTTCCATAGCCATTCCGAGATATATTGCCATGCAACTTTCCACCATTCCTTTTATTATGACACACTCCATCATTGTCATATTGCTTAGCATGATCATGTGTTGACATCGTATTTGTGGCAAAGCCACCTTTCATAATTCTTTCATACATGTCACTCTTGAGTCATTGCACATCCTGGTACACCGCTGAAGGCATTCATATAGAGTCATATTTTGTTCTAAGTATCGAGTTGTAATTCTTGAGTTGTAAGTAAATAAAAGTGTGATGTTCTTCATTATTAGAGCATTGTCCCATGTGAGGAAATAAGAAAAAGAGAAAGGCCAACAAAAGAGAAGGCCCAAAAAAGCCAAAAAAACAAACAAAAAATGAGAGAAAAGGAGAGAAGGGGCAATGCTACTATCCTTTTACCACACTTGTGCTTCAAAGTAGCACCATGATCTTCATGATAGAGAGTCTCCTATGTTGTCACTTTCATATACTAGTGGGAATTTTGCATTATTTAGCTTGGCTTGTATATTCCAACGATGGGCTTCCTCAAATTTCCCTAGGTCTTCATGAGTAAGCAAGTTGGATGCACACCCACTTAGTTTTCTTTTTGAGCTTTCATACACTTATAGCTCTAGTGCATCTGTTGCATGGAAATTCCTACTCACTCACATTGGTATCCATTGATGGGCATCTCCATAGCCCGTTGATATGCCTAGTTGATGTGAGACTATCTCCTTCTTTTTGTCTTCTCCACAACCACCATATTCTATTCCACCTGTAGTGTTATGTCCATGGCTCATGCTCATGTATTGCGTGAAAGTTGAAAAAAATTGAGAACATCAAAAGTATGAAACAATTGCTTGGCTTGTCATCAGGGTTGTGCATGATTTGAATATTTTGTGTGATGAAGATGGAGCATAGCCAGATTATATAATTTTGTAGGGATAAGCTTTCTTTGGCCATGTTATTATGAGAAGTCATAATTGCCTTGTTTGTATGATTGAAGTATTATTGTTTTTATGTCAATATTAAACTTTTATTTTGAATCTTATGGATCTGAACATTGATGCCACAATAAAGAAAATTACATGGATAAATATGTTAGGTAGCATTTGATACGTCTCCAACGTATCTATAATTTTTGATTGCTCCATGCTATATTATCTACTGTTTTGGGCAATATTGGGCTTTATTACCCACTTTTATATTACTTTTGGGACTAACCCATTAACCGGAGGCCCAGCCCAGATTTGCTGTTTTAGGCCTATTTCAGTGTTTCGAAGAAAAGGAATATCAGACGGAGTCGAAACGGAACAAAATCAACTGGAGAAGTTATTTTTGGAAGGAAACTGTAACACCCCGGATATGACTTTCCCAATATGTATTCCAACTCTTGCCGTTTCCGGCGTTAAGTTATTTTATTTTTCTCGGGTTCGGGTCTTTGTCTCCGTGTGTTGTTATCGTTGTCATGCATCTCATATCATGTCATCATGTGCATTGCATTTGCATACGTGTTCATCTCATGCATTCGAGCATTTTCCCCGTTGTCCGTTTTGCATTCCGGCGCTTCGTTCTCCTCCGGTGGTCATTTCTACCTTTCTTTCATGTGTGGGGATTAAACATTTCCGGATTGGACCGAGACTTGCCAAGCGGCCTTGGTTTACTACCGGTAGACCGCCTGTCAAGTTTCGTATCATTTGCACTTCATTTGATGCTCCAACAGTTAACCGAGGGACCGAAAAGGCCTTGTGTGTGTTGCAGCCCAACACCCCTCCACTTTGGCCCAAAACCCACCGAAACCCTCTCCATCATCTAGAGCGTTCGATCACGATCGCGTGGCCGAAAACTGCACCTCATTTGGACTCTCCTAGCTCCCTCTACCTCTATATAAAGACCCCTCCTCCAAATTCGCGGACCCCTCTCCGAAACCCTAAAAATAGGATCTTCGCCGCCGCCGGACACGTCCGGACAGAGCCGTACGCATCCGCCTCCACCGCCTGCCCAACCGGGAGCTAGCACGTGTCCTCGCCGGGACTCCCATCGCCGCGGCCCGCCGCAGCCCGCGCGGGGCCCTCCCGGCCCGCGCGCCTCGTGCCCGGCTGCTTCTTCCCCGTTGCCCGCGCCTCCTCGCCCGCGCCGGTCACCACCTCGCCGCGCCGCCGCGCCGCCCGGTGCACCGAACCCGCCGCCCGGTGCCCTGCCGCCCTTGGCCGGCGACCACCGCCCCGCCGCCTCGTCCTCCACGCCGCCCCGGCCCGGATCCGGCGAGGTCCGGCCGGCCACCGACTCCGGCAAGCCCCACGCCGCCTCCCCAACAAACTCTGGCGGCCAACTTCAAACTCCGGCGAGCTCACTCCGGCCAACCTCGGGAAACGCGCCAGATCCAGATCCAGATCCAGACGTGGTTGACTTTCTCCCGAAACCCTAGTTCATATGCTCTTGTTCATCGCATCGTAAGTTTGCATCTGTAACTCTGTTTTGAGCATATAGCATATCAAAATGTTCGTCTCAGAGAGCGCACCATTTCATTCCATTGCATCATTTTCATTTGAGTTCATCTTGATGCCCGAAATTCTGTAAGAAGAGTGCTACTTGAGATATTTGTCAGATCTGCTGCTCCATTTAGATATTTGTCATTTTTGCCATGATTATTGTGTGCATGATATGCCCATGAGCTCTACATATGTTTTGTTAAGGGTTTTTCCATCTTTCCAGAGGTGCAACCCATGTATTTTTGTGATGTGTGTGGTGACAAGCACGAGCTTGCAAAGTGAGGCTCTTGGTAATGCTGATTTCAGGGACTTGGCATTTCCACTAAGTCCTTGAGCTGTTTATCTCATGATGCCATATGTTCATGTTGTTTCCTAGTGATCCGTGCCTCTTTTGAGGATGATCAGTAAGGATGTTTTGTTAATCTTGGAGTGCTCTATCCATCCATGTCTTTGTTTGCAATTATGGAGCAACCTAGCTTGAGTCAATCGAGCTCTACTTTTGCTACTTCGTGAATCTAGGCAGATTGTCTACTTGTTAGCGATTTTGCCGAGGATGTTGTAGTTGATCCGTGCATGCTATGCTATTGTTCTTGCCATGTCTAGCTTGCATTTTGTGTATTCTTGATGGTGTATGCTTAGCTTGTCATGACTTGCTCTGTAGTGAGTGCATCGAGCTCGTAAACATGCCTACTTGATATCTGTTTCAGCATGCTCCAGTTTTTCACTAAGTCTGACAACTGATTATGTTTTTGCCATGTTCACATGCTTGCAATTGCATTTTCTGATCCCTTTTGGCTCAAGGTCACTAAGGGACTTTTGTTAAGCTCTTTGAGTAGCTCCATGTCATGCTTTACTTTGCCATGTTCAGGTCCTGTAGCATGTAGTTTTGCTGCTCCGAAGAGTGCTATCTGATCTGAAATTCCAGACAAGTGTTAATTTCACTAAGTCTGAGATCTGTTTACCATATGCATTTTTGCCATGCTTGTTTGAACCTGTTAATGGATGAATTGGCCGTAGCTCAGTGCTAGACTTTTATTAAGAATCATGAATGCATCCCTGCCATGTATTTTGATGCCATGTTTGGGTGTTGTAGCATGTTCATCTTGTTGCATTTAGATGGCTACTTGCTGTAAATCGCAGAACATGGTCATATTTGAATTGCTTGCCATTTCCAAACCGTAACTCCGATTCCGGCGTTCTTTATATCGTTTTCAAGCGATTTCATCTCATCTTTCCAGTGGCACACTTGGATTACCAAGTTGAGGCCAGGTTCATGCATTCCTTGTCAAATCTTGCATATGCATCCCGCATCGCACCCCGCATAGCATTCCATGTTTGCATCATATTGTTTGATCCTTGCACGTGGTTGATTGTGTCCTTGTTGCTTGTTTGTCTTGTATGGGTAGAGCCGGGAGACGAGTTCGCTAACGAGGATCCCGTTGAGTTTGCTTTCGAGGATCCAGTCAACTCTGACAACTTTGCAGGCAAGATGATCATACCCTCGAAATCACTACTATCTTTGCTTTGCTAGATGCTCGCTCTTTTGCTATGCCAATGCTACGATGCCTACCACTTGCTTTCAAGCCTCCCAAATTGCCATGTCAAACCTCTAACCCACCATGTCCTAGCAAACTGTTGATTCGCTATGTTACCGCTTTGCTCAGCCCCTCTTATAGCGTTGCTAGTTGCAGGTGAAGATTGGAGGCCGTTCCTTGTTGGAACATTTATTTACTTGCTAGGATATCATTATATTGCCATGTTATCTTTATGCATCTATATACTTGGTAAAGGGTGGAAGCCTCGGCCTCTCGCCTAGTGTTTTGTTCCACTCTTGCCGCCCTAGTTTCCGTCATATTGGTGTTATGTTCCCGGATTTTGCGTTCTTACGCGGTTGGGTTATAAGGGGAACCCCTTGATAGTTCGCCTTGATTAAAGCTTTTCCAGCAATGCCCAACCTTGGTTTTACCATTTGACACCTAGCCTCTTTTTCCCTTAGGTTTCCGGAGCCCGAGGATCATCTTATTTTAAACCCGCCCCCCCCGGGCCAGTGCTCCTCTGAGTGTTGGTCCGAACCAGGCAGCCTGCGGGGCCACCTCGGGGAAACTCGAGGGTTGGTTTTACTCGTAGCTTGACCTATCTGAGTGTGCCCTGAGAACGAGATATGTGCAGCTCCTATCGGGATTTGTTGGCACATTCGGGTGGTGTTGCTGGATTTGTTTTAACCTGTCGAAGTGTCTTGAAGAACCGAGATACCGAGTCTGATCGGAACGTCTCGGGAGGAGGTCTATTCCTTCGTTGACCGTGAGAGCTTGTCATGGGCTAAGTTGGGACTCCCTACAGGGATTTGAACTTTCAAAAGCCATGCCCGCGGTTATGGGCAGATGGGAATTTGTTAATGTCCGGTTGTAGATAACTTGAACCTTAACTTAATTAAAATGAATCAACAGTGTGAGTTACCGTGATGGTCTCTTCTCGACGGAGTCCGGGAAGTGAACACGGTGTTGGAGTAATTCTTGTGCAGGTTGCTCTCTAGTTTCTCACTCGCGCTTTGCCTCCTCTTCTCGCTCTCTTTTGCGAACAGGATAGCCACCACATATGCTAGTCGCTTGCTGCAGCTCCACATATATTTACGTTGCCATACCTATTAAGCTTAAATAGTCTTGATCGCGAGGGTGCGAGATTGCTGAGTCCCTGTGGCTCACAGATTACTATTACACCAGATGCAGGGCCTGATGATTCCGCTCCAGGTGACGCGGTCGAGCTCAAGTGGGAGTTCGACGAGGACTCTCAACGATACTATGTTTCCTTTCCTGATGATCAGTAGTGGTGCCCAGTTGGGGGTGATCGGGACCGTGTCGCATGTTGGGTTATCTTTTATTTTGGCGCCATAGTCGGGCCATGAGTGTTTGGATGATGTAATGTTATCTATGTACTTGATTGACGTGGTGAGTGTAAGCCAACTATGTTATCTCCCCTTTTATTATCTATATTACATGGGATGTTGTGAAGATTGCCTAACTTGCGACATATGCCTTCAATGCGATTATGCCTCTAAGTCGTGCCTCGACACGTGGGAGACATAGTCGCATCGAGGGTGTTACAAGTTGGTAATCAGAGCCTTCCATGACCTTAGGAGCCCCATTGCTTGATCGTTTTTAGCGGGCGAGTTGTGTCTAGAAAAATGTTTTGAGTCATTTAGGAATTATATATCGGAGAGTTTAGGAATTCTTTTTTACTTCCCAGTCTCCTCATCGCTCTGGTAAGGCATCCTGACGTAGAGTTTTGACTCTTCTCTTCTCAAATTTCACTAAAAATAATTTAGGATCACGCGGGTATCTTGGAATCGTTCCGATGGTTTTATGACGAGAACATTGTCTTGGTGCCTCCTGTCAGGGGTTTTGTGGAGGTGTCCCGGGGAGTTGAGCTTTGAGGTGTTGTCGTCATAATTTTATCATTGCAGTTCTGGAATACCTGAGTTTAGTACGCCGACATCGAAAATCTCTTTTATGTAGTTCGTTGGTGAGATAACCTCGATGCCACCCAGTACTGGGGCGGGAGTTCGGGAGTATCGCCATAACTTGTATAACGGATGCTTTTCGAAGGTTGAGGTTGATGGTTTCCGAAGTTTTTCTCAGTTATGTGTTGAAGGATGGATACAGCTGGATGTAGGATTTGCTAGATTTGGGTGAGATATTATGCTTCCCCTGTATCCCCAACACCTGATTGCATAACCGGAAAGGTTCGGGAGTTTCATAGGTGGGAATTCTAGTAGCTCTAGTTCTTCTTCCACAGATAGTTGGTTTGAGATTGGGTTTTCTTACTGATTATTCGTTCTTGATCCGTACCTTGTTGATTTATTTCTCTACCTAAATTCTACGTGGCTTCTCAATTTATGGATATGTGACCATTTCAAGAGGAATGCATTCGTTCATTTTGTTCGGATATGAAGGATATATGTTGCAATTTTCATTCCGTTGGATTCAGATTCAATATTTGTCTATCAATGTGCTAATGGATGTCAACCTCTTCAGGATGGCTCCTCCAACGCGCACGACTCCGAATCCAGATCCGCCACCACCTCCACCTCCTCCGGAGGCATGGCAAGCTGTGATGGCCGCAACCAATGCAAACACATAGTTGATCATGCAAATTCTTCAAGAGCGCAATCAAGGCAACCAAGGGAACCAAGGCAACAATCAGAATCACTTTGCTACACTCAACCAGTTCCTTGCTAACGGGCCAAAGACTTTCAGCAATTGTGTTGAGGCAACCGATGCTGACGATTGGCTTGTGGATCTGTGCAAGCTTTTCGAGTGCAGTAACGTCAGGCCTGAGGACTTTGTCAAGTTCGCTTCCTTCCAACTCAAAGATCAAGCTGCAGTATGGTTCCAGCAGTACAAGGATTCCAGAGGTGGACGTGTGATCACTTGGGATGAATTCCGTCAAGATTTCAGAGCTCACCATATCCCTCAGAGCGTGGTTGAAAGCAAGCGTGAGGAATTCCGCAACCTGAAGCAAGGCTCTTTGTCTGTCTATGACTACAACAAGTTGTTCCAGAAGCTCGCCCACTTTTCCAAGCAGGACGTACCTGATGAGAAGAGCATGATATACCAGTTCAGGGGTGGTCTCAGAGAAGAAATTCAGCTCGCTCTTGTTCTCTTTGAACCCGTGAGGTACGATGAGTTCTACAACATGGCATTGAAGCAGGAAGCCGCTCAACTGAGGTGTGATGCTTCCAAGAAGCGAGTCAGAGATGCTACTCCTTCTTCCCCTACTCAAGTGGCCAAGCAGCAGAAGTATTGGCTTCCTCCTCCTCCGTTTCGTCAGCCGTATCAGCAGAAGAGCAAAGGTGGCAGTGGTTCTTCCCACCCACCCAACCCTGGCTTTCAGAACAAGACTTCGTCTCAAGCTCCAAGATCGAGTGCTCCGTATCACCGTCCGCTTTCAGAGGTCACATGCAACAAGTGCCAACAGAAGGGTCACTATGCCAACAAGTGTCTCAATCAGAGGCGTCTTCCTCCTCCTCCTGTGAGATCGGCAAGTACAGCTGTGGTCAAGCATAACCCCAAGCACGCCAAGGTCAACTTGATGAACGCAGCTCAGGCAGAGGACTCATCAGATGTCATCATGGGTAACCTTCCTGTTAACGATGTTCCTGCAAAAGTTCTTTTTGACACTGGTGCATCGCATTGTTTCATGTCAAAGCCATTTTTTACCAAGCATGAGTTCGTTTCGTCTCATTTGGGTAAACAAATGGATATCGTTTCTCCTGGCAAATGTTTGAGTGCAAGTCTGGAGGTGCCAGATGTTACTATCACATTGGGCGACTACAAGTTTCTTTCTTCCCCAATGGTTCTTGGCAACTCGGATATTGATCTTATTCTCGGAATGGATTGGCTTTCTAAGCACAAGGCACATCTTGACTGTGCAGCCAGGCAGATTCAATTGACTCATTCTTCTGAGGATGTAATTGTCTTTGCCATTCGTGATGATACCATCCGTCTGTTTTCTCTCAATGAGAAGGGTGAACTGGATGCTATCTCGCAAATTCCAGTCGTTTGCGAATATCAAGACGTCTTTCCAGAAGAGCTTCCAGGAAAGCCTCCGCACCGGCCAGTTGAATTCGTCATTGATCTTGAGCCCGGCACAGAACCTGTGTGCAAGCGTCCTTACAAGCTCGGACCTGAAGAGTTGAAGGAGCTGAAGAAGCAACTCGATATTCAAGAGAGAATGGGTCTCATCCGGCCTAGTTCTTCTCCGTGGGGTTGTGGTGTTCTTTTTGTGAAGAAGAAGGATGGAACGGACCGACTTTGTGTTGATTACTGTCCATTGAACAAGAAGACCATCAAGAACAAATACCCACTTCCCAACATCAATGAGCTGTTCGAACAACTCAAAGGTGCCCAAGTATTCTCCAAGCTTGATCTCCGTATGGGTTATCATCAGATTCGTATGCGTGAGCAAGATATTCCCAAGACGGCTTTCAGGACAAGCTATGGTTCATATGAATACACTGTCATGTCTTTTGGCCTCGTCAACGCTCCTCCAACTTTCTCTCGCATGATGAACTTCATCTTCAACGCCTACACCAATGACTTCGTTTTGGTCTATCTCGACGACATTCTGGTTTTCTCGAAGAACAAGGAAGATCATGCCAAGCACTTGCGTTTGGTGCTTGATAAGCTGAGGGAACACCAGTTCTACGCCAAGTTCTCCAAGTGCGAATTTTGGCTCGATGAGGTTCTTTACCTTGGTCATATCATCTCTACCAAGGGCATTGCGGTGAATCCTGAGAAGGTGTCTGCAATTGTGAATTGGGAACCTCCTCAGAACGTGAAGCAACTTCGTAGCTTCCTCGGTCTCGCAAGCTACTGTCGAAGATTCGTTGAAAACTTTTCTAAGATCGCGAAGCCTCTCTCAAATCTTCTCCAGAAGCACGTCAAGTACGTTTGGTCTCCGGAGTGTGACATTGCTTTCAACACTTTGAAAGAGAAATTGATCACTGCTCCAGTTTTGACTTCGCCTGATGAATCCAAACCATACGAGGTCTTTTGTGATGCCTCTCTCCAAGGTCTTGGCGCAGTATTGATGCAAGAGAAGAAAGTTGTTGCTTATACCTCTCGCCAGTTGAAGCCCAATGAGAAGAACTACCCCACTCATGATCTCGAGTTGGCGGCAGTTGTGCACGCTCTTTTGACTTGGAGACATCTCTTATTGGGAAGAAAAGTGGACATCTTCACTGACCACAAGAGTCTCAAGTACATCTTCACTTAGCCTAATCTCAACCTCAGGCAAACTTGATGGGTCGAAATGATTCAAGAGTATAATCCGAGTATCGAGTATACTCCAGGCAAGGCCAATGTGATTGCTGACGCATTGAGCAGAAAGGCTTATTGCAACAGTCTGATTCTCAAGCCTTATCAACCCAAGCTTTGTGAAGCTTTCCGCAAACTTAACCTGCAAGTTGTTCCTCAAGGTTTCCTCGCCAACCTTCAAGTCTCTCCTACCTTGGAAGACCAGATTCGCCAAGCCCAGCTTCTTGATGCTATGGTGAAAAAGGTGAAGATTGGGATTGCCAAGAGTCAACCCAAGTACAAGTGCTACCGCCTTGATGACAAGGACACTCTCTTCTTTGAGGATCTTATTGTCGTGCCCAAAGGTGACCTCCGTAAAGTGATCATGAACGAGGCTCACAATTCTCTCCTCTCCATCCACCCTGGGACTACAAAGATGTATCAGGGCCTCAAGCAGGCTTATTGGTGGACTCGAATGAAGTGCGAGATTGCTCAGTTCGTAAATGAGTGTGATGTCTGCAGAAGAGTGAAGGCAAAACACCAAAGGCCAGCGAGTCTCCTCCAACCTCTTGCCATTCCAGAATGGAAGTTTGACCACATTGAGATGGACTTCGTGACTGGGTTTCCAAAGTCCAAGCGTGGCAATGATGCTATATTCGTTGTCATCGACAAACTCACCAAAGTGGCTCACTTTCTGCCTATCAAAGAGTCGATCACTACAGCTCAATTGGCGGAACTCTATACCTCTCGAATTGTCTCTCTGCACGGTATTCCACAAGTGATCTCTTCAGACCGTGGCAGCATCTTTACCTCCAAGTTTTGGGATTCTTTTCAGAAGGCCATGGGCACTAAAATCCGCTTCAGCACAGCTTTCCATCCTCAAACTAGCGGTCAAGTCGAGCGTGTCAACCAGATTCTTGAAGATATGCTCAGGGCTTGTGTGATCTCCTTCGGCATGAAGTGGGAGGATTGTCTTCCTTATGCTGAATTCTCCTACAACAACAGTTTTTAGGCAAGTTCGGGCAAGGCCCCATTTGAAATTTTGTATGGCAGGAAGTGCCGTACCCCTCTCAACTGGTCTGAAACCGGTGAACGTCAGCTTTTGGGTAATGACTTAATCACAGAGGCAGAGGAAATGTGCAAAGTCATTCGAGATAACCTCAAAGCAGCCCAATCCCGCCAGAAGAGCTACTATGATAGTAAGCACCGTGATTTGGCTTTCGAGATCGGAGATCATGTTTACCTCCACGTCTCTCCTATGAAAGGTACCCGTCGCTTCGGTATCAAAGGGAAGCTTGCTCCCAGATACGTGGGACCTTTCAAGGTTGTCAGCAAGAGAGGCGATCTCGCCTATCAACTCGAGCTTCCTTCAAACTTTGCAAATGTTCATGATGTGTTCCATGTCTCTCAGCTTCGAAAGTGCTTCAAGACTCCTGACCGCACCGTCAACTTCAAGGACATTGAGCTCCAAGAAGATCTCTCTTATCGCGAGCACCCAGTTGCTATTCTTGAAGAGACTGAACGCAAGACTCGCAACAAGTCAATCAAATTCCTCCAAGTCAAGTGGTCACACCATTCCGACCGTGAAGCTACCTGGGAACGCGAGGATCACCTCCGTTCTGAGTACCCGGCGTTCTTTCAGTCCTAGATCTCGGGACGAGATCCTTTCGTAGTGGTGGAGTGTTGTAACACCCCGGATATGACTTTCCCAATATGTATTCCAATTCTTGCCGTTTCCGGCGTTAAGTTATTTTATTTTCTCGGGTTCGAGTCTTTGTCTCCGTGTGTTGTTATCGTTGTCATGCATCTCATATCATGTCATCATGTGCATTGCATTTGCATACGTGTTCATCTCATGCATTCGAGCATTTTCCCCGTTGTCCGTTTTGCATTCCGGCGCTTCGTTCTCCTCCGATGGTCATTTCTACCTTTCTTTCGTGTGTGGGGATTAAACATTTCCGGATTGGACTGAGACTTGCCAAGCGGCCTTGGTTTACTACCGGTAGACCGCCTGTCAAGTTTCGTACCATTTGGACTTCGTTTGATGCTCCAACGGTTAACCGAGGGACCGAAAAGGCCTTGTGTGTGTTGCAGCCCAACACCCCTCCACTTTGGCCCAAAACCCACCAAAACCCTCTCCATCATCTAGAGCATTCGATCACGATCGCGTGGCCGAAAACCGCACCTCATTTGGACTCTCCTAGCTCCCTCTACCTCTATATAAAGACCCCTCCTCCAAATTCGCGGATCCCCTCTCCGAAACCCTAAAAATCAGATCTCCGCCGCCGCCGGACACGTCCGGACAGAGCCGGACGCGTCCGCCGCCACCGCCTGCCCAACCGGGAGCTGACACGTGTCCTCGCCGGGACTCCCATCGCCATGGCCCGCCGCAACCCATGCGGGGCCCTCCCGGCCCGCGCGCCTCGCGCCCGGCTGCTTCTTCCCCGCCGCCCGCGCCTCCTCGCCCGCGCCGGTCACCACCTCGCCGCGCCGCCGCGCCGGCCGGTGCACCGAACCCGCCGCCCGGCGCCCTGCCGCCCCTGGCCGGCGACCACCGCCCCGCCGCCTCGTCCTCCAGGCCGCCCCGGCCCGGATCCGGCGAGGTCCGGCCGGCCACCGACTCCGGCAAGCCCCACGCCGCCTCCCCAATAAACTCCGGCGGCCGACTTCAAACTCCGGCGAGCTCACTCCGGACAACCTCGGGAAACGCACCAGATCCAGATCCAGACGTGGTTGACTTTCTCCCGAAACCCTAGTTCATATGCTCCTGTTCATCGCATCATAACTTTGCATCCGTAACTCCGTTTTGGGCATATAGCATATCAAAATGTTCGCCTCAGAGAGCGCATCATTTCATTCCATTACATCATTTTCATTTGAGTTCATCTTGATGCCCGAAATGCTGTTAGAAGAGTGCTACTTGAGATATTTGTCAGATCTGCTGCTCCATTTAGATATTTGTCATTTTTGCCATGATTATTGTGTGCATGATATGCCCATGAGCTCTACATATGTTTTGTTAAGGGTTTTTCCATCTTTCCAGAGGTGCAACCCATGTATTTTTGTGATGCGTGTGGTGACTAGCACGAGCTTGCAAAGTGAGGCTCTTGGTAATGCTGATTTCAGGGACTTGGCATTTCCACTAAGTATTTGAGCTGTTTATCTCATGATGCCATATGTTCATGTTGTTTCCTAGTGATCCGTGCCTCTTTTGAGGATGATCAGTAAGGATGTTTTGTTAATCTTGGAGTGCTCTATCCATCCATGTCTTTGTTTGCAATTATGGAGCAACCTAGCTTGAGTCAATCGAGCTCTACTTTTGCTACTCGTGAATCTAGGCAGATTGTCTACTTGTTAGCGATTTTGCCGAGGATGTTGTAGTTGATCCGTGCATGCTATGCTATTGTTCTTGCCATGTCTAGCTTGCATTTTGTGTATTCTTGATGGTGTATGCTTAGCTTGTCATGACTTGCTCTGTAGTGAGTGCATCGAGCTCGTAAACATGCCTACTTGATATCTGTTTCAGCATGCTCCAGTTTTTCACTAAGTCTGACAACTGATTATGTTTTTGCCATGTTCACATGCTTGCAATTGCATTTTCTGATCCCTTTTGGCTCAAGGTCACTAAGGGACTTTTGTTAAGCTCTTTGAGTAGCTCCATGTCATGCTTTACTTTGCCATGTTCAGGTCCTGTAGCATGTAGTTTTGCTGCTCCGAAGAGTGCTATCTGATCTGAAATTCCAGACAAGTGTTAATTTCACTAAGTCTGAGATCTGTTTACCATATGCATTTTTGCCATGCTTGTTTGAACCTGTTAATGGATGAATTGGCCGTAGCTCAGTGCTAGACTTTTGTTAAGAATCATGAATGCATCCCTGCCATGTATTTTGATGCCATGTTTGGGTGCTGTAGCATGTTCATCTTGTTGCATTTAGATGGCTACTTGCTGTAAATCGCAGAACGTTGTCATATTTGAATTGCTTGCCATTTCCAAACCGTAACTCCGATTCCGGCGTTCTTTATATCGTTTTCAAGCGATTTCATCTCATCTTTCCAGTGGCACACTTGGATTCCCAATTTGAGGCCAGGTTCGTTCATTCCTTGTCAAATCTTGCATATGCATCCCGCATCGCATCCCGCATAGCATTCCATGTTTGCATCATATTGTTTGATCCTTGCACGTGGTTGATTGTGTCCTTGTTGCTTGTTTGTCTTGTTTGGGTAGAGCCAGGAGACAAGTTCGCTAACGAGGAGCCCGTTGAGTTTGCTTTCAAGAATCCAGTCAACTCTGACAACTTTGCAGGCAAGATGATCATACCCTCGAAATCACTACTATCTTTGCTTTGCTAGATGCTCGCTCTTTTGATATGCCAATCCTAAGATGCCAACCACTTGCTTTCAAGCCTCCCAAATTGCCATATCAAATCTCTAACCCACCATGTCCTAGGAAACCGTTGATTGGCTATGTTACCGCTTTGCTCAGCCCCTCTTATAGCGTTGCTAGTTGCAGGTGAAGATTGGAGGCCGTTCCTTGTTGGAACATTTATTTACTTGTTGGGATATCATTATATTGCCATGTTATCTTTATGCATCTATATACTTGGTAAAGGGTGGAAGTCTCGGCCTCTCGCCTAGTGTTTTGTTCCACTCTTGCCACCCTAGTTTCTGTCATATCGGTGTTATGTTCCTGGATTTTGCGTTCCTTACGCGGTTGGGTTATAATGGGAACCCCTTGATAGTTCGCCTTGATTAAAGCTTTTCCAGCAATGCCCAACCTTGGTTTTACCATTTTCCACCTAGCCTCTTTTTCTCTTGGGTTTCCGGAGCCCGAGGGTCATCTTATTTTAAACCCCCCCCCCCGGGCCAGTGCTCCTCTGAGTGTTGGTCCGAACCAGGCAGCCTGCGGGGCCACCTCGGGGAAACTTGAGGGTTGGTTTTACTCGTAGCTTGACCTATCTGAGTGTGCCCTGAGAACGAGATATGTGCAGCTCCTATCGGGATTTGTCGGCACATTCGGGCGGTGTTGCTGGATTTGTTTTAACCTATCGAAGTGTCCTGAAGAACCGAGATACCGAGTCTGATCGGAACGTCTCGGGAGGAGGTCTATTCCTTCGTTGACCGTGAGAGCTTGTGATGGGCTAAGTTGGGACTCCCCTGCAGGGATTTGAACTTTCGAAATCCGTGCCCGCGGTTATGGGCAGATAGGAATTTGTTAATGTCCGGTTGTAGATAACTTGAACCTTAACTTAATTAAAATGAATCAACAGTGTGAGTTACCGTGATGGTCTCTTCTCGGCGGAGTCCGGGAAGTGAACACGGTGTTGGAGTAATGCTTGCGCAGGTTGCTCTCTAGTTTCTCGCTCACGCTTTGCCTCCTCTTCTCGCTCTCTTTTGCGAACAGGATAGCCACCACATATGCTAGTCGCTTGCTGCAGCTCCACATATATTTACCTTGCCATACCTATTAAGCTTAAATAGTCTTGATCGCGAGGGTGCGAGATTGCTAAGTCCCTGTGGCTCACAGATTACTATTACACCAGATGCAGGGCCTGATGATTCCGCTCCAGGTGACGCGCTCGAGCTCAAGTGGGAGTTCGACGAGGACTCTCAACGATACTATGTTTCCTTTCCTGATGATCAGTAGTGGTTCCCAGTTGGGGGTGATCGGGACCGTGTCACATGTTGGGTTATCTTTTATTTTGGCGCCATAGTCGGGCCATGAGTGTTTGGATGATGTAATGTTATCTATGTACTTGATTGACGTGGCGAGTGTAAGCCAACTATGTTATCTCCCCTTTTATTATCTATATTACTTGGGATGTTGTGAAGATTGCCTAACTTGCGACACATGCCTTCAATGCGATTATGCCTCTAAGTCATGCCTCGACACGTGGGAGACATAGTCTCATCGAGGGTGTTACAGAAACACACCTGATCGACTTGGACCCCACGTCAGGGGAGACACGAGGTGCTCACAAGGGTGGGGGGCGCCCCCCCTAGGGCGCGCCCCCTGCCTCGTGGGGCCCTCGTGGCTCCCCTGACATGCTTCTTCTGCCTATATATATTGTCGTACCCTAAAACTTCCATAACGCAACATAGATTGGGAGTTCCGCCGCCAGAAGCCTCCGTAGCCACCAAAAACCAATCGGGACCCTATTCCGCACCCTGCCGGAGGGGGGAACCCTCACCGGTGGCCACCTTCATCATCCCGGTGCTCTCCATAACGAGGAGGGGGTAGTTCTCCCTCGGGGCTGAGGGTATGTACCAGTAGCTATGTGTTTGATCTCTCTCTCTCTTGTGTTCTTGAGGTGATACGATCTTGATGTATCATAAGCTTCGCTATTATATTTGGATCCTATGATGTTTCTTCCCCCCTCTTCTCTCTTGTAATGAATCGAGTTTCCCCTTTGAAGTAATCTTATCAGATTGAGTCTTTAAAGACTTGAGAACACTTGATGTATGTCTTGCCGTGGATATCTGTGGTGACAATGGGATACCACGTGCCACTTAATGTATGTTTTGGTGACCAACTTGCGGGTTTCGTGACATTGGTAACCTATGCATAGGTGTTGGCACACGTTTTCGTCGTGATTCTCCGGTAGAACTTTGGGGCACTCTTTGAGGTTCTATGTGTTGGTTGAATAGATGAATCTGAGATTGTGTGATGCATATTGTATAATCATACCCACGGATACTTGAGGTGACATTGGAGTATCTAGGTGACATTAGGGTTTTGGTTGATTTGTGTCTTAAGGTGTTATTCTAGTACGAACTCTAGGGCTGTTTGTGACACTTATAGGAATAGCCCAACGGATTGATTGGAAAGAATAACTTTGAGGTGGTTTCATACCCTACCATAATCTCTTCGTTCGTTCTCCGCTATTAGTGACTTTGGAGTGACTCTTTGTTGCATGTTGAGGGATAGTTTTATGATCCAATTATGTTAGTATTGTTGAGGGAACTTACACTAGCGAAAGTATGAACCCTAGGCCTTGTTTACCATCATTGCAATACCGTTTACGCTCACTTTTATCACTTGTTACCTTGCTGTTTTTATAATTTCAGATTACAAATACCTTTATCTACTATCCATATACCACTTGTATCACCATCTCTTCGCCGAACTAGTGCACCTATACAACTTACCATTGTATTGGGTGTGTTGGGGACACAAGAGACTCTTTGTTATTTGGTTGCAGGGTTGCTTGAGAGAGACCATCTTCATCCTACGCCTCCTACGGATTGATAAACCTTAGGTCATCCACTTGAGGGAAATTTGCTACTGTCCTACAAACCTCTGCACTTGGAGGCCCAACAACATCTACAAGAAGAAGGTTGTGTAGTAGACATCAAGCTCTTTTCTGGCGCCATTGTCGGGGAGGTGAGTGCTTGAAGGTATATCTTTAGATTTTGCAATCGAGTCTTTTAGTTTCTTGTTTTATCACTAGTTTAGTTTATAAAATAAAACTATAAAAAATGGAATTGAGTTAAAAAATGGAATTGAGTTTGTCTCATACGCTTCATCTTTTTAATATCTTTTGTGAGTATGATGGAAAGGATAATTGTGCTCAAGTGCTAGAAGAAGAAATCTATAAAATGTTTGGCACTAAATCTTTGAATGATGAGCATGATTGCAATGTTGTTAGTACGAATTCTTTGAATATCCATGATGCTAATGATGATTGCACTAGTTATGATGAAAATGCCTCCTATAAACATGTCAATTTTTGTGTAGTGCATTGGGTTTGTAAGTACACACCAAATAGGGAAGATAGATATTGCAAGAAGCATAAGTACTTAGTAACCAAATTGCTGCAAATAGAGCTAGATGAATGTGCTGAAAATTTAAATTATCTTGGCCGTACTTGTGGACTTTGCAATGAAAGTGGTCATTTAGCTATCCGATGCAAATTGTTTCACGATCTAATCGTGTCCAAAAATTGTGATGACTTGATTTCCCTTGCACATTATAATGAACTTAGTTTGCTTATGGGTTATGAAGAAATGAAACGTTTAACTAATTATCTTCCAGAATTTGCCCGTTACAAACTTCTTGGCTTTGATCTAGAAGAAATTTATATGTATTGTGCGGTGAATTGTATTGAAAATCCTTATATTGCCAATTACATAAAGAAAAGGAAACAAATAGAGGATGAAGAGAATACTAATGAAAGGGAAGAGACTTCCCAATATCCTCCTATTATTTCTTATGATGAATCAGGTAACGAGGAGGAGCCTCCTATTCAACCAATCTCATTAATAAGGAGCTCCAAAAAGAGGATTAAACCCACACATGATGTGCTGAAGAAGAATAAAAGAAAAAGGAAGAGAGGTAAAAAGATATCTCTCTCAAATAATGCTGCTCCTATTACTATTGTGCCTCATGAAAATATAATTGTGGAAGATAATGATACTTCTTATGATCTTGAAAATCCTTTTGGCACTTGCTTGGAAGAATATAATAATCGCTATAGTATTGGTGCTATCCATGCTATTAATGATGAGAGTGATTATGCTTATGATATGAAAAGGCCCAAGCTTGGGGAAGGTATGTTTGATGAGGATGACATATTTGAGAATATATTTGCTGCAATTAATGTTTGTCCCAAGCTTGGGGATGCTACGTTTAATGAAGATTATATTTTTAGTCTCTAATGTTTTGATATGCAAATTCATAATGATAATAACATGCCTCCTACTTATGATAATTATTGTGATGATACATATGCTATAAAAAGTAGTGAGGATTATATTTATAAAACTTGTCATGATTATGGTTACCCCTTTTATGAACATTTCTCTTTTAATGTGGAAACAATTTATAGTATCCAAGTCTCTTATGATACTCCCACTATTCCGATTAAGAAGAAATTTGCTTATGTGGAGAGTAATAAAATTTCTATGCTTGTAGATCATGAAAAGAATGCTTTAGGTGCTGGTTATATTTTTGAATTCATTCATGATTCTACTGAAAAATTATTATGAGGGAGGAATATATGCTTGTAGGAATTGCAATAATATCAAGTTTCCTCTCTATGTGCTTAAAATTTCGGAGTTATGCTTGTTTTACCTTCCTATGCAAGATGATTCTTGTTCCCATAAGTTGTTTGCTCAAAAAATCCCTATGCATAGGAAGCATGTTATACTTAAATGTGCTAGTCATATTCTTCATGATGCTCTCTTTATGTTTCAATTCTTATCCTTTATGTGAGCATCATTGAAATCATCATGCCTAGCTAGGGGCGTTAAACGATAGCGCTTGTTGGGAGGCAACCCAATTTTATTTTAGTTCCTTGCTTTTTGTTCCTGTTTAATAATAAATAATCCATATAGCCTCTGTTTAGATGTGGTTTTATGCTTTTAATTAGTGTTTGTGCCAAGTAGAACCTTTGGGAAGACTTGGGGAAAGTCTTGTTGATCATGCTGTGAAAAACAGAAACTTTAGCACTCACGAGAATTGCTGCCATTTTTATTTGGAGAGTGATATTTAGTTAATAATTTTTGAAGATGATTAATATATAAATTCCTCAGGTCCAGAAATTTATTTGAGAATTTTATGAGTTCCACAAGTATACGTTTGATCCAGATTACTACAGACTGTTCTGTTTTTGACAGATTCTGTTTTTCATGTGTTGTTTACTTATTTTGATGAATCTATGGCTAGTAAAATAGTTTATAATCCATAGAGAAGTTGGAATACAGTAGGTTTAAAACCAATATAAATAAATAATTAGTTCATTACAGTACCTTGAAGTGGTCTTTTGTTTTCTTATACTAACGGAGCTTACGAGTTTTCTGTTAAGTTTTGTGTTGTGAAGTTTTCAAGTTTTGGGTAAGGATTCGATGGACTATGGAATAAAGAGTGGCAAGAGACTAAGCTTGGGGATTCCCAAGGCACCCCAAGGTAATATACAAGGACAACCAAAATCCTAAGCTTGGGGATGCCCCGGAAGGCATCCCCTCTTTCGTCTTCGTTCATCGGTAACTTTACTTGGAGCTATATTTTTATTCGCCACATGATATGTGTTTTGCTTGGAGCGTCAATTTATTTTGTTATTATTTTCTTGATGTTATTTATAATAATGTTTTGCATCTTTTATTTCAATAAAAGTGGCATTGATAGCCTTTACTATGCCTATGTTACAAGTATACATGTTGCTGTTTGAAAACAGAAAGTTTACTGCTGTTGCAATAATTCCCTAGAAAAGTAAGAATGTGATAAAATTTTGAAACCTTTTGCATATTAAGATCTTATAAATTTACTACAGTGGGAATTTTATTTCATAATTTTTGGAGCTAGGGAAGTATGGATGTTGCAGCATTCCTTACAGACTATCCTGTTTAGGCAGATTGCTGTTATGTTTGCATTGTTTGCATATGTTTGCTTCTTTAATGATTCTATTTGAGGATAGGACTATTAAATATGCAGAGAAATTTAGTATTAAATGTTTAATAATAATTTTAGTGATTTTCTACATTAGAGTATGTATCTCACGAGTCCTTGTTGAGTTTTGTGTGGATGAAGCTTTTGAGATTTAGGGAGACCGTGATATGAGAGGAATTAAGGAGGCACAAAAGCTCAAGCGGGGATTCCCAAGGCCCCCCCAAGATAATATTTCAAGAAGTATCAAGCATCTAAGCTTGGGGATGCCCCGGTTGGCATCCCGCCTTTCTTCTTCAACAATTAGCGGTTAGTATCGGTTGATCCTAAGTTTTTGCTTCTTCACATGATGTTTGCTATTCTTAGATGTCATTTTATTTTGCTTTGCTTGCTGTTTGAATAGAGTACCAAGATCTGAAATTATTAAATGATAGAGAGTCTTCACATAGTTGCATAATTATTCGACTACTCATTGATCTTCACTTATATCTTTCGGAGTAGTTTGTCATTTGCTCTAGTGCTTCACTTATATCTTTTTAGAGCATGGTGGTAGTTTTATTTTGAAGAAATAGATGAACTCTCATGCTTCACTTATATTATTTTGAGAGTCTTAAATAGCATGGTAATTTTCTTAAAATCCTAATATGCTAGGTATTCAAGAATAATAAAATTCTCTTATGAGTGTGTTGAATACTATGAGAAGTTTGATACTTGATAATTGTTTTGAGATATGGAGATGGTGATATTAGAGTCATGATAGTTGAGTAATTGTGAATTTGAGAGATACTTGTGTTGAAGTTTGTGATTCCCGTAGCATGCACGTATGGTGAACCGTTATGTGGTGAAGTCGGAGCATGATTTATTTATTGATTGCCTTCCTTATGAGTGGCGGTCGGGGACGAGCGATGGTCTTTTCCTACCAATCTATCCCCTAGGAGCATGTGCGTAGTACTTTGTTTCGATACCTAATAGATTTTTGCAATAAGTATGTGAGTTCTTTATGACTAATGTTGAGTCCATGGATTATACGCACTCTCACCCTTCCACCATTGCTAGCCTCTCTAGTACCGCGCAACTTTCGCCGGTACCTTAAACCCACCATATACCTTCCTCAAAACATCCACCATACCTACCTCTTATGGCATTTCCATAGCCATTCCGAGATATATTGCCATGCAACTTTCCGCCATCTAGTTCATCATGACACATCCATCATTGTCATATTGCTTAGCATGATCATGTAGTTGGCATAGTATTTGTGGCAAAGCACCATTCATAATTCTTTCATACTTGTCACTCTTGATTCATTGCATATCCCGGTACACCGCCGGAGGCATTCATATAGAGTCATACTTTGTCCTAGTATCGAGTTGTATCATCGAGTTGTAAATAAATAGAAGTGTGATGATCATCATTCAATAGAGCATTGTCCCCCCCCCCCAAAGAGAAAGGCCAAATAAAAAAAGGGGCCAAATAATTAAAAGGGGCAATGCTACTATCCTTTTTCCACACTTGTGCTTCAAAGTAGCACCATGATATAGCGAGTCTCATATATTGTGCTTCAAAGTAGCACCATGTTCTTCATATAGAGAGTCTCATATGTTGTCACTTTCATATACTAGTGGGAATTTTACATTATAGAACTTGGCTTGTATATTCCAATGATGGGCTTCCTCCAAATGCCCTAGGTCTTCGTGAGCAAGCGAGTTGGATGCACACCCACTAGTTTCTTTTGTTGAGCTTTCATATACTTATAGCTCTAGTGCATCTGTTGTATGGCAATCCCTACTCACTCACATTGATATCTATTAATGGGCATCTCCATAGCCCGTTGATACGCCTAGTTGATGTGAGACTATCTTCCCCTCCTTTTTGTCTTCTCCACAACCACCATCTATTCCACCTATAGTGCTATGCCCATGGCTCACGCTCATGTATTGTGTGACGATTGAAAAAGTTTGAGAACATCAAAAGTATGAAACAATTGCTTGGCTTGTCATCGGGGTTGTGCATGATTTATATATTTTGTGTGGTGAAGATGGAGCATAGCCAGACTATATGATTTTGTAGGGATAACTTTCTTTGGCCATGTTATTTTGAGAAGACATAATTGCTTTGTTAGTATGCTTGAAGTATTATTATTTCTATGTCAATATGAACTTTTGTCTTGAATCTTATGGATATGAATATTCATGCCACAATTAATAAGAATTACATTGAAATTACGCCAAGTAGCACTCCGCATCAAAAATTCTCTTTTTATCATTGACCTACTCGAGGACGAGCAAGAATTAAGCTTGGGGATGCTTGATACGTCTCCAACGTATCCATAATTTTTGATTGCTCCATGCTATATTATCTACTATTTTGGGCAATATTGGGCTTTATTATCCACTTTTATATTACTTGTGGGACTAACCTATTAACCGGAGGCCCAGCCCAGATTTGCTGTTTTATGCCTATTTCAGTGTTTCGAAGAAAAGGAATATCAGACGGAGTCGAAACGGAACGAAATCAACTGGAGAAGTTATTTTTGGAAGGAAACACACCTGATGGACTTGGACCCCACGTCAGGGGAGACATGAGGTGCTCACAAGGGTGGGGGGCACCCCCCCTAGGGCGCGCCCCCCTGCCTCGTGGGGCCCCCATGGCTCCCCTGACGTGCTTCTTCTGCCTATATATATCGTCGTACCCTAAAACTTCCAGAACGCAACATAGATCGGGAGTTCCGCCGCCAGAAGACTTCGTAGCCACCAAAAACCAATCGGGACCCTGTTCTGGCACCCTGCCGGAGGGGGAAACCCTCACCGGTGGCCATCTTCATCATCCCGGTGCTCTCCATGACGAGGAGGGAGTAGTTCTCCCTCGGGGATGAGGGTATGTACCAGTAGCTATGCGTTTGATCTCTCTCTCTCTCGTGTTCTTGAGGTGATACGATCTTGATGTATCGCGAGCTTTGCTATTATATTTGGATCCTATGATGTTTCTTCCCCCCTCTTCTCTCTTGTAATAAATCGAGTTTCCCCTTTGAAGTAATCTTATCGGATTGAGTCTTTAAAGACTTGAGAACACTTGATGTATGTCTTGCCATGGATATCTGTGGTCACAATGGGATACCACGTGCCACTTGATGTATGTTTTTTTGGTGACCAACTTGCGTGTTTCGTGACATTGGGAACCTAT
Source organism: Triticum urartu (assembly GCF_003073215.2). Taxonomy (NCBI): domain Eukaryota; kingdom Viridiplantae; phylum Streptophyta; class Magnoliopsida; order Poales; family Poaceae; genus Triticum; species Triticum urartu. Next base: position 340,011,102 of record NC_053023.1, read on the forward strand.
GCATAGGTGTTGGCACACGTTTTCATCGTGATTCTCTGGTACAACTTTGGGGCACTCTTTGAGGTTCTATGTGTTGGTTGAATAGATGAATCTGAGATTGTGTGATGCATATCGTATAATCATACCCACGGATACTTGAGGTAACATTGGAGTATCTAGGTGACATTAGGGTTTTGGTTGATTTGTGTCTTAAGGTGTTATTCTAGTATGAACTCTAACGAAAGGGAAGAGACTTCCCAATATCCTCCTATTCTTTCTTATGATGAATCAGGTAATGAGGAGGAGCCTTCTATTCAACCAATCTTTTTAGTAAGGAGCTCCAAAAAGATGATTAAACCCATACATAATGTGAAGAATAAAAAGAAAAGACGGAGAAGCAAAGGTAAAAAGGTATCCCTCCCAAATGATGTTCCTCCTATTACTCATTGTGATGATGATAATTGCTATACTATTGGTGATATCCATACTATTAATGATGAGAGTGATTATGCTTATGATATGAAAAAGGCCCAATCTTGGGGATGCTATGTTTGATGAGAATGACATGTTTGAGAATTTATTTGCTGCAATTAATGTTTTTCCCAAGCTTGGGGATGCTATGTTTAATGAAGATGATATTTTTAGTCTCCCTTGTTTTGATGAGCAAATTTATTATGATGATAGCATGTCCCCTATTTATGATGATTATATTGATGAAAGTGGGTTTGGAAGAGTGTCAACTTTAGGAAGTAATAATCTCACTATTTTGAAGGATGTTGAATCTTATTGTGATAATTATAAAAGTGGATTTGGAGAGGTCATGAGTGTATTTAGTAATGATTCCACTTTCTTGGAAGAGGTTTCAATTGATTACGATGAGAACAAAGTTGCTACTTATGATGATTATTGTGATGATACTTATGTTATAAAAAGTAGTGATGATTATATTTATAAAACTTGTCATGATTATGATTACCCTTTTTCCGAACATTACTCTTTTAATGTGGAAACAATTTATAGCATTCGAGTTTCTTATGAGACTCCCACTATTCCAAATGAGAAGAATTTTTCTTATGTGGAGAGTAGTAAATTTTCTATGCTTGGGGATCATGAAAATAATGCTTTATGAAATTGTTATATTGTTGAATTCATTCATGATTCCACTAAAAATTATTATGAGAGAGGAACATATGCTTTTACATATACAATAATATCAAGTTTCCTCTCTATGTGTTGAAAATCTTGAAGTTATCCTTGTTTTACCTTCTTATGCAAGTTGATTCTTGTTCCCACAAGTTGTTTGCTCAAAAAATCCCTATGCATAGGAAGTGGGTTATACTTAAATGTGTTTGTCATATGCTTCATGATGCTCCAATTATGCTTCAATTCTTATCTTTTATGTGAGCATCGTTGAATATCATCATGCCTGGTTAATAAGGCATTAAAGAAAAGCGCTTGTTGGGAGACAACCCAACATTTATACCTACTATTTTTGTGTGGTCACATGATTAAGCTACTGTAGTAATCATGTTTTATAGCTTTTGTTCCAATAAAGTGCCAAGTAAGACCTTTGGGATGGCTTACAGTGATAGTTGATTTGATCTTGCTGAAAAACAGAAACTTTTGTGCCCAGGAGATTAGTTTTAATTCTTAACAGAAGCGTGATAAATACTGATTCTTTTTGTAAAGGATTAATAAACAAATTCCCTAGAACTTCCTAATTTCTCAGGATTTTTGGAGTTACAGAAGTAATCGAGAGTTACAGATTACCACAGACTGTTCTGTTTTTGACAAATTCTGTTTTGATGCATAGTGTGCTTGTGTTCTAGTTTCTATGGCTTATATTGCTTAATATAAATTGTAGAAATGATATGGTAAAATAGGCATCATGTGAGAAAAATTATGAATCTTGTCTTGGCAGTACCTAAGTGGTGATTTGCTTTCTTATACTAACGGAGCTTACGAGTTTTCTGTTGAGTTTTGTGTTGTGAAGTTTTCAAGTTTTGGGTAAAGATTCGATGGACTGCGGAATAAGGAGTGGCAAGAGACTAAGCTTGGGGACGCCCAAGGCACCCCAAGGTAATATTCAAGGACAACCAAGAGCCTAAGCTTGGGGATGCCCCAGATGGCATCCCCTCTTTCGTCTTCGTTCATCGGTAACCTTACTTGGAGCTATATTTTTATTCACCACATGATATGTGTTTTTATTTGATCATCATTTTCTTTTATTAGGATTTTCTTGCTGTTATTAAGAGTAATGTTTTTCATCTTTTAATTCAGTAAAGAAAGTCAAGTGTAGCCTTTACCATGCTTATTTTGCAAGTCCATATGTTGTTGTTCTAAAAACAGAAAGTTTGTTGTTATGTTTTCAATATTTGTGAATAGACAGAACATGATAAAATCTTGAAATTTTTACAAGATGAGTAACAACAAACTTTCTACAATGTGGTAAATTTTCAGAATTTTTGGATTTAAAGAAGTATTATTCCTCTTGTATTCTTTATAGACTATCCTGTTTAGACAGATTACTGTTATGTTTGCATTGTTTGCATATGTTTTCTTGTTTCATGATTCTATTTGAGGATAGGAGTGTTAAATATGCAGATGCATTTAGTATGCAATGTAAAATAATAATTTTAGAGATTTTCTACAATAGAGAATGATAAGGTTTAGCATGAATTTATACTAACTTATCTCACGAGTTCTTGTTGAGTTTTGTGTGGATGAAGTTTTTAACATTTAGAGAGACCGCGATATGAAAGGAATTAAGGAGACACAAAATCTCAATCTTGGAGATGCCCAAGGTATCTCTAATTAATATTTCAAGAAGTCTCAAGCATCTATGCTTGGGGATTCCCCGGTAGGCGTCCCACCTTTCTTCATAAACAATTATCGGTTAGCCCCGGTTGAGCCTAAGTTTTTGCTTCTTCACATGATATGTGCTATCCTTGTAATGTCATTTTATTTTGTTTTTATTGCTGTTTGAATAAAGTAGTTAAGATCTGAAATTTTATTTATGATAAGGAGTTTTCACATAGTTACATAATTATTTGACTACTCATTGATCTTCACTTATATCTTTCGGAGTAGTTTGTCATTTGCTCTAGTGCTTCACTTATATCTTTTTGGAGCATGACGACGGTTTTATTTTGAAGAAATTATTGAACTCTCATGCTTCACTTATATCATTTTGAGAGTCTCTAAACAACATGGTAGTTTTCTTTGGTTATGAATTTAGTCCTAATATTATGGGCATCCAAGAGGGATATAGTAAAAACTTTCATATAAAGTGCATTGAATACTATGAGAAGTTTGATTCCTTATGATTGTTTTGAGATATGAAGATGGTGATATTAGAGTCATGCTAGTGAGTAGTTGTGAATTTGATAAATACTTGTGTTAAGGTTTGTGAGTCCTGTAGCATGCACATATGGTGAACCGTTAGGTAACGAAGTTGGAGCATGAGATATTTTTTTGATTGTCTTCCTTATGAGTGGCAGTCGGGGACGAGCGATGGTCTTTTCCTACCAATCTATCCCCCTAGGAGCATGCGCGTAGTACTTTGTTTCGATAAATAATAGATTTTTGCAATAAGCATGTGAGTTCTTTATGACTAATGTTGAGTCCATGGATTATACGCACTCTCACCATTCCTCCATTGCTAGCCTCTCTTGTGTCGCGCAACTTTCGTCGGTACCATAAACCCACCATATACCTTCCTCAAAACAGCCACCATACCTACCTATTATGGCATTTCCATAGCCATTCCGAGATATATTGCCATGCAACTTTCCACCGTTTCGTTTATTATGACACGCTTCATCATTGTCATATTGCTTTGCATGATCATGTAGTTGACATCGCATTTGTGGCAAAGCCACCTTTCATAATTCTTTCATACATGTCACTCTTGAGTCATTGCACATCCCGGTACACCACCGAAGGCATTCATATAGAGTCATATTTTGTTCTAAGTATCGAGTTGTAATTCTTGAGTTGTAAGTAAATAAAAGTGTGATGATCTTCATTATTAGAGCATTTTCCCATGTGAGGAAATAAGAAAAATAGAAAGGCCAACAAAAGAGAAGGCCCAAAAAAGCCAAAAAAAACAAACAAAAAATGAGAGAAAAAGAGAGAAGGGGCAATGCTACTATCCTTTTACCACACTTGTGCTTCAAAGTAGCACCATGATCTTCATGATAGAGAGTCTCCTATGTTGTCACTTTTATATACTAGTGGGAATTTTGTATTATTTAGCTTGGCTTGTATATTCCAACGATGGGCTTCCTCAAATTTCCCTAGGTCTTCAGGAGTAAGCAAGTTGGATGCACACCCACTTAGTTTTCTTTTTGAGCTTTCATACACTTATAGCTCTAGTGCATCTGTTGCATGGAAATCCCTACTCCCTCACATTGATATCCATTGATGGGCATCTCCATAGCCCGTTGATACGCCTAGTTGATGTGAGACTATCTCCTTCTTTTTGTCTTCTCCACAACCACCATATTCTATTCCACCTGTAGTGTTATGTCCATTGCTCACGCTCATGTATTGCGTGAAAGTTGAAAAAGTTTGAGAACATCAAAAGTATGAAACAATTGCTTGGCTTGTCATCAGGGTTGTGCATGATTTGAATATTTTGTGTGATGAAGATGGAGCATAGCCAGACTATATAATTTTGTAGGGATAAGCTTTCTTTGGCCATGTTATTATGAGAAGACATAATTGCCTTGTTTGTATGCTTGAAGTATTATTGTTTTTACGTCAATATTAAACTTTTATTTTGAATCTTACGGATCTGAACATTCATGCCACAATAAAGAAAATTACATGGATAAATATGTTAGGTAGCATTTGATACGTCTCCAACGTATCTATATTTTTTGATTACTCCATGCTATATTATCTACTGTTTTGGGCAATATTGGGCTTTATTATCCACTTTTATATTACTTTTGGGACTAACCTATTAACCGGAGGCCCAACTCAGATTTGCTGTTTTATGCCTATTTCAGTGTTTCGAAGAAAAGGAATATCAGACGGAGTCGAAACGGAATGAAATCAACTAGAGAAGTTATTTTTGGAAGGAAACACACCTGATGGACTTGGACCCCACATTAGGGGAGACACGAGGTGCTCACGAGGGTGGGGGGCACCCCCCCTAGGGCGCGCCCCTGCCTCGTGGGGCCCCCGTGGCTCCCCTGACGTCCTTCTTCTGCCTATATATATCGTCGTACCCTAAAACTTCCAGAACGCAACATAGATCAGGAGTTCCGCCGCCAGAAGCCTCCGTAGCCACTAAAAACCAATCGGGACCCTGTTCCGGCACCCTGCCGGAGGGGGGAACCCTCACGGGTGGCCATCTTCATCATCCCGGTGCTCTCCCTGACGAGGAGGGGGTAGTTCTCCCTCGGGGCTGAGGGTATGTACCAGTAGCTATGTGTTTGATCTCTCTCTCTCTCTCTCGTGTTCTTGAGGTGATACGATCTTGATGTATCGCGAGCTTTGCTATTATATTTGGATCCTATGATGTTTCTTCCCCCTCTTCTCTCTTGTAATGAATCGAGTTTCCCCTTTGAAGTAATCTTATCAGATTGAGTCTTTAAAGACTTGAGAACACTTGATGTATGTCTTGTCGTGGATATCTGTGGTGACAATGGGATACCACGTGCCACTTGATGTATGTTTTGGTGACCAACTTGCGGGTTTCGTGACATTGGGGACCTATGCATAGGTGTTGGCACACGTTTTCGTCGTGATTCTCCGGTAGAACTTTGGGGCACTCTTTGAGGTTCTATGTGTTGGTTGAATAGATGAATCTGAGATTGTGTGATGCATATCGTATAATCATACCCACGGATACTTGAGGTGACATTGGAGTATCTAGGTGACATTAGGGTTTTGGTTGATTTGTGTCTTAAGGTGTTATTCTAGTACGAACTCTAGGGCTGTTTGTGACACTTATAGGAATAGCCCAACGGATTGATTGGAAAGAATAACTTTGAGGTGGTTTCGTACCCTACCATAATCTCTTCGTTTGTTATCCGCTATTAGTGACTTTGGAGTGACGCTTTGTTGCATGTTGAGGGATAGTTTTATGATCCAATTGTGTTAGTATTGTTGAGGGAACTTACACTAGCGAAAGTGTGAACCCTAGGCCTTGTTTACCATAATTGCAATACCGTTTACGCTCACTTTTATCACTTGTTACCTTGCTGTTTCTATAATTTTAGATTTCAAATACCTTTATCTACTATCCATATACCACTTGTATCACCATCTCTTCGCCGAACTAGTGCACCTATACAACTTACCATTGTATTGGGTGTGTTGGGGACACAAGAGACTCTTTGTTATTTGGTTGTGGGTTGCTTGAGAGATACCATCTTCATCCTACGCCTCCTACCGATTGATAAACCTTAGGTCATCCACTTGAGGGAAATTTGCTACTGTCCTACAAACCTCTGCACTTGGAGGCCTAACAACGTCTACAAGAAGAAGGTTGTGTAGTAGACATAAGCATTCCACATCAAAAAATTTGTTTTTATCATTTACCTACTCGAGGACGAGCAAGAATTAAGCTTGGGGATGCTTGATACGTCTCCAAGGTATCTAAATTTTTTGATTGTTCCATGCTATTATATTATCTATCTTGGATGTTTTATATGCATTTATATGCTATTTTATATGATTTTTGGAACTAACCTATTAACCTAGAGCCTAGTGTCAGTTTCTGTTTGTTTTTGAGTTTTACAGAAAAGGAATACCAAATGGAGTCCAATTGACCTGCCAATTTTTGATGATTTTTTATGGACCAAAAGAAGCCCCGGCAGTAAAATAGTTGGGCCAGAAGAGTCCCGAGCCATCCATGAGGGTGGAGGGCGAGCCCTACCCCCTGGGCGCGCCCCCTGCCTCGTGGACGACTCGGAGACCCCCTGACATGAGACCGACGCCAAAATTCCTATAAATACAGAATCCCCGAAAAGAAACCTAGATCGGGAGTTCCGCTGCTCCAAGCCTATATAGCCACCAAAAACCAATCCGGACCCTATTCTGGCACCCTGCCAGAGGGGGGATCCATCACCGGTGGCCATATTCATCATCCCGGCGCTCCCCATGACGAGGATGGAGTAGTTTACCCTCGGGGCTGAGGGTATGTACCAGTAGCTATGTGTTTGATCTCTCTCTCTCTCGTGGTCTTGATATGGCACGATCTTGATGTACCGCGAGCTTTGCTATTATAGTTGGATCTTATGATGTTTCTCCCCCTCTATCTCCTTGTGATGAATTGAGTTTCCCTTTGAAGTTATCTTATCGGATTGAGTCTTTAAGGATTTGAGAACACTTGATGTATGTCTTGCATGTGCTTATCTGTGGTGACAATGGGATATTCACGTGATCCACTTGATGTATGTTTTGGTGATCAACTTGCGAGTTCTGTGACCTTGTGAACTTATGCATAGGGGTTGGCACACGTTTTCATCTTGACTCTTCGGTAGAAACTTTGGGGCAGTCTTTGAAGTTCTTTGTGTTGGTTGAATAGATGAATCTGAGATTGTGTGATGCATATCGTGTATAATCATTCCCACGGATACTTGAGGTGACATTGGAGTATCTAGGTGACATTAGGGTTTTGGTTGATTTGTGTCTTAAGGTGTTATTTTACTATGAACTCTATGGCTATTTGTGACTCTTAAAGGAATAACCCAATGGATTGATCGGAAAGAATAACTTTGAGGTGGTTTCGTACCCTACAATAATCTCTTCGTTTGATCTCCACTATTAGTGACTTTGGAGTGCTCTTTGTTGCATATTGAGGGATTGTTATATGATCCTATTATGTTGTTATTGTTGAGAGAACTTGCACTAGCGAAAGTATGAACCCTAGGCCTTGTTTAGAAGCATTGCAATACTGTTTGTGCTCACTTTTATCATTAATTACCTTGCTATTTTATATTTTTAGATTACAAAGACCTATATCTACCATCCATATTAAACTTGTATCACCATCTCTTCGCCAAACTAGTGAACCTATACAATTTACCATTGTATTGGGTGTGTTGGGGACACAAGAGACTGTTTGCTATTTGGTTGCAGGGTTTTTTGAGAGGTACCATCTTCATCCTACGCCTCCCACGGATTGATAAACCTTAGGTCATCCACTTGAGGGAAATTTGCTACTGTCCTACAAACCTCTGCACTTGGAGGCCCAACAACATCTACAAGAAGAAGGTTGTGTAGTAGACATCAAAGGTGCTGGAGCTGGCATGCTTTTCGTTGCTCCCACTGGGGAGCACCTTAAGTACATAGTTCAAATGCATTTCCCCCGGGAGAAGGCTACCAACAATACTACAGAGTATGAAGGGTTCCTTGTCGGGCTCAGGATTGCAACAGAACTGGGAATCAAGAAGCTGGTCATCCGTGGAGATTCACAACTTGTGGTGAGGCAAGTAAACAAGGATTATCAAAGCCCATTGATGGAGGAATACGTCAAGGAAGTGAGAAAGTTGGAGGAGCGCTTTGAAGGATTGAAAATAGAGCACGTGCCACGTGCGGAAAACAGCGTTGCTGATCATCTGTCAAAGTGCGCTACACAAAAACTCCCTGTAGAACCAAGGAATTTTGTTCTCCATCTGACTCAACCCTCTGTATCCCCAGCAACAATGTCTAGAAAGAGGAGGAAACTGGACTCCAGAAAGCCTCTCCCAGAAGATCTTCCTAAAGCCCCCGGCAGAGAGCTTGGCGGGAACAACTCCCTTTCGGTCGGTGAGCTGCACCCTCCCACCAAACTATCAATATTTGCGGTTGAGGCATGCGCTCCCATGAACAAGGAGGTGCCACTGATCCTCATTGTCGAGCCTCTGGCTCCAACTTGGGCACGACACATAGTCCATTTCCTCCAAACAGGAGAACTTCCCAAAGAGCAAGAAGAAGCTGAAAGAGTAACCCGGAGGGCCAGTATGTATCAGTCCGTTGATAACACGCTATAGAGAAGAAGGCCCAACAATGTGAAATTGAAGTGCATTTGCCGGGAACAAGGAAATGAACTGCTAGCAGAGATACACAAGGGTATGTGTGGCTCCTACAATAGATCAAGGGCCTTGGTTGGAAAATCTTTCCGACAAGGTTTCTACTGGCCCACATCCCTCCAAGATGCAATTGAGCTAGTCACCAAGTGTAAAGCCTTCTAGTTCCACTCCAAGAATATCCATCAGCCTACTCAAGCTCTTTAAAAAATCCCTTTATCATGGCCATTTTCGTTCTAGGGGCTCGACATCTTGGGCCCCTTCCCCCGTGCTACCGGTGCCTTTGAATTCTTGTATGTTGCAACCGACAAGTTTAGAAAGTGGCCGAAAGTGGAGCCCGTGAGGATGGTGACCGCACAGTCAGCTGTCAAGTTCTTGAACGGATTGGTGTGCCGTTTCGGAGTACCCGCCATGATCATCACTGACAATGGCACCAAATTCACAAGCCGCGCCTTCATGCAATACGTTCATGCCCTCGGAAGCAAGATCTCATTTGCCTCTGTTGCCCATCCCATAAGAAACGGGCAAGATAAGAGGGAAAACGCTGAAGTGCTGTGAGGACTCAAGAAAAGAACATTTGATAAGCTGCAGAAGTGTGGCAGGCGATGGATCGACGAGTTGCCGATGGTTCTTTGGTCCCTCCGTATGACAACAAATCGAGCTACCGGCCAGACTCCCTTCTCCCTAGTAGATGGGGCAGAAGTAGTTATCCCTACGGAACTCATATACGGATCACCTTGAGTACTTGCCTATGATGAAATAGCGCAAGAACAACACCAGCGTGATGATGTTGTGCTACTTGAGGAGAACCGTCTCCAGGCTGCTATGCGTGCTGCATGCTACTAGCAAGCCCTGCGTCGCTACCACAACCGCTGGGTTCATGCCCGGAGCTTTGAGGAAGGCGACCTTGTCCTTAGGTGTGTTTAGTCCGCCAAGGGTACAAACAAGTTGACGCCGAAGTGGGAAGGCCCTTACCAGGATAGTATGAGGCACCAGACCCAGCGCAGTCCGTCTTTAGACCGGAGACGGCATTAAATTGCAAAACTCATGGAACATTGAGCATCTCCGTAAGTTCTACCCATAATGCGTGACTATTGGGCCCTGCCCGACAGCCACCCTTTTGTACAAGCCTTGTCGATGTTGCATGTAACCCTTTGTACAAAGCCAGGTGCAGACCCTGAGCAACAGAGAAATAAACATAGCGCTGGGGGCTGATGACCCACAAGTATAGGGGATCAATCGTAGTCGTTCCGATAAGTAAGAGTGTCGAACCCAATGAGGAGCAGAAGGAAATGACAAGCAGTTTTCAGTAAGGTATACTCTGCAAGCACTGACATTATAAGTAACGAGTAGTTTCATAGAAGGATAATTTGTAACGAGCAAGTAACAGTAACGGTAACAAAAGTGCAGCAAGGTAGCCCAATCCTTTTGAGGCAAAGAACACAGTCTCTTATTATAAGCAATGTGTTCTTGAGGGTACACAGGAATTTCATCTAGTCACTTTCACCATGTCGGTTTGATTTGTGTTCACTACTTTGATAATTTGATATGTGGGTGGACCGGTGCTTAGGTGTTGTTCTTACTTGAACAAACCTCCTACTTATGATTAACCCCCCCCCCCCCCCCCCCCCCCCCCCCGCAAGCATCCGCAACTACGAGAAAAGTATTAAGAATAAATATAACCGTAGCATTAAACTTTTGGATTATCAGTCCCTTACGGAATATCACATAAACTAGGATTTATGCTTCTATCACTCTCGCAACCCATCATCTAATAACTACTCCACAATGCGTTCCCTTAGTCCCAAATATGGTGAAGTGTCATGTAGTCAACGTTCACATGAGACCACTAAGCGAATCACAACATACATACCACCAAAATATCGAACACATATCAAGTTCACATGATTACTTGCAAAAACATTTCTCCCGTGACCTCAAGAACAAAATTAACTACTCACAAAAGATAATCATGCTCAAGATCAGAGGAGTATTAAATAGCATAGTGGATCTGAACATATAATCTTCCAACGAATAAACCATATAGTAATCAACTACAAGATGTAATCAACACTACTAGTCACCCACAGGCACCCATCTATAGTTCCGGTACAAAGATTGAACACAAGAGATGAACTAGGGTTTGAGAGGAGATGGTGCTATTGAAGATATTGATGGATATTGCCCTCCCCAAGATGGGAGAGATGTTGGTGATGACGATGATGATGATTTCCCACTCGGGGAGGGATGTTCCCCCAGCGGAATCGCTCCACCGGAGGGCAAAAGTACTCCTGCCCAACTTCCGCCTCGAGACGGCGGAACTTCATCCCAAAAGTCCTCTGTTTATTGTTTTCTAGGTCAAAATGACTTATATACCAGAAGAGGGGCACCGGAGGTGGGCCGAGGAGGGCACAACCCGCCAAGCCGCGCATGGGATCCCTCGCGCGCCTAGGTGGGTTGTGCCCACCTGGTGGGCCCCCTCTAGTACTTATTTGCTCCAATAATTCTTATATATTCCAAAAAAAATCTTCATGAAGTTCCAGCTCATTTGGAGTTGTGCAGAATAGGTAGCCTGACGTAGCTTTTCCATGTCCAAAATTCCAGCTGCCGGTATTCTCCCTATTTGTGTGAACCTTGCATATTATGAGAGAAAAAGGCATTATAATTACTCCGAAAGGCATTATTATGCATAAAAACAATATATATAATAGTAGGTAAACATGATGCAAATGGACGTATCAACTGCCTCAAGCTTAGACCTGGCTTGTCCTCAACCGAAAACCAAACTCGAAAAACATGTCCACATGCTTAGAGAGAGAGAAAGGTGTAGGTAAAAAAATACGGACATAGAAGCATCATGTATATTATTATAACAGCAACAAACTTTAACATAAAACTTTATCATAGAACTTTTATCATATAACTTCTCATGAATAAGTAACAATTCATCACAACATCGATGTATAAAGCATAAACTCTATTGAAAACCAACAAACTATGTTTTTAGTCAACTTTGCAACTACAATTCATCATCTTTTCAGGAAAGGTCACGTATCGGAGCCTTTAGGAAAGTCCACATACTCAACCATCATATAGTTTTCTATGATTGCTAACACTCACTGCATACACATGAGCAAAAAGTTTTAATCAGACACATAGAAAGATAGGGGCGTATAGTTTCGCCTCCCAATGTATTCACCTCAAGGTTGATGTCAACAATAATAACTCATGCCACCCATATCCAACTGTATATGTGTGCCTAGATCTTTCCTCACCACATGATGCTTGCCAAATGAGAAATAAAAAGGAATAGAGAGAAATACTTTGACTTTTGCATAAAATTAAATACATAAAAGCAAAACATAGGACCTTCATAGAGGGAAGCAGAGGTTGTCATGCGCTCTTTGTTTGTATGCTCAATCTCTTATTGCAAAAGAACGTGACGTGATATTCCCCCTTATGATAGCAACCTTTATTATGCAGTCTATCGCTTTTATTCTTTGCCATCACAAGTTCGTACAACGCTGAATTTTCTCTTACACTAAATGATCCAACACTTTTAGAAGCAATTTTTATTGCCTTATTGCACCGATGACAACTTACTTGAAGGATCTTACTCAATCCATAGTTAGGTATGGTGGACTCCCAAAAGAAGGTGTGGGTTTAAGGGTTTTTGGATGCACAAGTAGTATCTCTACTTATTACGGAATTTTTGGCTAGCAAAGATGGGGGGCAAGCACCACATGTTAAAGGATCTATGACAATATAACTTCTATGTGAATATGAACAAACATGAATCATTACGTTGTCTTCCTTGTCCAATGTCAACAATTTTGGCATATAATATTTTGATGGGGGCTCACAATCACAAAAGATGTCCAAGATAGTGTATTTGCATGTGAATCTTCTCTTCCCTTATTAATTCTTTCATGAATTGCATCCTTGACCAATGCTATGTTTGTATATCTCCAATAAATTTTCCTACTTATACTCTTCCTTATGTGATGTAATTACTTGCCATAAGATTAGCATATGATCTTTTTCATTTATTTCCTTTCTTTTTATTGAACATGAAATTAAAGAAAACAAAACTCAAACTAAGGTTTATTATATATATCTTGCACAAGATTACAAGGATAGGTCACTAAGCAAACTCTCGAAAAGAAAGGATCGAACTAGACTTTTATTCATCTAAAGCAAAAGATAACTATGGTTCTAACTAAGATAATTAAAGGCAAAATATAGTGGAGGTGATACGATACCGGGGCACCTCCCTCAAGCTTGGAACAAGCCAAGGGGAGTGCCCATACCCGATACTCAATTTTCCTTTGGTGATGAAGAACTAGGTGGTGGTGATGAAGTAGAGGGTTTATCCTTCTTCCTTAGCTCACGCTTGAGGATGGAATTTTCCTCCTTCAATTCACCAATTTCCTGCTTGAGCTCCAATACCTTTTTGCATAATTCTTGCTTGTTTTCCTGCAAAAGACGAAAGGGGATAAACTGGATCTTAGGTTTCTTTGCTTTGTTGGGGAGACTTGACTTCTTGAATTCCACGTGCATGTCCCCAGGTTGAGGCAATGGAGCTTCATCTTCGTCTTAGCTCGTCTCCTCCTCCCCTTTAGGATCATAGTCTCATTCTTCCTCCGAAGTCCAACTGTAGTGCTCCACATCCCCATAAACTTTGGGGTTTTGCGATATAATCAGCTACATAGCTTTCACCCTCCGAATCTTGGGATGGCATAATTTCAGATCTGTTGGAAAACAGCAAGAAAGGCAAACAAAAGATTTCTCCGTGATACAATGGTCAATAGGTTCGGGGGTATATAAAGATTTTTTTATCTTGGGAAACAAGAAAACGGAGTCCGGAAAGTACAAGTGGTGGGAACAACCCACCTGCTAGGCGCACCCTGGTGTCTTGTGCCCACCAGGGGTGCCTTCCTGGTTGTTTCTTATTTTCCCAATTTTTGATATATTCTAAAACTGACAAAAAAAATATTTTTTGTAGATTTTTTGAGTCCGTTTACTTACCGTATCATGTACCTCCTCTTTTTTCACGATTATTTGGGAGCTATATTAAAATACTCCATTAATTTGGAGATACCCATAAACAAACTTGCATTTTAAATTCCTTCCTTCTCCAAATATTTCCATCCATGCACTATTTTCCGTTCACTCCACTTTTCTTTTGGAGCTTTGAAATATGTCAAAGTAGCCACGTTCCAAGTTTGAGCTTGACTCAAATTAATTTGATCCTTCAAATAAATTCAAACCTTTTTTCGTTTTTCTTCGGGGCCATTCAACTCTCCTTCTCCTTCTGTTTTTTTCTTTTCTTTGTCTACCCAGCCCAGCGAGGCCGGCCCATTTGCTCCAGGCCGGCCCAACCAAACCCCTGGAGGCCCAGCCGACCCCACCAGCTCTAACCCTAGCCGCTCCCTTGCCCGATCCACCCCCTTCCCTCGATCCCGTCCCTCTCCCTCGCGCCGCCACTCACGCATCGCCAGCGAGAGGAGATCCTCTCACTCGTCCTCCTCCAGACCCCGTCACCCCTCTCCTTGCCCTTCCTCGTCCCCGCGCCGCGAGACCTCCCTGTCGCCAGCATCACTGCCCGCCAGCGACCTCCACTGCCTCCCCGCCAGGGACCTCACGAGCTCCCTCCGTCACCGTGCCTCTGCTCCATGCCGCCCTCCTCTGCCATGGCCTGCCTCCTCCCGAGACCGACCTCGTTCCCGTCGTCCTCACCCGTTCGTCGCGCCACCAAGCCAGCAGGACTCCCCTGCGTCGCCTGAAGGTCGCCCGCTCGCCCGTCGTCTTGCTTTGCTGGAGGAGAGGACCAGCGCCGCCCCCATGCCCTTCGCTCGCGCCAAGACCCGCCATCGCCGCCGATTGAGTTCCTCGCTAGACCCCGCTCGCCGGCGTCCCGTTCCCGTCCGGATCCAGAGGACCCCCGTCGCCGTTGTTGTTCCCTGCATCGAAGGGACGAGGCCCATTGACCACTCCTGGGCCGGCAACACCTCCAGATCCTCCCGTGTCCCAGCTTCGCCTCCACAGCTGGCCTCTCCTCGGGCCCCTATCGCCGCTGCAACCCTTGCCGCCTCCTTTGTTGTTGGCCAGCGCCACCATCGCTGCCCGACAATACCACCCTGGGTCATGTTTTGACCCTGCTAGGACCTCCTCTACCTACGACCCGAGCTGTTGTCGGCACCATTGCCGGCACCACCAAGATGTGTACTTCGAGCGCTAAGACCAGGCCGAGATCGCCATGTACGACTACACGGTGATGCGCCAAGTACATCTACCAATGACCTGAGCATCTACGAACCGCGTATGACTACCGTCGCCGAAGACCCATGTATAACTACCGTCGCCAAGACCCCGTGAACGTCTACACGACGACCGCCGAGTACCTCTTCGCGAGTACCACTACCATGGCGTGGATCCGCCAAGACCGTGGAGTGAACGACTACTTCCTCTTCGACGATGTGTACAACTACTTCCACGACGACCATGCACCACTACCATCACGAGAACGACTACTTCCTACGACCGTCCCGAGAACACCTACTTACTTTACCGAACTCGATACGCTTCAAAAACGCACACTTCGAAGGTATAACTCCGAGACGACCGTCCGAGAACGAATGCTTGTGTTGTATGAGATGCATGTTTGGATGTTGTATCCTCCCGTGAACGTTAGTTGTTTCCCTCGCTTGGCACCGTCGTCGACCCGTGGGAACCCGATTACCGGGAGCACCCCACCATCATTGCATGAGACGCTCCCGTCACTTTCTTTTGCACCGACGTCTCAGTGAGTTGTTGGAACCGGAACGTTGTCGTGGCACTGTTTCGTTATCGTCGTCGTGGCACCCCTTTCGGTACCGCCACGGTGACAAATGCTTCATAATATGCTCTTATCAACATTTTCATAAATATTGCGTAACACTTGAACATATCATCCACATCATGATAATAACATTTAAAATGTTTAAATTGTTGCTTGCTATAAAATTGCTATTTGACATATGGGGATTTACCGGAATTGTTGTTGTTGTTTTCGGCCTCATTTAAAATGCCTAGTTGTGTATTTTACTCATGTTTCACCTCTTGCCATGTTAACCAACATTTGATTTTGTTGAGTACCTAATCGGGAGTGAACTAAATAATGGAATGCGGTGTTTTGTCAATATGCATCCTGATGCATATTGAGCTCCACTTAACCTGTAGTGTTGTTTGTGCACTTTGCCATGCCATGCCTCATTAAACCGGACATGCATCATACTTGGTTGTGCATCATGCCATGATTATGTGATGGTTGTTTACTATGTTGTTTGCTTCTTTTCGGGATGCTTCTCTCGTTAGCTTCGGTTTCGTTCCGGAGTTGTGAGGATTCATTCGACTACGTCCGTTTGTCTTCTTCATGGACTCGTTCTTCTTCCTTGTGGGATCTCAAGCAAGATGACCATACCCTCGAAATCACTTCTATCTTGGCCTGCTAGTTGTTCGCTCTATCGCTATGTCACGCTACCTACCACTTGCTATATCATGCCTCCCGTATTGCCATGTCAAGCCTCTAACCCACCTTTCCTAGCAAACCGTTGTTTGGCTATGTTACCGCTTTTGCTCAGCCCCTCTTATAGCGTTGTTAGTTGTAGGTGAAGATGAAGTTTGTTCCATGTTGGAACATGGATATGTTGGGATATCACAATATATCTTATTTAATTAATGCATCTATAAACTTGGTAAAGGGTGGAAGGCTCGGGCTTATGCCCGGTGTTTTGTTCCACTCTTGCCGCCCTAGTTTCCGTCATACCGGTGTTATGTTCCTTGATTTTGTGTTCCTTACGCGGTTGGGTGTTATGGGAACCCCTTGACAGTTCGCTTTGAATAAAACCCCTCCAGCAAGGCCCAACCTTGGTTTTACATTTGCCTAACAACCTATAACCTTCCCTTGGGTTTTCGTGAGCCCGAGGGTCATCTTTATTTTAAACCCCCCGCCCAGGCAAGTGCTCCTCTGAGTGTTGGTCCGAACCGAGCCGCCTGCAGGGCCACCTCGGGGAAACTCGAGGGTTGGCTTTACTCGTAGCCTGTCTCATCCGGTGTTGCCCTGAGAACGAGATACGTGCCACTCCTATCAGGATTTGTCGGCACATCGGGTGGCTTTGCTGGTCTTGTTTTACCATTGTCAAAATGTCTTGTAACCGGGATTCCGAGACTGATTGGGTCTTTCCGGGAGAAGGAATATCCTTCATTGACCATGAGAGCTTGTGATGGGCTAAGTTGGGACATCCCTGCAGGGTTTGAACTTTCGAAAGCCGTGCCCGTGGTTATTTGCTAATATACGGTTGTAGAGAACTTGACACTTAACTTAATTAAAATGCATCAACCGCATGTGTAGCCGTGATGGTCTCTTTTTGGCGGAGTCCGGGAAGTGAACACGGTTCTTGTGTTATGCTTGAACGTAAGTAGTTTCAGGATCACTTCTTGATCACTTCTAGCTTCTCAACCATTGCGTTGCTTCTCTTCTCACTCTTATTTGCATATGTTAGCCACCATTTTGCTTAGTGCTTGCTGCAGCTCCACTTCATTAACCTATCTTACCCATAAGCTTAAATAGTCTTGATCGCGCGGGTGTGAGATTGCTGAGTCCTCGTGGCTCACAGATACTTCCAAACAGTTGCAGGTGTCGATGATACCAGTGCAGGTGACGCAATCGAGCTCAAGTGGGAGCTCGATGAAGATCTTGATCGTTGTTTTGTTTTGTTTCCTGTTGCTCAGTAGTGGAGCCCAATTGGGACGATCAGGGATCTAGCATTTGGGGTTGTCTTCCTTTATTTTGGTTTCGTAGTCGGACCATGATTGTATTCTGGACGATGTATGTTTAACTTGTATTTGTGTGAAGTGGCGATTGTAAGCTAACTCTTTATCCCTTTCTTATTCAGTACATGGGATTGTGTGAAGATTACCCCTCTTGCGACAAACCTATCATGCGGCTATGCCTCTAAGTCGTGCCCTGACACGTGGGAGATATAGCCGCATTGTGGGTGTTACAATCTTGGACCCATCAAAGAACATAGTCCAATGTCCCGAGTGAATCTGAGTCGGTTGTTGCTGCTCAATCCACTCGGCGAGGAAATCTGCTATTTCTTGGGACTTGATTGCTTTCTTTGCCTCAAACTTGATATCCGACGGAAGGAGTTCAATCGCCCACTTTGCCACTCGACCGGTTGCATCTCTGTTGTTCAGAATTTTTGACAATGGAGCGTCGCTGACGACTGAAATTGAGTGATCTAAAAAGTAGTGTGCAACTTTCTTTGTAGTCAAGTAGATTCCATAGACAAGCTTCTGATAATGTGGTTATCTCTGCTTGGACGAAGTCAAGACTTCAGAAATATAATACACTGGGTGTTGAACTTTGTAGGATTTTCCTTCTTCTTCCCGCTCGACCGTGAGTACTGTGCTGACAACCAGTCTAGTGGCTACTATATATAGTAGTAGAGGCTCTTTGCTGGCTGGGGTAGTAAGCACCAGCTGGGTGGAAAGCAGGGCTTTGAGCTCTACAAACGTTGCTTCAGCTTTAGGAGTCCACTCGAACTTGTCAGAGTTCTTCATCAGTCGGTAAAGAGGTAATGCCTTTTCACCGAGATGAGAAATGAATCGACTCAGAGCGGCCAAACAACCAGTAAGCTTCTGAACGTCGTACACATGCACAGGGAATTTCATTTGGAGGATTGCACCAACTTTCTCTGTGTTTGCGTCGATCCCTCGTTCGGAAATGAGGAAACCGAGTAACGTTCCACCTGGGAGTCCGAATGTGCACTTCGATGGATTAAGCTTGATATCATATCTCCTCAAGTTGGCAAAGGTTTCAGCGAGGTCAGTCAGTAGGTCAGAACCTTTACGTGACTTTGTCGGATTTCGGGTTCCGGCAGACCCTTGAGGTTCGAACACTGGGGTGCACGCGGAGATTTCGCCTCCTACCTACCTGCTCCCCTCCGCCTCGCTAAGATCTAAGCAATGGAAAGAACAACACGAATGACACAGGGTTTATACTGGTTCGGGCCACCGTTGTGGTGTAATACCCTACTCCAGTGTGGTGGTGGATTGCCTCTTGGGCTGATGATGATGAACAATACAAGGAAGAACAGCCTCACGAGGGTCTGCTCTTGGCTGGGGCGATGAACTGCTAGGAGGAGTTTAGTCACCCTTCTCTCTCTCTTTCTTTCCCTTTCTCGTCCTTTTCCTCTTCCCCCCCCTTCGTCCTCCGTCCTTCGTTCCTCTCTCTTTTCTCCCCTTGTTCTGTGGGTGGTTGGTCCTATTTATAAAGGCCCTGGTCCTCTTCCCAAATATCGAGCGGGAAGGGAGCCAACAATGGCGGGCTAATTTGAAGGGGGACAACTAGTACCAGCTATCCTGACAAAAGTAGTCTTCGCCTGCACAAAGCTCTGGTGGTGACGCCGTCTTGGGCTCCACAATGACCTCCGTCTTGCAGTCCTCCTGGTCTTGGTCTTGTTGCACCGAAATGACAACCTTTGCCTGATGCCTCGGTACTCCGCGGCTGCGCTTGCTCCCTTTGCACCAAAGAGGAAAGGAGGACGCTGCGCGGGGTGGCGCCCGCCTGGCGCCTTTGGTCGTCATGGCTTGCGTCACGGGCACCTCGTGAGGTACCCCGCCTTGATCTCTCCGCCTCCTCACGAGCCAGCCTGATGAGGCCGTGCCTGAGGAAGCTCCGCGTCGTCCGCCCCGCGAGGCTCGGCCCCTCACGAGGGTCTTGGGTCTGTGTTGGTGAAGATGGGCCGTGCTGGGCCCCCCTTTGAGCCACGCCGCAGGCAGGCAAGTCTGGGGACCCCCGTTCCCAGAACGCCGACAGTAGCCCCCGGGCCCAAGGCGCGCCCGGACTTGGCCGTGCAGGGAGGCGGAAGGGCAAGAGCGAAGCGCCGCGGGCCCTAACAGCCTGCAGCCTTGGGCGCCGCGTGGCGGTTGATTGGACGTGGGCGTCTCCACTTCCCCATGGCGCCTCGGCAACTGCACGGATTGGACAAGTCCCTGCATGCAAAGCGGGTCATGATTACCTGCGATCATGGAGGTTGATGGTTGGCCTTTGCCGGCCATAAGTACGGAACGGCGCGCGCCCTTCCGGTTCATCCCCCCTTGCTTCTCCTTCTTCTTCATGGCCCCGCCGAGGAGGTTCTCGGCCGCAGAGAAGGGGAAGGCTCAGAGCCTGCCTCTCCCCCGCCCAAGCGCGGCCGAGAGCGCCCTCGCAAACATCCTGTGGCCACCACGGCAGCTCCCCGCGGCCGTGGAGACGATTTCCAGCGTGGCCACGGGCGGATCTCCGCGGCCGGGGGGCGCGCTCTGGTCGCGCGTCCCCCTAGGCTGCGCTTTCGCGCTGTGGAGGTGCTACCGGAGTTCGTCATGTGGTCGGCGGAGCCGACTAGCACCCGACTTCCGCTTCCTCGCTTCCTCCTCGGCGAGCTCCCGGCCGGCGCTCCGGGCGGCCTCTCGCTTCAGGCCGACGGCTGCTGCAGCCGGGCCTCATGGGCTTCACTGGAGGTCTCCGCAGTCGGGAGCCTGGCCCTAGCCCGCGGTTGGCAGACGTTTGCCCGTGCGCATGGCCTGAGCCGTCGTTGCACCCTGCACTTCAAGTTTGACGGTGATGCCACCCTCTACGTGAGGGTGTTTGGGGAAGATGGTCGCCGCGCAGGGTGCTGCCCCGAGGACGACGACCGTGGCCGGGAGCCTAGCTCCGGCGACGATGGAGAAGACAGCGCTCGCGTGACTGGCGGCGCTCGGGGTCCCCCAAGCTTCTCCAGTTCTTCTTCAGGCGGCGACTCTTCCAGCGGTGGCCGCAGTCAGCCTCCACGCCGTCGCATCTGCTTGGGGGGTGGTAGCGTGTCCGCCCGCCGTCGCGCCCCGGTGAAGCGCGAGAGGGAGTCTGCCTGAGCCCCGGAGGCAGCTCGAGTCTTCCCTGCAGGCCGGTGTGAGGCGAGCTGCGCCTGATCTATTCTTTCTTTTCCTTTTTTCCTGCATAAAAAAGACAGTAGTATGGAGCCCCGCGGGGGCGTGTTTGGGTTATTGTTGTTAATCATCGTTTTGCTTCCGTTATCGTGCCTTCCGGCTACGTGCCCGTGTGTGGATAGTTCCCGGCCCCAGCCGTGGGGGGGGGGGCGACCGACCCAGGCCCTGTGTTTGTGTCGCGATGCCCGTGGGGCACGGACTGGAGGGGTGCTCCTGTAATGGACCCAGGTCGCGAACCCTTTGAACGACTAGGACGGGAACACTCGCGAGGGCGCTCGGCAGTCCCCCCCCCTCGCGAGGCCTTGCATAAGAGAAATCGAGGCAGGAGAGTGAAAAGTCAAAGAACCACAAGCCAAAGACGGCAACAACTTCAATAAAACTTCGAATGAGAAGGAACAAGCCAACTACGGAAAGCAAATGAAAAGCCGCGTCCGGCACCTAATCTAGTCTTCGACGTCTTCTCACCAAAGCGGAGCTAAGTGCTGCCACTGGGCGTGCGAGGGAGCCCCAGGGCCTGAGGCCGGCGCTCCTGAGACTCCGGGGCGTGTACAGCCCCAAATCATTATTACGTGAGAGTGTCACGGGCGGCGAGCTTCACAGGCGTTGGCCTTCTTCACAGGCTCCGGGCCTTTTCCAAAATGCGACAGCTTCACAGGCATTCGCCTTCTTCACAGGCTCTGGGCCTTTTCCAAAACGCGACAGCTTCACAGGCATTCGCCTTCTTCACAGGCTTTGGGCCTTTTCCAAAACGCGACAGCTTCATAGGCATTCGCCTTCTTCACAGGCTCTGGGCCTTTTCCAAAACGCGACAGCTTCATAGGCATTCACCTTCTTCACAGGCTCTGGGCCTTTTCCAAAACGCGACAGCTTCACATTTGGTTAGATGCCGGCGCTCTACGTCCTCGGGTCCCGGCCCTCGAGCTGGTCTCAGCCGTCGCTGGTATGCCAGGTCGCGATGTCGTGGACAAGGCCAAAGGGTGAGGGCTGGAGAGCCAGTAAGAGCCTTGAGTCGCGATGCTCAGGTACCCCCCTGTAAGTGCATCTAGTGCCACCCCTAGTTGGTTTTGGAGTATTGACGACAAACCTAGTTGAGGGACTAATGTGTTTGTGAGAATTGCAGGAAAACACAGGTAGAAGTCCCTCATTGATTCGATTTTACTACCAGAGATGACCCCTAAAAATGTACGAAGACATTGAAGACAATGGTGGTTTATGAAGATATTCATATTGAAGACAATGACATGAGAAGACTCCCTATGAAGCTTTTGGAACTCGAAGACCTAGATCCTTCGTAGTTTTATTTCATTCATGTTGTGTCATAGGAACCACCGTACTGTTAAGTGGGGTCGAAGAGAACCAGTCAGAATGACTGAAGTGATGCCTAATTCAAATCCTATGTCTTCGAGCGAAGCCTATGAGAGAAAATCTTGTCCAGAGTCAGACAAGTCAGCTTTACTTGTAGCCCAAGTAAAGTTGCCGTGTGAGTTCGAAATCCGACCGTTGGTACACGTGTCAGTTCCTTAGTGACCCAGGGTCATTTCGGACAGATCAGGTCGGGTTGCCAAGTGGCTATAAATAGTCCACCCCCACAACCATAAATGGTTGGCTGCTCAGATTTCAGTGCACGGCTTTTGTCGTTTGAGAGCAACCCACCTCGAAGCCTTTGAAAGAAAAATTCCCAGTGAGGAGAAAAGCCCTAACCACCCAGAGCCAGAGTAAATTGGGCATCACTTAAGTCTTCGTGTCTGTGTGATTTGAAGACTTATTACACTTGAGGACTGTGCATCCTCCAGACGGTTAGGCGTCGCGTTCTGAGCATCCAAGAGAAATTGTGGATTGCCAGTGAACGAAGTCTGTGAAGGTTTGGGAGTCTACCTTGAAGACTTACCTGAGTGATTGGGCGAGGTCTGTGTGACCTTAGCTCAAGGAGAATACGGTGAGGACTGGGTGTCCTGGAGCTGCGTGTTCAGGACTGGGTGTCCGGGACTGTGTGTCCTAAGGTTTAAATACCTAGCCGCTCCAACCAGACGTACAGTTGTCACAGCAAATGGAACTGGTCCAACAAATCATTGTCTTCAAAGTGTCACTGGTTTCATCTTCACTTCCTTTCGCTTACAGTTATTCATTGTGAAGCCATTGCATGCTTGCTTTATCTTTTGTCTTCACAACATGAATGTATGATCTGTTTGGCTTCATAACTTCTTCCTACCTGATCCTTATTACACTGAAGCTGTTTGTCATGCGCTTTCACTCTATTGAATACATGACCATGGCTGGCCTAGTGTAATCTAACTTCCGCTGCATAGTAATAGGCATAATCTTCACTGTTTGTCTTCATAACTCTCACGTTTTGAAGACTTTCATAAAAATCGCCTATTCACCCCCCCTCTAGTCGATATAACGCACTTTCAATTGGTATCAGAGCAAGGTGCTCCCTTGTTCTGTGTGATTCGGTTTAACCACCTGGAGTTTTAGCTATGTCGACTGCAGGGATAATCAAAGTCTCCGCTGCGTCCCGTCTTCGATGGAACTGAATATCCCTACTGGAAGAATAAGATGCGCATGCATCTTGAAGCCATTGACGTCGACCTATGGTATGTCGTCGAAACGGCGTTCCCAAGGCTGGAGAAGGTGTCACTGCTGCTGATGTCAAGAAGTTCGTTCAACTGGACTCTACTGCCAAGAATATCATCTGTGGTCATCTGACCAAAGGACAGTATGGCCGTGTGAGTGCCTTGAAGACATCCAAACTGGTCTGGGACTGGCTCTCCAAAGTTAATGAAGGCATATCAACCCAGAGAGATCAAAGAATCAGTGTTCTTCGCAACCTCTTCATCCGCTTCAAGCGAAATGACAATGAGAATGTCCAGCACACATTTGACCGGCTCACTGACATCACAAATGAGCTTCAAGCCCTCGGCGCCACTGAGATCACCAAACATGAAATCCTCAAGACGCTGCTGAGATCACCTGATAGTTCGTTTGACATCCTGGCCCTGATGATTCAAGAACGTCCTGATTTCAAGACACTCGATCCTTCTGACATACTTGAGAGGCTCAACACACATGAGTTTCAGCTTTTTGAGAAAAGAGATATCTACGGTCCAAACTATGGGCGAACTCGTGCTTTGAAGGCAAAAGCTGTCTCCTCATCTGAAGAAGAATCTGACTGCAGTTCTGATGATCCTGAAGACATTGGAAGAGAACTTGCAATGCTAGTGAAGAAGTTCCAAAAATTCACCAAGAAGAAAGGCTTCAGAAAATCTTCACGATCAAGCTCAAGGAATGATGAAGTTTCTGCTCATGGCTACAAGAAGAAAACATGTCACAAGTGCAAGAAAACAGGACACTTCATTTCTGAGTGTCCACAGTGGGACAATGAGAACAGAAGGAAGAAGAAGAGCAAAGAATATGATTCTGACGACAAGAAAAATAAGAAATACTCAAAGTCTTCTTCCCAGTCTTCATCAAAGTCTTCATCTCACAAGAAGAGCTCATCTGGCAAGGCACGTGCGTTTGTTGGCAAGGAGATGGATTCAGAGGAGGAGTCCGCATCTGAGGAGGCAGAGGTGGAGTCTGAGGAGGAGTCTGATTCTGGCATTGCGAGTCTGGCTACAGCATACGTCGCCAAGTCCATCTTCAATACTGAAGACAATGACTGCATCACCGACACCGACGCAAATGACAAGAACGACTCCACTCCTACCTACTGCTTCATGGCACGCGGTGCCAAGGTAAACACACGCACAACTCGCTATGAAACATCTAGTGACGATGACTCTGAATGTGATTCAAAACCTAGCTACAAAACACTTGCTAAAATTGCAACTGAACAACAGAAAGCTATGGAACATATTCAAAAATTGTTAGACAGAAGCGATGATCTGTTGGGTGCTGAAATGACTCGATCTGAATCCTTAATTGAAGACATAAAAAACCTTCACGTTAAGTATCAGGAACTTGAAGATCGTCATGATACTCTCTCAACAACTCATGAAAAGCTTTCCTATGATTATCTTCAAAGGAAGCAAGAACTTGAGAAATTGAGGGTGGCTCATGAAGATCTTCAAAAGGAAAACGAGTCACTTCGCGCCGAACAGATCAGTCCCGCTCAGGAAGGATTTGAACCACCATGTCTTAAATGCATTGAGCGTGATAATGCTGCTTCTGTTGCTGAATGTTCCACTGCTACTACTGTTTCAATATCTTCAACTGTTGATGTGGTAACTAACCCCTCTGCTGAGGATACCACTGCTATTGCTGATGAGAATGCTAGGTTGAAGACATTGCTTGAAACAGGGATGTACAAAAGTCTGAAAGGGCATCAGACATTATGTGATGTCCTTAAGAAGCAGATTCTGAACCGAAACCCTAGGAAAGAGGGTGTTGGGTTCGTGAGGAAAATTAATGCAGATGGGGTCTTACTGGAAACCTGAGCAGTACCCCAAAACCACATGGGTTGCTGCAAAGGAATTCAGCAGATCCATCCAATCTATCTGGCTTCACTTGTGCTAACCCATTATCATTGATGAATCCTTTGATGCAAACTATAAACTGTTTAAGAATCAGAATGATGAAGTGTTTGCCAGGTACATTGGTACTAACTGCAGGAATGGACCGCCTATGAAGAAGATCTGGGTTCCGAAAACATGTCTGGAAAATCTTCCTGTGAATGTCTTCATGACACCTCACTTGAAGAAGACAAACCTCAGACCAAAGGCTTCATATGGTCCAAATGCTTCATACAAACAGGGGACTCACCTGAGTCGCACTAACGCAAATGTTTTGCAGGGGAACCATACTCAGGCATATGAATATGAGAGTGGTTCATCGAACCGTCATGTTCATATGACCAAAAATTATTCTGCTTATTCCTATGAGTATTATTGTCCACCTGCTAGACTGTTTGCTAAGGTTTCAAAGCCAAAATTCTCAGATGCTGCACTTAGACTTATAGCTTCTAAGCCACCCTTGAAGATGTGGGTGGTTAAGAAAGCTTAACTCTCCTTTTGCAGGGAAAGGTCTCCAGCACAAAAACAAAATCTTCTGATGCTATTGCTGGGGACCATAAAAATCTTGTGGGGCGCAAGATAAAATGCCCAAATGGCATCATTATGTACTTCGTTCCTGAATCGCATGCTACTCTCCCCATTAGTCCTAATCTGGATCTAAGTTTTCATAACCCACTGGTTCGTCAAATGTTTATGCTTCACAACACTCTTCGTGAAGCCTATCCCCCTAACTGCACTGTAGGGTACGATACCAGCGACTTCAAAGTCTTCAGAATGGATTATTGACAGTGGGTGTACAAATCACATGACTGGCAGAAGAAGCCTTCTTATGGACTCAACTTTACGTCCATCCGACAAGAGCCACATTACATTCGCTGACACTGGTAAAAGTAAGGTATTGGGTCTAGGTAGAGTTGCAATCTCAAAGGATCAACACATGGATAAAGTCATGCTTGTTGAATCCCTTGGCTTCAACTTAATGTCTGTCTCAATGCTTTGCGATTTGAATATGATTGTAATGTTTGGCAAATATCGCTGCCTGGTGCTAATGGAATCTGACAAATCTCTAGTGTTTGAAGGGTATAGGAAAGGTGATTTGTATGTGGTAGATTTCTCAGCAGGACCACAACTTGCAGTATGTCTTCTTGCAAAAGCTTCAGAATGCTGGCTTTGGCATCGAAGGCTTGGGCATGCTGGCATGAGGAACCTCCACACCCTTGCGAAGAAAAAGCACGTCATAGGCATCGAAGGCGTCAAGTTCAAGAAAGATCACTTATGCGGTGCCTGTGAAGCAGGGAAGATGACAAGGGCAAAACATCCTTCGAAGACAATCATGACCACTACTCAACCCTTCGAACTGCTTCACATGGATCTTTTCGGTCCCACTCACTACTCAACTTTTACTACTTCTGCATGCCTCTATGGCTTCGTAATTGTTGATGATTATTCTAGATATACTTGGGTGCACATAATCCTTTACAAGACTGAAGTGCAGGATGTCTTCAGACGCTTCGCAAATCGAGCTATGAACAATTTTGGCGCCAAGATAAAGCACATCAGAAGTGACAATGGCACTGAATTCAAGAACACTGGCCTTGATACATATCTGGATACCTTGGGCATCACACATGAATTCTCAGCTCCATACACGCCACAGCAGAATGGCGTCGTCGAACGCAAGAACAGAACACTCATTGAGATGGCCAGAACAATGCTAGATGAATACAAGACTCCAAGAAAATTCTGGACTGAAGCCATTGATACTGCATGCCATACAATCAATCGTGTTTATCTTCACAAGCTTCTGAACAAGACATCTTATGAACTCCTAACTGGCAAGAAGCCAAATGTCAGTTACTTCAGAGTATTTGGCGCAAAATGCTGGATCAAGGACCCACACCACACCTCAAAGTTTGCACCAAAAGCACATGAAGGCTTCATGCTTGGATATGGAAAGGATTCGCACTCCTACAGAGTCTTCAATCTCTTCCACTACAAAGTGGTTGAAACAGTGGATGTGCGATTTGATGAAACCAATGGATCACAAAGAGAGCAATTGCCAAATGTGCTAGATGAAGTTCCAGCAAATGAATCAATCAAGCTTATGGGAACTGGAGAGAATTGTACCTTCTGAAGCTCATCCTGAAGAAGAACTTATCATCTCAGCACCTGATCAACATGAAGACAATGCTCACCTGAAGACATTCCTCCCAACAACAACACAGATCACAAGAGCAAAGTCTTCGCCCACATCCTCGTGTTGCAAATGAAGTGCAGATTGACAGAATCTGACAGCATCAATGCACCTGGTCCACTCACTCGTTCAAGGGCAACTCAGCTAGCAAACTTCTGTGGGCATTTCGCATTCGTCTCAATATCAGAACCCAAGAAAGTTGAAGAAGCCTTCATGGAACCTGAATGGATTCAAGCTATGCAAGAAGAGCTTCAACAGTTTGAGCTGAATAATGTATGGGAACTGGTTAAGCGTCCTGATCCACGGAAGCACAACATAATAGGCACCAAATGGATATACCGCAACAAGCAAGATGAGCATGGTCAAGTTGTCAGAAACAAAGCTCGTCTCGTTTGCTCAAGGATATACTCAAGTGGAGGGCATTGACTTTTCGATGAAACATTTGCTCCTGTGGCTAGGCTTGAAGCCATACGCATACTGCTGGCCTATGCAAATCATCATAACATACTTCTATATCAAATGGATGTGAAAAGTGCCTTTCTCAATGGCAAGATTGAAGAAGAAGTGTATGTTGCACAACCACCTGGCTTTGAAATCCAAAACATCCTGATATGGTATACAAGCTCAACAAGGCACTGTATGGCCTCAAACAAGCCCCAGGCCTGGTTATGATACACTCAAGTACTTTCTGAAGAGCAAAGGCTTCATACCCTGTTCCCTGGATCCCACTCTTTTCACGAAGACATATGATGGTGAACTGTTTGTGTGCCAAATATATGTGGATGACATTATCTTCGGCTGCACCAATCAGAAGTACAGTGAAGAGTTTGGATATATGATGCAAGAGCAATATTAGATGTCCATGATGGGGGAACTGAAGTTCTTCCTTGGTCTTCAAATACACAACGCAGGCATCTTCATATCTCAAGAGAAATATCTAAAGATTGCCTGAAGAAGTTTCGGTATGCAAGACTGCAAAGGCTTCACAACACCAATGCCAGCCAAACATCATCTGGTCCCGACGACAATGGTAAAGAGTTCGATCAAAAGGTATACCGCTCCATGATTGGGTCTTTGCTTTATTTATGTGCATCTAGGCCAGATATCATGCTTAGTGTTTGCATGTGTGCTCGATTTCAAGCGACACCAAAGGAGTCGCATCACTTAGCTGTGAAGCGAATTCTTCGATATTTGGCTCACACCCCAACTCTAGGATTATGGTATCCAAAGGGCTCAGAGTTTGATTTAGTTGGATTTTCGGATGCTGATTATGCTGGTGACAAAGTTGATCGCAAGTCTACATCAGGCACATGTCACTTTCTGGGACGATCACTTGTATGTTGGTCTTCAAAGAAGCAGAACTGTGTATCACTCTCCACTGCTGAATCTGAATACATTGCTGCTGGATCTTGCTGCGCTCAGCTTCTGTGGATGAAGCAAACACTCAAGGATTATGGCATTCATCTGAAGCAAGTGCCACTTTACTGCGACAACGAAAGCGCCATCAAGATTGCCAACAACCCAGTTCAGCACTCGAAGACAAAGCAACATTGAAATTCGTCATCACTTTCTCAAAGATCATGTTGTGAAGGAAGACATTGATATCATACACGTCAACACTGAAGAGCAATTGGCAGATATCTTCACAAAGCCCTTGGATGAGAAGAGATTTTGCAAGTTACGGTGTGAGCTAAATATCTTGGAATCCTCAAATGTCCTGTGATCAGGCACACATCCTAACACTTAAGCATATTGATGACTTAGATGTGCAACACACGAAGTAGCGTATATCTTCAAACAATGAAGACATACATTCTAAGTGTGAATACATTAATGTGGAATTTGACTTCGGAGCGCCACGATAATTGTGCGCCGTGTCTGGGTCTAATACTTCCTATACGGTGGGTAACGCCACCACCAAACGTTCCATTTTGAAGTGTTTCTCTCATGGCGTTACCTCTCAATGTCTTCACAATTGGTTTGGTTTCATTCTCAATATGTCTTCATGATTATTTTCACTGCGTTGATTATATGGATATATATGTACTGATGTTCTGTCCTCTACAGCATTCACTTATAGCTATGTCTTCTTGGTTGAATCTTTTGAACTAAGTGAATGTGATCGGACCCTAACCTCTCTATGCTTTCTATCTCAAACTCTATCTCTCCAAGTCATATGCATTCTGTTGAAACTGTCAAATGTCTTCACTGTGTCCTTGTCAGCTGAAGACATAGTGACAACCATAAAAGTCCGTTTTTAATGCTCATTCCTCCACATAAGATCCGGAGAAGAAGGAACGACGGCCCGACAATTTAGGCGTGCGTGGGACATGGAACAAATCCCAATCTTCCTCTAACTGGCCACGCGTGCCTCAAATGCGAACCGCCAGGGGTACCTGCGTAATAGCGCAGTGCCGCCTCTATCCCTATAAATACACGATTCACTACGGTCATTATCTCCTTCTTCCACCCTCGCACGAACCCTAGCGCCACCGCTAGCACTCGACGACGCCGGCTACGAAGCGCTTCACTGCCGCAACCTCTCCGACGCCGTTTTCACGCCGACAGCAGACATCACTCTCTCCGCCGTCGCCGTAGGTGTCTTCCGTTGCCAACTTAGGGCACGGAGGATCGAACTGCTCGGCCTCAACTCTCACTTCGTCTAGAAATTCCAAGTGTGGTAAATAAAACCTCTTTTTACAGCTTCTTTTGATCCTACAGTTCAGTCACTTTCTGCCATAAGAAGTTTCTCTTCACACCAGTTAAATCTCTCGCTGCATCTCATAACATGCCTAGTATATTCACTTGTGCTTCATAAAGTAGTTAGATTCCTCACTTGTACTGATCTATGGGTTCGTACAAATCTGGAACCAACTTCTTATCTATAAGTGAATCTCTTCGCATAATGAGGTCAATGTCTTCTAAACCGATTTATCTTCAAAATCTTCTGAGAATGCATATGACCTCTTCCCCTTCCCTCGCACCTTAATGCTGTCACAGGTACATGTCCGTGGGAGAATCCTTTGGTTCTCATAGTCTACATTCATTTGCAGAGTACTTGCAGCATCACATCAACTCGCCTGAAGCCAGTTCTTGCAAAAGGAAGCCTTTGAAGCCTTTGAACATCTTGAAGCCTTCCAAGTTATTCATGGCTTCAGAAACAGCAGCAAGGAAGGGAGGCAGACAACGACGTGGTGAAACGTCCAAAGATCTGCCTAATGAATTGGCAGAGATGTACAAAACTGATCCTGAAGAAAGTTATGGTCAGCGCAAGACACGAATCCAATGGATTCAAAGATATTGGGCAGAGCAATGGTTTCACTACCGCTTCGTCACTCAGGAATATGCAGAGAAGTGCGCCATCAAGAGACCGTGGGGAGATGTATTATACAAAAATCTCGTACCCAGGTCCAGAGACGAAGCCATTGCTCAAGGCTTCTATCCATGCATGGTGAGAGGACCACAGCCAGCTGAGGCACATCCGTCATCACTTCTCTGGTGCCGCGATGATAATCTCTTCAAGAGCAACTTTCAGTTTGCACAACAGTCAGCGAAGATAAACAAGAAGAAATTTGGGCTTGACTTCAACCCTGGTCCCTCCTCACCAAGGGCAGATGGCACACGCAACGCCGATCCCAATATCATCGGGCCGTATGCCAATCTTGCAGGCCTCATCACTCGCATCCTAGTCCAAGGGACTGCTGTGAATGACCCTCCAGCAGATACTGAGTCAGATGACGCCCCTGCTGCTCCAAAGCCAAAGCAGAAGAAGCCAAAAGCTCCAAAAGCTTCAAAGCCAGCCGCTTCTCCCAAGATCGCAAGAGTGAAGCCTTTAGCAACTGCACCTCCTGAAGCCAGTGTGCAGTCAGAAGGCTTATCACGGGTGTCCAAGCCCCAAGAAGCCAAGAAGCCTCAGCCACACACAGGCAAAGAGCTCACAGCTGCTGACATTCTGTGCTGCGAAGCCATTGATCTCTCAAGCGATGAAGATCTTGGAGATGATGCTCTTGAGCAGCTCATCAAGAGCAAGGAGGAGGCTGAAATCTTCAACAATCTGCCTCTGTTTGATGTTGCCATCATCCACAACTTCATCGATGAATGGTTTGACACACCAGACATAAGCTTCAATGATCTGCAGCTACCCATAGGCCTCAGTGTTGCCTTTCAAGGTGCAATCGCTTCAGAACTTGCAATAGCCCAGCGAATTGTAGAACTGAAGCAGAAAATTGATCATGAAAAGGCTCAGTTCAAGAAGCACGTGGCCAAGCTCAGTGTGCAAGAAGTGAAAAACTTCAAGATCATGTTGCACGAGCTGAAAGAGAACTTCCTGAAGACGCGTGCCGAAGCTCAAGGCTCGCGAGAACGCATGAAGACTTTGGCTGATTGCTGCGTGCAAGCCTACAATGAGGCAGAAAAGCGCAAGGCACTTGGGCGTCCCGGCATTGACCCCAGGATGGCCGCGAAGAAGAAAAAGAAGGCGTCTGTGCCCGAACCTGAAGTGCCAAGGTCAGAACCTGATGCTCCGATTGTCTTCCACGTTTCAACGACTGGCTCGAAGCCAAAGAGTCGATCAACCGCCTCACAGCACAAGAAGACACGGACTGCAGAGGCTGAAGCTAAGAAGAGAAAAAATTCTGAAGCCTCTCCTTCTGAACCCATCATCAAGAAGCGCAAGACCAAGAAATCTCGGGCTGCTCCCACAGAGCCCCTGATAGTTGAACCCCTCTGCGTACGCTATCCTGACGCAGATCGTCAGTTGACAGTGCATGAGCCTGCTTACATAGAGGCTCCGCACGCTGAAGACATTCCAGCAGCCAACCCCAATGCTGCTGAAGACATTGGTCCCCAAGACAATGTGCAAGGTGATGCAGCCCTTCCTCAGCTTGAGACAAGCGAACAGATCAGTATTGGTCATCCATTGACGCCAATCACACAAAATGCGTCGTGGGCAGATCGCCCACAGGAGGAAGATGAGCCCCAACCCACTGCAACTCCACCAGCGCCTACACTCCATAGGCTTCGCAAAGGGCCAAGGGCTCAGGCTGCTGAAGACATTCCGGCTGCATCAGCCGAAGAGCAAGCAGAAATACCACAAGCTCCAACTCCCCCGCACCAACAAGAAGCAGTTCTCAAGGAGAACGTGCCTGAAGCTGAAGATGTTGAGGCTGCCACAAACAACGCCGAAGCAAATGTGGAGCCCTCCCCAACAACAGCTTCAGAAGACACCGAAGCTACTGCTCCTGAACATTCTGTGCCTGAGTCTGCTGCCGGACCACAATTCAACTATCATATTGCGCACAGGCCCCAGGTCCATAAGCCGATCCCATGACTACCAAGGTTCCCAGGTCCTGCATCAGCTCCTGGTTCCTTCAACATCAACGGCTTCAGGGCAGATAACACGTTTTTCGACCGCTCCAAGAACCCTTATTCAAGGGAACGGATTGTATCAGATAGGTTCTGGAGCCATCAACAGCGCAGCTATTATTCATGCATCCTCTACAACCAAGGCCGCATCTTTCCTCACAAGCGCCTTGAGGTTGAAGCTGTTGCAGGTCTGCCTGGTCTGGAAGAAGCACTGGATTGCTTCAAGCAAGTGGGTTTGCTGCCATTTATCACTGACGAAGAGCACTAGAACGAAGAGCTTCTGCTCCAGTTCTATGCCACTTTGCATATCAAAGGCTATAACAGAGATCCGAAGACATGGATCCTGGAGTGGATGACAGGCAATATCCATCATGAAGCCAATGCTTTCGACCTAATCGAGCTTACCGGCCTTCCCACTCCTGGCGAATTCTTTGAAGAAGGGTGCCAACTCCATGCTGAAGCAATTGAGAGCATATTTCAGCGTCCTGAGCCAGATATGAGTCAGATGCTCTCAATGATGAAGCCATTTCCTCCAAATGCACCCTATCCAACTAGGTTCTTCATTGAAGACTTAGAGTACCTGCCCAGAACAATATATCACATCATAAGGCGGACTCTCTGGCCAGTCAAGGGACACTCTCGATATGCAACGATTGATGGTGCAATGAAGACTCTCATCTTCTGCATTCTTCACGGCAAATGCTTCAATACACAGGATCTCTTCATCCGTCAATTTGCAGCATCTGCTTCAGAACTGTTTGGATTAAAGCTTTATGCTCCTTGGGTTATGAGGCTGATCAAACTTCACTCTGCAATCTCCTATCAACCCTCAACCCGCAATCATAGGATATTTTTGCCAGATGTGGATACATCTGCTGAAGCAATATATCCAGAGCCGGCCAAGCAACTACTAAGTCTTCAGAATGCAGAACACCAGAGCTTCACTCAAAATATTGAAGGTGTTGAAGCTCTCTCCCGAGTGTATCCAATGGCTGGCACCACACGTGCCCCTGCATCAACTGAAGCCACCAACAGCACAGCTGCAAAGAGACCCAAGAAGCGCGCTCGTGCACTCAATGACAGAGAGCTTCTTGTGGCTCTTCACCAAAAGCAAGATAGGCATCACGACTGGCTCAAGAGGCAGATGAGAAGCATCATGCAAGACGTCAATCGCATCAGAAATATGGCAACCAAGAATGCATTTGTCACACACGAGACCTGTCGCCGCACTTGGAAGGGCCTCACCATGATGTGCCCTGAAGCTGAACTGCATGAGGATGGCTTCACTGAGCACTTCAAATTTGACTCCACGCCTCCAAGAAGAGCGGTGATGCGCAGCACACCATCACTTGAAGAGTCAGAGTTCTCTTCTTCTGCTGCCACCGTGTCTGCCCGGATTATTGAAGAAGAAGACGACGCGACATCATCTCCACCTGCTTCAACGCGCGTCGAATCTGCACCAAGCTCGTCTGCACCACCGCCAAACAACTCCACCGACCCTGCTGCGCCTGGGAACGCGTAGAAACCTCTATGTCTTCAAACCTTTTTGGTCATCACTGACAAAAGGGGGAGAAGCATATGATGGTTATAGTCTTCAAGCGGGTCACTTTGGGCGGGTGCCACTATATTTTGCTACATTTTGCTTCGTGCTTACAACTCCCGTTTTTGCTACATTTGCTTCTTTGAGTTGTAACACTTAGCCTTGATGGCCGTCTGCTACCTGCTTGTCACTCCGTTGTGCGACGATAAATTCCGCACTCATCTCTTACTGCAGACGTCCATTTTCCATTATGCATGACATTATCTTCATATACTTTCACATGCATAGTGGATTGTCATCATAAGTTGAAGTGGATCTCCACAAGTACAACCTGCCATGTGCATTTGCATTCAAAAGGCAAATTACTTATATGCACATCTTCAGGGGGAGCCCTTGCAACTTATGAAGACAAATTCCTTTACTATTTCACAAATTATGTTCCCCGTTGAAAACTTCAACTAGTTTGTCATCAATCACCAAAAAGGGGGAGATTGTAAGTGCATCTAGTGCCACCCCTAGTTGGTTTTGGAGTATTGACGACAAACCTAGTTGAGGGACTAATGTGTTTGTGAGAATTGCAGGAAAACACAGGTAGAAGTCCCTCATTGATTCGATTTTACTACCAGAGATGACCCCTAAAAATGTACGAAGACATTGAAGACAATGGTGGTTTATGAAGATATTCATATTGAAGACAATGACATGAGAAGACTCCCTATGAAGCTTTTGGAACTCGAAGACCTAGATCCTTCGTAGTTTTATTTCATTCATGTTGTGTCATAGGAACCACCGTACTGTTAAGTGGGGTCGAAGAGAACCAGTCAGAATGACTGAAGTGATGCCTAATTCAAATCCTATGTCTTCGAGCGAAGCCTATGAGAGAAAATCTTGTCCAGAGTCAGACAAGTCAGCTTTACTTGTAGCCCAAGTAAAGTTACCGTGTGAGTTCGAAATCCGACCGTTGGTACACGTGTCAGTTCCTTAGTGACCCAGGGTCATTTCGGACAGATCAGGTCGGGTTGCCAAGTGGCTATAAATAGTCCACCCCCCACAACCTTAAACGGTTGGCTGCTCAGATTTCAGTGCACGGCTTTTGTCGTTTGAGAGCAACCCACCTCGAAGCCTTTGAAAGAAAAATTCCTAGTGAGGAGAAAAGCCCTAACCACCCAGAGCCAGAGTAAATTGGGCATCACTTAAGTCTTCGTGTCTGTGTGATTTGAAGACTTATTACACTTGAGGACTGTGCATCCTCCAGACGGTTAGGCGTCGCGTTCAGAGCATCCAAGAGAAATTGTGGATTGCCAGTGAACGAAGTCTGTGAAGGTTTGGGAGTCTACCTTGAAGACTTACCTGAGTGATTGGGCGAGGTCTGTGTGACCTTAGCTCAAGGAGAAAACGGTGAGGACTGGGTGTCTTGGACTAAGTGTCCTTGACTGGGTGTCCGGGACTGTGTGTCCTTTGGTTTAAATACCTAGCTGCTCCAACCAGACGTACAGTTGTCACAGCAACTGGAACTGTCCAACAAATCATTGTCTTCAAAAGTGTCACTGGTTTCCATCTTCACTTCCTTTCGCTTAACAGTTATTCATTGTGAAGCCATTGCATTGCTTGCTTATCTTTGTCTTCACAACATGAATGTATGATCTGTTTGGCTTCATAACTTCTCCTACCTGATCCTTATTACACTGAAGCTGTTTGTCACTGCGCTTTCACTCTATTGAATACATGACCATGGCTGGACTAGTGTAATCTAACTTCCGCTGCATAGTAATAGGCATAATCTTCACTGTTTGTCTTCATAACTCTCACGTTTTGAAGACTTTCATAAAAATCGCCTATTCACCCCCCCTCTAGTCGATATAACGCACTTTCACCCCCCTTTAACGTGCAAGCGGTCGGCATGGAGAAGAAGAGGTGCCATGGGCCAGCATCAAATAATCAAGCATGGTGGGTATGACGCATAACCGGAAATAACTGCAAATGAGATACATGCCGCTGGGTCTGGCCCGAGCGACTTGGGGATCGTGCAGCCCGAGGGGCGCCCCCAACAAGGTAGGCTAATAGCATGAAATAAAAGAGATACATGCCGCAGGGATGGACCCACGCGGCCTGGGAATAATGCAGCCCTAGGGGGGCACTCCCAGCTGGAAGTGAAACTTGGAAGATGTCACCTGATGACGTTGAGGACGAAGAGGTGTTGGTGTAGCAGACTCGGTGGGCTGCGGAAGCCGATCCTCACGAGCCCCCAGGCCCAGGGGCCTCAGGAGGCTCCGGGGGCGCTGGTGGCTCCCTGCGGGCCATCTCCATCTTTACCAGGGCTGCGGAACGCCTGGCCTCTTGTGCCTCCATGATGCCCTCATGAGACGCTGGTACGTGACAGCCGCGTTCGGCAAGCCGTAAGGCATGCGAACGCAGCTGTGGGGTGGACCTCCGCAGCGCCCCACTCGCGAGGGCCAGAGGCGCTCCAGAGAGGCAACTCGGTTGAGCCCTGGTATGTCGATGCAGACGCGCAGCCCACCATCCTCGCCTGGATGGGGAGCCACTGCTGGTAGACGGCGGCCACCTTTCATGACCCTTGACTCCTGTAGCTCCTGAATGGCCTTGCTGACGAACTCCTGAGGGTCTGGCTCTCCTTGCCTTACTCCTTCTTGAGGGAAACATGCTTCGAAGCACGCCTCCCTGTGGTGCCCAAGCTCCTCCCTCGTGACCCTAGCCAGGTCGGTGGCCCTCCAGGGGAGAGCCCCTGAGCCCTGCCTGAGGAGGGCGCCGGGCGCGCTTTCCTATGCGACGTAAGGAGGTTCCCCCTGGGCAGGCACGGGCCCAGAGGGGCCTGCCTCCTGAGGGGCCAGGCCGGACAATGTTTTATTCTTCTTGGG
Source organism: Triticum urartu (assembly GCF_003073215.2). Lineage (NCBI taxonomy): Eukaryota > Viridiplantae > Streptophyta > Magnoliopsida > Poales > Poaceae > Triticum > Triticum urartu. Next base: position 340,048,604 of record NC_053023.1, read on the forward strand.
GGCGGTCTCGGGAAGCCTCCTGCTTCCGTGATCCGGGTCTTCCAGTGACGCGGCCTGAAAGGCTCGTTCCAGGGAACACACCTCGTCCTTCTCTTCACAGGGCACCGTGATGACTCCGCCACTTCCTGGCATCTTGAGGACGTTGTAGCCGTGGTGAGTTACGGCCATGAACTTGGCCAACGCTGGGTACCCAAGGATGGTGTTGTACGGCAGGCGAATGTGAGCGACGTCGAAGTCGATGTGCTTGGTGCGGTAGTTGTCGCGTGCCCCGAAGGTGACAGGGATGCGGACCTGCCCAATCGGGACCGTGGAGCCGTCGGTGATTCCAGAGAAGGGCTTGGTTGGCTGAAGCTGGTTGTAAGGCACTTGGAGATTGTTGAATGTTTCCACGGACAGGACGTTGAGCCCTACCCCGCCATCGATGAGGGTCCTGGTGACCACCACGTTGCTGATGATCGGGGAACAAAGCATCGGGAGGACTCCGGCTGTAGCCGCACACTTGAACTGATCTGCTGAGCTGAACGTGATGGCGCACGCCGACCACCTGAGAGGGTGCGTGGCTTCAAGCCTGGGGAGGACTGCATTCACTTCGCGGGCGAACTGCTTGAAGATGCGTTGAGAGGCCGGGGCCTGAGCCCCGCCCAGGATGTAGGCGATCGCGCGCGGCTCCTGGAAGCCCCCAGCCCCCTCGTCTTGGTGGCGGTCCTCGTTTCTCCTTGGCTGCGGTGGCAGCGGAGGGAGGCCTGCGTTGCCATGCGGGCGATCCTCACGAGGCTGATCCCTCCAGTCTCCCTCGCGAGGCGGGTCTTGCCAGTGATCCTCGCGAGGTTGATCGCGCCACCCTTGGCGCGGGCCATGGTCTTCCCAGCATCCTGCGTTCCTTCCTCCTCCTCGACCGTAGCCCCGGTCACCGCGGTCGGGGCGACGGCCGATCCTTCCTTCTCGCACGGCTCGGAGCTCTTGACATTCGTTGGTGTTGTGGGTGTAGAGGTCGTGGTACACACAGTACCGGCTGCCTTTGGAAGGTTCGGGCTGATCTCTTCCCCGCTTGGTGTCTGGTTCTGCCGCGAGCACGGCAGCCCCCTTGCGCTTCACATCCTTGGCCTTGGGCTTCTTCTCTTCTGGGTCTGCGGCAAGCAGCTCGAGGAGGGAGAGACGCCCTTCCTCAGCCCTGGCGCACTTGGTCGCCAAGTTGAACAGCTCCAAGGAAGTGCACAGGTCTTCATGCATCGCTAGCTCCTCCTTCATCTTGACGTCACGCACGCCGTCGGAGAAGGCTGAGATGATGGCCTCCTCAGTCACCTTGGGAATCTTGAGGCGTGCGTTGTTGAAGCGCTGGATGTACTTCTGCAGGGTCTCCCCAGGTTGTTGCTTGATGCGGCGCATGTCGCTCACGGTGGGTGGCCGGTCGCGAGTACCTTGGAAGTTGGCGATGAAGCGGGTGCGCATCTCGTCCCAGGAGGAGATCGTGCCTGGAGCCAGGTTCAGGAGCTAGGTGCGGGCCCCATCCTTGAGCGCCATGGGAAACCAGTTCGCCATGACCTTCTCATCTCCGTTGGCAGCTTCGATGCCCAGCTCGTAGAGCTGGAGGAACTCCATAGGGTCAGCCGTGCCGTCGTAACGAGGAGGCAGGTCCGGCTTGAACTTGACGGGCCACGCGACACTGCGTAGCTCGGTGGTGAAGGCACGGCAGCCTGCTATGGCCACGGGAGGCCTTGGGTGACGGAGAGCTTGGTCTTGCATGTCCCCACACGCTGCGGCTGGGTCTTGACGTGCGGGACCAGGAGCATGGTCGCGACGTGCTGGAGCGGGGAGCGCCCGGGCAGCTTCTTGTGGGCGAGGGACTTCTTGGCAGCTCTGCTCTTGTCGCACTGGCACCTGACGGAGCGGGTTCCGCCCAGGGGCCGCGCGGCTTGGAGCCATGGCGCCTTCTTGTGGAGGAGGCGGCCGGGGCGCCGCCGGAGCTTCGTCGCCCGCGCGGGGCGGGGTGCGGTGCAGCGGAGCAGACGGCGCAGGAGAGCCCCCTGCGGTGCGGACGAGCTCGGCGACGCGGTCGAGCCATTCTTCATAGACGTCGTCGACGGGACGGTAGCACAGGAGCTCGTTTGCTGCGATGAGCGCAGCTCGAGCCTCCATGGGTGCGCGGAGCGCGCGGGACGAAGAACCAGCTGGGGTGAGCGAGGGAGTAGTGGTGCGGCCATCTTGCCGCACGGACGGATGCTGAGACGATGCTTGCTGCTCGTCCCCCGCCGGGCCGGTGGCGGTGTTGACGGTAGGTGATGGGGAACGGCGAGGACGCCTGCCGATAGGAGCCGTCTGGGCGACGCGGGAAGCGAGAGCGGCCCGGCGCTCGGCGCGGGCCCGACGAGCGTCAGACATGGGCGCGATGGTCGGAGGAGAACGGGGCGGTGGAAGACGAATTCCGGCGCACCCCTACCTGGCGCGCCAAATGTCGGATTTCGGGTTCCGGCAGACCCTTGAGGTTCGAACACTGGGGTGCGCGCGGAGATTTCGCCTCCTACCTACCTGCTCCCCTCTGCCTCGCTAAGATCTAAGCAATGGAAAGAACAACACGAATGACACAGGGTTTATACTGGTTCGGGCCACCATTGTGGTGTAATACCCTACTCCATTGTGGTGGTGGATTGCCTCTTGGGCTGATGATGATGAACAATACAAGGAAGAACAGCCTCGCGAGGGTCTGCTCTTGGCTGGGGCGATGAACTGCTGGGAGGAGTTCAGTCACCCTTCTCTCTCTCTTTCTTTCCCTTTCTCGTCCTTTTCCTCTTTCCCCCCCTTCGTCCTCCGTCCTTCGTTCCTCTCTCTTTTCTCCCCTTGTTCTGTGGGTGGTTGGTCCTATTTATAGAGGCCCTGGTCCTCTTCCCAAATATCGAGCGGGAAGGGAGCCAAAAATGGCGGGCTAATTTGAAGGGGGACAACTAGTACCAGCTATCCTAACAAAAGTAGTCTTCGCCTGCACAAAGCTCTGGTGGTGACACCGTCTTGGGCTCCACAATGACCTCCGTCTTGCAGTCCTCCTGGTCTTGGTCTTGTTGCACCGAAATGGCAACCTTTGCCTGATGCCTCGGTACTCCGTGGCTGCGCTTGCTCCCTTTGCACCAAAGAGGAAAGGAGGACGCTGCGCGGGCTGGCGCCCGCCTGGCACCTTTGGTCCTCATGGCTTGCGTCATGGGCACCTCGTGAGGTACCCCGCCTTGATCTCTCCGCCTCCTCGCGAGCCAGCCTGATGAGGCCGTGCCCGAGGAAGCTCCGCGTCGTCCGCCCCGCGAGGCTCGGCCCCTCGCGAGGGTCTTGGGTCTGTGTTGGTGAAGATGGGCCGTGCTGGGCCCCCCTTTGAGCCACGCCGCAGGCCGCAGGCAGGCAAGTCTGGGGACCCCCGTTCCCAGAACGCCAACAGACTTAACCACAATGTCATCCATGTATGCTTCTACATTATGACTGATTTGAGTGAGCAAGCACTTCTGAATCATGCGCATGAATGTGGCGCCAGCATTTTTGAGACCAAAAGGCATGGTAACATAGCAAAAACACCTGAATGGGGTGATGAAGGCAGTTTTTATTTTGTCGGGTCCATACAGTCAGATCTGATGGTACTCAGAATACACATCCAAAAAGGATAAACGCTCACACCCCGTAGTTGAGTCGACAATCTGGTCAATTCGGGGGAGAGGAAAATGATCTTTTGGGCAGGCCTGATTCATGTGTTTGAAGTCGATGCACATGCAACTGAATCATCTTTCTTGGGGACCATGACGACATTGGCGAGCCACTCGAAGTGGTATATCTCTCGGAACTCAGCTGCCAGAAGCCGAGCCACTTCCTCGCCAATGGCCTTCCTTTTCTCCACGGCGGACCGACGGAGATACTCCTTGACCGGTTTTACTTTTGGGTCGACTCGCAAACGGTGCTCAACCAGCTCCCTAGGTACACCTGGCATGTCAGACGGTTTCCATGCGAAGATGTCCCAGTTCTCATGGAGGAACTGGAGGAGCGCTTCTTCCTATTTGCTGTCGAGTGTCGTTGATATATGAGTCGGGGCAGCATTGGGGTCAGTAGGATGAATGTGTACGGGTTTTGTTTCACTGGACGACTGAAATGCAGATTCTGAAGCAGGCTTCTTAGTGCGCAACTAATCAGTTGGGTCGGCAATCTTTTTGTACTCTTCCATCTCTACTGCTGCCATCTGCTCATCGGCAATTATTGAACCTTTATGGAGGTGTTCTTATGCTCTCTGCCATTTACCAGTGACTGTAATCACACCTCTAGGACCAGGCATCTTCAATTTGAGGTACATGTAACATGGCCGAGCCATGAAACAAGCATGTGCAGTCCTGCCCAGAATAGCATGGTAGGCACTATGAAAGTTCACGACCTCAAATGTCAACTTTTCCCAGCAGTAATTTTTGGAATCACCAAAAACACATCCAGGGTGATCTGGCCGAGTGAATCAGCCTTCTTCCCCGGAATGACTCCGTGGAAACGCATGTTGCTCTCGGTGAGTTTGGACATCGGAATGCCCATCCCTCGAAGGGTCTCAGCATACAAAATATTTAGACCACTTCCACCATCCATCAGAACATTAGTCAATCGAGTGCCTCCAACGACTGGGTCGACCACCAACGCTTGCCACCCGTGGGTAGCAACATGTGCTGGGTGATCGGACTGGTCGAATGTGATAGGAGTCTTGGACCACTTCAGATATGTCGTTGTCACCGGAGCGACCATGTTCACTTCTCTGTTGATAACTTTCAGTCAACTTTTGCTCTCGAGGTCAGCAAAAATCACTAGAGTGGCATTGACGCTAGGGTAACCATCGTCCCCTTCTTTGTCTTCATCCTTATCAGATTCCTTTTCTTTCTCGCTGGGCTGACCCTCTCGGAAGCTCTGAATTAGGAGTCGGCACTGTTGAGTGGTATGCTTGGGGTAAATCAGGTTTCCCTCTTCATCCTCCTTTGTGTGTATATGACAAGACAAATCTAGCACATCATTTCCTTCTTGATCCTTCACTTTCTTAGGTATCCATGGACCCTTAGGTTTTCCTTTGAACTTTCCTTGGGTCACAACTGTGGCCTCACCAGGGCCTGCGGGTTCGGCTTTGCGCTTTTGCTTCCGACTGGAATTCCCTCCTCCGGTGTCCTGGGCGACTGGTTTGTTCTTGCCACTGCATAGTCGGTCTTCTTCTTCACCGTTAGCGTACCGAGTGGCTATCTCCATCATTCAAGTCAGAGTCATATCTCCTGTCCGACCGAATTTCAGGTTAAGCTCTCTGTACCGAACACCCTCCTTGAAGGCGCAAACAGCCTGGTGCGGTGACACATTTTCCACTGTGTGATGCAAAGTGGTCCACCTCTGGATGTAATACCTCAAAGTTTTATTCGGTTTCTTCACACAATGCTGCAATTCAGTCAACCCTGCAGGCTATTTGCAAGTGCCTTCAAACGTCCTGACAAACACTCGGGCCAACTCTTCCCAACTGAATATACTACCAGGAGCCAATTGATTCAACCAAGCTCTGGCCGAACCCTCCAACATCAAGGGGAGATGTTTCATGGCTACATCGTCATTGCCACCGCCAATCTGCATGACCACTCGATAATCTTCCAGCCAAGTGTCCGGCTTAGACTCACCGGTGAACTTGCTCACTCCTGTTGCCAACCTGAAGTTTGGAGGGGTTTAGCGGTTCTAATGGCTCTGCTGAAGCATTCAGGTCCAAAGACATGTACTCTGCTGCCAGCCGGACGGTCTCTGTCCAGCCCTTCTCTCTGTGCTCGGTTCCTATCGACCATACCTTGTACAAGAATTGACCTCACATCAAATCCAGGCTCTCTTGGGTCGACTGGAACCCTCCACTCATCGCTATACGGGCGCCTGTCATCATACTACCAGGGCACGTATGATCCGCCCCTCGGAGGGGGCATAGGCACTCGACGACGGTTATCACGGGCGAGCCGATCATCATACTGCTCGTGGTTCCGACCCAGGTACTGCTCTTGGCGGTGTCCACGACCCTCACACATAGAAGCGATCTTGGGTTGTGAGCCGACTGGACTGTGTCCGCCACCACGGATCTGCTATGGATCCTGTTGCGAGACTGAGAAACGGTTGTGTTTTGTTCTCCTGCTACCTGGAGCAGTGCTCGGATCTGCATCAAACCTCTTCCAACCTCTGATTGGGATGGTTGAATCAACTTTGCTATACGGGCTGCAGCTGTAAAATTCTGGATCGGAGTGCGGTATACCTGGGGTGCAGGCGGAAACAACTGTCACTATCAGAGGTTGATTCAGCTGACAATGACAGTTGTTTCCGCCTGCACATTCGTCGAGTGAATGTTGAAGGTTCTCCAGCCGCGCGCGCTCGGCCAAAGTGGCCAGGCACACATACTCCTAAGCCCGAGCCTCGGAGGTCTCTCTGATGATGGGAGTGTGGAGCGCCTCCACATTGCGATGGTGCAGCTCATCCCTCTGCTGCGAAGTGAGGGCTTCAGGATGATATTCCTCATGACCGTGCGATGAACCGCCATCGCCATCTCTACCGTCGCCACGACAGAAACCCGAAGGGCTGCGCGGCGTGTCGACCATCAGGACTTCCACCGCAGGGTCGCTGTTGTCGCACTCGGATAGAGTCTCGACGGAACCAGTCGAATAGTCCGTAGAGAGATTCGTTGGGCTCGATTGCCGCGACTTGAGGAGTGGTCGATTGACGGGCCACCGCAAGCTTTACCCACCGCTGAAGCCATGATCGACCAGATCGCTTGCGACGATGAGCGGCGGGAGCCGACTGATACTGGGTCAACGGCTGCCGCAGAAGGACGCCGCGGACACATGTGCGAAAGTGCGTCGCCCCACGGATGAGGAGCGTCTCGACATCGAGGGGGGCTTCCTGGAGCCAGGCGGAGTCGTCGACGATGAAAACGAGTGTGTCGAGACGGATCTCGCAGCCCTCAGCCAAATCGCCGCTGGAAACCATGATGATGGTGATCGCGAAAATTGCAACCTCACCGGAAGTCGCTAAGATACCTGCCCCATGGTGGGCGCCAACTGTCGTGGGAGTAAGTCTGACAGTAGAATAGGAGGTATGTAGGAGGAGGCAAGATCCTAGGTACGGCAAGGTTATGCATGCAAGATTTATGAGTTCAGGCCCTTCCCAAAGGAAGTAACAACCCTACGTCTCGGTGCCCGGAGGCTTGGTCGACTGGTTTATGCGTGAGAGTTACAGGGGTTGCGAACCCTTGTGCCAGTGGAGGGGGTAGCTTATATAGAGTGCGCTAGGACCCCAGCCAACCCACGTTACAAAGGGTTCAATGTACATTAAGACAAAGCGTTACTGATAACGCCAACAATAAAGGAGTATAAATGATCTTTCAGTCTATAGAGTGATTGCCTGACCGTAGCCATCCTAAGTGACGTTAGGACTTCTCTACTCCTAGTGATTTCTTGTATCGTCGAGTGACTCATTCTCTTCGTTGAATGGAATTGGGGTATCCGAGTGAGGTTGAAGGTCGCGTGGATTGCACTCCTCGATAACTGTGACGCCCTCGATTTGACCGTACACTAATCATACACGCAAACGTGTACGATCAAGATCAGGGACTCACGGGAAGATATCACAACACAACTCTACAAATAGAATAACTCATACAAGCATCATATTACAAGCCAGGGGCCTCGAGGGCTCGAATACAAGAGCTTGATCATAGACGAGTCAGCGGAAGCAACAATATCTGAGTACAGACATAAGATAAACAAGTTAGCCTTAAGAAGGCTAGCACAAACTGGGATACAGATCGAAAGAGGCGCAGGCCTCCTTCCTGGGATCCTCCTGAACTACTCCTGGTCGTTGTCAGCGGCCTACACGTAGTAGTAGGCACCTCCAGTGTAGTAGGAGTCGTCTTCAACTGTGGTGTCTTGCTCCTGGACTCCAACATCTGGTCGCAACAATCGAGTATAGAAAGGGGGAAAAGGGGGAGCAAAGCAACCGTGAGTACTCATCCAAAGTACTCGCAAGCAAGGAGCTACACTACATATGCATTGGTATCAAATAAAAGGGGTAGTATATGTGGACTGAACTGCAGAATGCTAGAATAAGAGGGGGATAGCTAGTCCTATCGAAGACTACGCTTCTGGCAACCTCCATCTTGCAGCATGTAGAAGAGAGTAGATGGTAAGTTCACCAGGTAACATCGCATAGAATACTCCTACCCGGTGATCCTCCCCTCGTCGCCCCATGAGAGAGCGATCACCGGTTGTATCTGGCACTTGGAAGGGTGTGTTTTATTAAGTATCCAGTTCTAGTTGTCATAAGGTCAAGGTACAACTCCGGGTCGTCCTTTTACCGAGGGACATGGCTATTCAAATAGATCAACTTCCCTGCAGGGGTGCACCACATTTCCCAACACGCTCAATCCCCTTTGTCCGGACACACTTTTCTGGGTCATGCCCGGCCTCGGAAGATCAACACGCCGTAGCCCTACTTAGGCACAACAGAGAGGTCAGCACGCCGGTCTAAATCCTATGGCACAGGGGTCTGGGTCCATCGCCCATTGCACACCTGCACGTTGCGTACGCGGCCGGTGAGCAGACCTAGCAACCTCCATTACAAAGGAAGTTGTGTTACGCGGTCCAACCCGTTGCGTGCCTCTTAGTCGCTGACATCACAAAGGCTTCGGCTGATACCACGACGTCGAGTGCCCATAACTGTTCCCACGTAGTTGGTTAGCGCGTATAGGCCAGTGGCCAGACTTAGATCAAAAACCCAGATCTCGTTAAGCGTGTTATTTTGATATAACTACGGTCTCTGTCCAGGGCCAGACTCACCTCTCTCCTAGCCGGTCTCAACCTGCCCTGTCGCTCCTCCACAAGGATCTACTCAGAGGGCCTTTGGGACATACGTCCTTTCGGACCCAATCCATGAATCACTCACGGGTACTCTACGAGCTGACCCGACTTTAGTCACCACAAGTATCATATAATATGTATATAAGTATATGCCCGTGATCACCTCCCGAGTGACCACGGCCCGATAGTATAGCATGGCAGACAGACAAGAATATAGGGCCGCTGATGATAAACTAGCATCCTATACTAAGCATTTAGGATTGCAGGTAAGGTATCAATAACTGTAGCAACAATGACAGGCTATGCATCAGAATAGGAAAAACGGAAAGCAGTAACATGCTACACTACTCTAATGCAAGCAGTAGAGAGAAGAATAGGCGATATCTGGTGATCAAGGGGGGGGGGGCTTGCCTGGTTGCTCTGGCAAGAAAGAGGGGTCGTCAACAGCGTAGTCGATCGGGGCACCAGCAGCGGCGTCAGTCTCGTAGTCTATCGGAGAGAAGAGGGGGAAGAAACAATGAATATAATGCAAACAGATGCATAGCGATGCATGACATGACAAGTAGCGGTGCTAGGGCTGCCCTAACGCGGTATGAGGTGATACCGGTGAAGGGGGGAAACATCCTGGAAAATAACCCCGGTGTTTCACGTTTTCGGACAGATGAATCAGAGGGGGAAAGTTGCGTGTTCTCTATGCTAGGGATGCGTGGCGGACGAACGGGCTGTGTATCCGGATTCGTCTCATCGTTCTGAGCAACTTTCATGTACAAAGTTTTCCCATCCGAGCTACGGTTTATTTTATATTGATTTTAAAAGATTTAAATCATTTTTAGCATTTATTTAATTATTTTTAATTCAACATTATCCAGAACAGTGCATGCTGTCGTCAGCATGACGTCAGCAGTCAACAGGGGTGTTGACTGTTCAACTGACGTGTGGGTCCCGTTCGTCATTGACTAGACTAACTAATCATGATTAATTAGTTTAATTAGTTGTTTAGTTTAATTAATAAAAATTAATTAAGTTAATTAATTCTTTAATTAATTAATTTTATTTTTTAATTAATTAATTTTAAAAAATGTTCTGAGGCTGGGCCCCCATCTCATTGGCCTAGAGGGGCATATGGGGTTCAGGCGCTAACGCCGGCGCAGCACGCGAGCGGGGGGCCTGCGGGGTGGCGCGAGCGGGCACCGGTGGCTGACGGGCAGCGGGGCGGCAGAGGCCATGCGAGGCCGGGCTAGGGAAGCGGCAGCGAGCGGGACGCGGGTGCGGGGCTACGCAACCGAGGGAGGTCCGGGGCGCAGGCGACGCGCGGGTTCCGCGGGGGGCACCGATGGTGTCGGGCGCGGGCGTGGTCTGGCGCTACTAGGCGCGCATCAGGGTGCACGGGGCGCGCGCAGCGCGTGGGCGGGCACGGGTGGTCGGCGCGGTGAGCATGGGAACGGAGGGAGGCGGGGCCTCACCGCGGGCGTAGAGTTCGGGGCAACGGGGCTCGAGGAGGAAGGCGGAGATGACGCGGCGGAGAGGAAGCAGGCCGGCGAGGTGGCTTCAGCGAGGTCCGGGCGGCGCGGGCTCCGGACGGCGTCGGCACGGCGACGAGGTGATGGGGTCGGGGCGGATTGAGCCCCCGATCCAATCGGGGGGAGAGTGGGAGGAGTGAGTGGGGGTCGTGGGGGTGTCGGTTAGGGTTTTTCCCCGAGTGGGGGATATGGAGGAGGGTGTGGGCCGGCCGGCTGGGCCAGTTGGGCGGCCTGGTGGCCTGCTGGCCAGCTGGGCCATTCGGCCCAGGGGGAGGGGGGTTTCTTCCATTTCTTTTTTTGTTAGTTTTCTTTTCTGTTTTTATTTCTATTTAAATTATTTAGGCATTTTATAAAAATGTGTTTATTACACCATATTTACATATGCAAAATATGGCACCTCCCAAACAATTTTGTTTTAACTTTTGAAAAGTTTGATGTCTGACATTTATTTAAACTTTTGAATTTGAAAAGTTTTGATCCAACGCGAGATTAGCAACAGTAACCGGGGTGACGTGACACCATTAACGAGGGATTACTGTAGCATGATTATCCGTGCATTACAAAACTCCTCCACTACAAGAAATCTCGTCCCGAGATTTTAGGAGGTAGAGGGAAACAGTGCGGGGTATTCATCACGCAGGTGGTCCTCGCGTTCCCAAGTGGCTTCATCTTCAGAGTGATGCGACCACTGGACCTTGTGGAATTTGATCGCCTTCTGACGTGTGTGGCGTTCAGCTTGGTCGAGAATGCTGACCAGATGCTCTTTATAGGAGAGGTCCTGTTGCAATTCGAGCACTTCATGATCCACTACGGAGCTGTGACACGTGGAACACATCGTGAACCTGAGAAAGGTTCGACGGAAGCCCCAATTGATATGCCACTTTTCCACGCCTTTCGAGAATAGTGAATGGGCCAATATAGCGAGGAGCTAGCTTGCCCTTGATCCCGAAGCGGTGACCACCCTTCATTGGTGTAACTCGAAGATAAGCCTTTTCGCCAGGTTGATAGACCATGTCTTTGTGATGACGGTCATACTGACTTTTCTGACATGACTGAGCGGTCTTAAGATTCTCACGAATAATGTGGACTTGTTCTTCAGCCTGTTGGATAATATCCGGACCGAAGAGTGGACGTTCCCCAGTTTCTGACCAGTTTAGAGGGGTCCGACACTTTCGTCCATATAACACTTCGAAGGGGGCCATCTTCAGACTAGCTTGATAGCTATTATTATAAGAGAACACGGCATATGGAAGAGACTCCTCCCATTTCTTTCCGAAGGAAATTACACAAGCTCGAAGTATGTCTTCAAGAACTTGGTTGACACGTTCAACTTGTCCTTGCGACTGAGGATGAAACGACATACTGAACGACAGATGAGTTCCCATAGCTTCTTGGAAACTTGCCCAGAATCTTGAAGTGAACAAGCTGCCACAGTCCGAACTGATAACCAGTGGAATACCGTGAAGTGAAACAATTGTGGACATGTAGAGAGTTGCAAGCTGACTAACAGTGATTGTTTCTTTGACCGCCAGAAAATGTGCAACTTAACAAAGCGGGTCAATGAAGACAAGAATAGCATCATTGCCTTTCTGTGATTTGGGAAATACAGTGACGAAGTCCATTTCAACATGGTCCCATTTCCATTCAGGAATAGAGATAGGTCGCAGAGTTCCAGCAGGCCTTTGATGCTCAGCATTGATACGACGGTAAACGTCACACTTAGCAACATAACGAGCAATGTCTTGCTTCATATTAGACCACCAGAATCTCTAACGGATGTCGTGGTACATCTTTGTACTACCGGGATGAATAGACAAAGGCGTATCATGATCTTCTTTCATAACCTCCTGTGTCATATCATGGTTTTTCTCTGAACATGGCACCACTAGGTGGCCCTTGAAGTACAAGGTGCCATCATCAACAATAGTGAAGAAGGAGGGCTTGCCTTCTATGAGGTAGTGCTTAATCTTGTGGGCTTGAGAGTCATATCCCTGAATTCTCTTGATGGAGTCCAAGAGATCTGGTTCGATAGCCAGGGTATTGAGGGAACCCTGGGAAACAACACAGAGGTTCATCTTGTGAAACTCCTTAGGAGGGGGAGCGAGGGCACCAGGGGGAACAATATGGAGGTTCAGCTTTCTGAATTCTTCAACAAGCGAGTGATGAACCTTGTGAACCTGGAGGTGGTTGCAGTAGGACTTGCGGCTCAAGGCATCAGCCATTACATTAGCCTTGCCTGGGATATAGGATATACCCACGTCAAAGTCCGCAACAATCTCCATCCATCTCTGCTGATGGGGGTTTAGGTCTGGCTGAGTAAACAGATACTTCAGACTTTGGTGGTCGGTGAAGATCTCGCAACGATTATCGAGAAGGTAATGTCGCCACTGCTTTAGAGCATGAATGACAGCAGCAAGCTCAAGGTCGTGAACTGGGTAGTTTTCTTCATGAGGGCGCAGTTGACGAGAGGCATAAGCAATCACTCTGCGCTCTTGCATTAGGACACAGCCTAACCGTTGATGGGAAGCGTCGCAGTAAATGACGAAGTCCTTCATAGTATCAGGTGGAGCAAGCACTAGGGCAGAAGTCAACTTGTATTTGAGTGCCTGGAAACTTTCCTGGCATTTCTCTGTCCATTGGAACTTGACACCCTTATGCAACAGGTTAGTCAGAGGCCTGGCGATCTTGGATAAGTTCTCGACAAATCGACGGCAATAGCTGGCGAGTCCGAGAAAACTTCTGACTTGCTTGACATTCTTTGGAGGAGTCCAATCGAGAATAGCCTGGACTCGTTCAGGGTTGACGGCAATACCATCCTTGGAGATGACATGCCCAAGATAGGTTACTTCAGGGAGACAGAATTCACACTTGGAATACTTAGTGTAGAGTTGATGCTCTCGAAGCTTTTCCAGCACAAGACGAAGATGTTCAGCATGTTCTTCTTTGTTCTTGGAAAATACAAGGATATCATCCAGGTAAACCACGACGAACTTGTCGAGGTAATCCATGAATATATAGTTCATCAGACGAGAGAAGGTGGCAGGAGCATTCGTTAAGCCGAATGACATGACGGTGTACTCGTATGATCCATATTGAGTCACGAAGGCGGTCTTTGGGATATCCTCTTCACGAACATGGATCTGGTGGTAACTCAACCTCAAGTCGAGTTTGGAGAACACTGATGAACTAGCCAGTTGATCATAAAGATCATTGATCCGAGGGAGGGGATATTTGTTCTGAATAGTGGCTTGGTTAATAGGTCGATAATCTTGGACCAATCGGTTTGTCCCATCCTTCTTCTTATAAAAGAGAGAAGGTGCTCCCCAAGGAGAGCAACTAGGGTGAATGAAACCTTTGCTAAGAGATTTGTCGATTTCCTCCTTAAGCTCAATGAGTTCATGCGGCGGCATTTTGTAGGGTTGTTTGGCTATAGGGGTTGTGCCTGGTTTCAAGTTGATGATGAATTCGATAGCTCTAGCAGGGAGAATCCCTGGAAGTTCTTCCAGAAAGACGTCTTGGAATTCGCGAAAGACGAGAATGTTTTCAATGCCCTTGAGTGGTGTAGCGTTCAATGCAATCAAGGCATAAAGCCGTGCCTCAGCATTTTGAACCAGATGAGCGTGGTAAGTAACTATTTCATCGGAAGGGTGTAGCAGATGGACGGTCTTAGTGGCGCAAACTATAGAAGCAGTATGCGCTTTCAACCAATCCATCCCCAGAATGAGGTCGATGTTAGACGACTTTAGGATAATGGGGGAGGCATAGAATTCCATCCCTTCGATTTCGACGGGGATGTCGATGCCAACCATGGAGGTTTGACATTGTCCCACGGGGGTTTTTACCACTACCGAAGTGTTCATCTCCTCACATCTAACGTCGTGCTTGTATGCAAAATCTTCTTACATGAATGAATGCGATGCTCCTGAATCGAATAAAACAGATGCAGGTACTGAATTTACGAGGAGTGTACCCATCACAGTAGCAGGCTGGTCTTGAGCTTCATTGAGATCAACGTGGTTGGCATGAACACGACCATAAGACCTGGCATTGGTGTTGCGGGGATGGTTGCTTCCACGGCCAGCTGCGGGAAGGGCTAGTTGATTCTGGTTCTGAAAGCAGTTCCTGGCGAGGTGACCTGGTTGACCGCACTTGTAGCATAGACCATTATTGGGAGTGGGAATAGGAGCTCGGGGTGGTGGAGCTGGAAGTCTCGCCTGCCTAGTTGGTGGGGGAGGCAGACGCGGTGCAGCATAGGACTGTCTTGGTGCGGGTGCAGTTGGCTGGTACATGCTGTTGGGAATCCATATCCTATGCTTCTGCGAGGACGGCCCCGAAGATGAGCCCGTGTCACGGTTGCGCCTGTGAGAGCTCCGGTGTTCCTGCAGACCAGTTTCGACATTGATGTCCTTGTTCACCAAGGTGGCGAAATCAGCAAAGTCATGCACTAGAAGTGTGAGCTTGATGTCAGCTTGAAGGCCATCACGGAACTTCTCATGTCTGCGTGCATCAGTTGCAATGTCTTCTCAAGCATAGCAGGACAAGTCCAGAAACTCCCGCTGATAAGCTTCCACAGTTTTGTTGCCTTGGGTGAGGTTGCGAAACTCGCGCTTCTTCCGGTCCATGACTCCCTGAGGAATGAAGCGGGCACAGAAAGCAACTTGGAAGTCTAGCTAGGTGATGATTGTTCCTACCGGCAGAGTATGCCTGTGGCTGTCCCATCATTGACCAGCGGGTCCTTTCAGGAAGAAGGAAGCAAAGGTGACATAGCTGGCAGGGGCTACATCAGCAGATTCCATCTCATAGGTGATGTCACGGAGCCAGTCATCGGCATCCAGAGGCTGAGTTGAGCTGCGGTACACAGTTGGGTTGAGGCGCATGAAATCCTGCAGAGTCACTTGGGCTGGCTGCTGGTTCATATTGGGGCGAGGAAACTGAGCCATAATATTCTCCATAAACTGGCGATTCAGCTCAAACTGTTGCATCATACCAGCCATGTACTCAGGCGGTGGTGGGGCATGGCCACCACGACCACGACCACCTGGTCTAACCATCCTGCTAAAATATAACAGGGGTAGTTCAGCATTGAGGAATTTGCAAAGACAAACATCATTCATGATGAAGCATGCGTAATGAAAGGAACATGATGGATACTACATAGTAGTTGGCATATCTTACAAAAGGTATCATGCATAGAGTTCAGTACATCGAGTTCAGTACATAGACTAAAGACATCATAGGCGACACGCAGGCTCGCGGCGAATGCATCTAATACTAATAAGCAAGACTACATCAGTCCCAGGAGGAACTATGGAGGTAGATGTAGCCTGACAGCTGGTCGTGACGTGACGGGAAGTCCTTCACGTCAGTAGACTGGGGTCTGCGGATACTCTGGTGCATAATCCAATGCGCGGGTGGTAGAAGAGGACCAAGCGCGGGAGAGTAGCCTCCCACATCTGGCCAGCCGACACCCTGGGGCATCACGGTCCTGGTAGGGTAGATCTCAGAACGCGACAGATCACCAGATCGGACAAGGGGGTGCAACAGCGTCAGAGCACAATACAAGTGCTGATGGGTGGTGTACAACTCATGGCGAAGAGCTCGGTTAGCTCTATCCAGCCCATCAGCATGCAGAACCAGGTTCTGATGGTAGAAGGGCTCTCGGGTGACAGTGGAGTAGGCAGCAGTGTAGTACCCCTCCGCACTAACATCGGATGTGATAGCAATGTGCCTGAAAGGGGAGGTGTCCAACTCCCGATACTCTCCACGAAGACGTGTCAGAGCAGCATAAGCAGCATCGTGGACCGCCATGTCGATAGTCACTCCAACACCATGAGCAGTGTGCAACACGGTAGTGGAGTCATACTCCCGAGAGTAGAGGTGGACGATGGCCCGGTACTACTCTTGGTCAAAGTCCTGGTACTCCTCGTAGACGGTGTACTCAGGGTGCCAGCGATAACCCAGATAGGCAATCATCTCAACCAACACAGCAGGTGATCCTGAGGCACCAATGGCCGTCGTGTGGCACAGGACCTGTCTCATGGGTTCCATCTGAAAACAAAGATGTTTCAAAGGAGTCAAATGACAGTGTGGATAATGTTCAATATACTACTCTAAGGAATAACTAGGGCTTATCCAACTTTGGGGTGAACGTGGTCACACGATCTTAATGTTAGAGTTAGTAAATTCGTTTAAACCAAGTAGAAGAGAGTTCAGAGTCCCAGAGTAAAGATCGAGGAGTAAAAGATCCTAATACCACCCAAATGGCGACGTGGGCCCGTAAGACACACAACCATGTTAGTAAAAAGTTTTATAATGTCTAGACTCGACTTCGGCCAAGGAGTGTGGAAGGGGGATTCCTACAGGCAGTCGGCTCTGATACCAACTTGTGACGCCCTCGATTTGACTGTACACTAATCATACACGCAAACGTGTACGATCAAGATCAGGGGCTCACGGGAAGATATCACAACACAACTCTACAAATAAAATAAGTCATACAAGCATCATATTACAAGCCAGGGGCCTCGAGGGCTCAAATACAAGAGCTCGATCATAGACGAGTCAGCGGAAGCAACAATATCTGAGTACAGACATAAGATAAACAAGTTTGCCTTAAGAAGGCTAGCACAAACGGGATACAGATCGAAAGAGGCGCAGGCCTCCTGCCTGGGATCCTCCCGAACTACTCCTGGTCGTCGTCAGCGGCCTGCACATAGTAGTAGGCACCTCCGGTGTAGTAGGAGTCGTCCTCAACGGTGGCATCTTGCTCCTGGACTCCAACATCTGGTCGCAACAATCAGGTATAGAAAGAGGGAAAAGGGGGAGCCAAGCAACCGTGAGTACTCATCCAAAGTACTCGCAAGCAAGGAGCTACACTACATATGCATTGGTATCAAATAAAAGGGGTAGTATATGTGGACTGAACTGCAGAATGCCAGAATAAGAGGGGGATAGCTAGTCCTATCGAAGACTACGCTTCTGGCAATCTCCATCTTGCAGCATGTAGAAGAGAGTAGATGGTAAGTTCACCAAGTAACATCGCATAGCATACTCCTACCCGGTGATCCTCCCCTCGTCTCCCTGTGAGAGAGCGATCACTGGTTGTATCTGACACTTGGAAGGGTGTGCTTTATTAAGTATCCAGTTCTAGTTGCCATAAGGTCAAGGTACAACTTCGGGTCATCCTTTTACCGAGGGACATGGCTATTCAAATATATCAACTTCCCTGCAGGGGAGCACCACATTTCCCAACACACTCGATCCCCTTTGTCCAGACACACTTTTCTAGGTCATGCCCGGCCTCGGAAGATCAACACATCGCAGCCCGACTTAGGCACAACAGAGAGGTCAGCACACCGGTCTAAATCCTATGGCGCAGGGGTCCGGGCCCATCGCCCATTGCACACCTGCACATTGCGTACGCGGCCGGTGAGCAGACCTAGCAACCTCCATTACAAAGGAACTTGCGTTACGCAGTCCAACCCGGCGCGTGCCGCTGAGTCGCTGATGTCACGAAGGCTTCGGCTGATACCACAACGTCGAGTGCCCATAACTGTTCCCGCGTAGTTGGTTAGTGCATATAGGCCAGTGGCCAGACTCAGATCAAATACCCAGATCTTGTTAAGCGTGTTATTTTGATATAACCGCGGTCGCTGACCAGGACCAGGCCCACCTCTCTCCTAGGTGGTCTCAACCTGCCCTGTCTCTCCGCCACAAAGATCCACTCAGACGGCCGTCGGGACAAACGTCCTTTAGGACCCAATCCGTGAATCACTCACGGGTACTCTACGAGCCGAGCCGACTTTAGCCACCACAAGTATCATATAATATGTATATAAGTATATGCCCGTGATCACCTCCCGAGTGATCACGGCCCGATAGTATAGCATGGCAGACAGACAAGAATGTAGGGTCACTGATGATAAACTAGCATCCTATACTAAGCATTTAGGATTGCATGTAAGGTATCAATAACTGTAGCAACAATGACAGGCTATGCATCAGAATAGGATAAACGGAAAGCAGTAACATGCTACACTACTCTAATGCAAGCAGTAGAGAGAAGAATAGGCGATATCTGCTGATCAGGGGGGCTTGCCTGGTTGCTCTGGCAAGAAAGAGGGGTCGTCAACAGCGTAGTCGATCGGGGCACTAGCAGCGACGTCAGTCTCGTAGTCTATCAGAGAGAAGAGGGGGAAGAAACAATGAATATAATGCAAACAGATGCATAGCGATGCATGAATTGACAAGTAGCGGTGCAAGGGGTGCCCTAACGCGGTATGAGGTGATACCGGTGAATGGGGGAAACATCCGGAAAATATCCCCGGTGTTTCGCATTTTCGGACAGATGAATCGGAGGGGGAAAGTTGCGTGTTCGCTATGCTAGGGATGCGTGGTGGACGAACGGGCTGCGTATCCGGATTCGTCTCGTCGTTCTGAGCAACTTTCATGTACAAAGTTTTTCCATCCGAGCTACGGTTTATTTTATATTGATTTTAAAATATTTAAATCATTTTTAGCATTTATTTGATTATTTTTAATTCAACATTATCCGGAACAGTGCATGCCGACGTCAGTATGACGTCAGCAGTCAACAGGGGTGTTGACTGGTCAACTGACGTGTGGGTCCCGTTCATCATTGACTAGACTAACTAATCATGATTAATTAATTTAATTAGTTATTTAGTTTAATTAATCAAAATTAATTAATTAATTAATTTAAAAAACGTTCTTGGGCTGGGCCCCCATGTCACTTGCCTAGAGGGGCCTATCGAGTTCGGGCGCTAACGGGCACAGGGCACTACCCGAGTGGGTGCATTGCCCAGGAGCGGGTAGACCCGTAAGGCGCCGGAGCAGGGGAGGCCGCCAGCCATGGCGCCGCCCAGGCGGCCGGAGCGGCGACGAGACGGCGACGACGCACGGTCGCAGGTTGATATGTCTCCAACATATCTATAATTTTTTATTGCTCCATGCTATATTATCTACTGTTTTGAACATTATTGGGCTTTATTATCCACTTTTATATTATTTTTGGGACTAACCTATTAACCGGAGGCCCAGCCCAGAATTGCTGTTTTTTGGCTGTTTTAGGGTTTCGAAGAAAAGGAATATCAAACGGAGTCCAAACGGAATGAAACCTGCGGGAACGTGATTTTCTCAACGAATAAGACCAGAAAGACTTGGACCCTACGTCAAGATAAGAAATAGGAGGCCACGAGGTAGGGGGCGCGCCCACCCCCTCCAAGCGCGCCCTCCACCCTCGTGGGCCCCCTGTTGCTCCACCGATGTACTCCTTCCTCCTATATATATCCATGTACCCCCAAACGATCAGAGACGGAGCCAAAACCCTAATTCCACCATCGTAACTTTCTATATCCACGAGATCCCATCTTGGGGCCTGTCCCGGAGCTCCGCCGGAGGGGGCATCGATCACGGAGGGCTTCTACATCAACACCATAGCCTCTCCGATGAAGTGTGAGTAGTTTACCTCAGACCTACGAGGCCATAGTTAGTAGCTAGATGACTTCTTCTCTCTTTTTGGATCTCAATACAACGTTCTCCCCCTCTCTTGTGGAGAACTATTTGATGTAATCTTCTTTTTGCGGTGTGTTTGTTGAGACCGATGAATTGTGGGTTTATGATCAAGTCTATCTATGAATAATATTTGAATTCTCTGAATTCTTTTATGTATGATTGGTTATCTTTGCAAGTCTCTTCGAATTATCAGTTTGGTTTGGCCTACTAGATTGATCTTTCTTGCAATGGGAGAAGTGCTTAGCTTTGGGGTCAATCTTGAGGTGTCCTTTCCCGATGATAGTAAGGGCAGCAAGGCACGTATTGTATTGTTGCCGTCGAGGATAACAAGATGGGGTTTTCTTCATATTGCATGAGTATATCCCTCTACATCATGTCATCTTGCTTAAGGCGTTACTCTGTTTTTTAACTTAATACTCTAGATGCATGCTGGATAGCGGTCGATGAGTGGAGTAATAGTCGTAGATGTAGGCAGGAGTCGGTCTACTTGTCTCAGACGTGATGCCTATATACATGATCATACCTAGATATTCTCATAACTATGCTCAATTCTGTCAATTGCTCAACAGTAATTTGTTCACCCACCATAGAATACTTATGCTCTCGAGAGAAGCCACTAGTGAAACCTATGGCCCCGGGGTCTATCTTTATCATATTGATATCCTACCACTTAGTTATTTCCTTTGCTATTTACATTGCCTTTATTTTACTTTGCATCTTTTATCATAAAAATACCAAAAATATTATCTTATCATATCTATCAGATCTCACTCTCGTAAGTGGCCTTATAGGGATTGACAACCCCTATTTGTGTTGGTTGCGAGCATTTATTTGTTTTGTGCAGATACGAGGGACTCGCGCGTAGCCTCCTACTGGATTGATACCTTGGTTCTCAAAAACTGAGGGAAATACTTACGCTACTTTGCTGCATCATCCCTTCCTCTTCGGGGAAAACCAACGCAGTGCTCAAGAGGTAGCAAGAAGGATTTCTGGCGCCGTTGCCGGGGAGGTCTACGCAAAAGTCAACATACCAAGTATCCATCACATACCCTTATCTCCGGCATTACATTATTTGCCATTTGCCTCTCATTTTCCTCTCCCCCCACTTCACCCTTGCCGTTTTATTCTCTCTCTCTATCCTCCCTCTCTATTTGCCTCTTTTTGCCCGCTTGCTTTCTGTTTGCTTGTGTGTTAGTTTGTTTGCTTGTCGTTATGGCTAGTCCCTTATCTTCTCCGTTGTCTCCCGAGAATGAAATTCTAAATTTTAAGCAAAGGGAGGGAGAAAATCTAAAAGATGCTTGGTATAGAATTTGCAATGCTCAAAATAGATCTACTAGGAAGCAATCCACTTCCGTTCTCCTTCGCAATTTTTATGTAGGCATTACTCCTTGGCACCGTTATGTTCTTGATACTATTACCGGAGGGAACTTTTTGGGTAGCCATACTTTTGATTCTTATAATGCCATGTTAGATTTATTTGGCTCACCCCCTCTCTTGGTTAATGGAACTATATTAACTTTGGAGAATGTAATGCAAAGGCTTGCAATTATTGAAAATAAGGTTGCTACCATAGAATTAATTGAAATTTTGGATAAAAAGATCCACAGCCGAATCTCTCAATATGGATCTAAAGTAGGAGTTACTTTGAAAGATATTAAAGAAAAGGAACCCATAGTTAATGAGAAAATAAATCACGATTCCATTAGGATCGATAAACTTGAGAATATTATTAGTAACTTGGGAACCGCTTTTTCTTCTGTAAAGAACACTCCAAGTCCTTCCACTAAAGTTGCCAAGCTTATGTACGTTCCTAAAAATAAGGGTGAATCCTCTAGTAAGGATGCGGAACTCAAATCTATAAGTATTCATCCCAATCTTTTTGCTATCATTAAGGAACCATTTGTTACAAATGAATTTTTAGATCTTGTGCCTAAAAGTTTGATAATTAATAAAAAGAAAGAAATTCCTAAAGATGGTAGATGCCTCATTGAAGAATTGCCTACCAAAGATGGCAATACCTAGATCTATTCTTGCTTGTTATGCCTAGCTAGGGGCATTAAACGATAGCGCTTGTTGGGAGGCAAACCCAATTTTATTTTTCTTCCTTGCTATTTTCTCCTATTTAGTAATAAATAATTTATCTATCCTCTGTTTTGGTTGTGTTTTTTGTGTTTAATTAGTGTTTGCGCCAAGTAGAACTGTTGGGAAGACTTGGGGAAAGTATTGTTGAACTTGCTGTAAAAAACAGAAACTTTAGCACTCACGAGAACTACTGCCATTTTTATTTGGAAAGTGCTATTTAGTTAATTATTTTTGGAGATGATTAATAGATAAATTCCTCACGTCCAGAAATTTATTTTAGAATTTTTGGGCTCCAGATCTTGCACTAGCTACAGATTACTACAGACTGTTCTGTTTTTGACAGATTCTGTTTTTCGTGTGTTGTTTGCTTATTTTGATGAATCTATGGCTAGTAAAATAGTTTATAAACCATAGAGAAGTTGGAATACAGTAGGTATAACACCAATATAAATAAAGAATGAGTTCATTACAGTACCTTGAAGTGGTCTTTTATTTTCTTTCGCTAACGGAGCTCACGAGATTTTCTACTTTAAGTTTTGTGTTGTGAAGTTTTCAAGTTTTGGGTAAAGATTTGATGAACTATGGAACAAGGATTGGCAAGAGCCTAAGCTTGGGGATGCCCACGGCACCCCCAAGATAATCTAAGGACACCTAAAAGCCAAAGCTTGGGGATGCCCCGGAAGGCATCCCCTCTTTCGTCTACTTCTATCGCTAACTTTACTTGGAGCAATATTTTTATTCGCCACATGATATGTGTTTTGCTTGGAGCGTCTTGTATTATTTGAGTCTTTACTTTTTAGTTTACCACAATCATCCTTTCTTTACACACCTTTAGAGAGGTCCATACATGATTTAGAATTTGTTAGAATACTCTATGTGCTTCGCTTATATCTTTTGAGTTATATAATTTTGCTCTAGTACTTCACTTATATCTTTTAGAGCACGGTAGTGGATTTGTTTTATAGAAACTATTAATCTCTCATGCTTCACTTAGATTATTTTGAGAGTCTTAAATATCATGGTAATTTGCTTGAAATCCTAATATGCTTGGTATACAAGATTAATAAAAAAACTTTCTTATGAGTGTGTTGAATAGTATGATAAGTTTGATACTTGATAATTGTTTTGAGATATGGAGATGGTGATATTAAAGTCTTGCTAGTTGAGTAGTTGTGAATTTGAGAAATACTTGTGTTGAAGTTTGTGATTCCCGTCGCATGCATGTATGGTGAACCGTTATGTGATGAAGTCAGAGCATGATTTATTTTTTTGATTGCCTTCCTTATGAGTGGCGGTCGGAGACGAGCGATGGTCTTTTCCTACCAATCTATCCCCCTAGGAGCATGCGCGTAATACTTTGCTTTGATAACTTGTAGATTTTTGCAATAAGTATATGAGTTCTTTATGACTAATGTTGAGTGCATGGATTATATGCACTCTCACCCTTCCACCTTTGCTAGCCTCTCTAATACCGTGCACCTTTCGCTGGTATCATACACCCACCATATACCTTCCTCAAAACAGCCACCATACCTACCTATTATGGCATTTTCATAGCCATTCCGAGATATATTGCCATGAAAATTTCCACCATTCCTTTTATTATGACACACTCCATCATTGTCATATTGCTTAGCATGATCATGTAGTTGACATCGTATTTGTGGCAAAGCCACCATTCATAATTCTTTCATACATGTCACTTATGAGTCATTGCATATCCCGGTACACCACCGGAGGCATTCATATAGATTCATATTTTGTTCTAAGTATCGAGTTGTAATTGTTGAGTTGTAAGAAAAATAAAAGTGTGATGATCATCATTATTAGAGAATTGTCCCAGTGAGGAAAGGATGATGGAGACTATGATTCCCCCACAAGTCGGGACAAGACTCCAGACGAAAAATAAAAAAAGGGAGAAAGAAAAGAGGCCATAAAAAAGAGAGAAAAGGCCCAAATAAAAAATGAGAGAAAAAGAGAGAAGGTACAATGTTACTATCCTTTTCCCACACTTGTGCTTCAAAGTAGCACCATGATCTTCATAGTAGAGAGTCTCTCATGTTATCACTTTCATATACTAGTGGGAATGTTTCATTATAGAACTTGGCTTGTATATTCCAATGATGGGCTTCCTCAAAATGCCCTTGGTCTTCATGAGCAAGCAAGTTGGATGCACGCCCACTTAGTTTCTTTTTGAGCTTTCATATACTTTTAGCTCTAGTGCATCCATTGCATGGAAATCCCTACTCACTCACATTGATATCTATTGATGGGCATCTCCATAGCCCATTGATACGCCTAGTTTATGTGAGACTATCTTCTCCCTTTTTGTCTTCTCCACAACCACCACTCTATTCCACCTATAGTGCTATATCCATGGCTCACGCTCATGTATTGCGTGAAAATTGAAAAGGTTTTGAGAATGTCAAAAGTATGAAACAATTGGTTGGCTTGTCATCGGGGTTGTGCATGATTTAAATATTTTGTGTGGTGAAGATAGAGCATATCCAAACTATATGATTTTGTAGGGATAACTTTCTTTAGCCATGTTATTTTGAGAAGACATAATTTCTTTGTTAGTATGCTTGAAGTATTATTATTTTTATGTCAACATTAAACTTTTGTCTTGAATCTTTTGGATCTGAATATTCATACCACAGTTAAGAAGAATTACATTAAAATTATGCCAAATAGCACTCCACATCAAAAATTCTGTTTTTATCATTTACCTACTCGAGGACGAGCGGGAATTAAGCTTGGGGATGCTTGATACGTCTCCAACGTATCTATAATTTTGATTGCTCCATGCTATATTATCTACTGTTGTGGACATTATTGGGCTTTATTATCCACTTTTATATTATTATTGGGACTAACCTATTAACCGGAGGCCCAACCCAGAATTGTTGTTTTTTGCCTGTTTTAGGGTTTCAAGGAAAAGGAATATCAAACGGAGTCCAAACGGAATGAAACCTTCGGGAACGTGATTTTCTCAACGAATAAGACCAGAGAGACTTGGACCCTACGTCAAGAAAAGAAATAGGTGGCCACGAGGTAGGGGGGCGCGCCCACCCCCACCAGGCGCGCCCTCCACCCTCGTGGGCCCCCTGTTGCCACACCGACATACTCCTTCCTCCTATATATATCCACGTACCCCCAAACGATCAGAGACGGAGACAAAACCCTAATTCCACTGCCGTAACTTTCTGTATCCATGAGATCCCATCTTGGGGCCTGTCCTGGAGCTCCGCCGGAGGGGGCATCAATCACGGAGGGCTTCTACATCAACACCATAGCCTCTCTGATGAAGTGTGAGTAGTTTGCCTCAGACCTACGGGTCCATAGTTAGTAGCTAGATGGCTTCTTCTCTCTTTTTGGATCTCAATACAACGTTCTCCCCCTCTCTTGTGGAGAACTATTCGATGTAATCTTCTTTTTGCGGTGTGTTTGTTGAGACCGATGAATTGTGGGTTTATGATCAAGTTTATATATGAATAATATTTGAATCTTCTCTGAATTCTTTTATGTATGATTGGTTATCTTTGCAAGTCTCTTCGAATTATCAGTTTGGTTTGGCCTACTAGATTGATCTTTCTTGCAATGGGAGAAGTGCTTAGCTTTGGTTTCAATCTTGCGGTATCCTTTCCCGGGGACAGTAAGGGCGGCAAGGCACGTATTGTATTGTTGCCATCGAGGATAACAAGATGGGGTTTTCTTCATATTGCATGAGTCTATCCCTCTACATCTTGTCATCTTGCTTAAGGCGTTACTCTGTTTTTAACTTAATATTCTAGATGCATGCTGGATAGCGGTCGATGAGTGGAGTAATAGTAGTAGATGCAGGCAGGAGTCAGTCTAGTGCCACCCCTAGCTGGTTTTGGAGTATTGACGACAAACCTTGTTGAGGGACTAATGTGTTTGTGAGAATTGTTGGATAACACAGGTAGAAGTCCCTCATTGATTCGGTTTTCCTACCAGAGATGACCCCTAAAAATGTAAGAAGACATTGAAGACAAAGGTGGTATGTGAAGACATTCACATTGAAGACTATGACAAGAGAAGACATCGCATGAAGACTATGGAGCGCGAAGACTTAGTTCTTTTGTCGTTCTTTTTCTTCTTTGTTGAGTCATAGGAACCACCGTACTGTTAAGTGGGGTCCAAGAGAACCAGTCAGAATGACTGAAGTGATGCTTAACCAAAATCCTATGTCTTCGAGTGAAGACTATGAGAGCAAATCTTGTCCAGAGTTGGATAAGTCAGCTTTGCTTGTAGCCCAAGTAAAGTTGCCGTGTGTGTTTAAAATCTGACCGTTGGAACATGTGTCAGTTCCTTAGTGACCTAGGGTCATTTTGGACAAATCAGGTCGGGTTGCCTAGTGGCTATAAATAGCCCACCCCCTACAACCATAAATGGTTGGCTGCTCAGAGTTAGAGTACGGCTTTTGTCGTTTGAGAGCAACCCACCTCGAAGCCTTTGAGAGAGAATTCCTTGTGAGGATAAAGCCCTAAACACCCAGAGCCAAAGAGTGTTAGGCATCACTTAAGTCTTCCTGTCTGTGTGATCTGAAGACTTATTACACTTGAGGACTGTGAATCCTCCAGCCGGTTAGGCGTCGCGTTCTGAGCATCCAAGAGTCATTGTGGATCGCCGGTGAATGAAGTCTGTGAAGGTTTGGAAGTCTACCTTGAAGACTTACCAGAGTGATTGGGCGAGGACTGGGTGTCCTTAGCTCAAGGGAATAAGGTGAAGACGAGGTCTTCTGAGTTGAATCTCAGCCTCCCTAACCAGACGTACAGTTGTCACAGCAACTGGAACTGGTCCAACAAATCATTGTCTTCAACGAGTCACTGGTTTCATCATTCCCTTCCCTTTACTTACTGTTTGTCCTTGTGAAGTCATTGTATGATTGCATTATCTTCTGTCTTCACTGAGTGACTGCTTGTTCTGATTGGCTTCACAATATCTTCCTACCTGATCCTTACTGCCTAGCTGCTATTAGTCATTGTGCTTTCACTTCATTGAATACTTGACTATGGTTTGCCTAGTGTAGTCTATCTTCCGCTGCATGGTAATAGGTTTATTTCTATGTTTGTCTTCGAAACTTCCATGTTTTGAAGAATTTCATAAAAATCGCATATTCACCCCCCCTCTAGTCGATCACTAGCACTTTCACCTAGATATTGTCATAACTATGCTCAATTCTGTCAATTGCTCAACAGTAATTTGTTCACCCACCGTAGAATACTTATGCTCTCGAGAGAAGCCACTAGTGAAACCTATGGCCCCCGGGTCTATCTTTATCATATTGATCTCCTACCACTTAGTTATTTCCTTTGCTATTTACTTTGCCTTTATTTTACTTTGCATCTTTTATCATTAAAATACCAAAAATATTATCTTATCATATCTATCAGATCTCACTCTCGTAAGTGGCCTTATAGGGATTGACAACCCCTATTTGCGTTGGTTGCAAGGATTTATTTGTTTTATGCAGGTACGAGGGACTCGCGCGTAGCCTCCTACTGGATTGATACCTTGGTTCTCAAAAACTGAGGGAAATACTTACGCTACTTTGCTGCATCATCCCTTCCTCTTCGGGGAAAACCAACGTAGTGCTCAAGATGTAGCATAGGGCTGTAGCAGCTGTGAGAAGTGGTGGAGCGACGAGACGACTAGGTGGGGCGCAAGGCGGGGGGTCGCCATGGTTGGTTTGTCGGACGCGGGTGCGTGGTCAGGGCCGGACCGGGCGGCTGCACGGTGGTGAGGGCAGAGCCGCGCTGGAGCAGCAGCGAGCAGCGGGGAGAGGCGCACGAGGCACGCTGCAAGTGGGCGCAAGGTGCGGTGCGGCCGTGGCGCGATGGAGGCAAAGGGCGCTGGTGGGGGTGCGCACGAGCCGTGGCGAGGGCACGAGGCTACGGGGGGGTGCGAGTCAGGGGCGGGGCACGGTGCAGCACGCGAGCGGGTGCTGCCGAGCGGCGTGAGCGGGCGCCGGCGGGTGACGAGAAGCGGGGCGGCAGAGGCCATGCGAGGCCGGGCCAGCGAAGCGGCAGCGAGCGGGACGCGGGTGCGGGGCTGCGCAAGCGAGGGAGGTCCGGGGCGCAGGCGACGTGCGGGTGCTACAGGGGGCACCGACGGTGTCGGGCGCGGGCGCGGTCTGGCGCTACTAGGCATGCATCAGGGTGCACGGGGAGCGCGCAGCACGCGGGCAGGCACGGGTGGTCGGCGCGGTGAGCAGGGGAGCGGAGGGAGGCGGGGCCTCACTGCGGGCGTTGGGTTCGGGGCAACGGGGCTCGAGGAGGAAGGTGGAGACGATGTGTCGGAGAGGAAGCAGGCCGGCAAGGTGGCTTCAACGAGGTCCGGGCGGCGGCGCGGGCTCCGGACGGCGTCGACGAGGCGACGAGGCGATGGGGTCGGGGCGGATCGAGCCCCCGATCCAATCGGGGGGGAGAGTGTGAGGAGTGAGTGGGGCGTCGTGGGGGTGTCGGTTAGGGTTTCCCCCGAGTGGGGGATATGGAGGAGGGTGTGGGGCTCCGGCTGGGCCAGTTGGGCGGCCTGGTGGCCTGCTGGCCAGCTGGGCCATTCGGCCCAGGGGGAAGGGGGTTTCTTCCTTTTCTTTTTTTGTTAGTTTTATTTTCTGTTTTTCTTTCTATTTAAATAATTTAGGAATTTTATAAAAATATGTTTATTACACCGTATTTACATATGCAAAATATGGCATCTCTCAAACAATTTTGTTTTAACTTTTGAAAAGTTTGATGTCTAACATTTATTTAATCTTTTGAATTTGAAAAGTTTTGATCCAATGCAAGATTAGCAACAGTAACCAGGGTGACGTGGCACCATTAACGAGGGATTACTGTAGCATGATTATCCGGGCATTACAATAACTCAGTCGGTTTCTCTTCTTGTGCTTTGAATGCCTTTGACTCTAGGGCAGTGTCCTTGGGTAGGGTGTCTAGGTCAGGCCTATGACCCTACCCTAGGTACATGTCATCGTCAGCATCCTTTGCTTAAACTCGCCCAATGAAATCCTGATCTTGATCTCTCTAGGATCTTCAAGAAGCTGTCGCGGGACACTGATGTCGCAACCGCCGACAAGGTTGCCGGTTGATGTCTACTACACAACCTTCTTCTTGTAGACGTTGTTGGGCCTCCAAGTGCAGAGGTTTGTAGGACAGTAGCAAATTTCCCTCAAGTGGACGACCTAAGGTTTATCAATCCGTAGGAGGCGTAGGATGAAGATGGTCTCTCTCAAGCAGCCCTGCAACCAAATAACAAAGAGTCTCTTTTGTCCCCAACACACCCAATACAATGATAAATTGTATAGGTGCACTAGTTCGGCAAAGAGATGGTGATACAAGTGGTATATGGATAGTAGATAATGGTTTTTGTAATCTGAAAATATAAAAACAGCAAGGTAACTAATGATAAAAGTGAGCGTAAACGGTATTGCAATGTGTGGAAATAAGGCCTAGGGTTCATACTTTCACTAGTGCAAGTCCTCTCAACAATAATAACATA
Organism: Triticum urartu; assembly: GCF_003073215.2. Lineage (NCBI taxonomy): Eukaryota > Viridiplantae > Streptophyta > Magnoliopsida > Poales > Poaceae > Triticum > Triticum urartu. The sequence goes on from NC_053023.1 coordinate 340,078,119, forward strand.
ATTGGATCACAGAACTATCCCTCAACATGCAACAAAGAGTCACTCCAAAGTCACTAATAGCGGAGAACAAACGAAGAGATTATGGTAGGGTACGAAACCACCTCAAATTTATTCTTTCCAATCAATCCGTTGGGCTATTCCTATAAGTGTCACAAACAGCCCTAGAGTTCATACTAGAATAACACCTTAAGATACAAATCAACCAAAACCCTAATGTCACCTAGATACTCCAATGTCACCTCAAGTATCCATGGGTATGATTATACGATATGCATCACACAATCTCAGATTCATCTATTCAACCAACACATAGAACCTCAAAGAGTGCCCCAAAGATTCTACCGGAGAATCACGACGAAAACATGTGCCAACCCCTATGCATAGGTTCATGGGCGGAACCCGCAAGTTGATCACCAAAACATACATCAAGTGAATCACGTGGTATCCCATTGTCACCACAGATACGCACGGCAAGACATACATCAATTGTTCTCAAATCTTTAAAGACTCAATCCGATAAGATAACTTCAAAGGGGAAACTCAATCCATTACAAGAGATTAGAGGGGGGAGAAAACATCATAGGATCCAAATATAATAGCAAAGCTCGCGATACATCAAGATCGTATCACCTCAAGAACACGAGAGAGAGAGAGAGAGAGATCAAACACATAGCTACTCGTACATACCCTCAGCCCCGAGGGAGAACTACTCCTCATCATGGAGAGCACCGGGATGATGAAGATGGACACCGGAGAAGGGTTCCCCCTCTGGCACCTAGATTGGTTTTCGGTGGCTACAGAGGCTTCTGGCGGCGGAACTCCCGATCTATTGTCTGTTCTGGAAGTTTTTAGGGTACGTGAGTATATATGGGTGCAGGAAGTACGTCGGTGGAGCTTCGGGGGCCCCACGAGGTAGGGGGCGCGCCCTGGGGGGCGCCCCCACCCTCGTGAGCACCTCCCTTGGCTCCTAACATGGGGTCCAAGTCCATCTGGTAGCCTTCCTTCCAAAAATAACTTCTCCAGTTGATTTCGTTCCGTTTCGACTCCGTTTGATATTCCTTTTCTTCGAAACACTGAAATAGGCAAAAAACAGCAATTCTGGGCTGGGCCTCCGGTTAATAGGTTAGTCCCAAAAATAATATAAAACTGGATAATAAAGCCCAATATTGCCCAAAATAGTAGATAACATAGCATGGAGCAATCAAAAATTATAGATACGTTGGAGACGTATCAAGCATCCCCAAGCTTAATTCCTGCTCGTCCTCGAGTAGGTAAATGATAAAAACAGAATTTTTTATGCGGAGTGCTACTTGGCATAATTTCAATGTAATTCTTCTTAATTGTGATATGGATATTCAGATCCGAAAGATTCAAGACAAAAGTTCATATTGACATAAAAATGATAATACTTCAAGCATACTAACTAAGCAATTATGTCTTCTCAAAATAACATGGCCAAAGAAAGTTCATCCCTACAAAATCATATAGTTTAGTCATGTTTCATTTTCTTCACACAAGAATGCTCTCATCATGCACAACCCCGATGACAAGCCAAGCAATTGTTTCATACTTTAGTAATCTCAAACCTATAAACTTTCACGCAATACATGAGCGCGAGCCATGGATATAACACTATGGGTGGAATAGAATATAATGAAGGGGGTTATGTGGAGAAGAAAAAAAGGAGAAAGTCTCACATCAACGAGGCTAATCAATGGGCTATGGAGATGCCCATCGATTGATGTTAATGCAAGGAGTAGGGATTGCCATGTAACGGATGCACTAGAGCTATAAATGTATGAAAGCTCAACAAAAGAAACTAAGTGGGTGTGCATCCAACTTGCTTGCTCACGAAGACCTAGGGCACTTGAGGAGGCCCATTGTTGGAATATACAAGACAAGTTCTATAATGAAAAATTCCCACTAGTATATGAAAGTGACAAAACAAGACTCTCTATCATGAAGATTATGGTGCTACTTTGAAGCACAAGTGTGGCAAAGGATAGTAACATTGTCCCTTCTCTCTTTTTCTCTCATTTTTTTGGGCCTTCTCTTTTTTTATGGCCTTTATCTTTTTTTGGGCCTTCTCTTTTTATGGCCTTTCTCTCTTTTTTTATTCCTCACTTGGGACAATGCTCTAATGATGATGATCATCACACTTCTATTTATTTACAACTCAATGATTACAACTCGATACTAGAACAAAGATGACTCTATATGAATGCCTCCGGCGGTGTACCGGGATTGCGATGAATCAAGTGTGACATGTATGAAAAATTATGGACGGTGGCTTTGCCACAAATACGATGTCAACTACATGATCATGCAAAGCAATATGACAATGATGATGTGTGTCATAATAAACGGAATGGTGGGAAGTTGCATGGCAATATATCTCGGAATGGCTATGGAAATGCCATAATAGGTAGGTATGGTGGCTGTTTTGAGGAAGATATAAGGAGGTTTATGTGTGACAGAGCGTATCATATGACGGGGTTTGCATGCACCAGAGAAGTTTGCACCAACTCTCAATGTGAGAAAGGGCAATGCACGGTACCGAAGAGGCTAGCAAGGATGGAAGGGTGAGAGTGCGTATAATCCATGGACTCAACATTAGTCATAAAGAACTCACATACTTATTGCAAAATCTACAAGTAATAAAAAACCTCGGTACTACGCGCATGCTCCTAGGGGGATAGATTGGTAGGGAAAGACCATCGCTCGTCCCCGACCACCACTCATAAGGAGGACAATCAAATAACACCTCATGTTTCAAATTTGTTACATAACGTTTACCATATGTGCATGCTACGGGACTTGCAAACTTCAACACAAGCATTTCTCAATTTCACAACTACTCAACTAGCACGACTTTGATATTATTACCTCCATATCTCAAAACAATCATCAAGCATCAAACTTCTCTTAGTATTAAATACTCTATATGAAAGTTTTTACTAATCTTGTATACCTAGCATATTAGGATTTTAAGCAAATTACCATGCTATTTAAGACTCTCAAAAGAATCTAAGTGAAGCATGAGAGTTCATCTATTTCTTCAAAATAAAACTACCACCATACTCTAAAAGATATAAGTGAAGCACTAGAGCAAACGACAAACTACTCCGAAAGATATAAGTGAAGATCAATGAGTAGTTGAATAATTATGCAACTATGTAAAGACTCTGTAAAATTTAATAATTTCAGATCTTTGTATTTTATTCAAACAGCAAGCAAAGCAAAATAAAATGGCATCTAAGAATAGCAAACATCATGTGAAGAAGCAAAAACTTAGGATCAAGCGATACTAACCGATAGTTGTTGAAGAAGAAAGGTGGGATGCCAACCGGGGCATCCCCAAGCTTAGATGCTTGAGACTTCTTGAAATATTATCTTGTAATGCCTTGGGAATCCCCAAGCTTGAGCTTTTGTGTCTCCTTAATTCCTCTCATATCACGGTCTCCCTAAATCTCAAAAGCTTCATCCACACAAAACTCAACAAGGACTCGTGAGATAAGTTAGTATAAACCATTGTAAAAACCTTACCATACTCTACTGTAGAAAATCATTAAAATTATTATTCAACATTTCATACTAAATGCCTCTACATATTTAATAGTCCTATCCTCAAATAGAATCATTAAAGAAGCAAACATATGCAAACAATGCAAACATAACAGCAATCTGCCTAAACAGGACAGTCTGTAAAGAATGCAGCAACATCCATACTTCCCTAGCTCCAAAAATTATGAAAGAAAATTCACACTGTAGTAAATTTATCACAGCTTAATATGCAAAAGGTTTCAACATTTTATCATATTCTGAATTTTCTAGGGAATTATTGCAACAGCGGTAAACTTTCTGTTTTCAAACAGCAACATGTGGACTTCTAAAATAGGCATAGTAAAGGCTATCAATGCCACTTTTATTGAAATATAAGATGAAAAACATTGTTATAAATAACAGAAATAAAATCTTAATAAAATAAATTGACGCTGTAAGCAAAACACATATCATGTGGCGAATAAAAATATAGCTCCAAGTAAAGTTACCGATGAACGAAGACGAAAGAGGGGATGCCTTCCGGGGCACCCCCAAGCTTAGGATCTTGGCTATCCTTGAATATTACCTTGGGGTGCTTTGGGAATCCCCAATCTTAGGCTCTTGACACTCCTTATTCCATAGTCCATCGAATCCTTACCCAAAACTTGAAAACTTCACAACACAAAACTTAACAGAAAACTCGTAAGCTCCGTTAGTATAAGAAAATAAATCACCACTTCAAGGTACTGTAATGAACTCATTATTTATTTATATTGGTGTTAAACCTACTGTATTCCAACTTATATATGTTTTATAAACTCTTTTACTAGCCATAGATTCATCAAAATAAGTAAACAACACATGAAAAACAGAATCTGTCAAAAGCAGAACAGTCTGTAGTAATATGGATCAAACGTACACTTATTGAACTAATAAAATTCTCAAATAAATTTATGGACCTGAGGAATTTATCTATTAATCATATGCAAAAAGAATTAACTAAATATTACTCTCTGAATAAAAATGGTAGCAATTCTCGTGAGCGCTAAAGTTTCTGTTTTTTACAGCATGATCGCAAAGACTTCCCCCAAGTTTTCCCAAAGGTTCTACTTGGAACAAACACTAATTAAATGCATAAAACCACATATAAACATAGGCTAGATGAATTATTTAATAATAAACAGGAGCAAAAATCAAGGAACAAAAATAAAGTTGGGTTGCCTCCCAACAAGCGCTATCGCTTAACGCCCCTAGCTAGGCATGATGATTTCAATGATGCTCACATAAAAAATAAGAATTGTAACATAAAGAGAGCATCATGAAGAATATGACTAGAACATTTAAGTCTAACCCACTTCCTATGCATAGGTATTTTCGAGCAAACAACTTATGGGAACAATAATCAACTAGCATAGGAAGGCAAAACAAGCATAACTTCAAAACTTTAAGCACATAGAGAGGAAACTTGATATTATTGCGATTCCTACAAGCATATGTTCCTACCTCATAATAATTTTCAGTAGCATCATGAATGAATTCAACAATAGAACCAGCACCTAAAGCATTCTTTTCATGATCTACAAGCATAAAATTTTATTACTCTCCACACAAGCAATATTCTTCTCATGAATAATAGTGGGAGCAAACTCAACAAAATAATTATCATGTGAGGCATAATCCAATTGAAAACTAAAATCATGATGACAAGTTTCATGGTTATCATTATTCTTTATAGCATACAAGTCATCACAATAATCATCATAGATAGCAACTTTGTTCCCATAATCAAATGGAACCTCTTCCGGAATAGTGGATTCATCACAAAATAAAGTCATGACCTCTCCAAATCCACTTTCATCAATATAATCATCATAAATAGGAGGCATGCTTTCATCATAATAAATTTGCTCATCAAAACTTGGGGGACAAAAAATATCATCTTCATCAAACATAGCTTCCCCAAGCTTGTGGCTTTGCATATCATTAGCATCATGGATATTCAAGGAACTCATACTAACAACATTGCAATTATGCTCATCATTCAAATATTTAGTGCCAAACATTCTAATGCATTCTTCTTCTAGCACTTGGGCACAATTATTGGAATCCTTATTCTCACGAAAGACATTAAAAAGATGAAGCATATGAGGTACCCTCAATTCCATTTTTTTTGTAGTTTTCTTTTATAAACTAAACTAGTGATAAAACAAGAAACTAAAAGACTCGATTGCAATATCTAAAGATATACCTTCAAGCGCTAACCTCCCCGGCAACGGCGCCAGAAAAGAGCTTGATGTCTACTACACAAACTTCTTCCTGTAGACGTTGGTGGGCCTCCAAGTGCAGAGGTTTGTAGGATAGTAGCAAATTTCCCTCAAGTGGATGACCTAAGGTTTATCAATCCGTAGGAGGCGTAGGATGAAGATGGTCTCTCTCAAGCAACCCTGCAACCAAATAACAAAGAGTCTCTTGTGTTCCCAACACACCCAATACAATGATAAATTGTATAGGTGCACTAGTTCGGCGAAGAGATGGTGATACAAGTGGTATATGGATAGTAGATAATGTTTTTTGTAATCTGAAAATATAAAACAGCAAGACAACTAATGATAAAAGTGAGCGTAAACGGTATTGCAATGCGTGGAAATAAGGCCTAGGGTTCATACTTTCACTAGTGCAAGTCCTCTCAACAATAATAACATAATTGGATCACATAACTATCCCTCAACATGCAACAAAGAGTCACTCCAAAGTCACTAATAGCGGAGAACAAACGAAGAGATTATGGTAGGGTAAGAAACCACCTCAAAGTTATTCTTTCCAATCAATCTGTTGGGCTATTCCAATAAGTGTCACAAACAGCCCTAGAGTTCATACTAGAATAACACCTTAAGATACAAATCAACCAAAAACCTAATGTCACCTAGATACTCCAATGTCACCTCAAGTATCCGTGGGTATGATTATACGATATGCATCACACAATCTCAGATTCATCTATTCAACCAACACATAGAACCTCAAAGAGTGCCCCAAAGATTCTACCAGAGAATCACGATGAAAACATGTGCCAACCCCTATGCATAGGTTCATGGTCGGAACCCGCAAGTTGATCACCAAAACATACATCAAGTGAATCACGTGGTATCCCATTGTCACCATAGATACACACGGCAAGACATACATCAAGTGTTCTCAAATCTTTAAAGACTCAATCCGATAAGATAACTTCAAAGGGGAAACTCAATCCATTACAAGAGAGTAGAGGGGGGAGAAAACATCATAGGATCCAAATATAATAGCAAAGCTCACGATACATCAAGATCGTATCACCTCAAGAACACCAGAGAGAGAGAGAGAGATCAAACACATAGCTACTGGTACATACCCTCAGCCCCGAGGGAGAACTACTCCCTCCTCGTCATGGAGAGCATCGGGATGATGAAGATGGCCACCGGAGAAGGATTCCCCCTCCGACAGGGTGCCGGAATGGGTCTAGATTGGTTTTCGTTGGCTACGGAGGCTTCTGGCGGCGAAACTCCCGATCTATTGTCTGTTCTGGAAGTTTTTAGGGTACGTGAGTATATATGGGTGCAGGAAGTACGTCGGTGGAGCTTCGGGGGGCCCACGAGGCAGGGGGCGCGCCCTAGGGGGGGCCCACCCTCGTGAGCACCTGTAACGCCCTCGATGCGGCTATATCTCCCACGTGTCGAAGCACGACTTAGAGGCATAACCACATTGAAAGCAATGTCGCAAGTAAGGTAATCTTCGCAAACAACCCATGTAATACAATAAGGGAAAAGATACATAGTTGGCTTACAATCGCCACTTCACACAATACATGAATAAAGCATTACATCATCCAGTTACAATCAAGGTCCGGCTACGGAACCAAAATAAAGGAAGAACCCCAAATGCGACAAGGTCCCCGATCGACCCCAACTGGACTCCACTACTGATCAACTAGAACGAAACAACACAAAGGACAAGATCTTCATCGAGCTCCTCCTTGAGCTTGGTTGTGTCATCTGCACGGTTCAACGGCGCCTGCAAACTGGTTTTGGAAGAGTCTGTGAGCCACGGGGACTCAGCAATCTCGCACCCTCGCGATCAAGACTATTTAAGCTTATGCGTAATGTAAAGGTATGAGGTGGAGCTGCAGCAAGCGACTAGCATATTTGGTGGCTAACATATACGCAAAAGAGAGCGAGAAGAGAAGGCAAAGCACGATCGAGAAACTATGATCAAGAAGTGATCCTAGAGCAACCTACATCAAGCATAACTCCAACACCGTGTTCACTTCCCGGACTCCGCCGGAAAGAGACCATCACGGTAACACACGCGGTTGATGTTTTTTAATTAAGGTCAACTTCAGGTTTTCTACAACAGGACGTTAACAAATTCCCATCTGCCCATAACTGCGGGCACGGCTTTCAAAAGTTCAAATCCCTGCAGGGGTGTCCCAACTTAGCCCATGACAAGCTCTCACGGTCAACGAAGGATATACCTTCTCCCGAGACATTCCGATCAGACTCGGTATCCCGGTTCTACAAGACAACTTCGACAAGTTAAAACAAATCCAGCAACATCGCCCGAATGTGCCGAAAAATCCCGATAGGAGCTGCACATATCTCGTTCTCAGGGCACATTCAGATGAGCGCTCCATACAACTAAAACCAAACCTCGAGTTTCCCCGAGGGGGCGCTGCACAGGACTCTAGTTTGGACCAACACTCAGAGGAGCACTGGCCCGGGGGGGTAAAATAATGATGACCCTCAGGAGCGCGACTCCCAAGGGAAAAGAAAAGGCTAGGTGGAAAATGGTAAAACCAATGTTGGGCATTGCTGGAGGAGTTTTATTCAAGGCGAACTGTCAAGGGGTTCCCATAATAGCCCAACCGCATAAGGAACGCAAAAATCCGGGAACATAACACCGATATGACGGAAACTAGGGCGGCAAGAGTGGAACAAAACACCAGGCATAGGGCCAAGCCTTCCACCCTTTACCAAGTATATAGATGCATTAATTAAATAAGAGATATTGTGATATCCCAACAAGTAAACAATGTTCTAACAAGGAACGATCTCCATGTTCCAACAAGGAACAAACTTCAAACTTCACCTACAACTAACAACGCTATAAGAGGGGCTGAGCAAAGCGGTAACATAGCCAAACAACGGTTTGCTAGGACAAGGTGGGTTAGAGGCTTGGCTCAACAATACGGGAGGCATGATTAGCAAGTGGTAGGTATCGCAGCATAGGCATAGCAAAAGAGCGAGCAACTAGCAAGCAAAGATAGAAGTGATTTCGAGGGTATGGTCATCTTGCCTGAGATCCCGCAAAGAAGAAGAACGAGTCCATGAAGAAGACAAACGGACGTAGATGAATGGGTCCTCACAAACGCGACATTACCGAAACCAACCCGAAGAAGCAAACACCGGAAAGAAGCACACAACATAGTAAACAACCAACACATGAACATGGTATGATATGCGGGATGCGGTATGCGATGCATATGCATGATTTGCAAGGGAATGAATGAACCTGGCCTCAATAGGAAATCCAAGTGTGCCACTAGAAAGGTGAGGTGATTTCGGTTGAAATCGATATAAAGAACACCGGAATCGGTTGCACGGTTTGGAAATGGCAAGCAAAACAAATATGGCACCGGTCTATGATAAACAGCAAGTAGCCATCTAAATGCATCAAGATAATTATGCTACAGCACTCAAACATGGCAAAAAAATACATGTCAGTGATCCACTCATGATGCTTGACAAAAGATGAACACTGAGCTACGGCCAATTCATCCATTAATAGGCTCAAACAAGCATGGCAAAAATGCAAACGGTAAACAGATTTCAGACTCAGTAAAATTAACACTAGTCTGGAATTTCAGATCAGGTAGCACACTTTGGAGCATGAAAACTAGATGCTATAGGAACTTAACATGGCAAAGTAAAGCATGGCATGGAGCTACTCAAAGAGCTTAACAAAAGTCCCTTAGTGACCTTGAGCCAAAAGGGATCAGAAAATACAATTGCAAGCATGTGAACATGGCAAAAACATAATCAGATTACAAACTTAGTGAAAAACTGGAGCAGGCAAATCTGTTAACAAGTAGGCATGTTTACGAGCTCGATGCACTCACTACAGAGCAATGCATGACAATCTAAGCATACACACATCAAGACTACATATTATATAAGATATACATGGCAAGAACAACAACATAGCATGCACGGATCAACAACAACATCCTCGGCAAAATCGCTAACAAGTAGACAATCTGCCAGGAATTACGAAATAGCAAAAGTAGAGCTCGATTGACTCAAGCTAGGGTGCTCCATAAATGCAAACAAAGACACGGATGGATAGAGCACAACAATATTAACAAATAATCCTTACTAATCATCCTCAAAAGAGGCACGGATCACTAGGAAACAACATAAACATATGGCATATTGATAAAAACAGATCAAGGACTTAGTGATATTCTAAGTCCCTGAAATCAGCATTAACGAATGCACTACTTTGCAAGCTTGTGCTAGTCACCACACATATCACAAAAATACATGGATAGCACCTCTGGAAAGATGGCATGGCATATAAAAAAACTCATGTAGAGCTCAGGGGCATACCATGCACACAAAAATCATGGCAAAAATGACAAATAGCTATTTGGTGCAGCAGATCTGACAATTAACTCAAATAGCACTCTTCCAAGAGCATTTCGGGCATCAAGATGAGCTCAAATGAAAATGATGCAATGAGATTAAATGATGTACTCTTTGAGACGAACATTTTGATATGCTACACGCGCAAAACGGAGCTACGGATGCAAAGTTACGACATGATGAACATGGGCATATGAATCTGGTAATCTCGGGGACTTAGTGAAATTTATACCCTCCAGATCTGGATCTAGGTCAACGAAGGCATGCATCCCGAGGTCAACTTTGGCGAGGGAGGGGTCTTCTCCAGCGAGGACGGTCGCGGAGGGGGTCGGCGAGGAGCGGATCCGGGCGCTCCTGCCCGGGTCTAGCCGGAGGCGGGGCCTGGGGTGAGCTGCGGGGCCAGCAGCGGCCATGGCGCGGCGGCGAGCGACGAGGTGAGGCAGCGCCGGCGCGGGTCGTCATGGCCGGCGGCTGCGGCGGCCGGTGACCTTGGGCGCGGGGCGGAGGAAGGTGAGGCCGCGCGGGCGCGGCGGAGGACAAGGCGCTGGGTAGTCCGGCCGTTGCGCACGGGAACCGAGGCCGGCGACCGGCGGGATGTGGTGGCGGCAGCCAATGCCGGCGAGGGTGGCGGCGGAGCACTCCGGCGAGCCGGGCGCAGGCGGTGGCGCTCTCGGGTGGCGGCGGGCGGAATCGGGCTCGCGCGGGTCCACGATGGGCCTGGCGGGCTGCGGCGGCGGTGGGACGGCGGCGGCCACGTGGCGATCCCGGATTCGCTGAGGGGCGGTGCGGACATGTCCGGTGTGGTGGAGAAGTGTCCGGTGGCGCGAGGGGAGGAGTTAGGGTTTCGTCTGCGCGAGAATTTCGGAGGAGAGCACATATATATAGGTAGAGGGAGCTAGGAGAGTCCAAATGAGGTGCGGTTTTCGGCCACGCGATCGTGATCGAACGACCGAGATGATGGAGGAGGCTTAGGTGGGTTTTGGGCCAAAATGGAAGGGTGTTGGGCTGCAACACACACGAGGCCTTTTCGGTCCCTCGGTTAACCGTTGGAGCATCAAACGAAGTCCAAATGGTACGAAACTTGATAGGCGGTCTACCGGTAGTAAACCAAGGTCGCTTGGCAAGTCTCGGTCCAATCCAGAAATGTTTAACCCCCACACACGAGAAGAAGGTAGAAAGGACCACCGGAGGAGATACAGCGCCGGAATGCAAAATAGACAACGGGGAAAATGCTCAGATGCATGAGACGAACACGAATGCAAATGAAATGCACATGATGACATGATATGCAATGCATGACACACAAGCAATGACAAGGCAACAATAGCGAATGACTGGAAGACACCTGGCACATCGGTCTCGGGGCGTTACAGTACCTCCCTTGGCTCCTGACGTGGGGTCCAAGTCCATCCGGTAGCTTTCCTTCCAAAAATAACTTCTCCAGTTGATTTTGTTCCGTTTCGACTCTGTTTGATATTCCTTTTCTTCGAAACACTGAAATAGGCAAAAAAAACAGCAATTCTGGGCTGGGCCTCCGGTTAATAGGTTAGTCCCAAAAATAATATAAAAGTGGATAATAAATCCCAATATTGCCCAAAACAGTAGATAACATAGCATGGAGCAATCAAAAATTATAGATACGTTGGAGACGTATCACCGGTCCTCTTGCCAACAAAGTTCTTCGAGTCCCCAGGATCCAAGGTGATCGTCGGGATTAAGCTTGTCACCATATTCACCGATGCGCTGTTATGTAAAAGATACAATTGATCTTATGTTAGATCTGCACTGCTTTTGTGATGTAATACTAATTTAAGTAGATGTATGAATGCATGCTATCCGCATTGTTTCCCTCTGCCTTTGTATCATTGGGTTCCTTACGCATGCCAGAAGCTTGCCAGGGCAAGCACTTGTCGCGAGCACTCGAGGAGCGGGTCGTTAGCAGCCTGCCGGTAGTGTTGCCGCCAATGAGTTTTCCTTTGGCGTTTTCAATGCAGCTACTTAAATTGTTGAGTGGACTCGAAACAAAGTAAGAGCATGAATGATCACGACAAGGTTCCTTCGCGTGTAGGTTTTTCATACAAACAAGAACCGTACAAGGGAAATTGCAAATATAATAAAGGAATTTTAGTTGAAAATTTTCAGCTTAGCTTTTCTTTGTTATACTTCTTGTCGTATGAAATGATCATGTGAATGCCAACGCCATTCAAGTGGTATTCCAATCATCATCCCCCTGGAAACTTGCACGTTAGGAATCCTTCCGTCCCTTGGAAAAAGGAAAGAAGAGAAAGGAGTGGTTTGGGAACCTTGGCAGTTCGTCGGTCATTTCATACAAGTCAAAGCGTAGTCACAACATCACACGTAATTGTACATAAATGAATGTGCACAAAAATGAATTGCGAAACACCAAGAACCTTGTCGAGGGTCAGCATGCCGCCACACTTTTTTGATGGTTCCGGCCTATAGGACCGGACGAATGGCCAGCGGACTTCTCACAGCTTGCGAGTGAGGCCAAGCACCCAACCTTGTAAGGTGGATGCCCGTCAACATCGGGTGCGGGCTCATCGACGATTGGGCCGTTATGCACATCGTGTTGGCAACGCTCTTCCCGGTGTCGCTCAATGGTGGTGCAGGCATCTACCTGTCTATCTTGAAGCATTTGCGGATTATCTCGCCGCGTTTGTGCATCTGAGGAGGCATCAACATTTCGTCGGGCTCTGCAGCTTGCTCGGTTTGCCACGGTTGTTGGCGTTGCTGCTGTTGAAACTGTTGGCATGGAGGCGACTGCACCGTTGGTGCACCACCTACAACATGGCCATCAGTTTGAGCTACTGGTGTTGTTCGTGGACGCCATGAGGGCTCCTCCTGTTGTGACTTGCTCGACTCAGCGAATCCAATCAAGCTCTAGATTGTGGCTCTCCACTCATCCATCTTATCAGCCGTTGGAGCGAAGTTCAACATCATCTGGGCTCGCTCCATTGCCTCCACCGCCGTTGCTGGCATGGATTGGGGTGAAGAACGCGATGTGGCTTGACTCCTAGCAGAACCAGTAGGAGCACCATTGCGGTATTGCCGCCACGTCTCAAGAGCGATGGTGGGTTGGCGTGGCGGGAGTGGAGTGGAGCCTGGAGATCTTGAACGTGATCCACAGGCGTCTTGCTGTGCGGGCGCTATTGTCTGTGCTCAACAGCGCCGCCCAGGGTCACGTTGTGTCCATCTTGCGATGGTCGTGGCATGCATCCTGACACTGCATCACTGGTTCTTGCAGTAGGAGGATCTTGGCTTGCGTCGGACCGGGTGTTGTCGCTCCGGTGGCTGCGCTCGCCGGTGCGTCGATGGGGTAGGAGTCATCCGTCTATACTGCCCGCGTTGTTCTTGTTGTGCTCGCTACAGGGTCAAGGGAAAGATGACCGCCTCCACCTCCTGCTCCCGCCGTGGTGGGCACGATGACTGGGCCTCCTGCACCGGTTGTACCAGCTATGACATTCGCGTCGTCTGCACCGGTGGCGCCGCCTGCACCACCCACAGACGCCTGTGAGGCAGCTCTAGAAGCAGAAGTCTTTGGCATCGGGGTGCCCTTCTTCTTGGGTTCCATTGACGATGAAGATGGTGATGAAGCTCGACGAAATTAACATGCAGTCTGCTGATTTAGGTTCACGCCAGTGACCCCCCTACCTCGTGCGCCAAAGATGTCGTTGGGGACGATCATCTATGGGGCCATCTAGCCCCTTCGTGGTTCAACTAGGGAGATGCACAAGCACAAAGAGCATAATCAACACAAGATGTAGGGATTTTTACCCAGGTTCGGGCCACCGTGAGGTGCAAAACCCTACTCCTGCTTTGTATATTGGGTGTGTATGAGAGCACGAGTACAAAGAGACTTCCCCAGTAAGGTGCATATGGAAAGCAGCTACACGTGCAAGTTGTGCAAAGGGTCTATCCTTATAAACATTGCCTGTCCCTCCTTTTATAGCTTAAGGGGTTATCACAGTGGAAAAACAGTAACTATATGTTGATTAGATAGCAAACAATGCTATCATACCTGACTCTGCCGGACTAGGACAAAAGCATTAAATGCCCTGTTAAGTGTTGTGTGGAGGAGGAGCCCCGGCAAGGTTGATGCACCGCTCGCCCAGCTACCTCCTATTATCTTGATACGCCTTCTAGACGGGTGTCATTAAAGGTAAGTCTCCTTCCAGCATGCTGCCACATGCCCAACAAATCCCACCTAACCGCCTGCGGGCTCGACACCGCACCGATTAGTGACTAGCTTCTTGATGAGGCGGAGCGCTGGCGGCTAGCGAGAGCTTGCCGGCGACGGAGCTTGTTGGGCCTTCGCCTTGCCGGCTCAGCCTTGTCGGCAAGGGTTGCTTTTGGATGTTAATATTGATGCTTCTTCTTGCTCTTCTCCTAGTGGATTTCCTCCAACTGGGCCTTGAGTCTTGGTCTTCTTGATGCGCTCCTTGACCACACAAAGAGTTGATTCCTTACTTCGGAGATGTAACATCCCAAAATTCTAAATTTTGGAATGTTTATTATTTAAATAGGATTAAATAAAAACTTTCTTGTGTGGCTTGTTGTTAGTTAATTTTTGTTAGGATTTGAAACTTTTGTAATATTTAAATGAATAATAAACGAGAGCGAATAAAAGGACTTTCCCAATTATTCATTGGTTCTTGTATTGGGTTTGAGAATATTCATAATATTTACAATTCAAATATGAGAGAGGATCACATGACTTCCGTAAAGAATAATATTGGCAAATAATTGAATACTCTCCCCTTTGGATTTTAAATATTTACAACAATTCTAACTCAAAAATTAAATCTTATGAGAGAAGGTAATATGACTCCTTAAATATAAAAGAGCTAGAAATGCTTTAAATGTTATTTGCATTTTTCCCTAGAGTTGAAAAATATTTCGTGGAACATTTTATAAGTGTAAAAGTAAAGTTATGAGAATATAACATGTACTTTTATATAATTGGACTGGAAAATGTTCACTAAGCTCTATATATATTTTTGTATTTTCTTTTGATTTTTCTGGGATTTTTAGGAGATGATTTGTTATCTTACACTAACAAAATATATTTCCTGACGTTAATAAATAAAAAAATCTAGCCCAGCAGTCCTTCAGGCGCGGCCCGCTCTTATTTGGCGTAGCGCACTGCTGCTGGCCCAGCCAGCTAGCCAGCTGACCCTCTGCCCACGTCAGCGTAGACAGCCCACCTGCCAGCCTCTTTCCTCTCCCCGTTCGATTGACTCGCGGGACCCATAACTCATCCCCTACCTCCACTCAGTCTCCTGCTCCCGCACGTCAACGCTTCCACAGCAAGATCGAACCATGCGTGATTCGCGCAACCCCTGGCCCCCCTCTCCAATCCGAGGGGAAATTTTTTTATATGAGACCAGGTCTCACGATTAGCAGGTGAGACCCGTCCTGATGGATGACATGTGGCATTCACAAATCCCAAAGCATCTAATCTCTCCCCCCTGATTTCAAGTGAGGGTGGGTTAGATGCTTTGTGATTTGTGAATGCCATGTGTCATCCATTAGGATGGGTCTCGCGTGAGACCTGGTCTCATAGAATTCTTTTCCCGAGGACACCATAGAATCCAGCGATCTCCTTGTCCGATCCCCAAATCCCCGCTCCAGATCTGCACCGATATTTTGCTCACCGACCTTAACACATCCTCCACCGCACCCAACTCCGATGAGCTATTACGGCGACTCCATCGGACCCTTGGCCCTCCTTTTCATCCATCCCGATCTCCTTGTTCTCTACCTCTCTCACCTCTCAATAGTCCACAGGTGCTTCCGGAGTCAAGCAAATGGAGCTCGCCACGAAACTCACCGCCACCACCGTGCTCCAGCCACACATCACGAGCTCCCGAGCTCGGTCCCACCGGCGAAGAGGAAGCTTACGTCGCCACAGTTCACTCCGGCGTCTCGTACGGACATTCCTGAGTACGGAAGACCACCGGAGCACTTGTCATCATCGATTTCCGAAGTCACCACCGCCGTCTTCTCCACCTGCGGTGAGTTCTGCAGCCGTACCCGAGCTCCAGCCAATGTGGCACAACTCATTGTGCGGCCATATTTTATTTTCCACCGAGAAGGTATTGGAAAATCCTGTGTTGCCACGTGACAACCGCACAACAGCTGCAGCAACCGTTCAATAAATTTACAGATTTTAGCCCAATTTTTGTTAGCCACAACTTTCAATCCGTATATCCAAATTGATTGATTCTTTTTCCTACATCTTCATAATGACCTCTACTATCCTGAAGAATCAATATTTCATTTGTTCAAACTTTTCAAATTTGACCAATTCTAATTCAAATTTGAATCTTCATTCGATCATATCCCGCAAACCGTATATCCTATTCAATTGATTCTTTTTGCCTATGAGCACATGAACCAAATACTTACTAAACATATTCTGTATAATCATATTCAAATACTTTTTGACCCATTTGAATTCAAATTCAATGCATACCTCATTTCGCTATAACTTGCGTTATAGTACTCCTATTCAATTCATTCTTTTTGCAAATGGACACCTCTGTCATATACAATTTGTAGAACAATATTCATGTTATTATCCATAAACTTTTGATCATGTTCTATACTATCCCCAACATAATCTTATATATCAACCGCTCATCATCCATTGACTCTTTTGAGTTGATTCTTTCGCCTGTCTCCTTATATTACCGCTAGAAACTATATTTTATATTAAGCCCAACTATATTGATTTTGTTAGCCTTGCCATATTTGTTTTTTTTCTTTTGATTCCTTTATATGGCATGGTTATTTATTTGGATTCTTTTGTTTACGATAGATTGCTCGGAGCATGACGATAGAATTATCAGGATTATGAGTGTGACGATCTTCATCAAATATACCAGACAAGTTACATGTTGATCCTGTTAAGTCGTTATCTCTTGCATGTATGACCGTGTACTCTGTATAGAATCTGTTGTAACTAACTCCTGGTCTTATGGATCACAACCACTCTCCACGTTGGCCTGCGTGCCGTGTATCATGGGAGACGTTGGGTGATCCGGCTATATGTACTCTGTAACTCTTGCGCATAATGGATACAGCAGCACAGTGAGCCAACTCTCTCCCTCTAGCTTGGTATCAATCGCCATGGCTTTCGAGGACATTTTCAGCGAGCACCCCTCTCCGGCCATTCCCCACTCATCCTCCTCCCCTGGGACCTCCTCCTCCCTCTCTCCGAGCACCACCGCTGCCCTTTCCCCTGATGTCACCGTCTCCCTCCCGCCTCCCGTCGACCCACCTGCCGATTCCCTCCGCCTCTCCTTCCACAACGACCACATCTCAAACCACATCAAATTCAAACTCGATCTGGCCGACAACAACTACATCAAGTGGCGCACTTTCTTCTACTGCGTTCTCATGCAGTACCGCGTGCAAGATCACGTGGATCGCCCTCCTCCTCCCAACCCTGATGCTGTCTGGCTCACCGTCGACCATCGCCTTACTCTCTAGATCTACTTCACCCTTGCCGACTCCATCCTCGAGCTCGTCATGGGCGGCGCCGTCAATGCGTTCACCGCCTGGCGCCGCATCCGGGACTATTTTCTGGCGAACCAGGGTGCCCAGTACCTTCACCTGACCCGCCAGTTCCGGAATCTCAAACAAGGTGACCTCTCAAGTCCCTTGCGGACGGCCTCGCAGACACCGGCCACGCCGTCGATGACCACGATCTCACCATGCAGCTCCTTCATGGCTTGGACGCCCGCTTCGACACCATCCGCACCATCCTCGGCGACACGGTGCCCCTGTCACCGTTCCACGTCGCTCGCTCCCGCTTGGATCTTACCGAGTACAACATCAACCTGCGGGCTACCGAGGCTGCCTCCGCCGCGCTCACCATCTCCGGCGGCTCCAACTCCACCGACCGCAGTGACTGCGGCGGCCCTGGCAACGATCGTGGCGACCGCGCCCCCTCAATGGGCCGCGGCTCTGGTGGCAACCGCGGTGGTGACCGCGGGCACGGCCGCGGACGCAACGGCGGTTGCGGTCATGGCCGCTCTGACTCGGGTGGTCGTGGCCCTGCCGCGCCTCAACCGTCGCCGTGGACCGGCTACTTCGCTTCGTACGGCATGGCCCTCCCCGCGCCTCGCTCCGGCTGGATCCCGCCCAACGCCGCCGGCGTGCTCGGCCCACGCCCCGGCGTCCACTCCCAGGCGTATCCGCCGATGCTGTCTGGTCCGTCTACACCATCCTCGTCGTACCAGCCTGGCGCACCTTCATGGGATCACGCCGCCCTGTTCCAGCAGGCCTACAGCCAGCAGCCTCTTCCCCAACATGGCGCTGACTGGATCCTCGACTCTGGTGCGGCCACTCACGTCACTGGCAGCCCTGGTAACCTCTCTATGTTTCGTTCTTTTCCAAAGCATAATTCTTCTAGTATTATTGTCGGCAATGCTGATCATCTTCCTATCATTGGCACTGTCTCAACCACCCTTTCCCCCACCAATCTTTCTCTTAATGATGTTGTTGTCTGCCCCAATATTGTCATGGATCTTATCTCTGTTCGCAAACTTTCTATTGACAACAATGTTTCTGTGGAATTTAACCCTCTTGGTTTCTCTGTGAAGGCACTTCCAACCAGAACACCCATCATGACGTCCAGTAGCACCGGCCCTCTTTACCCGTTTTATGGCAATAACTCCGTCCGCGGCGCCACCTTCTTCACCTCTTTTGGCGATCTGTGGCACCAGCGCCTCAATCACCCCGGGAAGGCTCCTCTAGCGGCTATCTCCAAAGATTTCCTACCTGATTGTAATAATGCTGCTCGGTGTCCTTGTACGACATGTCAACTTGGCAAGCATCCTCGTCTCTCTTTTTCTTCCTCCAACAGTTGTACTAGTGCCCCTTTCCAACTTGTTCATTGTGATTTGTGGACCTCCCCGGTTGTGAGTTTTTCTGGTTATAAATATTACCTCGTCATTCTAGATGATTACTCACATTATTCTTGGACTTTTCCTCTGCGTCATAAATCTGAGACATCCTTTGTCTTGCAACGTTTCTTCACCTACATACTTACTCAATTTCACACTCTCATCAAGTGCATGCAATGTTACAATGGCGGCGAATTCATTAACACTTCCCTTCGCTCTTTCTTCTCTGCCAATGGTATCATATATCGCCTCTCTTGCCCTCACACTTCCCCGCAAAATGGCAAGGCCGAGCGCATGCTTCGCACCACTAATGACGTCATTCGTACACTACTTCTCCACGCCCACCTACCACCCCCCCTTTTGGGTCGAGGCCCTCCACACCGCCACACATCTCCTCAATCGCCGCCCGAGCACCAAGACCGCACCTTATACTCCTTTCTTTCTCCTTACCGGTGTTCATCCCCGGTACGATCATCTCCATGTCTTCGGATGCCTCTACTTTCCCAACTTGTACGCCACCAGCCCGCACAAATTAGCCCCTCGCTCTACACGTTGCGTGTTCCTTGGCTACCCACTCGAACACAAAGGATACCGATGCTTTGATCTCGCATCTTGCCGTGTAAGTATCTCCCGACACGTTATTTTTGACGAGGCAATTTTTCCCTACACACCACCGGTCACAGGCGCACCTCCTGCAGCAGATCCCGCACCTACCACCATCCTGCGCCCAATCCCCTCCGGGATCCCCACCACGCCAGCTACCTCGGACGCCCGCACTTCCACGCAATCCGCCTTGCACCCTGCCCCTCCATCGCCACCGCTCCACGCGTCCCCCCACCCCACCACCGAGCCGACAGGATCGGGCCCCCCTGACCCACACCCACCCTGCGCCCTCGCCTGATTCGTCCGCTCCGCCCAATCCGGCTTCCCCCCGGACGACCACACCTCCCAACCTCGGATCGACCGCCCAGCCTGCTCCGAGCCCCACTTCCGCACCAACACCGAGCCCCACCACATCTTCCTCGCACCCCGTGCCCACCACTCCTAGCCCACCTCGTCGCCCAGTAATTCCCGTCGCCCCTCCCGTTAACTCACATAAAATGACCACCAGGGCCAAACGGGGATTCGCTCAACCACGCCGCCTCTTCTCCCTCGCGACTACTTCGGCTATTTCTCCCCTTCCCTCTTCTTATAAAACTGCTCTCGAGGATCATCATTGGCATGACGCAATGCTTGAGGAATTTAATGCTTTGCTAATGAACGAAACATGGAGCTTGGTTCCTTGTCCTGCAGGTGTTAATGTGGTCACCGGAAAGTGGATCTTTCGCCACAAATTCCACCCTGATGGCACACTGGCTCGGTACAAGGCACGTTGGGTCCTTCTTGGATTCACTCAGCAAGAAGGGGTCGACTACACAGAGACTTTCAGTCCGGTTGTCAAACCGGCCACAGTTCGCGTCGTCCTCAGCATCGCCACCGCACATTCTTGGCCCATCCATCAACTTGATGTCAAGAACGCGTTCCTTCATGGCGATCTTGGTGAGACCGTCTACTATCATCAATCGACCGGGTTTGTCGACCCATCCTTTCCCAACCACGTATGCCTTCTCAAGAAATCTCTCTATGGGTTAAAACAGGCCCCCCGGACCTAGTTCTTGCGCTTTCAGCACTTCATACTATCACTCGGTTTTGTTACCTCCAAGTGTGACTCTTCTCTTTTTATTTATCGCAACGGCTCCTCGGTCGCCTACCTTCTCCTCTATGTAGATGACATCATCCTCACCGCCAACACTACACCCACACTCCGCTCCATCATTTCTTCCCTTAAACACGAGTTTGCCATGTCAGACTTGGGCGATATTCATCACTTTCTTGGCGTCAATGTCACACGCAATCAGTCCGGTCTCTTTCTCTCCCAGCAACAATACGTCCTTGAGATTTTGGACCGCGCCAACATGCTTCACTGCAACCCCATTTCTACTCCCGTTGACACAAAAGCCAAACTCTCCATCCACGATGGCGAACCCCTCTCCAACCCCACCCTGTACCGTAGTCTTGCTGGCGCCCTCCAGTACCTCACCATCACCCGCCCCGACATTTCCTATGTTGTCCAACACGCGTGCCTCTTCATGCATGCTCCACGAACCGCTCACTCCCAGCTGGTGAAACGCATTCTACGTTACCTTAAGGGCACCTCTCACTACGGTCTCCAGTTCTACAAGTCACCATCTCATGATCTCATAGCTTACTCCGACGCCGATTGGGCCGGTTGTCTGGACACGCGCAAATCCACCTCTGGCTTTTGTGTCTTCCTCGGCGCTAACCTCATTTCCTGGTCTTCTAAGCGCCAGCACACTGTCTCCCGATCCAGCGCTGAAGCTGAATATCGGGCTGTCGCGAACTGCGTCGCTGAAACTACCTGGCTACGCCAGCTGCTCCACGAACTCCGGTGCCCTCCTACTCGTGTTGCCCTTGTCTATTGCGACAACATCAGTGCCACGTACTTGTCTTCCAATCCCGTCCAACACCAGCGCACCAAACACGTCGAAATTGATCTTCATTTTGTACGCGACCATGTTGCGTTGGGCGAAGCACGAGTTCTTCATGTACCATCCGGCTCCCAGTACGCAGATGTCTTCACCAAGGGGCTCCCCAGCACGGTCTTTAACGACTTCAGATCTAGCCTGAACATCCACCCCGGCGGAGTTCCGACTGTGGGGGGGTGTTAAGTCGTTATCTCTTGCATGTATGACCGTGTACTCTGTATAGAATCTGTTGTAACTAACTCCTGGTCTTATGGATCACAACCACTCTCCACGTTGGCCTGCGTGCCGTGTATCATGGGAGACATTGGGTGATCCGGCTATATGTACTCTGTAACTCTTGCGCATAATTGATAGAGGCTAAGGTGTCCCGATGTTTCGATGAGATGGTGGCTATCGTTTTCTGTGGGAGTCGACCTTGACGATCCGACTACGAACGTGCGAGACATCGCGCCTTAGCAATCGCTAAACCAACTTCCGAGGGTTATTGACCACGCCGGAGCACGATCAACCTGACCACGAGGGTCTGTTTCCTGCGAACAAACGAAGAACAAGCAAGAAACTAAGATTGCAATCGGGATATTGCGAATATAAGATGAAAGCTTTATTGATCAAGGTGGGGTTCTGTGACGTCTTGGTCTGGTCGTTGGACACAAACGAAGTACGTGAAGTTGCAGCTATGGCGAACTTTTAATCTAAACAAAACCCAAAGTCTAAACGATGCCCTAAGGGCTGTATATATGGAGGAAGAGGGGGGAATTTCGTGGCCCTTGAGGGTGGGGTCTGAAACCAACCCTAACTCTTGTTTCCCCACACATACGGACTCTAAAAATAGCCTATACTTAAGTATTTCGAAATTACATGGGCCTGGCCCATTAATAAGGTGACACAGCACCTAGAATAGCCTATGGACGAATATTATGAAGTGGCATCTTGTATATTTCGTCCAAGGCTTCATGCACTCCTTATGGCGGCTTCAAAGTCCTGAAATCATCACTTGTAACTCCGTTCTTGATCCCCTTGCGCATGCCATCAACTCCATGCGTGTTCTTGCTCCAATGTTCATCCTTCTCCAAGCTAGGCCCTTCATTTGTAACAAAACAAATGTATCCAATTTAGGCAGCATCATAATCTCATGAACATTAGAATCATTACTAAGAAATGAAAGTACCTGGTAATTTAATTGGCGTGCGCGAGCTCTAGTAATTGGTCCAGTATATGTAACAGTAGGGGCTGTGGGTGTAACAATGGTATTGATGTCCTCATCATCCTCCCCTTCTTGAAATGAAGTCGTCCTCGACGGAAGAGCATCTTCCTCACCCAAATAAGGCTTCAAATCTGCAATGTTAAAAGTGGGACTAACCCCAAAATCTACAGGTAGTTCAAGTTTATATGCATTATCATTTATTTTCTCTAACACCTTAAAAGGACCATCAGCACGTGGCATTAGCTTTGATTTGCGCAGATTAGGAAATCTATCTTTACGCAAATGTAACCAAACAAGATCTCCAGGCACAAACACAACATGTTTTCTACCCTTATCTCCAGCAAGTTTATATTTAGCATTCATACGCTCAATGTTTTCCTTAGTTAACTCATGCATTTTTAAAATCAATTTAGAACGTTCTTTAGCATCAAATTTAACCTTCTCTGAAGATGGAAGAGGCAACAAATCAATAGGTGCACGAGGTAGGAAACCATACACAATTTCAAAAGGGCACATCTTAGTAGTAGAATGCAATGAACGATTATAAGCAAATTCAATATGAGGCAAGCATTCTTCCCACATTTTCTTGTTATTCTTCAAAACAGCCCTAAGCATAGTAGACAAAGTTCTATTGACTACTTCAGTTTGTCCATCAGTTTGGGGGTGACAAGTAGTACTAAAAAGCAGCTTAGTCCCCAACTTAGCCCATAAACATCTCCAAAAGTGGCTAAGAAATTTAGTATCACGATCTGAAACAATAGTATTTGGCACACCATGTAAGCGAATAATTTCACGAAAGAACAAATCAGCAACATTAACAGCATCATCGCTTTTATGACATGGTATAAAGTGTGCCATTTTCGAGAACCTATCCACGACAAAAAATATGCTATCCCTCCCCTTCTTTGTTCGAGGTAAACCTAAAACAAAGTCCATAGAGATATCCTCCCAAGGAACACTAGGTACAGGCAAAGGCATATATAAACCATGAGGATTGAGTCGTGACTTAGCTCTTTGACATGTAGTGCAGCAAGCAACAAAACGCTCAACATCCCGTCTCATCTTTGGCCAAAAGAAATGTGTAGCAAGTATATCCTCCGTCTTCTTGATGCCAAAGTGTCCCATTAATCCTCCTCCATGCGCCTCCTGCAATAACAAAGACGAACGGAGCTAGCTGGAATGCATAGCTTGTTAGCACGAAACACAAATCCATCGTTAAGAACGAACTTGTTCCAAGTTCTCCCTTCCTTACAATTCTGCAATACATCTTTAAATTCAGCATCATGAACATATTGATCTTTGATGGTCTCCAAACCAAATATTTTAAAGTCAAGTTGTGAAAGCATAGTATAACGACGAGACAATGCATCAGCAATAACATTTTCTTTACCCTTCTTGTGTTTAATGACATAAGGGAAAGTCTCAATGAATTCAACCCATTTAGCATGTCTACGGTTCAGTTTTGCTTGACTTTTAATGTGTTTCAAAGATTCATGATCAGAATGTATAACAAATTCCTTGGGCCATAAATAATGTTGCCATGTTTCTAAGTCCGAACAAGAGCATATAATTCTTTATCATAAGTAGAATAGTTCAGACTAGGCCACTCAATTTTTCAGAAAAGTATGCAACAGGTTTGCCATCTTGTAATAACACACCTCCTAATCCAATTCCACTAGCATCACATTCAAGCTCAAAAGTCTTATTAAATAGGAAGTTGGAGTAAAGGAGCATGTGTCAACTTATCTTTCGATACCGTGAAGGCTTCTTCTTATTAAAATCAGGCCACTCAATTCTTCCTGTGCGGTACCCCAAACAAAAGGCACATCCATCTTTGTAAGCTCGTTGAGAGGTGCAGCAATGGTGCTGAAATCTCTCACAAAACGCCTATAGAAACCAGCGAGACCAAGGAAACTCCACACTTGTGTGACCGTTTTGGGTTGCGGCCAACTCTCAATAGCTTCAATCTTCGCTTTAATCAACTTCAATTCCCTGTGGAGTAACAACATAGCCAAGAAAAGATACTCGGTCGGTGCAAAAGGTGCACTTTCCAAGGTTCCAAACAAACGTGCATCACGTAGAGCAATAAAAACAGCACGTAAATGTTCCAAATGTTCCTCCAAAGATTTGCTATAAATCAATATGTCATCAAAAGTAAATTACCACAAATCGTCCAATGAAAGCACGTAAAACTTCGTTCAT
Source organism: Triticum urartu (assembly GCF_003073215.2). NCBI lineage: Eukaryota > Viridiplantae > Streptophyta > Magnoliopsida > Poales > Poaceae > Triticum > Triticum urartu. The sequence continues at coordinate 340,103,224 of NC_053023.1, forward strand.
TAACCTCATGAAAGTACTAGGTGCATTAGTTAACCCAAAAGGCATGACTAACCACTCATATAATCCAAACTTAGTTTTAAATGTTGTTTTCCATTCATCTCTCAATTTCATACGAATTTGATGGTATCCACTACGCAAATCAACTTTGGAGAATATTGTAGAGCCACTCAATTCATCAAGCATATCATCTAACCTAGGAATAGGATGACGATAACGAATAGTAATATTATTAATGCCTCTACAATCAACGCACATACGTGACATACCATCCTTTTTCAGCACTAAAATGATAGGAACAGCACAAGGACTAAGGGATTCGCGTATATAACCTTTGTCGAGCAGTTCTTGTACTTGACGCATAATCTCCTTCGTCTCCTCTGGATTGGTACGGTATGGTGCACGGTTGGGTAGCGAAGCACCGGGAATTAAGTCAATTTGATGCTCAATCCCTCGAATAGGTGGTAATCCCGGTGGCACGTCTTGTGGAAAGACGTCAGCGAACTCCTGCAAAATGTTAGTGACAGCAGGGGGCAAAGAGGAAGGCACATCCTCGAATGAAAATAATGCCTCTTTGCACACAAAAGCATAGCAAACAGATTTGCTAAAATCTAGCTCATCAATATCAGATTTGGTGGCAAGTAAACATGCACTTTTCAATTTAATTTCAGAAACAACAGTAGATGGTTTATTATTAGGCTTCATTTGGTGCTCAAATTCTTTTGCCACAATCTGATTTTCACTCTTATTTGTCTCCTGTTTTGCTTTATTAGCTCTATTAATATCATCTTTTAAAATGGAATCAGGAGTCATAGGAAGCAAAGTAATATTTTTATCGTTATGAACAAGAGTATACTGATTGTTTCTACCATGGTGTACAAATTTTTTATCAAATTGCCATGGCTACCAAGTAATAAGGAACATGCTTGCATGGGTACCACATCACAATCAACATAATCAACATATGTAGAGATACTAAAATGCACACGAACAGTACGTGTTACCTTAATCTTGCCGCTGTTGTTGAACCATTGGATGTAGTAAGGATGTGGATGTGGTCTTGTGGTGAGAGATAGCTTCTCCACCATCTCCATGCTAGCCAAGTTATTGCAGCTCCCTCCATCTATGATCACGCGAACAGAACGTTCCTTCACAACTCCCTTTGTATAGAACAAATTATGCCTCTGATTTTGCTCAGCTTGTGTAACCTGCACACTCAAAACATGTTGAGCAACTAAACATTCATACCTGTCAGCATCTTCAGGAGCCATGTATTGCGTCTCATGATCAGAATCGTCTCCACCGTGTTCGTCACGTGTAATAAGAGCCAAAGTCTCCTCATCATAGTCACTAGCGGACTCATACCCACCATCCTCAGTAACAATCATCACACGCTTAGATGGGCATTCTCTCGCATAATGACCTCCACCCTTGCAACGTCGACAAATAATATCATGTGTTTGCCCTGTTGATGCCATGGATGAAGAAGAGCTCTTTGCAGGCCCAGAAGGTGTGCTCTTGGCAGATAGTGGTGATTGTGCCTGCTTTATTGTATCACGGTTGGAGGTGGCCGCCGACGGAGGCGCCGGTGTAGCAGAACGTGTGGAAGTAGATGATGCACGTGGTGTCCATGATGAAGGTCGACCTGCAGAAAAGTTAGTCCGCGCCAATGCCTGTCGATCCTACACTTCACGTTCAGCTTTACAAGCAAGATGGAATAAACGAGTGATATTAGTATACTCCTTACACTCTAGAATCGTCTGAATCTCTCTATTTAATCCACCCATAAAACGTGCAAGCATAGCTTCATTCTCCTCAACAATACCACATCTAATCATGCCAGTTTGTAATTCCTGATAATATTATTCTACAGAATTTTTTCCCTGTCTTAAGCGCTGCAATTTTTGAAGTAATTCACGTTGATAATATGGTGGAACCCAACGAGTACGCATAGCAGTTTTCAAAGCAGGCCAAGTAGCCGAAAGAGGATATAATCTACAATGCTCAGACCACCAAACACATGCAAAACTAGTGAAAGCACAAACAGCAGCAGGAACACGTCTCTCCTCGGGATATTGTAAACATGTAAATCGTTGTTCAGTTTCTAACTCCCAAGTAAGATATATATCAGGAACATATCTACCCTCAAATGGTGGAATATTCAATTTTAGTTTAGGGAGATGGTCATGATCTCGTACCTGAGGGTGAGCCCTACTATTGCCATTATTTGCATGTGGACGACCAGGTGGTTGCTGTGCTGGTGGTGGCAGGTAGTTCTGATTTTGATCAACCTCATCCTCATAATCTCCCACATAATCATCCTCCTCCACATCAGCAGTAGGAGCCACAGAAGTATCAACAGCAGCACCAGCAGTTTGGCCCGACTGAAGAGGGACACGGCTCGCTCGGCGGAGGGCTATTTCCCGACGTGGAGGTAGTCGGTGTTGTTGCTGTTGTTGCAGAGGTGCAGCAGGAGCAGCCGGTGGTGGTGGTGGAAAACGCGAAAGCAATTCAGCAAACTTGTTATCGAGCTTTGTTTCAAACGTCTTCTCCATGCCATCTATCTTCTCCATGGCCTCTTCAAATCTTTTTATCACATCTTGCACCTGTCCACTCATCATTTGTTGAAACGTATCATGAAGCTCCTTGTTCGTCAAGTTCTCCCAGTCAGTCTCGTCGGCTTGTGATCCTGGCATGGTTAGCAGCAATAGAAACACACAAGAATATGATCCTACAGACAACTAACAAGTGGTGGTGGTGGCGGGTGTCACAAATCCGTCAAGCAAATCTCAAATTCTTACCAGTTCTTACCCAGCAGCAGGCGGTGATCGGCAACCGTTATAGTCAAAACTCTCAAAAGCTTGGATAGAGCGATTGCCAGGGAGAGTCAAACGCACGACGCAGATGTATGTGGAGCTGGGAAGGCTTATAGTATGGTAGCAAAAAGGGTCAGCAATAATCAATTCAGAGATGCAAAGTTGAATAAACGCTCAACGACGGTACTGTGCTGGTCCTAGGCTAGACCGTGCTAGAGACGCGAGCCTAGAACACTAACAAAATCACGGCGCTGCACCTATATAAGGGAAAAGCACACTCTGGAACTCTCTTTTTTTCTCTCTTTTTTTGCGCTCCTTTTTTTTGCGCTCCTCTTTTTTTTGCGAAAAATCACTATAATGGCGAGTGTCTCAAAACTCTTCCCTCATCAAACTGATAGGATGGGCACGGAATTTTTTTTCACTTTTTTTCGGAAATCAGGGCAGCGACGATGAAAAAGTGCGACAAAAAATCACTATGATGGCACGTGGCTCAAAAGACTCAGAAAAGCCTAAAAATAGGATAGGGAAAAAAAATTTGCCCGTGAAAATTTTGGCCTAAAAACTGCTCGGGGGTCTCCAGACTCTTTTTTTTCCGAGACCTACGCAGGCAAGGAAACACGAATCGGAATTTAGATTGATCTCAAGAACAAACCTAATATGAGAAGAACTCGGATTGGTGGTGGATATATGGTTGTGGTATATGGCAGCGGTGGTGGTATATGGTACCGGTGGTGGTATATGGATACAGATTGGTGGTGGTATATGGATACAGATTGGTGGTGGTATATGGATATGGATTCAGAGCGGTGGCGGATAAGCAAAAGTGGTAGATGGGCGATGATGATGGTGCGGCGGCGGCGTGACAACTTATGACCAGAACTCGAAACTCTAAAAGACTAGACTTTAAGACCAGCAACTTGACACGACGATGCAACCGCAAATTCAACAAAGCAAAAACCCTAAAAAGATTATGCAAAGGCTCAGATTGGTTCGGATATGATGAACTAACCCTAATTTTTTTTCTGGCTTTTTCGTGGACTGTAGGTATGAAGAACAGACTCGATCTAATCTACGAAAAACTGTAAAATCTCACCGAGCAACCTGGAACTCTGATACCACTTGATAGAGACTAAGGTGTCCCGATGTTTCGATGAGATGGTGGCTATCGTTTTCTGTGGGAGTCGACCTTGACGATCCGACTACGAACGTGCGAGACGTCGCGCCTTAGCAATCGCTAAACCAACTTCCGAGGGTTATTGACCACGCCGGAGCACGATCAACCTGACCACGAGGGTCTGTTTCCTGCGAACAAACGAAGAACAAGTAAGAAACTGAGATTGCAATTGGGATATTGCGAATATAAGATGAAAGCTTTATTGATCAAGGTGGGGTTCTGTGACGTCTTGGTCTGGTCGTTGGACACAAACGAAGTACGCGAAGTTGCAGCTATGGCAAACTTTTAATCTAAACAAAACCCAAAGTCTAAACGATGCCCTAAGGGCTGTATATATGGAGGAAGAGGGGGGAATTTCGTGGCCCTTGAGGGTGGGGTCCGAAACCAACCCTAACTCTTGTTTCCCCACACATACAGACTCTAAAAATAGCCTATACTTAAGTATTTCGAAATTACATGGGCCTGGCCCATTAATAAGGTGACGCAGCACCTAGAATAGCCTATGGACGAATATTATGAAGTGGCATCTTGTATATTTCGTCCAAGGCTTCATGCACTCCTTATGGCGGCTTCAAAGTCCTGAAATCACCACTTGTAATTCCGTTCTTGATCCCCTTGCGCATGCCAGCGTGTTCTTGCTCCAATGTTCATCCTTCTTCAAGCTAGACCCTTCATTTGTAAGCAAAACAAATGTATCCAATTTAGGCAGCATCATAATCTCATGAACATTAGAATCATTACCAAGAAACGAAAGTACCTGGTAATTTAATTGGCGTGCGCGAGCTCTAGTAATTGGTCCAGTATATGTAACAGTAGGAGTTGTGGATATAAAAATGGTATTGATGTCCTCATCAATAATGGATACAGCAGCACAGTGAGCCAACTCTCTCCCTCTAGCTGATCCTCCTTTACTTATTATTTTTCTACACATGTAGTCTATATCACACTATGAATATATGCATGCATAAGAATAATGTATCATTTTGCTATGCTGTTGAGCTATCTTCCCGTCAATGTAGATCGTGGTAGTTGTAATTTTGTTACGCTTTGTAGATGGGGTTGTTTCGTGTATACATTGAGCTTATGTGATGATTATATATATAACTCATTGAGTACTCCCTCCATCCCGAAATTCATGTCGTGACGACAATTTAAAAAAAACTCTCCAGTGTTTCCCGACACAACCCGCGTCCCTCTCTCCAGTGTTCAGTCGCGACGGCGTCTCACTTTCCCCATTCCCTAGTCGGCCACCACGGTTCACGGCCAGATCCCGGCCAACTCCGGCCTGTCCTTGCCCTGCCGACCTTTGTCGCCACCCCCTCCTTCCCCTACCTCCGTCCAGTCCATTTGCCCGCCAATTCGCAGCCCCAAACAAACCCTGGCCACCGTCGACACTCACAAATGCCAACTTTCTCACCGCGGATTGCATAGAGGAAGGAGAAATTGCGATTTTTGTGGTGGTGCGGCAGTGCGTGGTGGTGATGCACGGAGACCGGCTGCCGATGTGGCCGTCCAGGAGGCCAAGGTTCTCGCGGACGACGACGAGCAGGCCGCGGGTCCACGGACGAGGGACGCAGGAGGCCTGCTGTCGCCGAGCACCGCTTCTACTCGTGCGAGGAGCGCGTCCGGGTGCTCAATCTGGAGTGCATGGCGACAGCCTCATCCCTGGTCGCCGCGCCGGGGGGAGGTGGCGGTGGCACAGTAACTCGAGCTCCCCTTCTTCGACCCAGCCCCCGAGCCCGATGCCTCGTCTCCCCTCAGGTTGTTCCCCTGGCCCATCTTCCCCTTGCTTCGCCGCTGTCAATTTCTGCCACTGTCGCTGTCAATTTCTGCATATGTACTCCACTGTGATTCACTAAATGTTACTGAATCTACTGAATTTGTTATCTTCCAGTACTTAATTTGTATTGAATGTTACTGAATGTAGGCGTCGTCGTGTTCATGTGTCAGTCTGAGTCGTGTGTCGTGTCTTTGAGTCCTGTGGTGTTTTTGATCGCGAGCTCGAGTGTCTCTCTGTCTGGGGTTAATTAGAGCTGGTTACGCGAGGAAGAAACAACATGTTATCTTTCAGTCGGTCGGTCGTCAGTGATGCAACAATCCCTTCTGTCATGGATTGGGATGTCATGTTGGAATCCTATGTTTGAACAATTGAACTCAGTTTAAATGGAATAAGAAAATGTAAGTCGTAGCTACGAAATATCCTCCTGTGTGTCCTGATTGCTTTTGTTCCTTAACTTTGTTTTGTTCTGAAGCATCTATCGATCTTTTTCTTCAAACTAAGGTGGTATAGATTTGAGTATGTAATGTACTGTGCCAATATCCATGTCGTCCCCCACTTTATTTAGGTTTACAAATACAATTGGATGGAGTGTAGTGGTAATCACCAGTGTTCATCCATATTTTGCATTTAAAAATTCAGTTTGAGTCTGGATCAACTCAGTTGTACTGTGTCAATATCCAACTCAGTTTTAGTGCTGGTTTGCATTTAAAAATTCCATGAAGCTCCCACTCAATTCATTTATCTTCTCCATTCCTGCCCTGCCATCATTCATCTTCTCAATTCCAGTCCTAGTCCATTAGAAACTGAAAACATCAAGTTTCGGAGAGTTCAATCGGTTAAGTTTGCATCCTGATGATTTTTAGTACTAGTCCAGACGTAGAAACTCCGCTGCATTTGACAGGACCAGCACCCTGCAAAGAATCAACATATCATGGAGTTGTTAGCATATTGATTCAAAATCCATAGTTTGTATGTTCAGTTTAGTGAAAACTTGACTTGCTTGCACAACTGATCATCACAATTCAAAAAATGGCTGTGGAGGATTTTAGAAAGTGTCATTTGTAATCAGTGTGTCATTTGTAATCAGGATTTTAGCTTAATCCTGCTATCAAACACTTTGCTCTAACCACTTCTACTCATAACTGTTTGAAACATTATTCACTGTAGTCTCAGTTAACTGAATTTTCTGAAGCCATTTTCCTGCTCACAAGTTGACAGAAAATTGTTTGAAACCAATTTGACACAAGTTGACTGAAACGAATTTAGAAATCATAGTACTCCTGTGATATAGATTCAGTAAACATGACAGTAAAATTGCTCTAAGATTACTGACTAAATAAAGGGCTTACTGTATTAAGCAAATCAATTGACTAAATGCATCTTTAACTGAATTTACTAAGTTAATTTTGGCTGTGTGAGCTGAATTCACAAGGTGAGCATGTGCTATAGCAGTGCACTAACAGTGAGCACATTACCCCTCCTGGATACAGTATGATTCTCGCAAAAATTGGCGATACAAACTGAGAAACAGGCCCCTTCCATGAAAGAAAAGAAACGTTTCTTTTTTGGGTGCTTTGTTTTCTCTTTCAGCATGGCAAGCCGATACCATCTTCTTGGATTGATCTTCAGTATAGCAAGTTCATTGCAACTAGTGCAAGATTCAAATCATTGTAACTAGTTCAAGTTCATAATCCATGATGTCTGTTTGAACATTTTTAGAACCTGAACATTGATGATGATCGTGAGAGTCCATAATCCATGCCGTAATAATTCCAGTTGCCAAAATTTTGTCCGATTGATTGTTTCTGAAATTAACATGGTTGAATTGTTTCCAAAATTAACAAAATCTCATTTCTTGATTTAATGTTTCCATAATTAAGATGATTGAATGTTTCCAGAATTAACAAAATCTTCCTGATTGAATGTTTCCAAATCTAACATTACCAATTTTGCAGGACTACCTACCTAGCAGCAGCAGCAGAGGCTGGGCGAGTTCGTTTGGTCGAGGAAGAAATACCAGCTGCAGGTGGTCGATGCAGCAGTAGCAGTAGGCGTCAGTGGCGGGGCAGCAGCAGTAGTAGGCGTCGGTGGCGAGGAGGGAGCCGGCAGGGAAAGACCACCTCAGCAGCACAGCCGACGAGGAAGGAGCCGGCAGGGAAGGAGAGGCTGGGCCGGCGATCGGTGTCTCCCAGCAACAGAGACGGGGCGCAGGGAAAGATTGCGACGGAATCGCGGAGGTTGACAGGGTTGCAGGTGCAGGTGGGCGGCGCCGCAGTGATTGGTCGCGCAGGTGGGCGGCGGAATCACGCAGCTGGGCGCCGGCAAGTGGTCGCGGTGGATCGAGGACCAGCTCGCCTGGCGGTCACGGCGATGGACGGCGGAATCGGTGAGCAGCTGGTGGCGGGTGAGCGGCGGTGGGTGATTGTGGGTGGGTTGCGAGCACCAGAATCTCCAGCGCGGCGGAGGAATCCCATGGCGTCGGCCTCTGCCCCCTGGCGACGAGCGGGCGCTGGATGGAGGAAGGAGAAAGAGTCATGTACTTGTTTGCTACTATTTTTAAAATTGCGAGGTGTTTATTGCAAAACATCCACTATACTGCGCCCGCGACAATAATTCTGGGGCGGAGGGAGTAGTAACTAACACAAATGCCCATGCGTTGCAACATGAGAAAAGAAAACCTCACTTCACTAACCCAATGGCTCAAGACCTCCTCCCCAATGACCCATCATCAGACATGACATCATCAACAAACTTCTTAGAACTCCTCCACACTGCCACACGAGAAACAAAAAAATAAATTAGGAGCATTGTCCAAAGACCCCCATCTTTGGCAATATAACAGAGAAACATGTGGAGTTTGTGTCGCACAGTTTTTGTCACACATAGTAGAGACTCCGAGTCCAACTCCTTGTACTTTGGTGACAGACGCTAGTGGGTCGAGCTGAAAAATAAGAGTGAAGATTTGTTTTGTTCATAGAAAAATATAGCATATGACGAACAAATAATGAAAAGTTTTTATTGTGATTTAGACATAGTTTTTCTGTATGTGTTGTCACAATATTTTGCTCTTGAGTTAAACAGTTCTGAAATGTCAAATATTAGAATCACAGTATCGTATCTTAGTTTTTGACATCAACAACTCATATATAAAGTAGTTCACTCGTGGCATGTGCACCTAAACACAACACCTCACAATTTAGCTACAAAAAAGGGGTTCAGGATGATTTAGACACAAAGAAGAAATTCATCAGTTCAATAACTAAATAAGCCTCGGAGCATGTAGAAAAACTATGATATTTTTGCGGCATAATTACCAAATGTCTTGTATATGGGGTAAAGTAATTCTTGGTGTATATTCATTTAAAAATGGTATTTAATTTTCTTGTCAAATATCTTATTGTTCTTCAACAGACTTATACTCTACTTAGATTGGAATCATATTATAATTACTTTAACTTTAATCTTATGTTTTGTTTGACTGGTTAAATTTCATGTTTAAGCCCTATGCCTCAATATTAAATAACGGAAATATATTTAATACTTTATTTCTTGTTTATTATTTTGCAATTCACATGCAAATGAAGTTGTACTTTTTTATCCATCTAATTAATAAAATATGTCTAATATTATTATCGGGAATTCTAATGCACGAATGTGTTTCCTCATCTCCTCAAGCGCGATGGGTGCCACATCGTTTAATATGTGAGACCGGAGGTGCTCATAAGGGTAGGGTGCGCGTGTGTGCGTTTATAGGGGTGAGTGTATGTGTGTGTATACGAGAGCTTGCATGTGTACTGTGTTAAAAAATATGTGAGACCAGCCGCACATGTGATGATGATCTGATTGGTTGCTACTGTCATGTCCTTGGTGGGTGATATTGTGTAAGTCGCGCGTTAGTGCATCCCATTATTATTTTGAACAACACAAAACCTTGATCGATCAGGATCTAAGTTTCTTTTTCTAGTGCAAAGGCATCTAATTTTGTATGTGCTCACCTTAAGCTCAACTTGTATGCATGTTCCATAAAAAAAAGCTTGTACGCATGATTTTATATATTCCTAGATCAGACCGGCCGCTCATGAGACGATGGCCTAACACCCGCTCGACTGCTGCTATTATTGCCATCATCAACCCACACACCATCCTCCTGCTAGCAGTAGGGTACGGGGTGAAACATTTGTTCCTACTTTTATGGATGTACACACGCATTTTTCTTGGCAAATGTTGGACGTACACCAGACATTTGTTCATGCGCGGCTGGGCCAGGGAGGCTGGGCTTGGTCGCGAGCGTTGTGCTGGGCCTTGGAGGGTCACACGGCCCACACGAGCGAGCAGGTGAGGCTTGGTCGTCGTTCTCCTCGAATGAAGGAAGAGGTAGGAGGTGGCTTGTGGCACGCTGGAGACAAACTCCGACGGGGACGGTGAGGGGTGGTGCAGATCTAGCGCGAGAGTGGCGGGGATGGGTTGCCCGTGGCCGGATCTCGCCGGATCCGAGCATGGACTCCTCGTGGCGGTGGCTGTGGAGCTCATGGCGTCCTAAAGAGTGGGAGATGTGAGGAAGATAGAAGAAGAAGGAAGGGAGAGAGAGAGAGAGATGCGCTGCTCATCTGCTGGTCTGGCGAGGGTCCGGTCACAGGCGGCGAGGCGAGGTGGAGGAGGTCCAGCCGGCGTGGTCGGGCGCAGGAGGGAGCTCGGGGAAGCGGCGGCGTACTGGCGCGGCTTGGGCCTTGATGGATTTCCCAGGGCCTGATCTGGGTCTTGTAGGGCCGTTGATTCGCCCCAGTAGTGTGAAACGTTTTTTTACTTATATATGGACTATGGGTTCAATTACCCAAAAATAGAAGGGCTATTTCGCAAAAAGGGAGCGACAGTGAACCCGACAGAGTCAATTTGTGCTTTATTATTAGGGAAAGATTAAGGATTTAATTCACATATTGGTGGAAGTGGTATTGCTAGGGTGGTTTCAAGAACATCATAGTTTATACCCTTTGAATGTAAGTGGAATGCCGCCCAGGTTCAAAAAGATCAGACCGACTTAGTAACTAGTAGCTTCCATGTACAACCACTAGCTATATGGGCTCTGGCTTAGTTGATCAGTTGTTGGAACCCTTACCCAGACAATGTCGACAAATGTAGCGTATATAGGTGGGATGTGGCCATCAGCTGGTTAAAGGAACCTCTTTTGAAAGACTTCGTCTCAATCTTCAGATTGGGTCCAGTGGGTAAAGCGTATTAAACTCTGCAAGGTATTAAAAACTAATCATGATTAGTCGTGTCCCTGGTTATGCACAAATTTGAGCAGCCAGGCCATTACAGTTGTTGGATGATCTTGACAGATGATACCTTCATAAAAGTTGTGTGGGAAATTTAATAATGGGGATAGGTTGGTATTGGAGTTCCCAATTCAACCATAAGTATTTAATTCTAGGAAGACAAATTAAAACTTGACTATTATGTTATGTAGTTATCAGGGAAAATTTAGCTTTTCTGCAAAACAACCAGTACACCATCCTTTTGATATACCTTGCATATACATGTAGGTCTGTTATATAACTCTTGTGTGACTTGCCAGTACATTCAACATACTGACCCTTATGGTTGTAACTTATCATTTTGCATATTTTATACAACGAGTGAGTGATACGATGCAGGGTTACGATGTCTATACTCGACATTTGCGTGTGGGTGTTGATGGATTCTATTAAGATTTTATTTGCTTTTCCGCTGGATTTTGTTTGTATGCTAGCTTTGAGCTATGCAGGTATGTATATTATTTAAGTTTTGGATCTACGATGTAATATTATGGCATGTGGTTTACTCTTGATATTACATCTTGTACTGTGTGCTAGCAATTGATCTAGGGACTAGCACAGTGAGCACAGAGACATCGAATCTTATCAGGTTGAGGTCATTATAGGAGATCTTCTCTATAGCCTAGCAATAATGTCTCGGGTCATCTTCCGGTAAGCCTCCTTGTCGGGGGATTGCCATTGCCTGTGCATAAGTTTTGGGTACTTGTCGGATTCAGGGCTCCGCAAACCCAAGAAAGGTTGGAACTCTGCCGCGCGTGCGAAGAACTCAACCTCCCTAGCCTACCAACCCGCCGCTCTCACGACCTAGCTCGATGAACGGGAAAGGAAAGAGACACGACAGTTAACCCAGGTTCGGGCCACCTTGCGGTGTAAGATCCTACTCCTGCTTTGGTGTGGATTAGCGTCGCGAGGGGCTGAGGATGAACTAGTACAGAGGAAGAACAAGCTCCTGAGGCTTGGGTGTGTGGTGGTGAGGCTCCGGATTTGATCGCCCCTTCTATGGTGGTGGCTAACACACACACAAACATATATATATATATATATATATATATATATATAATATATGGTCGCGCTATTCGTCACCCTGGGTGAGGAATTCTTATTCCTCACCCCAGTCAGCTTTTGTACCCACGCTTAAAACTACAATCTGTAAGAAAATCAGGTTTGTGTGGTAATATTATAGTTGGAAAGAGGAACCAGTACCTGCACTAAAACCACCGTAAACAAAAAAAAAGTGCATGGTAATCTTACAGTTTGCATGTGAGTCAATCAAGTCCCGTGGTCGAGGAACCAATCTGGTGCATCTTGCTGTAATCTTACATCTACTCAGGTAATCTTACAGTTGCGAGTCCTTCCTGATTTTTTAGACATAAGGCCACTTAGGTAATTTTACAGTAGTGAGGTGTTCCTGATTTTCTTAGATATAATGTTGTGTTCCTTACTTCATGTATATTTCGTTAGTTCTGTTACTCTTTCTATTTATTGTACTGAGTACACCGTGTCTCTAAAAAAAGTAACATAGGCCACTATCCTAATTCTGTAGGAGGAATTTTCGGTAACTGTAAGAAACATATGAAATTTATTCATTTTGTACACAATGAATTTTTGGTAACTGTGGAATAACAAAGTGATCTAATACATAGTGGTTCCGAGAAATACCTCACGTAACAAAAACTATCCTTGCAATTACAAATCAAATTCATCTTGACACAATTGAATGCCACTTAGCACTAAGTTACCAGCAGCCTGAAAATTCAGAAATCACTATTGCAAACTGAATACTACCAAACTTGAAAAGTGACTAATGTTGAACTTGATCTTCAAGGCTTAATTGGCAGGTGACCAGAGATTTTACATCAACTTCATCTGTTCAGCAATCTGTCTAGTGACTGAAACACTATTATCCATGGGCTGTAACCAACATAGTATCCTATTAATAGTACTGTAGCCTTTAGGTTCACTTTTCTTCTCACCAAAACCTGAATTTAGCTTCTGGGTATTAGTAAAAGAAGGCCTGAATTTTGTTCAATATTACTCTGCCCACCATAAATACAAAGACATTTCTCTCTATCCCTCATACATTAAACGTCGTCCGCTTGAACAGATACCTGAAAAACAGAATATTTTTAGTTCTCAGAAGTATACCAATGAACAGGTAGAGGCCACCAACTCACAAGCACATATAACACTTAAAAGGATTAAACAACCTTTGGTACTCTAAACTGGAAACAAGGTTGAAATGAAAGTTAGCGGAGTGATTTGGATGACTAAATTCATCAGAATCACATGAACCCATAACACGCTGGCTGCACGGTCTGAATCAAAAATAGAGAGAAATAAGATAAAAGGCCAAACACTATAACTGTTGTTTCAAACTTTCAATGCACACTAACCGTGTCTTTTATTAAACTGTGGCAGATACAATACCGGGAGTCATCATACTGAACTAGTCTATGTCTTGTAACCATTTAAGACATTGTCTGTCATGAAAGAGTCATCAAAATGAAACACATAATTGGTAAGATACATATAATGGTAAGGCAAATGCCAAAACCGCCAAGCATAATGGCTTGCTCTGTAAGATAGGAAAATAGGTTAAATGTGAACAAAGTCAACATTTTCCAGTATATAAGAATCTAAAGCCAAAATGATTGTGTGGATCTTCTTTACAGTATTCATGGCTAAGGAAAAATTCAGTTCATGGAGCCTAGCTAGAATCATATGATTACTCGCCAAAAATAGTACATTCCCATCTGGTTTATGCTACAGAAAAGAAAGCAACAACCTGAATAAAAAATAAAAAAATTCCTATTATAGAATAGAAGATTAATCCTGGATTGAGGGCGGGTTAAACAAAAATAAAACAGCAAAGTTTGACAGGCTGGATGAGGATCAGGGTCCAACTCATGGTAATTAAAATAAATCTAACTCAGCTTTCATGAATATTGACGAACTGGGAGATGGTCAGTGTCCACCAACATGATGTTTCCAACCAGCCACGTACAAAAATCTAGTGTACAGTATGGAGCCAGCCCAAGTTCGCTAGATAATGTAAGAATTATTAGAGACAAGGTAATATATATGGGGCCAACAAAAAATAGGAGCATGTCCAACTAATACATTTTCCAAACTTGCATGTGACGTAGATTACGTCACTTGTTTACATCAACATAAAATAGGCGCCGTCCAGCTATATCTTTCTCTTCAGTGTGTATCAAGAACCAAACAGATCAAAGCTAGAAATAAATAGGTGCTTAACCATTCATCATTTTCCTTAAGCTCAGTGTAAAAATCCGAGAAGCAAACCTAAAAAGGTTAGTGTACTGCAGGTGTATGCAGTGCTTTCACAGAAGGTTAGTGCTTCCATGAATTGAAAAAGGAAAACCTGATTCGGCATCTTTCGTGTTGCTAGTTGCTACCATGTCTCATAGTGTTCAGGTCTGCAACTGGAGAGTTCTGAGGCCTCACTAGTAGTGTTCAGGACGAGTCAACATTTTAAAAAAAAGACACATTTGTGTCCTTTAGCAAGATCATTGAATCAAAAGGTTTAAATTTTGGTCTATTCAGAGGTATGATCAGCTCCGATGGAAGTGGTTTGACCCACTCAAAACCTAACAAAACGTTATACTCCTTACCAGGGAGTCAGTGACACTGGGCATTAATATCACAGTTACTTGTGCTTGAATGATTTGTGCTTATTTTGGGGGCGTGATTCTTCGTTGCTCGCTGTGTGCGGGTTGTTTTTTCACATTTTCTTGTGCTTTACGCTTTCTGGTTTCCATGTGTTTCATCTTTTGCAACAGAGCAGATTCGCAATGATGGGATGACCCTCCTGATATAGTAGAAGCATCCCTACTTCACTCCAAGTGAAAACAACTGAACATGGTTCCTTTTTTTAATTTTAAGCAGTGGAGCTCCAAAGAAGAAAGAAGGAACAGTTCATCCAAACAGAGAAGAAAATCTAGAAACAGCGCTATCACCAAAGGCTGGATCTAAGGCGATACTCTAGTGTTATTTCTCTGCTGCAGCGTTGAGCTCCTCCTCTTCTTCTCCTCATGTATGATCTCCGAATTGATCCCACATTCGAGCGAAGTTCTACTCCGTCATCCCATTCAGTATGCAAGCTCCCCTCTTTTCTTTCATCTCCTTTCTTGGTCTTCTACCTCTTTCTTTGCCCCGTTCCCTAAAAATCAAGAACCCTAAACCTAAAAATTCAGAAATTCATGGACGAGGACAGGGAAAGGAATACGAGTAGGGAGATCTTACATGCGAGCAAACCACCAGACGTGGAGAGGGACGCCGGAGAAGTCATTGCCGTCGCCGAGCTCGCGCCGTACCTTTACACTGCCCAATTTGCCCCCTGGTCGCCACCGCATCAAGAGAGAAAGGGGGAGCACTCGACGTACGAGAGAGGGGAGTATACCTTGCCTCCGGGGTCATCCCTCCGGCACCGGCGCCATCGTCTTTGTTGCCGTGGCCTCCGCAATCGTCAGAGAGGAAGGATGTCGAGCACAGCCGCCGCTGGTAGTTCATCCTCAAAGGTGAACCGCTCGCAGCTGATTAGAAAAGATATTTTTTTGGGAGGGATTATATTACAGAAAATATTGATACGGGGTGTGGGATACCTCTTCCCAGGCAACCGCGCCCGTCGACGTAAATTTACGGCAGCGCAACAAAATTTACATCGGTCGAGATTTGCCTATAAACCAGACCCTGGCTCGGTTGATGGACTGGGGTGAAGAATTTCTTATTCTTACCCAGGGTCACTAATAGAGTTTCTATATATAGGGTCACGCTATTCGTCACCCTGGGTGAGGAATAGTTATTCTTCACCCCCTCTATTTTACCATCAATGCACCGTAATTTTACGTTTCATAAGTTTTGTCTTATTTCCGACGCAAAAAGAGACCGCAAGAAAATATATAATCGCCGTAAAAAATATTTTATGTTATGTAAAATTACAAACGTAAAAACATAGTCTAAAATACACATAAACTGCAATTTTTCTTGTCTTATGACCTATATTTTTATTTTCTTATGTCAATTTTTACGTAGTGAATCAATAGGAATGTAACTATTTGAATTCCAAACGTAATTTAATTATGAAATGATCATAAAATTAGCTCAGGTGAAGAATAACTTATTCTGCACCCTGGGTGATGAATAGTAACACTATATATATATATATAAATATTCTGATCATGGGATCAGAATAATATTCTGATCACAACCTGAACTGCCTGAGTAACGAGCTTGAACTTCCCTCTGTACGAACCCGACCTTCGGGCTATCTTCGCAACCGTGCCTTCTACCCCGAGTTTTTCTGATCATTCGTGTTGTTTGTGATGTAAGTGTAATGTGGACACATTTTTTAGAATCTAAATGCTTGTTTTGATTCGGAATCTAGCACGTTGGCGGATTTGCTCTCGGGCGGTGATGAACATGGGTCTGTTACAAGTTTTTTGCATGTACTGGATGTTCTAGAATCTCTAACAGGATGAGAATTGGGTTTAGGTACGAGTTTATTGCATGTTTTGTTGTTATTTTCGAACGAATTCAATTTGGTGGTCCGCCGCCTCTGTTCTTCGTCCGCGGGAGTGGTTCTGGCCGCCGTTGTAGATTTGTAGTTTTGCTGTTCAAATTGGCGGCGGATTTGCGTGCATTAGTGAGACAGAATGCTGCCCATGTTATTAATTTGATTATGCGGGCTCATACAAATCGAAATCCGGCGATTGGATCTTCTGCCTCCCGCCGTGGTTTTCTGTTCGAGGGACAATATGATGAGAATCGTTTTCTTGTTTATCTGTAGCATGATGACGTTCGAAATGGCGGTTGAATCCTTCCACGTTGTTAATTTGATTTGGCTGGCTCATTCATTCCGAAAATGTGGATTGGACCTTCTGCCTCCCGCTGTGGTTCATTGTTCGAGCGGACAACTTGATGGTGGATCATTTTTTGATGTTTTATCTGGAGTATGACAACGTTCGAAATGGATGTTGACATGTTGGAATTTACCCAAATGATTAAATTTGGGAACCAAATTTGTTCGGGGTTGTTTTTTCAATCATTTTACGTTCTGTTGTACAAGCTGGACTGCTATAACATTCGTAGTTGAACTTCTGTGCTCTTTACGCATGCTTTTAGGAGATGAGGCAATATGATCTAGTCTGTTGCTGTTGTTGTATAAAAAATCAAGTATGTTTTATGTTGTTGACTGTCGTCATGTGTGTAAGTGTGGAGCTGGACCACAGGCACATGCATCCTATTTTCCTTTAGTCTATGTTTTGGGATAGTTTTTTGATCATCCACTATCTTCAGTAGAAGCTGGACTTCTTTTTTATTAATGGTTGAACTTCTGGTTTTCCACATTGCATTCCACATTTGCAAGGCGAAGGTGCATGGTGCTCTATATTTTCTTTGTTTGGTTTTTTTGTAATTTTAATTCTTCAGATGTTCTTTTTAGACTTTGTCTCGTGAGCAATCATGGGATTAGCCCAAGTATGCATGCACTTTTTCTAGATCATCTAAGGGTCATTGTACAAGCTGGACTTCTATGTTGTTCATACGTGAACTTCTGCTTTTCATTCTTTACAAGGTAATGCAGCAAGTCCTTTGTATTTCTTTCTTTTTTTATGTTATTTTTCATTCTTTGCATTGGTTTGGATTTTTTTTGACTTAGTCCCATGAGCAACCATGGAATTGGCCGACAGATATGCGTATATGTTTTATTTTTTCTAGTAAGTTTTTGTACTTATAATAGTTGTTGGTCTTCACTGAATAACTATCCTGAACTTCTGTATGATAATCGTTTTTAACATGTTAATTTGAGGTTTTACAAAACCACAAACTTCTATATCTTCACCATTTGAACTTCTTATTTATAATTTTGTTTGTTATTTTTGGATTTAAATATTTGTAGACATTGAAATCGGCATTGCGCCTATTAACAAATGCGGTAGCGCGAGGCCGAGCAGGGGGGAGGGGGGGTCGGGACTCCCCTCCCCTCCCCCTGCGAGGCGGAGACATGAACGAGCCGGAGCATGGGACGACGAAGCGTGCTGCGTCGTCGCATGCGGAGGCGAGTCCGTCACATCCGTGACCCCACTATCTATCTTAGGGGTGTGGCACTGGGGTGCGTGCGGTGGGGTTGGAAACAGAATAACCACATTGCGTCCTGTCAAAACCTAGCGCGCAGCAATGCGGTAGCGCGAGGCCGAGCACGGGGGAGGGGGGTCAGGACCCCCCTCTCCTCCCCCTGTGAGGCCGAGACAGGAACGAGCCAGAGCAGGCGACGACGCAGCGTGCCGTGTCGTTGCATGCGGAGGCGAGTCCGTCACATCCGTGAACCCACTATCTATCTTAGGGGTGTGGCTCTGGGGTGCGTGCGGTGGGGGTGGAAATAGAATAACCGCAATTTGTCCTGTCAAAACCTAGCGCGTAGCAATGCGGTACCGCGAGGGCGAGCAGGGGGGAGGGTGGTCGGGACCCCCTCCCCTCCCCTGCGAGGCCGATACAAGAACGAGCCGGAGCAGGCGATGACGCGGCGTTCCGCGTCGTTGCATGCGGAGGCGAGTCCGTCATATCCGTGACCCCACTATCTTAGGGGTGTGGCTCTGGGGTGCGTGCGGTGGGGGTGGAAACAGAATAACCGCATTGCGTCCTGTCAAAACCTAGTGCGCAGCAATGTGGTAGCACGAGGCCGAGCAGGGGGGAGGGGGGTCGGGACCCCCTCCCCTCCCCCTACGAGGCCGAGACAGGAACGAGCCGGAGCAGGCAACGACGCGACGTGCCGCGTCATCACATGTGGAGGCGAGTCCGTCACATCCGTGACCCCACTGTCTATCTTAGGGGTGTGGATCTCGGGTGCGTGCGGTGGGGGTGGAAACAAAATAACCGCATGGCGTCCTGTCAAAACCTAGCGCGCAGCAATACGGTAGCGCGAGGCCGAGCAGGGGGGAGGGGGGTCGGGACCCCCTCCCCCTGCGAGGCCGAGACAGGAACAAGCCGGAGCAGGCAACGACACGGCATGCCGCATCGTCGCATGCAGAGGCAAGTCCATCACATCCGTGACCCCACTAGCTATCTATCTTAGGGGTGTGTGCGGTGATGGTGGAAACAGAATAACCGCATTGTGTCCTGTCAAAACCTTGCGTGCAACAATGCGGTAGCGCGAGGCCGAGCAAGGGGGAGGGGGGTCCGACCCCCCTCCCATTCCCCTTGCGAGGCCGAGGCAGGAATGAGCCGGAGCAGGCGACGACGCGGCATGCCGCGTCGTCGCATGCGGAGGCGAGTCCGTCACATCCGTGACCCCACTATCTATATTGTTTTTATGTTGTGTATTTTAGTTAGATATGAACTTCATCTGTTTTTGTACTTGAACTTCTTCTTTTTGTTTCTTAGTGTTTATTTATTCATATGCCTTTACTTGTTTGATTAGAGTACTTGAACTTCTGTTCTTTATTTTTTGAACTTCTTTCTCTTGTTTTTAGGTGCATATTTGTGTATGTATTTTTCTTCCCTTGGTAGTGTATTTGCCATCAATTTTTGGTTTTAAGGACATCAGCAGTGCTGTTGTGTGATCTTATCTCATTATAATGAGAGAAGTGCATATTTCAACCCTCAACTTTTGCCCTAGTCTAATTTACAACCCCGAACTCCAATACCATCTAAATTACAACCCCCAACTCTCAAAACCGGCCAGGATTCAACCCTCCCCTCTCTGTTGATCGGTTTTGACCAGTCAACAGGTCCAGTCAGCATGCCACATCAGCAAAAAATGCAAAATTTCCAAGGAAACAACCTGTAAAATCGAAGAAAATCCAGGAAAAGAAATAAGAAATCCAATTTCCGAAAAACACGGAAAATAAAAAAACGAATTTCCAAAAAAATCCAGAAAAAACCCAAAAACTCAAATTCCAGAAAAAAAATCATTTTTTATTTTCCCTAGCTTTTTTCGCAAATAATTTTTTTTGGAATTTTGCCTTTTTATATTTTTCCCTGATCTTATAGATTTTTATTTAATTTTTCTTGAAATTTTGAAAAAAATTTCTGATGTGGCATGCTGATTGGACCCGTTGACTAGTCAAAACTGGTCACCCCAGGTCAAAACCGGTCAACAGGGAGGGGAGGGTTGAATCCTGACCGGTTTTGAGACTTGGGGGTTGTAATTTAGACGGTATTAAAGTTCAGGGTTGTAAATTAGACTAGGGTAAGAGTTCAGGGTTGAAATATGCACTTCTCTCCATTATAATAGATGCATTCAAATGGTGCATTCATTTATCTATAGATGTATTTACTTTTTAGCCGTTGGGGGGTAAAACTGTAATTTCACCAGCGCTGCAACACCCATGACAAAGACGCATTAAGTGCCCATCTCCCTCGCCACCATCTGTCAGAAAACCCCTCTCCCCCTGTCGCTCGCTCTCCCCCCTCTCCGTCGCTCCGCTGCCTTCGTCCCCTCCAACTCCCCCCGATTTCTCCGCCCCTGTCCACTGCCCTCGTGAGTGGAGTAACCGGCGCACGCCCCCGCTCCTATTTATCCCCCACGCCCCGCTCTCCCTCGCCCAGCCCGCTCTGTTCTGCTCTGAAGCGAGGGCGGCAACTGCCTGCGCGGTTCCAAGGTGCACGTGGCGTCGTGGGGAGTGGAAGAACCGCCGCAGATTCATGCGTGCGGGGGTCGTTTGGAGAGGTACAAGTGCTGCCCCCTCTAATGCTTGCTTTTAGTTTCTTCAGATCTGTCGAGGTCGGCCTGTTTCTTCTGTGTGCTCTCGCGTCCGCCTCCTACCCCCTTGTTCTGATGGGTTGGTGGGAGATTAGGTAGGGTTCTTGTGTGTGTGGTGGTTGGATTGCATTCCCCCGTGGTCAGACTTGTTTGTGAGATGCTTGTGTGTGCTATTTCTCCCTTCAAACTTGTGTGGATTTCACCCCTTTGTTGATTTTGGCAGCCAGATGCATGTAAGAGAGGGTGTGGTGTGATGGTTGATGCTGGATCTGATGTATCTAATTGCATTAGTGCTGTGGGTTTCGAAGTCTAGATTATGTATGTGGCATTCTAGTTAGTTTATGGATACATTTTTTGTTGTGCTTGCCTAGATGTGCTACTGTTCATCTTTTCATACTTGTTGGTATGTTCTAGTTGTTTCATCCTAGGGTTTGATTCAGTTTCTTTTTGTATTTTGTTGTATGATTTTCTACTTGCTAACTACATGCAATCAATCCCCTGTTTTTAGTAGGCTGTTCTAGTGTTTGGAGTTGCATTCATCAAGGCGGTTGTGTTGTCATGGCTTCAAAACCTTCTCCAGGTATCTTAATGTAGTTGGATCTTGTATTTTAAATAGCAGTATTCTTATATATGTCTGACCATATCTTCACTTAGTTTTATTGTTGGACTGCCATTCTTAATAGTGTGAACTTCTAACAAAGGTTATGTGTATGCATTTTACCCTTAGTTTGAGTTAGTAGAGTGTTTCTTACTTTTTAGTTGATGATTTGCAAGTGAAACTATGTCACCAAGTGTTGTTGGACTTCCCAAATGTTTCATATTTATAGTGTATATCTTTGTTTTTTTGTTATCATGTTCATGGTATTGATATTTAGTTTTCCTGTGAAATACTATTTGTGGCCATGCTACATCTTTTTTATGTGCTACTTGCTTGGGTCACATAGTTGAACTTCTGGTTTTAATTATTGTTTGTTTATAATGAAATTTGTTTGAACTTCTGTTATGCACATTTTGTTTTACTGCTTTGTTATATATTGTTGAACTTCTGGACATTCATCTTATATGTAGTAGCCCCTCTGGTGTAGATTGTTTTTATATTTAGTATGTAAATTTTAGATTGTTTGTTGTGTTTACTGCTTTGTTGAACTTCTGGGTATTGGACATTGATGTAAAAGTAGAAGTCCCTTTGGTGTAGGATTGCGGATTAGAACTCAGCTGCCTTTTTACTTGCATTTTTTGTAGTTGGTGATGAGTTGAATAGTTCTGAAAAAATGCCTGTGATTAAGATGGAGCTTCAGAAGTTAATATTGATGCTCCAATATCTGATGCGGCTAAATCACCCATTATTCCTTTGACTGTGATTGCTAAGGTTTCTTCGAGCCTTGAGAATTTTTCAAGCCTCGAGGATCTTGCTTCTGCAGCTCTTGCTTCACCTAGTATGTGAAACCCCTTTTCTTTTCATTTTAAATTCTTGAGCCATGTTTTTAACTTGTTCTCGTCGGTTTTTTTATTCCTGACTTTTTTTATTTTTTGCTTTGATTTTTTGTGTTCTTTGCAGATGTGTCCATAGAGGAGGAAGCTGTGAACACCATCAACGATGTTCTATCTGAGTTGGATTTATCAGAAAACCCCGCTGCTGCTGAGCAGGGGGCTCCGTCAGTCAAAGGTTGTGATTCCGTTCCGGATCCTTTGTGCTCTCTTCAGATGTCAGAGACACAATCGCAGTCTGTTGATGACACTGAACCTGTCACGCAACCTAAGGATGTGCCTCTTCAGATTCTTCTAGAGGACCAACGTAAGAGGAAGAAGCAAGAAGATTTTGACAAGAAGATGGCGGCCCGCCTTCAGAAAGGTTCTGATGTTCCTGGATCTGTTCATGCGGCTGAGCTCACGGTTGAGGAAGATGTGCCGTGTGGCAGTGATGGAACGGTTGTCCCTGTTAAGAAGAAAATCAAGAAGACCGCTGCGAGGAAGCATGTAGTTTGTGAAGTTACTCCTTGGAGGATCCCACGTGTTTCATGGCCTACAGAACTTGTTGAAGATGAAGGGCTAGGCCTCGGTGGTACGCCACGCCGTAGTCCTCGTGTTCTTGCCACTACCGCGCCTACCCCTTCTCCACTTGGTGCTGGTGCATCTGGTAAGGGGAAGAAATGCGGCGTCAAGTGCAAGGTTGCACCTGCAAAGGTCAACGAGGGTGAGAATAAGCGTTCTTGTGTTAATCCAGAGGACAAGGATGATGCTGATTTCAACGCAGATGACGAGGACGAGGACGATGATGATGCTGCCTCTAATCAGGTTTGAATGTCTAATGTTTACCGCTTTTTAGAGCATTTGTCGCTATTGTTGTAGTTTTGTGTTTTTAGCACTGCCTTGGCGTACATAGCTGACCTTCTGCTTCATATAGACGAATAAATTAGCCGATCTCCTTTGCTTTTATGGTATTACTGCCATTGTGTCATAGTTGGACTTCTGGATATATACATGAAGAAATTAGCTTAACTTGTTGGTATACATGTTTGATTACTGCCTTGGTGTATATGGTTGAACTTATGCTTTGTAAATTTCCAACATTTTGAAAGCATCTTTACTTATGGTCATACATGGTTGTACTGCCTATGTAGACATAGTTGGACTTCTGAAATGTACTGCGTATGTAGGCATTAGTGGAATTTTGGTGAAGCTTGTGTATCTCATTGTTCTGCCTTTTTTCCTTGTCATTTAATTTTTTTAGTATCAGCTTGTGGAGCGGCCTGAGAGGAGGAAGAGAGGAGGCAAAGCGCCCGAAGAAGGTGGCCAAGGAGGAGGTGAGGCGAAACATTTTAACAAGACGGTTCGCTGCTCACTAGGAGAGGTCAAGATGTGTGCGAAAATGCTACAACCTAGGCACAAGACGAGGGTTATCAAGGCTGGTTTTGGTTGTGTGTTTGACTTGAAGGTTGATTCCAACATTTCTCATCCTTTGATGGGCAACATCTACACAAGGATTGACCCTACAACCATGATTCTGGACATGGGTGAGGCGAACAAGGTTCTACGTATTACAAGTGATGCCATTCACCATCTGTTTGGATTCCTCAAGGTAATCGTACCCCTCCTAGGCCCTCGAATGATGGGTTTGATGATGCTATTATGAGGTTGAAGGGCAAGCTTGGGCACGCTTGGAGTGACGACATCAAGACAAATGATTTGCGGAATATCCTCGCAGAACTTGTGAAGGATGAGACGAAGGATGATCTTGCTCTGTAGGTGTTTTACCTGATTGTTTTCATGAAGGTGGTTATCCCTGGAACGTCTACACGAGTGTCCAGGGAGGCAGCAATGGCTGAGAATCTTGTGTTTCAGGATATGGCAGATATGGACTATTGCCAGTTGGTTGTTGATGATATTCGAAGTACTGTTGTTAGGTATCAGCAAGGTACTAGCAGAGGAAAAGTTGTCATAGGCTGTGCCATCGTGCCGCTTCATATGTATCTGGACCGCCTTATCATTGGCAAGACGCCTAATATTGACTTGAGGACCCCTTGCATCAATTTCATGGATCAGGTCAAGCTTCTTGAGCTTGCTGCGCCTGACTTGGTCAAGAAGGGTGACGATGACCCAACCAACTGGGTGTTTGGGAAACTGCCTGTGAGTGTTTATATGCATCATTCTTTCCTGTGTAGTTTAACTTGAACTTCTGGTACTATCTTCTATATTTTTGTTCCCATGTTCCTTCATTTGTTTTCTGACGCATTGACTTTTATTTTTGTATGTAGTGGAAGACACTGGCTGAGGTTGTGTTCTCTAGGGTTATCGAACGTCCTGTTCTAACTATGCCTCGTGCCGCCGGCCTAGGGAGTGGAACTTCTCCAAGATTTGAATTCTCTTGGGATGTTAATACTGGTGCCCCCTGTAGATCTAGGAGGTTCTTCTGCCCGTGTGAGTGCTGCAGGTGGTGTGTCTTCTGAGAATTTGTTTGAAGCTGCCAATGTTTCCCTGGTTAGGATTGACAATCTTCTTGAAACCGTTTGTGGGGAGTTGGCCCGTGTTCTGTCAACTGTTGAGCGTCTTAGTTGCGTTGATGGGATTCATCCTCCCGGACACGGTTTTGATGCTGATTCTTCGAAGGGAAACTGCCTGTGAGTGTTTATACGCATCATTCTTTCCTATGTAGTTTAACTTGAACTTCTGGTACTATCTTCTATATTTTTATTCCCATGTTCCTTCATTTGTTTTCTGACGCATTGACTTTTATTTTTGTATGTAGTGGAAGACACTGGCTGAGGTTGTGTTCTCTAGGGTTATCGAACGTCCTGTTCTAACTATGCCTCGTGCCGCCGGCCTAGGGAGTGCAACTTCTCCAAGATTTGAATTCTCCTGGGATGTTAATACTGGTGCCCCCTGTAGATCTAGGAGGTTCTTCTGCCCGTGTGAGTGCTGCAGGTGGTGTGTCTTCCGAGAATTTGTTTGAAGCTGCCAATGTTTCCCTGATTAGGATTGACAATCTTCTTGAAACCGTCTGTGGGGAGTTGGCCCGTGTTCCGTCAACTGTTGAGCGTCTTAGTCGCGTTGATGGGATTCTTCCTCCTGGACACGGTTTTGATGCTGATTCTTCGAAGGCAAACTGCCTGTGAGTGTTTATACGCATCATTCTTTCCTGTGTAGTTTAACTTGAACTTCTGGTACTATCTTCTATATTTTTGTTCCCATGTTCCTTCATTTGTTTTCTGACGCATTGACTTTTATTTTTGTATGTAGTGGAAGACACTGGCTGAGGTTGTGTTCTCTAGGGTTATCGAACGTCCTGTTCTAACTATGCCTCGTGCCGCCGGCCTAGGGAGTGGAACTTCTCCAAGATTTGCATTCTCCTGGGATGTTAATACTGGTGCCCCCCGTAGATCTAGGAGGTTCTTCTGCCCGTGTGAGTGCTGCAGGTGGTGTGTCTTCCGAGAATTTGTTTGAAGCTGCCAATGTTTCCCTGGTTAGGATTGACAGTCTTCTTGAAACCGTTTGTGGGGAGTTGGCCCGTGTTCCGTCAACTGTTGAGCGTCTTAGTCGCGTTGATGGGATTCTTCCTCCCGGACACGGTTTTGATGCTGATTCTTCGAAGGGAAACTACCTGTGAGTGTTTATACGCATCATTCTTTCCTGTGTAGTTTAACTTGAACTTCTGGTACTATCTTCTATATCTTTGTTCCCATGTTCCTTCATTTGTTTTTTGACGCATTAACTTTTATTTTTGTATGTAGTGGAAGACACTGGCTGAGGTTGTGTTCTCTAGGGTTATCGAACGTCCTGTTCTAACTATGCCTCGTGCCGCCGGCCTAGGGAGTGGAACTTCTCCAAGATTTGAATTCTCCCGGGATGTTAATACTGGTGCCCCCTGTAGATCTAGGAGGTTCTTCTGCCCGTGTGAGTGCTGCAGGTGGTGTGTCTTCCGAGAATTTGTTTGAAGCTGCCAATGTTTCCCTGGTTAGGATTGACAGTCTTCTTGAAACCGTTTGTGGGGAGTTGGCCCGTGTTCCGTCAACTGTTGAGCGTCTTAGTCGCGTTGATGGGATTCTTCCTCCCGGACACGGTTTTGATGCTGATTCTTCGAATGAGGTTTTGTCAATTGAAGCTAGATTTCTTGAAGAGCTTCGTCAGAGCACTTCCCACCTCCGTGCTAGCTTTGGGTTGTTCAAGGAAATGCAGGATGCTCGTGGCAAGCCTTTTGAAGATGAGGCAAGTGTTGTTGTGAGACAGATTCAGAGGCAGGATTCTGTTTGTTTGGGTCGTGAAGGAGGCCACGTGGAGCATACCAAAGAGGTAAATTGATTCTGTTCATTGTTAGCTTTCAGTTATTACTGTTCTTAGTCATAGGTGACTGATACGTCCATTTTGCATCATGTTTTTATATCGATAATTATTGCATTATGGGTTGTTATTACACATTATGTCACAATACTTATGCCTATTCTCTCTTATTTTACAAGGTTTACATGAAGAGGGGGAATGCCGGCAGCTGGAATTCTGGGCTGGAAAAGGAGCAAATATTAGAGACCTATTATGCACATCTCCAAAAGTCCTAAAACTCCACGGGAGTTATTTTTAGAATATATAAAAAATACTGAGCGAAGAAAGTACCAGAGGGGGGCCACCCACCATCCACGAGGGTGGAGGGCGCGCCCTACCCCCCTGGGCGCGCCCGTGCCTCGTGGGCCCCCTGGTGGCCCTCTGATGCCCATCTTTGGCTATATGGAGTCTTTCGTCGAGGAAAAAATCATAAGCAAGCTTTCGGGAAGAAACTCCGCCACCACGAGGCGGAACCTTGGTGGAACCAATCTAGGTCTACGACAGAGTTGTTCTGGTGGGGAAACTTCCCTCCGGGAGGGGGAAATCATCACCATCGTCATCACCAACGGTCCTCTCATCAGGAGGGGGTCAATATCCATTAACATCTTCTCCAGAACCATCTCATCTCAAACCCTAGTTCATCTCTTGTATCTAATCTTTGTATCCAAACCTCAGATTGGTATGTGTGGGTTGCTAGTAGTGTTGATTACTCCTTCTAGTTGATGCTAGTTGGTTTACTTGGTGGAAGATCATATGTTCAGATCCATTATGCATATTAATACCCCTATGATTATGAACATGAATATTCTTTGTGAGTAGTTACGTTCGTTCCTGAGGACATGGGAGAAGTCTTGCTATAAGTAGTCATGTGAATTTGGTATTCGTTCGATATTTTGATGAGATGTATGTTGTCATCCCTCTAGTGGTTTCATGTGAACGTCGACTACATGACACTTCACCATTGTTTGGGCCTAGAGGGAGGCATTGGGAAGTAATAAGTACATGATGGGTTGCTAGAGTGACAGAAGCTTAAACCCTAGTTTACGCGTTGCTTCGTAAGGGGCTGATTTGGATCCATATGTTTCATGCTATGGTTAGGTTTACCTTAATACTTCTGTTGTAGTTGCAGATGCTTGCAATGGGGGTTAATCATAAGTGGGATGCTTGTCCAAGTAAAGATAGTACCCAAGCACCGGTCCACCCACATATCAAATTATCAAAGTACCGAACACGAATCATATGAACGTGATGAAAACTAGCTTGACGATAATTCCCATGTGTCCTCGGGAGCGCTTTCCTTCATATAAGAGTTTGTCCAGGCTTGTCCTTTTCTACAAAAAAGATTCGGCCATCTTGCTGCGCCTCATTTACTTTTATTACTTGCTACTCGTTACAAATTACCATATCACAAAACTATCTGTTACCGATAATTTTAGTGCTTGCAGAGAATACCTTACTGAAAACTTCTTATCATTTCCTTCTGCTCCTCGTTGGGTTCGACACTCTTACTTATCGAAAAGGCTATGATAGATCCCCTACACTTGTGGGTCATCAAGAATCTTTTCTGGCACCATTGCCGGGGAGTGAAGTGCCTTTGGTAGGTGGAATTTGGTAAGCAAAAATTTATATAGTGTGCTGAAATCTACTGTCACTTGTTACTATGGAACATAATCCTTTGAGGGGCTTGTTCGGGGTATCTTCACCCCGACCAGTAGAGCAAAGAGTTGCTCCTCAACCTACTGAACCTACTGAAAATGTTTACTTTGAAATTCCTTCGGGTATGATAGAGAAACTGCTAGCTAATCCTTTTGCAGGAGATGGAACATTGCATCCCGATTTACACTTAATTTATGTGGATGAAGTTTGTGGATTATTTAAGCTTGAAGGTATGCCCGATGATGTTATCAATAAGAAGGTCTTCCCTTTATCTTTGAAGGGAGAGGCATTGACATGGTATAGGCAATGTGATGATATGGGATCATGGAACTACAGACGATTGAAATTGGAATTTCATCCGAAGTTTTATCCTATGCATCTTCTTCATCGTGATCGTAATTATATATATAATTTTTGGCCTCGCGAAGGAGAAAGCATTGCTCAAGATTGGGGGAGGCTTAAGTCAATGTTATATTCATGCCCCAATCATGAGCTCTCAAGAGAAATGATTATTCAAAAATTTTATGCTCGGCTTTCTCTCAATAATCGCTCCATGCTTGATACTTCTTGTACTGGATCTTTTATGATGAAGACTATTGAATTCAATTGGGATTTATTGTAAAGAATTAAACGCAACTCTGAAGATTGGGACCTCGACGAAGGTAAGGTGTCAGGTATAACACCTATTTGATTGTGTTAAATCTTTTATGGATACCAATGTTTTCCGTGAATTTAGCACTAAATATGGACTTGACTTTGAGATAGTAGCTTCTTTCTGTGAATCCTTTGCTACTCATGTTGATCTCCCAAAGGAGAAGTGGTTTAAATA
Source organism: Triticum urartu (assembly GCF_003073215.2). Classification (NCBI taxonomy): domain Eukaryota; kingdom Viridiplantae; phylum Streptophyta; class Magnoliopsida; order Poales; family Poaceae; genus Triticum; species Triticum urartu. The sequence goes on from NC_053023.1 coordinate 340,132,323, forward strand.
TAATCCTCCCACTGAGGTAAAAGTAGTTGCTCCTATTAAAGTTGAAGAAAAGACTATCACTTATGATGATCCTGTTGTTCCTGCTGCTTATATTGAGAAGCCACCCTTCCCTATTAGAATAAAGGATCATGCTAAAGCTTCAACTATAGTCGATAAAAGTAATATTAGGACACACAAACCCCCTGAGCAAGTTAAAGTTGAACCTAAAATTGCTATGGTTAAAGATCTCTTGGCCAATAATATTGATGGGCATGTTATTTACTTCTGCAATGAAGCTACTAGAATTGCTAGACCTGATGCTAAAAATAAACATAGACCTGTTGTAGGCATGCCTGTTATTTCCGTTAAAATAGGAGATCATTGTTATCATGGCTTATGTGATATGGGTGCTAGTGCAAGTGCAATACCTCATTCCTTATACGAAGAAATTATCCATGATATTGCACTTGCTGAGATAGAAGATATCGATGTTACCATTAAACTTTCCAATAGAGATACTATTTCACCGGTTGGGATTGTTAGAGATGTTGAAGTCTTGTGTGGGAAGGTTCAATATCCTGCTAATTTTCTTGTTCTTGGTTCCCTACAAGATAGATTTTGTCCCATTATATTTGGTAGACCCTTCTTGAACACTGTTAATGCTAGGATAGACTGCGAAAATGATGTTTTTACTATTGGTTTGGGTGATATGTCTCATGAGTTTAATTTTGCTAAATTTAGTAGACAACCCCGTGATGAAGAATTGCCTAGTAAAGATGAAATTATTGGTCTTACTTCTATTGCGTGCCTCCTAGTGATCCTTTAGAACAATATTTGCTAGACCATGAAAATGATACGTATATGAATGAAATAAGGGAAATAGATGAAGTATTGTTTAAACAAGGACCTATTTTGAAACACAACTTGCCTGTTGAAATTCTAGGAGATCCTCCTCCACCCAAGGGTGATCCCGTGTTTGAGCGTAATCCTTTACTTGATACTCTCAAATATGCTTATCTTGATGAGAAAGAGATATATCCTGTTATTATTAGTGCTAACCTTTCAGAGCATGAGGAAAAGAAATTATTAAAATGTCAGGACCCCGATTCTAAGTCACATAGATCTAGCATGTAACACGTCATATCACTTTGCAGCCTCACGCATGGTATTCCCACGGGTGTCGCCTTACCTGGCCCGGGACCGTTTGCGCCTTTTGGCTCACGTATATGATAGTGTCGCCAGCATCCATATGACAGAGAACCCAGGCTGACATGACTAGTCATGAACCCAAAGTGGCACTAACTTACGGGGACAGGCATACATGAAACAACATCGAGCATGTCGGTCATCAGTGTGTGAATCCGGGCTGTAGCAACTGGGCTAACAGGACTATGAGAATCCGGGCTGTAGCAGGCTAGCAGGACTCCGGAAGTCACCGCATGACATTTCCCCGAAGGGACAGACACATGAACGATGTGAATCACATGCCGGCCAGTCTAAGTGTTTGGTAGCAGTAGTGCTGGGCTAGCAGGAGTCCGGTGAACCGGGTTGTGGCGGACTACCATGGTTCAGTGGAAGCACCAGACTACATTTCCCCATAAGAGAGGCTACCAAGGATACACAACTAGGTTGTCGGATCCCACACATAGCATTACACGTCACATGTACGCATAACATGCAAGTATGTGCTGTACAACATGGCATCACAACATAACTCAAACTCATATAGATAAAGGCCCAAAAGGGCCACATAGCATTTAATACAAACAGGGGTCTCATGACCCATCATTCAGAGCATACAAGCAATGGAAGCATTACATGTCTGAGTATAGACATCTACAAAAGAAAAAGGCTGAGAAGCCTGACTATCTACAAGACCCTCCCAAGGGTACAAGATCGTAGCTGAGGTAACAAGCTAGTCGTCGAAGTCCATGCAGAACTACTATTGAGACAGAAGTCTCATCTGCAAAAGCATAAAATAAGCAACGTGAGTACAAAGGTACTCAGTAAGACTTACATCAAATCCTATCATACATGCATTAGTATCAAGGAGGTAATGTGGGGATTAGTTGCAGCAAGCCAACTTTGACTCAGTGGCTAACCTATTCTACGACTACGAGTAACTTCTTTGAGGTAAGAAAGCTCACACGAGTCCACTAATCACCACATCAATACACCACTATGGATTCATTCCCGTCTCCCTATGAGAAGGCCATCAGTAGCACTCACACTTGTCTTGAGCATTTAAGAGTATCCACTTCAAGTTGTCTATGTACCACGTAAGCATCCAAGAAGTCCATAATCGTGGACCCGGATATTCGAATATATCATGTTAACCCTGCATGGGTGTACTTCTTCACACACGCTCTCGCCACTTATCACCATGTACACGTCGTCTATCTCGGCAACCTTCAAGCGGAAGCCTGGCGAGGGAGTCGGCCATGACCTGACTAACCACACAAGACTCTAGTCCAGGTTTATCGCCAATTCGGGTTCCATCCGCAAGGAGATTCGGCCGGGGTGTCGCTCACGGCCCCAAACGATGTGAGTAGGGTTCCCAAGCCCGCCATCCAGGTGCCACTTGGTACACCGTGCCACTGTGCCTAGTCTGTCCCAAGCCCACCTGGCCGGGTGCCACTTGGTAGACTACTAACACTACCTACAAACACCAGAAACTAATTGCAACTCCTAGACAAAGATCAGGTTGGTTAATAAGTCGAGAGGGACACTTAAGCATTTCAATGTGTGGTAGTAGCTAGTCATTGGAAAACATACACAAAACTCAGTGCTTATGGACGGTTCCAGTGAGACAACCCACCATGTACTCCTACATGGCCTCTCACCGCTACCTTTACCAAATCGTGTTCACACACTTAACTCTCAGCACCAGAACATATCATAACACTCCAATTCATTCCCAATGAATCAGACCTGACACAACTCTAAGCAATAGCAGGCATGGCATGGTAGGAACACAACATGGCTCAATCAACTCTTACACATGCTAGTGGGTTTCAACTATTTACTGTGGCAATGATAGGTCATGCAGAGGAATGGGTTCAACTACCGCAGCATAAAGTAGTAGTTGAATAGTTGTTGTCCTAATGCAATAAAAGAGAGGAGGAGCGATAGAGTGGGATTGTATCGGAATTAACAAGGTGGGTTTGCTTGCCTGATAAATCGACAGTAGAGCACCGCTCTTCAGACAGGTACTCTCGAACACTCTCCGGAGCAGGACCTATCGAGAAGAACGGTGCCGGCAATCAATACACAAGCATATGCAACAATATGATGCATGATCATGGCATATATATGTGATGTTGTTTGTGCTAATGTAACCAGCAACAAGTTCAATGGAGCTCATTTGAATCAAGGATTCAAATGCAACTCGAAACTTAAGCATTTGAAATGCCCTTTATGTGTTTTCACTTATACATCATGTATAAGTTGTTTTCTGATGCACGAAACTGGTAAAGATGGATAGATTGAATTTTTGTGATAATTTTTCATATATAAATTATTTCAATTTGAGCTTCGATTGAATTTCTGTGAACTCTTGAAGTTTTGCTAATTTTCTGGAATTTCCAAAATAGAAATAATCCAGAAAATGGTTAATTGCGTCAGCACTGTGTCATGCCTATGTCAGCAAGTCAACAACACTGACCAGAGTCAAACCTGACTTGGGGGGTCCACACGTCAGTGACATAGTGTTAAACAGGGGGTTATTACTAATCGAATTAAAAGATTAGGGCGCAGGGTCCCACTGTCAGTGTCAGGGTTTAGTTAAATGGTGATTAGGCTTAAGCTAATCACCTGGCAGGCCGAGCCCGCACGTCAGGCCAGCGAGGTCGTCGCCGGTGACCTCTGGTCGAGGCGGAGTCTGCGTTGTAGGGCACGGGGTCGGCGGCTGAGAGCACCGGGGCGCAGCCCGGGCTCGCCCACATCCAGGGCGGCAGGTGGGACATGACGGGGAAGCCGGAGCTCGCCGGAGCGGAGCTCGCGGTGGCGGCTGAAGCTCGGCTCGAGCGGCAGGAGGGGCCAGAGGGCATGGAAGAGCTGGGAAGTAGGGGGAGTTAACGTGGTGGCTCACAGCGATTCCAGGGAAGTCGTCAGCGAGCTCGGGGACGCGCTGAGGTCGACGGGGCGGCAGTGGCGATCTCCGGCGGTGGATGTTGAAGACGACGGCGGAGGCGGCTCCACAGGGCATCCAGCGATGCGTGGCTGATGGAGACGACGCAGGACGACGGAGCGGAGCTCTTGGGCACGACAGAGGGGCAAGGAGGTGGCTCTGGCGACGACTACGGCGAACGGCGGCGAGGATGGCGCTCGGCCATGGCTGCGGCAAGCAAGGGAGAAGGCGAGGGGAAAAGTGAGGAGGTCGATCGGATCGGGACGACACCAGCGACGTCGCCCAGCGCGTCGCGCTGGCAGGGAAGGGGGCAGGCAGGCTGGTGTCGTGGCGGCACGGCGGGACGCACGCGTCGGCCACACGCCTGTCCGACTGGCGCGAGGACAACTGGCACTGGGCCAGTGGGCCGGCTGGGCTGCACAGTGCCAGGTAGGTCGGCCCAGGTAAGCTTTCTTTTCTATTTTAGTTCTGTTTTCTATTTTTGACATTTGTTTTTGCTTTAAAACTAATACTAAACCAATTTATTTTCTTATGCCAATTTTTGTAGGAGCTAGTGGTATTATTCCAGAGCTCCTCAACAACTGGCATAATTTTTGGACATATATTATATATATAACATATATATATATCCAATGCAAATAATTATGCATTAATTCCAAATGGCCAATATAAATATTTATGAGCTCTTAAAAATATTGGTTTGAATTTTACCTCTGACCAATATTTTCAGAGAGAGACATGAACATTTTCTTGGACCTTTTTGGAGCAATTTTTATCTGGGTTATTACCAGAAATGATTTCTGAGGGTTTCACAAATCCACATTTCAAATTTAAATGAAATTTAAACATGATGCACACATGACTAGCTAGTCTAGGTCATACCAGAACTAGGGATGTGACAACTCGCCCCCACTCGAAAGAATCTCGTCCCGAGATTCAAGAGTCTGCGGAAAGAAAGTGGGGTACTCAAGTCGAAGACGATCTTCTCGCTCCCAGGTAGCTTCTCTCTCGGAATGACGAGACCACTGAACCTTGAGAAACTTGATGTTCTGACGTCGAGTGACACGCTCTTCTTGATCAAGAATGTGAACAGGGTACTCTCGATATGTGAGGTTATCTTGGAGATCAAGCGTTTCATGGTCCACTCCACAGATGGGATCCGAGAAGCAATGCCTAAGTTGAGAGACGTGGAAGACATCATGTACTCGAGAAATATGTGGGGGTAGTTCCAACTGGTAGGAAACCTCTCTGTGTTTAGCGAGAATGCGAAAAGGACCAATGTAACGAGGAACCAACTTGCTCTTAATACCGAAACGATGGGTACCCTTCAAAGGAGTAACCCGAAGGTAAGCCCTGTCGCCAACTTCATAAGCCACTTCCTTATGACAACGATCATACTGGCTCTTTTGACGAGATTGGGCTGTTTTTAAATTCTCACGAATGATGCGAACTTGCTCTTCCGCCTCCTGGATCATGTCCGGTCCAAAGAATTGTCATTCACCGGTTTCTGACTAGTTCAAAGGTGTTCGACATGTTCGTCCATACAGAATCTTAAAAGGAGCTTTCTTGAGGCTGGATTGGTAGCTATTGTTATAAGAAAACTCGGCAAAAGGAAGACACTTCTCCCAATCCATACCGAATGAGATAACACAAGTTCTAAGCATGTCTTCGAGAATTTGGTTGACCCTTTCTACCTGACCACTTGATTGAGGGTGGAAAGCGGTACTGAAGGAAAGATGGGTGCCCATGGCAGTTTGGAAACTCTCCCAGAAATGAGAAGTGAAAAGACTACCACGATCTGAATTGATCTCTAGTGGAACACCATGAAGTTAAAGTATTCGAGAAATATATAAGTTAGCGAGCTGACTAGCGGTGATATTCTCTCGAACAGGTAGGAAGTGAGCCACTTTGGAAAGACAATCAATGACTACGAAGATAGCATTATTCCCTCTCTTGGTCCTGGGAAAGCCGGTGATGAAGTCCATACCAACATTATCCCATTTCCACTCAGGAATAGCTAAAGGCTAAAGGGTGCCAGCAGGCCTATGATGTTCTGCCTTAACGGGATGGCAAACGTCACAGTTAGCAATGAACTCAGCGATTTCTCTCTTCATCCTAGTCCACCAGAACCTCTAGCGTAGGTCCTGATACATCTTAGTACTACCAGGATGAATCGTGAGAGGAGATTCATGAGCCTCCTTAAGGACCAGTTGTCGTAGATGTTGATTCTTGGGAACCCACCAAGCGATTCTCAAAGAAAACAACACCTCGATCATCTATAGAGAAACTTCCACCAACTCCCTTTTTAATGTTTCTCTTGATGCGGATAACACCCCTATCAAACTTCTGGTCAGAAATGATCTGATCCTCAAGGGTAGGTTTTGCCACCAAGGTAGAAAGGAATCTGTGAGGAGCAATGTAAAGATTAAGCTTACAGAATTCCTCATGGAGAAGTGGTTGGCCCTGCTGCAACATAAGATTGTTGCAATAGGACTTACGACTTGCGCATCAGCCATGACATTGCCCTTGCCTGGGGTGTAGGTAATCCCTAAGTCGTAATCTGAGATCAACTCCAACCAATGTATTTGCCTAAGGTTCAAATCTGGTTGGGTGAAGATATACTTGAGACTCTGGTGGTCGGTGTAAATCTCGCAACGTTTACCAAGAAGGTAATGTCGCCATGTCTTAAGTGCATAGACTATGGCTGCAAGCTCTAGATCATGTGTAGGATAATTATCCTCATGTGGATGCAACTATCGAGATGCATAGGCAATCACATGACGATCTTGCATAAGAATGCAACCTAGTCCCTGTCGTGAGTCATCACAATAGATAACAAAGTCCTTAGTGAAATCCGGTGGCACAAGTATGGGAGTAGAAGTCAGGCGTCTTTTCAGTTCCTAAAAATTGTACTCACACTGTGGGGACCACTCAAACTTTTTATCTTTCTTGAGAAGTTCCGTGAGAGGTTTGGCCACTATGGAAAAGTTCTCAATGAAGCAGCGACGATAACTGGCTAGACCAAGGAAACTCCTAACTTGTTTAGCTGTTTTAGGTGGAGTCCAATCAAGAACGGCCTAAAATCTTTCGAGATTGACAGCAATGCCCTTACCAGAGATCAGTGGCCCAGGTAGGTCACTTCTGGCAACCAAAATTCGCACTCGGAGAACTTGGCATAAAGGCGGTGCTCTCTGAGTTTCTCTAACACAAGTCTAAGATGTTCGACATGCTCTTCCTTGTTCTTCGAGTAAATAAGGATATCATCAAGGTAAACCACGATGAACTTGTCTATGTACTCCATGAAGATCGAGTTTGTCAAACGGGAGAAGGTAGCTGGAGCATTGGTTAGACCAAAGGACATGACAGTGTACTCGTACTGACCATAACGAGTGGCAAAAGCCGTTTTAGGAATGTCCCCGTTTCTCATCTTGATTTGGTGGTAGCCTAACCTCAAATCCATCTTGGAAAAGACTGAGGATCCAGCGAGCTGATCATACAGGTCGTTGATCCTAGGGAGCGGATACTTGTTCTTTATCGTGACCAAATTAACGAGATGATAATCTACAACCATCCGGTCCGTACCATCCTTCTTCTTGACAAAGAGGACGGAGCAAGCCCAAGGAGAAGAACTAGGACGGATGAAACCCTTTTGCAAGGACTCGTCAAGTAGTTTCTTAAGCTCAGCTAGTTCTAAGGGTGCCATCTTGTAAGGTCTCCTAGAAATTGGGGCGGTTCCTGGGATAAGATCTATGACAAACTCTACATCTTTGTCAGGTGGAATACCTGGCAGTTCCTCTAGAAAGACATCCGGAAATTCACGGACTACCAGGATATCTTCATGGTCTGGAAGGGGGCTGGCATTAAGAGAAGAGAGTTGACGCCTTGAAACTCTGGTGGATACAGTGACTATCTTGCCAGATGGGTGTGTAAGCTGAACAGACCTGGTGAAACAATCAATCTTGGCATAATGAGCTTTCATCGAATCCATACCCAAGATGATGTTGATATCTGTAGACTTGAGAGCTATAAGTGATGCAAGGAATACCAGTCTATCAACGAGGATTTCATTACCATGGCTTACACTAGAAGTTTGCCATTTGGATCCAGGAGTTTGAATGACTAGTGGAGAGGGCATATCACAAAATGATATGTTGTGCAAGCTAGCATAGCGTTCAGAAATGAAAGAATGAGATGCTCCAGTATCAAACAAAACCGATGCTGGATGACAATTGACAAGGAGTGTACCAAGAACGACATCTGGATCATCATGAGCGTCTCTAGCTGAAACGTTATGCACACGTCCATGTTTAGTGGGAGCTGACTTGACACTGATCATCTTGCATGGTGGCTTACCACGGCCAATAGGCTTCTCGGGCTAGGGTGGAGCATAACTGGCTTGAGAGCAGTCACATGCATAGTGCCCTGGCTCTCCGCATGTGAAGAAAGTCTCTGGAGTTGGATGTGGACCCGCATTGACAAGCGGTCTAACAATAGGCCTAGGTGGAGCATACTGCTGAAATGGGTGAGGTGCCACATAAGATGGCCTCGGTGAATATCCGGGTGGAAGAGCAGAGTTCGGAACCCAAATCCGACGCTTCTGAGAACTAGAACCGGAGGAAGAACCCAAATCACGGGTGTGCTTACGGGACTCCTCGTAAGTGAGCTGAGCTGTCTCCGCATTAATGGCCTTGGTTACAAGAGCCTAGAATTTATTGCAATGGTGCAAGTGGAGATCACGACGCAACTTGGTGTTAAGACCCTTCCGGAACCTAGCTTGCTTCTTGGCGTTCGTGGACACCTCCTCTGTAGCATAGCGGGCGAGGTTCTCAAACTCTCTACTATGAGCATCAACAACCATCTTACTCTGGGTGAAACTACAGAACTCTTCTCTCTTGCGATCGATGAGGGCTTGAGGAATCTGATGCTCGCGAAAGGCCTCAGTGAAATCTCTCTAGGTAGGAATCTAACCAGCTGGAAGCATACCCTCATAGTTCTGCCACCAAAGACTAGCAGGACCTTCCAGGTGATATGCAGCGTAGGTGACCTTGTCACTTTCAGCTACGTTCGCATAACACAACTTGTGAGTGATACTATGAAGCCAGTCATCTGCATCGAGTGGCTCAATGGAATGATGGAAGGTGGGTGGGTTCAGACCAACGAAGTCATAGATGGTCGCTGACTCTTTGTACTGATGTGTGGTATTCTCCTCAAACGTGCTAACAAGCGGTTAGACTCACGCTTGTTCCTCTCCATCTCTAACATGAACTCTGCCAACGAAGGCTGGTCGGGAGGATCCTCATCCCTACCATCTTCGTGGTACCGACTACGAGCAACAAAACTTCAGTTAGCTGACGACGTCCTGAGAAACGTAACCAAGGGCGGAGTCAACATCAACTATAGGATGCAGTATGTAGCACAAGGAAATTAGTATCTCTCGAACTCCTAGGACAGTTCCGGCAGCATAATGGCAGTAAAATGCTCAAAATTAGACATCCTGCAAACGATGGGGTAGTACCATACTCAACATCATCACTCAAGGTTCTGCGATAGTACTAAATAGACTACACCAGAAGTACTTGAAAACTGGAATATGACTCTCATCAACCAATCCTAAGAGACTATGGAGTAGTAACTTGTGATCCTAATAGATGGAAGAGAAAGCCTAGTTCCTTAACCCCATAGGAAAGATAGGATTACTCAGATCAGAAGGCATGAGGTATAAGGAGTAAAAAGAGCCTTACACTCCCTTCCACAATCAATTCCTTTATATAACTAAAGAATTTCTAGACTCAACTTCGACCAGTTTGGCTTGGTAATCCTACAGGCAGTCAGGCTCTGATACCAAAGCTGTCAGGACCCCGATTCTAAGTCACACCGATCTAGCATGTGACACATCATATCACTTTGAGGCCTCACGCATGGTATTCCCACGGGTGTCGCCTTACCTGGCCCAGGACCGTTTGCGCCTTTTGGCTCACGTATATGATAGTGTCGCTAGCATCCATATGACAGAGAACCTGGGCCAACATGACTAGTCGTGAACCCAAAGTGGCACTAACTTACAGGAACAGATATACATGAAACAACATCGAGCATGTTGGTCATCAGCATGTGAATTCGGCTGTAGCAACTGGGCTAACAGGACTCTGGGAATCCGGGTTGTAGCAGGCTAGCAGGACACCGGAAGTCACCGCGTGACATTTCCCCGAAGGGATAGACACAGGAACGATGTGAATCACATGCTGGACAGTCTAAGTGTTCCGGAGCAGTAGTTCTGGGCTAGCAGGACTCCGGTGAACCGGGCTGCAGCGGACTACCATGGCTCAGTGGAAGCACCAGACTACATTTACCCATAAGAGAGGCTACCAAGGATAGACAACTAGTTTGTCGGATCCCACACATAGCAATACACGTCACACGTACGCATAACATGCAAGTATGTGCTGTAAAACATGGCATCACAACATAACTCAAACTCATATAGATAAAGGCCCAGAAGGGCCACATAACATTTAATACAAACAGGGGTCTCATGACCCATCATTCAGAGCACACAAGCAATGGAAGCATTACATGTTTGAGTATAGACATCTACAAAAGAAAAAGGCTGAGAAGCCTGACTATCTACAAGACCCTCCCAAGGGTACAAAATCGTAGCTGAGGTAACAAGCTAGTCGTCGAAGTCCATGCAGAACTACTACTAAGACAGAAGTCTCATCTGCAAAAACATAAATTAAGAAATGTGAGTACAAAGGTACTCAGCAAGGCTTACATCAAATCCTATCATACATGCATTAGTATCAAGGAGGTAATGTGGGGAACAGTTGCAGCAAGCCAACTTTGACTCAGTGGCTAACCTATTCTATGACTACGAGTAACTTCTTTGAGGTAAGAAAGCGCACACGAGTCCACTAATCACCACATCAATACACCACTATGGATTCATTCCCGTCTCCCTATGAGAAGGCCATCAGTAGCACTCACACTTGTCTTGAGCATTTAAGAGTATCCACTTCAAGTTGTCTATGTACCACATAAGCATCCAAGAAGTCCATAATCGTGGACCCGGCTATTTGAATAGATCATGTTAACCCTGCATGGGTGTACTTCTTCACACACGCTCTCGCCACTTACCACCATGTACACGTCATGTATCTCGGCAATCTTCAAGCGGAAGCCTGGCGAGGGACTCGGCCACGACCTGACTAACCACACAAGACTCTAGTCCAGGTTTATCGCCTATTCGGGTTCCATCCGCAAGGAGATCCGGCCGGGGTGTCGCTCACGGCCCCAAATGATGTCAGCAGGGTTCCCAAGCCCACCATCCAGGAGCCACTTGGTACACCGTGCCACTATGCCTAGTCTGTCCCAAGTCCACCTGGCCGGGTGCCACTTGGTAGACTACTAACACTACCTACAAACACCAGAAACTAATTGGAACTCCTGGACAGAGATCAAGTTGGTTAATAAGTCGAGAGGGGCACTTTAGCATTCCAATGTGTGGTAGTAGCTAGTCATTGGACAACATACACATAACTCAGTGCTTAAGGACGGTTCCAGTGAGACAAACCACCATGTACTCCTACATGGCCTCTCACCACTACCTTTACCAAATCGTGTTCACACACTTAACTCTCAGCACCAGAACATATCATAACACTCCAATTCATTCCCAATGAATCAGACCTGACACAACTCTAAGCAATAGCAGGCATGGCATGGTAGGAACACAACATGGCTCAATCAACTCCTACACATGCTAGTGGGTTTCAACTATTTACTGTGGCAATGATAGGTCATGCAGAGGAATGGGTTCAACTACCGCAACATAAAGTAGCAGTTGAATCATTGTTGTCCTAATGCAATAAAAGAGAGCAGCAATGAGAGAGTAGGATTGTATCAAAATGAACAAGGGGGGTTTGCTTGCCTAATAAATCGACAGGAGAGCACTGCTCTTCAGACAGGTACTCTCGAACACTCTCCAGAGCAGGACCTATCGAGAAGAACAGTGCCGACAATCAATACACAAGCATATGCAACAATATGATGCATGATCATGGCATGTAGATGTGATGTTGTTTGTGCTAATGTAACCATCAACAAGTTCAATGGAGCTCATTCGAATCAAGGATTCAAATGCAACTCCAAACTTAAGCATTTGAAATGCCCTTTATGTGTTTTCACTTATACAACATGTATAAGTTGGTTTGTCATGCATGAAACTGGTACAGATGGATAGATTGAATTTTTCTGATAATTTTTCATATATAAATTATTTCAATCTGAGCTCCGATTGAATTTCTGTGAATTTTAGAAGTTTTGCTTATTTTCTGGAATTTCCAAAATAGAAATAATCCAGAAAATGGTTAATTGCATCAGCACTGCGTCATGCCTATGTCAGCAAATCAACAGTGCTGACCAGAGTCAAACCTGACTTGTGGGGTCCACAAGTCAGTGACACAGTGTTAAACAGGGGGGTTATTACTAATCTAATTAAAAGATTAGGGCGTAGGGTCCCACTGTCAGTGTCAGGGTTTAGTTAAATGGTGATTGGCCTTAAGCTAATCACCTGGCAGGCCAGGCCCGCATGTCAGGCCGGCGAGGTCATCGCCGACGACCTCTGGTCGCGGAGGAGTCCGCGGTGCAGGGCACGAGGGCGGCAGCTGAGAGCATCGGGGCGCTGCCCGGGCTCACCCGCATCCAGGGCGGTAGGTGGGACACGGCGGGGAGGTCGGAGCTCGCCAGAGCGGAGCTCGTGGCGGCGGCCGAAGCTCGGCTCGAGCGGCAGGAGGGGCCAGAGGGCGTGGACAAGCTGGGAAGTAGGGGGAGTCGACGCGGTGGCTCACAACGATTTCGGGGAAGTCGTTAGCGAGCTCGGGGATGCGCTGAGGTCGACGGGGCGGCAGTGGAGATCTCCGGTGGTGGATGTTGAAGACGACGGCGGAGGCAGCTCCACAGGGCGTCCAGCGATGCGTGGCTGATGGAGACGACGCAGGACGACGGAGCGGAGCTCTTGGGCACGACAGAGGGGCAAGGAGGTGGCTCTGGCGACGACTACGGCGAACGGCGGCGAGGATGGCGCTCGGCCATGGCTGCGGCAAGCAAGGGAGAAGGCGAGGGGAAAAGTGAGGAGGTCGATCGGATCGGGACGACACCAGCGACGTCGCCCAGCGCGTCGCGCTAGCAGGGAAGGGGGCAGGCAGGCTAGTGTCGTGGCGGCACGGCGGGACGCACGCGTCGGCCACATGCCTGTCCGACTGGCGCGAGGACAACTGGAACTGGGCCAGTGGGCCGGCTGGGCTGCACAGTGCCAGGTAGGTCGGCCCAGGTAAGCTTTCTTTTCTATTTTGTTTCTGTTTTCTATTTTTGACATTTGTTTTTGCTTTAAAACTAATACTAAACCAATTTATTTTCTTATGCCAATTTTTGTAGGAGCTAGTGGTATTATTCCAGAGCTCCTCAACAACTGGCATAATTTTTGGACATATATTATGTATATAACATATATATATATCCAATGCAAATAATTATGCATTAATTACAAATGGCCAATATAAATATTTATGAGCTCTTAAAAATATTGGTTTGAATTTTACCTCTGACCAATATTTTTAGAGAGAGACATGAACATTTTCTTAGACCTTTTTGGAGCAATTTTTATCTGGGTTATTACCAGAAATGATTTCTGAGGGTTTAACAAATCCCCATTTCAAGTTTAAATGAAATTTAAACATGATGCACACATGACTAGCTAGTCTAGGTCATACTAGAACTACGGATGTGACATGAAAACTCTGAAGAAGCATCGTGTTGCTATTGGATATACTCTTGATGATCTTAAGGGCATTAGTCCCACTTTATGCCAGCACAAAATAAAATTGGAGAAAGATGCCACACCAGTTATTGATCACCAACGACGGCTAAATCCTAAGATGGAAGAAGTGGTAAGAAAATAAATATTAAAGCTCCTTGAAGCAGGTATAATTTATCCCGTTGCTGATAGTCAGTGGGTAAGCCCTCTCCATTGTTTCCCTAAGAAGGGAGGTATTACTGTCGTTCCTAATGATAAAGATGAATTGATTCCACAAATAATTATTACAGGTTATAGGATGGTGATTGATTTCGCAAATTAAATAAAGCTACTAAAAAGATCATTACCCTTTGCCTTTCATTGATCAAATGCTAGAAAGATTATCCAAACATACACATTTTTGCTTTCTAGATGGTTACTCTGGTTTCTCTCAAATACCTGTGTCAGCTGATGATTAAGAAAAGACTACTTTTACTTGCCCTTTCGGTACCTTTGCTTATAGACGTATGCCTTTTGGTTTATGTAATGCACCTGCTACCTTTCAGAGATGCATGATGGCTATATTCTCTGACTTTTGTGAAAAGATTTGTGAAGTTTTCATGGATGATTTCTTTGTTTATGGATCCTCTTTTGATGATTGCTTGAGCAACCTTGATCGAGTTTTGCAGAGATGTGAAGAAACTAACCTTGTCTTGAATTGGGAGAAGTGCCACTTTATGGTTAATGAAGGTATTGTCTTGGGGCATAAAATTTCTGAAAGAGGTATTGAAGTTGACAAAGCTAAAGTTGATGCTATTGAAAAGATGCCGTGCCCCAAGGACATCAAAGGTATAAGAAGTTTCCTTGGTCATGCCGGTTTTTATAGGAGGTTCATTAAGGACTTCTCAAAAATTTCCCGGCCTCTGACTAACCTATTACAAAAACATATTCCTTTTGTCTTTGATGATGATTGTGTAGAAGCATTTGAAATACTTAAGAAAGCCTTGATTTCTGCACCTATTGTTCAGCCACCTGATTGGAATTTACCCTTTGAAATCATGTCTTATGCCAGTGACTATGCGGTAGGTGCTGTTCCAGGACCAAGAGTTGATAAAAAATTAAATGTTATTCAATATGCTAGTAAAACTCTAGACAATGCACAGAGAAATTGTGCTACTACTGAAAAGGAATTCTTAGTAGTTGTATTTGCTTGTGATAAGTTCATACCTTATATTGTTGATTCTAAAGTAACTATTCACACTGATTATGCTGCTATTAAATATCTTATGCAAAAGAAAGATGCTAAACCTATACTTATTAGATGGGTTCTCTGCTACAAGAATTTGATTTGCATATTATTGATAGAAAGGGAGCTGAGAATCCCGTTGCATACAACTTGTCTAGGTTAGAGAATGTTCTTGATGACCCACTACCTATTTGATGATAGCTTTCCTGATGAACAATTAGCTGTCATAAATGCTTCTCGCACTGCTCCATGGTATGCTGATTATGCTAATTACATTGTTGCTAAATTTATACCACCTAGTTTCACATACCAGCAAAAGAAAAAGTTTTTCTATGATTTAAGACATTACTTCTGGGATGACCCACACCTTTATAAAGAAGGCGTAGATGGTGTTATTAGACATTGTATACCTGAGTATGAACATGAACAGATCCTACGCAAGTGTCACTTCGAAGCTTATGGAGGACACCATGCTGGAAATAAAACTACACATAAGGTATTGCATCCGGTTTTGATTGGCCTACTCTCTTTAAGGATGCCCGTAAGTTCGTATTATCTTGCGTTGAATGTCAAAGAATCGGTAATATTAGTAGATGTAAAGAATTTCCTATGAATTATTCAGTCATTATTAAACTATTTGATGTTTGGGGCTTCAATTATATGGGAACGTTTCCTTCCTCTAATGGGTGTACACAAATTTTAGTTGTTGTTGATTACGTTACTAAGTGGGTAGAAACTATCCCAACTAGTAGTGCTGATCATAACACCTCTATTCAGATGCTTAAAGAAGTTATTTTTCCGAGGTTTGGAGTCCCTAGATATTTAATGACTGATGGTGGTTCACATTTTATTCATGGTGCCTTTCGTAAAATGCTTGCTAAGTATGATGTTAATCATAGAATTGCATCTCCATATCACACGCAGTCTAGTGGTCAAATAGAATTGAGTAACAAAGAGCTCAAATTAATTTTGCAAAAGACTGTTAATAGATCTAGAAAGAATTGGTCCAAGAAACTTGATGATGCATTATGGGCTTATAGAACTGCATATAAAAATCCTATGGGTATGTCTCCGTAGAATTCATCATACTTGAGCTGAGCAGCTTCTTGGTTTAGTGCCATGTTGTAGAATTCATCATACTTGGTCGGCTCAAAAAGCACGAGAGCTAATGGCAGATCTTCTCTGAGGCCACCTCTGAATTGATAAATCATGCTCTTTTCATCAGGGACATCTTGTTTAGTGAAGCGAGCGAGCCTCTGAAACAGGATATTGTATTGGTAAACAGACATGCTGCCTTGCTTGAGATTGCGGAACTCCACACGCTTACTCTCAGCAACACTTTGTGGAATGTGGTGAGCTTTGAAGTCTCGGCGGAAATCATCCGAGGTAATCACACGACCTCCTCTGGAATCTCTGTATTGTTGATACCACTCAGCAACCTGGTCTTTGAATTGGAATGAAGCAAACTTGACAAAGTCCTCAGGCCTGACATTGCTACACTCAAAATGTTTGCAGATATCCATGAGCCAGTCGTCGGCGTCTGTGGCCTCGACACAGTTACTAAAGGACTTCGGCTGGTTTGCGAGGAACTGATTGAGGGTAGCAAACTGAGGTCGATTGTTGCCTTGGCCTTGATTCCTCTGGTTGCCTTGCTCTTGGTTGCGCTCTTGCAAGAGTTGCAAAAGCATCTGAGTGTTGGCATTGGTGGCTGCCATGACAGCTTTCCATGGCTCCGGAGGTGGAGGTGGTGGCGGAGGTTGCGACTGTTCCCCATCATTGTGGTCCGGATTCTGACGCATTGGAGGAGCCATCCTGAAGAGGTTGACATCTGTTAGCATCTTGAAAGACATATATTCAAGCTGAATCAATGGATCAAAATTGCAACATATAGCCTTAACATTCGAACAAGAATGAACGAATGAATTCCAAGGTAAATCATCACACTTCCATTAAGTTGAGAAGCCACTTAGATAAAGGTAGATGAATAAATCGACAAGGTACAGATATGAACAAATAATTGGTAAGGATTACCCAATCGCAAACCAAATATCTGCGTGTAGAAATACTAAAGCTACATGAATTCCCACCAATAAAACTCCTGAAACTTTCTGGTTATGCAATCAGGTGTTGGGGATACAGGGGAAGCATAATATCTCACCCAAAACTACCAAATCCTACATCCAGCTGTATCCATCCTTCAACACATAACCAAGAAACCTTCGGAAATCATTTACCTCAACCTTCGAAAAGCATCCATTATACGAGTTATGGCAGTACTCCTGAACTCCCTCCCCAGTAATGGGTGGCGTCGAGGTTATCTCACCAACAACCGCATAAAAGAGATTTTTGATGTCGGTGAACTCAGGTATTCCAGAATTGCAACGATAAAATTGTGACGACAACACCTCGGAGCTCAACTCCCCGGGACACTGCCACAACCCCTAAATGTCAGGAGGCACCAAGAACAATGTTCTCATCATAAAACCATCGGAACGATTCCAAGATACCCGCGTGATCCTAAAATTATTTTTAGTGAAATTTGAGAAGAGAAGGGTCAAAACTCTACGTCAGGAGGCCTCACTAGAGCGATGAAGGGACTGAGGAGTAAAAAGAATCCTACTCTCCGTTATATATAATCCTAAGACTCAAAACGTTTTCTTCTAGACTCAACAACGTTAGTGATTCGATCAAGCAGGGGGCTCCTAAGTCGAGGAAGGCTCGGATTACCAACTTGTAACACCCACAATGCGGCTATATCTCCCACGTGTTGGGGCACGACTTAGAGGCATAACCGCATGGTAGGCATGTCGCAAGAGGGGTAATCTTTACACATCCCATGTACTGAATAAGAAAGGGATAAAGAGTTGGCTTACAATCGCCACTTCACACAATACATAAATATATCATACATCATCCAAGAATACAATCAAGGTCCGACTACGGAACCAAAATAAAGAAATACAACCCCAAATGCTAGATCCCCAATCGCCCCAACTGGCTCCTCTACTGATCATCCAGAAAATGAACATAGTAACAGCCCGAATCCTCGTCAAACTCCCACTTGAGTTCGGTAGCGTCCCCTTCACTGGCATCATCGGCACCTGCATCTATTTGGAAGTATCTGTGAGTCACGGGGACTCAGCAACCTCACACCCTTGCGATCAAGACTATTTAAGCTTAAAGGTAGGAAAGGGGTAGTGAGGTGGAGCTGCAGCAAGCACTAGCATATAGGGTGGCTAACTTACGCAAAAAAGAGCGAGAAGAGAAGCAAAGCACGGTCGAGAAAATAATAGTGATCAAGAAGTGATCCTGAAGCTACTTACGTTCAAGCATAACACGAGACCGTGTTCTCTTCCCGGACTTCACCGAAAAGAGACCATCACGGCAACACACGCGGTTGATTCATTTTAATTAAGTTGAGTTTCAAATTCTCTACAACCGGACATTAACAAATTCCCATCTGCCCATAACCGCGGGCACGTCTTTCGAAAGTTCAAAACCTTGCAGGGGTGTCCCAACTTAGCCCATCACAAGCTCTCACGGTCAACGAAGGATATTCCTTCTAGCGGGAAGACCCGATCAGTCTCGGAACCCCGGTTACAAGACATTTCGACAATGGTAAAACAAGACCAGCAAAGCCGCCCGATGTGCCGACAAATCCTGATAGGATTCACACGTATCTCGTTCTCAGGGCAACACAGGATGAGACCAGCTATGAGTAAAACCAACCCTCAAGTTTCCCCGAGGTGGCCCCGCACGCAGCTCGGTTCGGACCAACACTCAGAGGAGCATTGGCCCGGGGGGGAGGGGGGTTAAAATAAAGATGACCCTTGAGTCTGCAGAACCCAAGGGAAGGTATATGGTGGTAGGTAGGAAAATGGTAAAACCAAGGTTGGGCCTTGCTGGAGGAGTTTTATTCAAAGCAAACCGTCAAGGGGTTCCCATAACACCCAACCGCGTAAGGAACGCAAAATCAAGGAACATTACACCGGTATGACGAAAACTAGGGCGACAAGAGTGGAACAAAACACCAGGCATAAGGCCGAGCCTTCCACCCTTTACCAAGTATATAGTTGCATTAAAGTAAACAAGATATAATAATGATATCCCAACAATATCCATGTTCCAATATGGAACAAAACTTCATCTCCACCTGCAACAAACAACGCTATAAGAGGGGCTGAGCAAAGCGGTAACATAGCCAAACAACAGTTTTCTAGGAAAGGTGGGTTAGAGGCTTGACATGGCAATATGGGAGGCATGATATATCAAGTGGTAGGTATTGCGGCATAGCAATAGAGCGAACAACTAGCAAGCAAAGATAGAAGTGATTTTGAGGGTATGGTCATCTTGCCTGCAAAATTCTCAGAGTTGACGAAAGCTTGATCCTCGTTAGCATACTCAACAGGTTCCTTGATCACGTACTCGTCTCCCGGCTCTACCCAAAGCAAGAACACAAGCAAAGGACCAACAATCAATCACAGCGCAATGCGCAAGCAACATGATGCAAAGCATGACATGATATGCGAGATGTGATATGCAATGCATATGCATGCTCCGGAAGGAAAAGATTGAACCAGGCATCAACTTGGCAAACCAAGTGTGCCGCTGGAAAGATGAGATGATTTTGGTCGAAATCAATATAAAGATCACCGGAATCGGATGCACGGTTTGCAAAACAATAATGGCACAATTCTGCGATTAACAACACGATGCCATCTAGAGTGCAACAAGAAACTAAGCTAGTGCACTCCAACATATCCACAAAGAATATGGCAGTGATCTACTCAAGTTGCTTGACAAAACATGAACACTGAGCTACGGCTAAAACACACAATAGCAGGTTCAAACAAGCATGGAAAAAGTGCAAAAGATATCACCTTCACAGACTTCGTGAAAATACTAACATGCCAGGAAATAACATCAGGAAGCAATGTTTAGAGCAAGCAAACAACATGCTACATGAACAGATCATAGCAAACAAAGGCATGGCATGAATCTACTAAATGCATAGAACAAAAGTCCCTTACTGATCATGAGCCAAAAAGG
This sequence comes from Triticum urartu, assembly GCF_003073215.2. Lineage (NCBI taxonomy): Eukaryota > Viridiplantae > Streptophyta > Magnoliopsida > Poales > Poaceae > Triticum > Triticum urartu. The sequence continues at coordinate 340,152,516 of NC_053023.1, forward strand.
CACAGAAGATATGATGGCACCCATGTAAACATAGCAAGTTTTATAAACAGATTCAGACTTAGCAGAAAACTGAGCATGGCATAAACAGAGTTATGAAGGCATCTTTGCGAGCTTGATTCACTCAACACAAGGCATTACATGAGAAGATAACCATAGCATCAGCAAGATGGCATGTTTATGAAGCTAACCAAGGTAAGAGCAAGTTCATAGCATGCATGGATCAACTACAACAACCATGGAAAAATTGATTAACATGTAAACAATCTGGCAGGAACATTTTATAGCAAAAGTAGAGCAAGATTGAGACATGCTAGGGCACTCCATAATTACAAACAGGGGCATGGATGGATAGAGCATAACCATATGTCCAAATCATCCTTATTGAAGCAACTCAAAACAAGCATGTATCTCACTATAGCAACATGGTTAAATGGCATCAAAATAAAAGCAAACAAGACTTAGCCAAAATCCTGAGATCCTGAAATCAGCAATAACATGAAGGCTACTTTGCATGCTTGTGATAGTCACCAAAAAGATCACAAAAATACATGGCAAGCACCCTTGTAAAGATGGCATGGCATAGACCAAAACACATGTAGAGCTCATGCACATATGCAGCACACAACAAATGTGACAAAAATGACAAATCCTCATACTCTGACAAGAATCAGCACCTAACAATATATAACACTCTTGCATCAGTGATTTGGGCATCAAGATGGACTCAAACAAGCATGACCCAATGAAACAAAATGAAGAGAACATCATGATGAACATTTTGATATATCATGTGCATGAAACGGAGCTACGGTCACAGAGTTATGGCATGATGAACAGGGCAAGAAAAAGTTGCAGAAAAGACTTAGAGGAAAAAAAGGGGGGGTCAACCTCAGATCTAGGGTTCGTTGGCTCGTGAACCGAGGCGGCGACGGACGCAACTCCGGCGAGCAGTGGTGTTCGGGGCCGGCGGATCCGGGCGGCTCCTGCCCAGATCTGGCCGGAGGAGGCACCGGCGACGGCGGGAAACACGCGGAGGAGCGGCGCGTGGTGGCCTGCAGGGCGGCGGCGTGTAGGGCAGCGAGGCGGCGGTGGCCGGCGAGCGGGGCGGCGGAGCGCGCCGGCGGCAGCTGGGCTCGGGCGGGCCCTCCTCGGGATCGTCGGGCCGCATGGCTGGGACGGGTCCGGGGACACGTGTCGCGCCCGGAGTGGCTGAGGGAGGCGGCGGACGCGTCCAGCCAGCGGCGGACGTGTCCGGCGACGCGGAGGGATTGGATCTAGGGTTTGACTGCGCGAATTTGACAGAGGGGTGCACCTATTTATACCTAGGAGGAGGTAGGAGTATCCAAATGGGGTGTAGTTTTTGACCACGCGATCGTGATCCGACGGCGGAGGACATGGAAGAGGTTTGGATGGGTTATCAGGCCATTTTGGAGGGGTGTTGGGCTGCAACACACACAAGGCCTTTACGGATCCCCGGTTAACTGTTGGAGCATCAAACGGACTCCAAATGGCACGAAATTTGACAGGCAGTCTACCGGTGGTGTACCAAGGCCGCTTGGCAAATCTCGGTCCATTCCGAGAATATTTAACACCCATTCACAAAAAGAGTCAAAAGGGGGCGCCAGTGCACGTAGGAGCGTCGGATTGCAAAACGGACAAAGGGGAAAATGCTCGGATGCATGAGACGAACACGAATGCAAATGAGATGCACATGATGACATGATATAAAATGCATGACAAGAACAAAATGCAAAACAAAGACGAAACCCAACCATGAAGGAATCTCATAACTTAGAGCCGAAAATGGCAATAGTCGGAGTACAAATATGGCAAGTTACATCGGGGTGTTACAAGATTCTCCAGTTGCTCCATCTGCTGCTGGTGTCCTTCCCGAGGACGTTGCAATGTCTACTGGAGATGATGATGAAGAGACTGAAAGCGATAGCTATGGAGAGGAGGTTGATCATTCCTGTGCTGCCACTGGTCTAGGCAAGAATCCATAAAGAGAGGAGCATGCTTCTCTCTTCTTTCCCCATCCCCGTCCCTCTTGTTGTTTGTTTTTGTCCATGATATCCCTGTGAACTTCTTGTGTGGTGCAAGTTGAACTTCTGGCTTAATGCTTTGTCATGTGGGTTGTAAAGAAAGTTAAGTGAACATGTTTTCTATGTGGGGGAAGGTTTGTAATGCATGTGTTGTGATGTTTTCTGGTGTAGCAGCTGAGATGTGCTTGTGTTTGAATGTTGTGCTTGAATGTTGCTATTGATTGAACTGTCGTGAATCTATGTGCTTGAATGTTGCTCTTAATTTCTATTTCTTTTGTTGAGCAGATAATGACCTTGCTGTCGTCCGAAAGAAGGTTGATGACTTTTATTTCAGTGTAACTAGGCTTAAGAATGATCGTTCCAAGAGGTGAGTGCAGGTGGTTAATATTTTACATCCATCTACCCCCTGTGAACTGCCTATGGTTTCATACCTGAACTTCTTTACTCTATGTTGCTGAACTTCTAATTTTTACTTCTTTGGTGCTGAACTTCTGGCCTTTTGAACTGCCTGTTGTGATGTAGCTGAACTTCCCGAGTTCCTGATGCTGAACTTCTTTTACTTTCTGTCGGGGTTGAGAACGACACCTATGGGATCATAAGAATCCCTACTACGGTTGCCGGGGCGCAGGGTTGCAAGGAGAGCAGGGCTAGTAGACAGCACAAGGATCGTTTACCCAGGTTCGGGCCGCAAGGAGGCGCAAAACCCTAGTCCTGCTTTGGTGGGTGTATTTCTGAGAGTTCTTGAGCTCTCGAAATAGCTGTAGTCAGCGTGTGGTTCCAAAGAGCCGAATCCCTCTCCTGGTCGCCTTGGGCCTCCTTTTATAGGAAAAGGGGTTGCCACAGTGGCACACAGGAGGTGGTAAGGTCTACAGTGGCACGAGGTTATCCCTCGTATTACAGGACAAGGTGCATTTAATGCACCGCTTAGGTGTCCTCCTGCTTTATCAGGGACGGGGGTGAGGCCCGTCCCATCCGTCACCGCTCCTCCTCGCTTCGACACGCGCCTCAACCAGGGATGCATGCAGTGCCATGTAGGCAGGTAGGCAGCTGTGTTGGTGCGGTGGTGGAGCCTTCACGAAGATCTGCATGCCGCCACGCAGGCGCTTGATGAGTTTGCCTAGGAGCTGCATGTTGCCACGCAGGTGCCCGCCCAGCTGGTTGGGCTAGCAGCTGCATGTGAACGGTGGTGGATGCTTGGTTGACGTGGGCTTGGCGGTGGCCTTGCCAGCGTCTTTGGCGAGGGCCTTGCCTGGTGGCCCGGCAAGGGCCGCGCCATGGCTTGTTGTCGTCCCCGGCGAGGATCTTGCCGGGGGTCTGGTGGCCTTCCTTGGCAAGGATCTTGCCGAGGACCGTTGTCTTCTAATCTGATCTTGAATATGTCTTCACAAAGATCTTCATGCCACCACAGGGGTGCCTTCCCGAGCCCCGGGCCCATGTTGATGATGGCACTGGGGGCCGTGGGCTCATGGGTGGCTCGCTCTATTGGTGCGGGGCGAGCTGCCCCGATAAGAGTCTTGCCAGGGCCGCTGAGGCCACCCGGCAAGGGTCTTGCCGGGGGAACCTGCTTCGTCCCTCTGCTCTTTGTAGTCTTGGCCTTGGCGTCACTTTGACTGTCTTGGACTTTGATCTTACCTTGGCTCACCCCCCTCGTTTTGCTTGGTGTGGCCGCGGGCGTGGCTCTGACTGCCCGTGCACAGGAAAAGGGGTACAAAGATGAACCCCTATTTTTGTCCACCGACAGGAGCCCCGGGCCTGTGCCACACATAAGCGCAACACGTTGTTGGGCCAGGGCCAAAACGGTGCGCGGCCAGGTGGGGCGGTTTTTACCGTGGTAAGATTCTTCGTGCGCTCCGTCTCCCACGACCCACGCGCGTGGCACGGTGTGGGGGGGTGTGCGTGATGTGGGCGGCATGCGTGGCACGGTTTCCGCGCGCATGCGTCACGTCGCAGTAAATGGGCAGCGCGCCCCGCGGCTTCCCCATAAAAAGGGGTAACCGCGGGCGCACTGTTCCTTTTACCCTCCGCGCAACCCCAATCTCGGAAATCTCCATCTGCCTTCCTCTTCTTCCTTAAGCTTCGTCCTCGCTTGCCGTCATTGTGCTTCCGTCGCTCTCTGTCCCGCCCTCCTCTCCTAGTCGCCATGGCGCCAAAATTCACCAAGGGAAAGGGAGTGGCCAAGGACGCCGAAGCCACGGAGCCGCCGGAGAGTGCACTGGCGGTGCAGCGGACGCAATCCGCCTTCTTCCCCTCGACGCTCGAGTGTTCGAGCTTCGGGAGTCCTTCAGGTCCCTGTGGGGAGTGAAGACGGGGGGAGAGAATTCGGGGCATCCGGCCACCCGCGTTATCCCCGCCGACTGCGCCGAGGCTGCCCCAAGTCGGTACCCCTTCTTTGTTGATTATTTCTCTTGCGGGCTCTGTCCTCCCTTCTCCAATTTATTCAGCGACATCATGCACACCTTCGTCTTCCACCTCCTGGATTTTACTCCGAATGCGGTGGCGTGCATGGACCCTTTTGCGCATCTCTGCGTAGGCTGTGCCGAGGTGCATCCCAACACGGTGCTCTTCCGCCATTACTTCTTCCCTTGGATCCAGATGGGAGGTGCCATCTCGGGGTGCGTCGCCTGGATCCCAAAAGCCAAGGGAGCGTACCCGGACGGGCCATGAAGGAGAGGTGGGAAGAATGGCGGGCCCGGTGGTGCTGGATCGACGAGACGGACCCGCCGGTGTTCTGCAGAGTTCGCCGGGCGCCGTCGGTTCGCGGAAGCGGTTGCAGCGATGTCGACGCCGACGACGAAAATCTCACGGTTGCCATCACCGGGATTCTCCGGCTTACCCAGGCTGGGCTCACCCTCGAGATGATCGGGGCGGACTTCATCCGTCGCCGGATCGCTCCTCTGCACAACAAGGTGAGGCCAGCCTGGCTCTTCACCAACCCTGCTGACATCATGCGGCTATGCCCTGGCCTCGACCACAACTTACAGTGCTGGCGCACGCCCATTTCTGCCAGCGGATCGTCCAGCTGTTGGGGAACGTAGTAATTTCAAAAAATTTCCTACGCACACGCAAGATCATGGTGATTCATAGCAACAAGAGGGGAGAGTGTGATCTACGTACCCTTGTAGACCGACAGCGGAAGCGTTAGCACAACGCGGTTGATGTAGTCGTACGTCTTCACGGCCCGACCGATCAAGCACCGAAACTATGGCACCTCCGAGTTCTAGCACACGTTCAGCTCGATGACGATCCCCGGACTCCGATCCAGCAAAGTGTCGGGGAATAGTTTTGTCAGCACGACGGCATGGTGACGATCTTGATGTACTACCGTCGCAGGGCTTCACCTAAGCACTGCTACAATATTATCGAGGACTATGGTGGAAGGGGGCACCGCACACGGTTAAGAATATGATCACGTGGATCAACTTGTGTGTCAAGGGGTGCCCCTTGCCCCCGTATATAAAGGATCAAGGGGGGGGGGGGTGCGGCCGGCCAGGAGGAGGGCGCGCCAGGTGGAGTCCTACTCCCACCGGGAGTAGGATTCCCCCCTTTCCTAGTTGGAATAGGATTCGGGAGGGGGAAAGAGGAGAGAGAGAAGGAAGGGGGGGCGCCGGCCCCCCTCTCCTTGTCCTATTCGGACTAGGGGGGGGGGAGGGGCGCGCGGCCCAGCCCTGGCCACCTCTCCTCTCTTCCACTAAAGCCCACTAAGGCCCATATACCTCCCGGGGGGTTCCGGTAACCTCCCGGTACTCCGGTAAAATCTCGATTTCATCCGGAACACTTTCGATATCCAAATATAGGCTTCCAATATATTAATCTTTATGTCTCGACCATTTCGAGACTCCTCGTCATGTCCGTGATCACATCCGGGACTCCGAACAAACTTCGGTACATCAAAATGCATAAACTCATAATATAACTGTCATCGAAACCTTAAGCGTGCGGACCCTATGGGTTCGAGAACAATGTAGACATGACCAGGACACGTCTCGAGTCAATAACCAATAGCAGAACCTGGATGCTCATATTGGCTCCTACATATTCTACGAAGATCTTTTATCGGTCAGACCGCATAACAACATACGTTGTTCCCTTTGTCATCGGTATGTTACTTGCCCGGGATTCGATGGTCGGTATCTCAATACCTAGTTCAATCTCGTTACCGGCAAGTCTATTTACTCGTTCCGTAATACATCATCTCACAACTAACTCATTAGTTGCAATGCTTGCAAGGCTTATGTGATGTGCATTACCGAGAGGGCCCAGAGATACCTCCCCGACAATCGGAGTGACAAATCCTAATCTCGAAATACGCCAACCCAACATGTACCTTTGGAGACACCTGTAGAGTACCTTTATAATCACCCAGTTACGTTGTGACGTTTGGTAGCACACAAAGTGTTCCTGCGGCAAACGGGAGTTGCATAATCTCATAGTCATAGGAACATGTATAAGTCATGAAGAAAGCAATAGCAACATACTAAACGACCGGGTGCTAAGCTAATGGAATGGGTCATGTCAATCAGATCATTCATCTAATGATGTGATCTCGTTAATCAAATAACAACTCTGTGTCCATGGTTAGGAAACATAACCATCTTTGATTAACGAGCTAGTCAAGTAGAGGCATACTAGTGACACTCTGTTTGTCTATGTATTCACACATGTATTATGTTTCCGGTTAATACAATTCTACCATGAATAATAAACATTTATCATGATATAAGGAAATAAATAATAACTTTATTATTGCCTCTAGGGCATATTTCCTTCAGTCTCCCACTTGCACTAGAGTCAATAATCTAGATTACACAGTAATGATTCTAACACCCATGGAGCCTTGGTGCTGATCATGTTTTGCTCGTGGAAGAGGCTTAGTCAACGGGTCTGCTACATTCAGATCCGTATGTATCTTGCAAATCTCTATGTCTCCCACCTGGACTAGATCCCGGATGGAATTGAAGCGTCTCTTGATGTGCTTGGTTCTCTTGTGAAATCTGGATTCCTTTGCCAAGGCAATTGCTCCAGTATTGTCACAAAAGATTTTCATTGGACCCGATGCACTAGGTATGATACCTAGATCGGATATGAACTCCTTCATCCAGACTCCTTCATTTGCTGCTTCCGAAGCAGCTATGTATTCCGCTTCACACGTAGATCCCGCCACGACGCTTTGTTTAGAACTGCACCAACTGACAGCTCCACCGTTTAATGTAAACACATATCCGGTTTGCGATTTAGATCGTCCGGATCAGTGTCAAAGCTTGCATCAACGTAACCATTTACGATCTTTGTCACCTCCATAATGAGAAACATATCCTTAGTCCTTTTCAGGTATTTCAGGATGTTCTTGACCGCTGTCCAGTGATCCACTCCTGGATTACTTTGGTACCTCCCTGCTAGACTTATAGCAAGGCACACATCAGGTCTGGTACACAGCATTGCATACATGATAGAGCCTATGGCTGAAGCATAGGGAACATATTTCATTTTCTCTCTATCTTCTGCAGTGGTCGGGCATTGAGTCTTACTCAACTTCACACCTTGTAACACAGGCAAGAACCCTTTCTTTGCTTGATCCATTTTGAACTTCTTCAAAACTTTGTCAAGGTATGTGCTTTGTGAAAGTCCAATTAAGCGTCTTGATCTATCTCTATAGATCTTAATGCCTAATATGTAAGCAGCTTCACCGAGGTCTTTCATTGAAAAACTCTTATTCAAGTATCCCTTTATGCTATCCAGAAATTCTATATCATTTCCAATTAGTAATATGTCATCCACATATAATATCAGAAATGCTACAGAGCTCCCACTCACTTTCTTGTAAATACAGGCTTCTCCAAAAGTCTGTATAAAACCAAATGCTTTGATCACACTATCAAAGCGTTTATTCCAACTCCGAGAGGCTTGCACCAGTCCATAAATGGATCGCTGGAGCTTGCACACTTTGTTAGCTCCCTTTGGATCGACAAAACCTCTGGTTGCATCATATACAACTCTTCTTCCAGAAATCCATTCAGGAATGCAGTTTTGACATCCATCTGCCAAATTTCATAATCATAAAATGCGGCAATTGCTAACATGATTCGGACAGACTTAAGCATCGCTACGGGTGAGAAGGTCTCATCGTAGTCAATCCCTTGAACTTGTCGAAAACCTTTTGCGACAAGTCGAGCTTTGTAGACAGTAACATTACCGTCAGCGTCAGTCTTCTTCTTGAAGATCCATTTATTCTCAATTGCTTGCCGATCATGGGCAAGTCAACCAAAGTCCATACTTTGTTCTCATACATGGATCCCATCTCAGATTTCATGGCTTCAAGCCATTTTGCGGAATCTGGGCTCACCATCGCTTCTTCATAGTTCGTAGGTTCATCATGATCTAGTAGCATGACTTCCAGAACAGGATTACCGTACCACTCTGGCGCGGATCTTCACTCTGGTTGATCTACGAGGTTCAGTAGTATCTTGTTCTGAAGTTTCATGGATTCATCATTAGCTTCCTCACTAATTGGTGTAGGTGTCACAGAAACAGGTTTCTGTGATGTACTACTTTCCAATAAGGGAGTACAGTTACCTCATCAAGTTCTACTTTCCTCCCACTCACTTCTTTCGAGAGAAACTCCTTCTCAGAAAGTTTCCGAATTTTAGCAACAAAAGTCTTGCCTTCGGATCTGTGATAGAAGGTGTATCCAATAGTTTCCTTTGGATATCCTATGAAGACACATTTCTCCGATTTGGGTTCGAGCTTATCAGGTTGAAGCTTTTTCACATAAGCATCGCAGCCCCACACTTTCAGAAACGACAACTTTGGTTTCTTGCCAAACCACAGTTCATAAGGCGTCGTCTCAACGGATTTTGATGGTGCCCTATTTAACGTGAATGCGGCCGTCTCTAGAGCGTATCCCCAAAACGATAGCGGTAAATCAGTAAGAGACATTATAGATCGCACCATATCTAGTAAAGTGCGATTATGACGTTCGGACACACCATTACGCTGTGGTGTTCCAGGTGGCGTGAGTTGCGAAACTATTCCACATTGTTTCAAATGTACACAAAACTCGTAACTCAAATATTCTCCTCCACGATCAGATCGTATGAATTTTATTTTCTTGTTACGATGATTTTCAACTTCACTCTGAAATCCTTTGAACTTTTCAAACGTTTCAGACTTGTGTTTCATTAAGTAGATATACCCATATCTGCTTAAGTCATCTGTGAAGGTGAGAAAATAACGATATCCGCCACGAGCCTCAACATTCATCGGACCACATACATCTGTATGTATGATTTCCAACAAATCTGCTGCTCTCTCCATAGTACCGGAGAACGGTGTTTTTGTCATCTTACCCATAAGGCACGGTTCGCAAGTACCAAGTGATTCATAATCAAGTGGTTCCAAAAGCCCATCAGTATGGAGTTTCTTCATGCGCTTTATACCGATATGACTCAAAAGGCAGTGCCACAAATAAGTTGCACTATCATTATCAACTCTGCATCTTTTGGCTTCAATACTATGAATATGTGTGTCACTACTATCGAGATTTAATAAGAATAGACCACTCCTTAAGGGTGCATGACCATAAAATATATTACCCATGTAAATAGAACAACCATTATTGTCTGATTTAAATGAATAACCGTCTCGCATCAAACAAGATCCAGATATAATGTTCATGCTTAACGCTGGCACCAAATAACAATTATTTAGGTCTAACACTAATCCCGAAGGTAGATGTAGAGGTAGCGTGCCGACTGCAATCACATCGACTTGGAACCATTTCCCACGCGCATCGTCACCTCGTCCTTAGCCAATCTTCGCTTAATTCATAGTCCCTGCTTCGAGTTGCAAATATTAGCAACAGAACCAGTATCAAATACCCAAGTGCTACTGCGAGCATTAGTAAGGTACACATCAATAACATGTATATCACATATACCTTTGTTCACCTTGCCATCCTTCTTATCCGCCAAATACTTGGGGCAGTTCCGCTTCCAATGACCAGTCTGCTTGCAGTAGAAGCACTCAGTTTCCGGCTTAGGTCCAGGTTTGGGTTTCTTCTGTTGAGTAGCAACTTGCTTGCTGTTCTTTTTGAAGTTCCCCTTCTTCTTCCCTTTGCCCTTTTTCTTGAAACTAGTGGTCTTGTTGACCATCAACACTTGATGCTCCTTCTTGATTTCTACCTCCGTAGCTTTCAGCATTGCGAAGAGCTCGGGAATAGTCTTATTCATCCCTTGCATATTATAGTTCATCACGAAGCTCTTGTAGCTTAGTGGCAGTGATTGGAGAATTCTGTCAGTGACGCAATCATCTGGAAGATTAACTCCCAATTGAATCAAGTGATTATTATACCCAGACATTTTGAGTATATGTTCACTGACAGAACTGTTCTCCTCCATCTTGCAGCTATAGAACTTATTGGAGACTTCATATCTCTCAATCTGGGCATTTGCTTGAAATATTAACTTCAACTCCTGGAACATCTCATATTCTCCATGACGTTCAAAACGTCGTTGAAGTCCCGATTCTAAGCCATAAAGCATGGCACACTGAACTATCGAGTAGTCATCAACTTTGCTCTGCCAGACGTTCATAACATCTGGTGTTGCTCCAGCAGCAGGCCTGGCACCCAGCGGTGCTTCCAAGACGTAATTCTTCTGTGCAGCAATGAGGATAATCCTCAAGTTACGGACCCAGTCCGTGTAATTGCTACCCTCATCTTTCAACTTTGCTTTCTCAAGGAACGCATTAAAATTCAACGGAACAACAACACGGGCCATCTATCTACAATCAAACATAAATAAGCAAGACACTATCAGGTACTAAGTTCATGATAAATTTAGGTTCAATTAATGATATTACTTAAAGAACTCCCACTTAGATAGACATCTCTCTAATCCTCTAAGTGATTACGTGATCCAAATCAACTAAACCATGTCCGATCATCACGTGAGATGGAGTAGTTTCATTGGTGAACATCACTATGTTGATCATATCTACTATATGATTCACGCTCGACCTTTCGGTCTCCGTGTTCCGAGGCCATATCTGCATATGCTTGGCTCGTCAAGTATAACCTGAGTATTCTGCGTGTGCAACTGTTTTGCACCCGTTGTATTTGAACGTAGAGCCTATCACACCCGATCATCACGTGGTGTCTCAGCACGAAGAACTTTCGCAACAGTGCATACTCAGGGAGAACACTTCTTGATAATTAGTGAGAGATCATCTTATAATGCTACCGTCAATCAAAGCAAGATAAGATGCATAAAAGATAAACATCACATGCAATCAATATAAGTGATATTATATGGCCATCATCATCTTGTGCTTGTGATCTCCATCTTCGAAGCACCATCGTGATCACCATCGTCACCGGCGAGACATCTTGATCTCCATCATAGCATCGCTGTCGTCTCGCCAATCTTATGCTTCCACGACTATCGCTACCGCTTAGTGATAAAGTAAAGCATTACAGCGCGATTGCATTGCATACAATAAAGTGACAACCATATGGCTCCTGCCAGTTGCCGATAACTCAGTTACAAAACATGATCATCTCATACAATAAAATTTAGCATCATGTCTTGACCATATCACATCACAACATGCCCTGCAAAAACAAGTTAGACGTCCTCTACTTTGTTGTTGCAAGTTTTACGTGGCTGCTACGGGCTTAAGCAAGAACCAATCTTACCTACGCATCAAAACCACAACGATAGTTTGTCAAGTTGGTGCTGTTTTAACCTTCGCAAGGACCGGGCGTAGCCACACTCGGTTCAACTAAAGTTGGAGAAACAGTCACCCGCTAGCCACCTTTGTGCAAAGCACGTCGGGAGAACCGGTCTCGCGTAAGCGTACGCGTAATGTCGGTCCGGGCCGCTTCATCCAACAATACCGCCGAACCAAAGTATGACATGTTGGTAAGCAGTATGACTTATATCACCCACAACTCACTTGTGTTCTACTCGTGCATATAACATCAACATATAAAACCTAGGCCCGGATGCCACTGTTGGGGAACGTAGTAATTTCAAAAAATTTCCTACGCACACGCAAGATCATGGTGATGCATAGCAACGAGAGGGGAGAGTGTGATCTACGTACCCTTGTAGACCGACAGCGGAAGCGTTAGCACAACGCGGTTGATGTAGTCGTACGTCTTCACGGCCCGACCGATCAAGCACCGAAACTACGGCACCTCCGAGTTCTAGCACACGTTCAGCTCGATGACGATCCCCGGACTCCGATCCAGCAAAGTGTCGGGGAAGAGTTTCGTCAGCACGACGGCGTGGTGACGATCTTGATGTACTACCGTCGCAGGGCTTCGCCTAAGCACCGCTACAGTATTATCGAGGACTATGGTGGAAGGGGGCACCGCACACGGTTAAGAATATGATCACGTGGGTCAACTTGTGTGTCAAGGGGTGCCCCCTGCCCCCGTATATAAAGGATCAAGGGGGGGGGTGCGGCCGTCCAGGAGGAGGGCGCGCCAGGAGGAGTCCTACTACCACCGGGAGTAGGATTCCCCCCTTTCCTAGTTGGAATAGGATTCGGGAGGGGGAAAGAGGAGAGAGAGAAGGAAGGGGGGGCGCCGGCCCCCCTCTCCTTGTCCAATTCGGACTAGGGGGGAGGGGCACGCGGCCCAGCCCTGGCCACCTCTCCTCTCTTCCACTAAAGCCCACTAAGGCCCATATACCTCCCGGGGGGTTCCGGTAACCTCCCGGTACTCCGGTAAAATCCCGATTTCATCCGGAACACTTCCGATATCCAAATATAGGCTTCCAATATATCAATCTTTATGTCTCGACCATTTCGAGACTCCTCGTCATGTCCGTGATCACATCCGGGACTCCGAACAAACTTCGGTACATCAAAATGCATAAACTCATAATATAACTGTCATCGAAACCTTAAGCGTGCGGACCCTACGGGTTTGAGAACAATGTAGACATGACCGAGACACATCTCCGGTCAATAACCAATAGCGGAACCTGGATGCTCATATTGACTCCTACATATTCTACGAAGATCTTTTATCGGTCAGACCGCATAACAACATACGTTGTTCCCTTTGTCATCGGTATGTTACTTGCCCGAGATTCGATCGTCGGTATTTCAATACCTAGTTCAATCTCGTTACGGCAAGTCTCTTTACTCGTTCTGTAATACATCATCTCACAACTAACTCATTAGTTGCAATGCTTGCAAGGCTTATGTGATGTGCATTACCGAGAGGGCCTAGAGATACCTCCCCGACAATCAGAGTGGCAAATCCTAATCTCGAAATACGCCAACCCAACATGTACCTTTGGAGACACCTATAGAGTACCATTATAATCACCCAGTTACGTTGTGATGTTTGGTAGCACACAAAGTGTTCCTCCGGCAAACAGGAGTTGCATAATCTCATAGTCATAGGAACATGTACAAGTCATGAAGAAAGCAATAGCAACATACTAAACGATCGGGTGCTAAGCTAATGGAATGGGTCATGTCAATCAGATCATTCATCTAATGATGTGATCCCGTTAATCAAATAACAACTCCTTGTCCATGGTTACCATCTTTGATTAACGAGCTAGTCAAGTAGAGGCATACTAGTGACACTCTGTTTGTCTATGTATTCACACATGTATTATGTTTCCGGTCAATACAATTCTAGCATGAATAATAAACATTTATCATGATATAAGGAAATAAATAATAACTTTATTATTGCCTCTAGGGCATATTTCCTTAAGTCTCCCACTTGCACTAGAGTCAATAATCTAGATTACACAGTAATGATTCTAACACCCATGGAGCCTTGGTGCTGATCATGTTTTGCTCATGGAAGAGGCTTAGTCAACGGGTCTGCTACATTCAGATCCGTATGTATCTTGCAAATCTCTATGTCTCCCACCTGGACTAGATCCCGGATGGAATTGAAGCGTCTCTTGATGTGCTTGGTTCTCTTGTGAAATCTGGATTCCTTTGCCAAGGCAATTGCTCCAGTATTGTCACAAAAGATTTTCATTGGACCCGATGCACTAGGTATGACACCTAGATCGGATATGAACTCCTTAATCCAGACTCCTTCATTTGCTGCTTCCGAAGCAGCTATGTATTCCGCTTCACACGTAGATCCCGCCACGACGCTTTGTTTAGAACTGCACCAACTGACAGCTCCACCGTTTAATGTAAACACGTATCCGGTTTGCGATTTAGAATCGTCCGGATCAGTGTCAAAGCTCGCATCTACGTAACCATTTACGATGAGCTCTTTGTCACCTCCATAAATGAGAAAACATATCCTTAGTCCTTTTCAGGTATTTCAGGATGTTCTTGACCGTTGTCCAGTGATCCACTCCTGGATTACTTTGGTACCTCCCTGCTAGACTTATAGCAAGGCACACATCAGGTCTGGTACATAGCATTGCATACATGATAGAGCCTATGGCTGAAGCATAGGGAACATATTTCATTTTCTCTCTATCTTCTGTAGTGGTCGGGCATTGAGTCTTACTCAACTTCACACCTTGTAACACAGGCAAGAACCCTTTCTTTGCTTGATCCATTTTGAACTTCTTCAAAACTTTGTCAAGGTATGTGCTTTGTGAAAGTCCAATTAAGCGTCTTGATCTATCTTTATAGATCTTAATGCCTAATATGTAAGCAGCTTCACCGAGGTCTTTCATTGAAAAACTCTTATTCAAGTATCCCTTTATGCTATCCAGAAATTCTATATCATTTTCAATTAGTAATATGTCATCCACATATAATATCAGAAATGTTACAGAGCTCCCACTCACTTTCTTGTAAATACAGGCTTCTCCAAAAGTCTGTATAAAACCAAATGCTTTGATCACACTATCAAAGCGTTTATTCCAACTCCGAGAGGCTTGCACCAGTCCATAAATGGATCGCTGGAGCTTGCACACTTTGTTAGCTCCCTTTGGATCGACAAAACCTTCTGGTTGCATCATATACAACTCTTCTTCCAGAAATCCATTCAGGAATGCAGTTTTGACATCCATCTGCCAAATTTCATAATCATAAAATGCGGCAATTGCTAACATGATTCGGACAGACTTAAGCATCGCTACGGGTGAGAAGGTCTCATCGTAGTCAATCCCTTGAACTTGCGAAAAACCTTTTGCGACAAGTCGAGCTTTGTAGACAGTAATATTACCGTCAGCGTCAGTCTTCTTCTTGAAGATCCATTTATTCTCTATTGCTTGCCGATCATTGGGCAAGTCAACCAAAGTCCATACTTTGTTCTCATACATGGATCCCATCTCAGATTTCATGGCTTCAAGCCATTTTGCGGAATCTGGGCTCACCATCGCTTCTTCATAGTTCGTAGGTTCATCATGATCTAGTAGCATGACTTCCAGAACAGGATTACCGTACCACTCTGGCGCGGATCTCACTCTGGTTGATCTATGAGGTTCAGTAGTATCTTGTTCTGAAGTTTCATGATCATTATCATTAGCTTCCTCACTAATTGGTGTAGGTGTCACAGAAACAGGTTTCTGTGATGTACTACTTTCCAATAAGGGAGTAGGTACAGTTACCTCATCAAGTTCTACTTTCCTCCCACTCACTTCTTTCGAGATAAACCCCTTCTCCAGAAAGTTTTCGAATTTAGCAACAAAAGTCTTGCCTTCGGATCTGTGATAGAAGGTGTATCCAATAGTTTCCTTTGGATATCCTATGAAGACACATTTCTCCGATTTGGGTTCGAGCTTATCAGGTTGAAGCTTTTTCACATAAGCATCGCAGCCCCACACTTTCAGAAACGACAACTTTGGTTTCTTGCCAAACCACAGTTCATAAGGCGTCGTCTCAACGGATTTTGATGGTGCCCTATTTAACGTGAATGCGGCCGTCTCTAGAGCGTATCCCCAAAACGATAGCGGTAAATCAGTAAGAGACATCATAGATCGCACCATATCTAGTAAAGTGCGATTACGACGTTCGGACACACCATTACGCTGTGGTGTTCCAGGTGGCGTGAGTTGCGAAACTATTCCACATTGTTTCAAATGTACACAAAACTCGTAACTCAAATATTCTCTAGGGCATATTTCCTTCACCAGCTTGACGTGGGCCACGACAGCAAGGTTCGAGCAGACCGGCAAGGTTGCGAGGGCCGCCGCGGAGGCCGGCAAGGTCCACAAGGGGCCTCTGTTCAAGCTGCTGACGGGGGTGGTCCCGTTGTGCAACAACTCATGTCGGTCCGAGATCATCGCCATGATGCCGGACTACAACGCGCACGGCCCCATCCCAAGCTGAAAGGAGCTGGAGGACGCTGAAGTGAAGTAGTCCTTCGACACCCTGCATGAGGTGTACGTCAACACCGATGCCGAGCGGCTGCTTGTCCAGGACACTTCCCAGGCGGAGCTGGACTACATCGCCACCAGGGCGAGGGAGGCGCAGCTTGCCTGGGAGGCCGGCAACGACGGCGGAGTGGAGGACAAGGCCACGACGGCCGTGGAGGAGGAGGAGCTCGCCCGGTGGGCGATGGCCGCCGGGGGAGTCAGTAGTGCCGGCGCCGAGGCTCCTTTGGTTGAAGACATGACCGACGGGTCGTCGTCAGAGGAGGCTGAGGCGGCAGAGCCGACGCCACCTACGGGGAGGGGGCGGGTCCTGCGGCGGGCCTGTTCTG
This sequence comes from Triticum urartu, assembly GCF_003073215.2. NCBI lineage: Eukaryota > Viridiplantae > Streptophyta > Magnoliopsida > Poales > Poaceae > Triticum > Triticum urartu. The sequence goes on from NC_053023.1 coordinate 340,169,205, forward strand.
GCAAGCCGGTCCGGGCCGACAGGGCTACGCATTCACAGCTGACCTTGGAGGAGCCCGGGTGCCAGACGAAGGCCGCGGCGGCAAAGAAGCCGGCGAAGGCCGCGGTGAAGAAGAAGAGAGCCGCCCCTTGTTTGTCCGCGCGTGCCCAGACACCACCCCCTTCTCCTCCTTCGGTGAATGTTGATATGGAGGTTTGTTTTGACTACGGATCCCTCGGCCTGAGGAGGAAGAGGAAGACAACAGAGGAGGAGGCGGACGACGAGTAAGTATCTGGTTCCTTTTCGCTATCTCTGCCTCCTCAGTCTGCGTTGCTTGTCTTGACTTGTTTTCATCTTTGCAGGGATGGGGAGACGCTGGCCCAGAGAGCGAAGAGGGCCAAGGTCTCGGCGGGCAGCCAGCCTTCAGCTTGTACTTCGGGGGCGCCATTGGTGGTCTTGAGTAGCCCGGATAACAGCCCCTGGTAGAGTCCCTAGCGTAAGTTCATAACTCTCCTCCCGTCGACATGTGTCAGGGGCACGACACCTTGGCGCTGACCTTGTCAGGTAAATAGGAGGAGAGCAGCAGCAGGAGGAGCCATAGAGGGCTACTCCCAACACGCCGCCCTCATCGACCATGCCGCCCCGGGGGCGTCCCCGGCAAGGGCACCAGGCACCGGGCCCACGCACATGGAGGAGGAGGAGGAGAACTTGGGCGCCGACAGCTTTGCCTCGACGCCAAATGTTGGCGGGAAGGGGGCTTCCGTTTCCCAGCCAGGTACTGGCACAGGTAAGCCATTTGCCATTTGTCCCTGCTTCCCCCCTTTCTTTTTTTGCTCCTGGTCTTGGCCTTGCCTCACCCCATTCTTCGGCGCCCAGATCCCTTCTCGGTGAGCCCAGAGGACATGGACGTCGTCATTGAGGGCGCCGCCAAGGCCGCCGAGGCGAACGCTGAGAGGATCGCAGCCGAGGAGGCCACCAAGGATGCTGCCGAGGACACCGCCAAGGGTCCCACCGGGGAGGCCGATAAAGCTGCCGCTGAGGAGGCCGATAAGGGGCCTGCCGGGGAAGAGGAGGAGGAGGCTGGTGACCAGCCTTCCTCCTCTGCTGCTTTCGGCTCCGGCAAATACCTGAGGGTGAGCGACGATTTGTTCGTCCACCTTTCAGGCGCGTCGAGCACCAGGACACCCGTTGAGGGAGAGGCGTTCGACGACGAGGTGCTTGCTGCTGCCGGGCTTGAAGTCGTCGACGAGCCGATCATTGGCGGTGACGGCTCGCAGGAAGAGCAGCTCCTCCACGCCATGGGCGCCAGCTTCCGGAAGCTCCAGGCGCTCCATCACGCCCACCTGGACAAGGTTAAGTCCAGGATGGCGGTGGTGGAGAAGGCGGAGGCGGACCTCCAGGAGCGCGTCGCCGAGGCGCAGGACTGGTTCCGCGAGGCCCACAAGGAGCTCAAGGTGGCCTAGGGTGAGCAGGCCAGGCGCGACGTGGAGCTCACCATGAAGCTCGCCGAACGTCGAGAAAGCTTAGGAGGCGGCGAAAAACTTGGCCGAGGCCGCCGAAGCCGCTCGGACCCAGCGCGAGGCTGCGCTGAACTCCTAGGAGGAGGACCTTGCTGCGCGCGAGGAGAAGCTTCCCGCCATGCTCCGCGGCAAGGATGCAGAGGTGGAGAAGCTTGTCTTGCAGCGGACTAGCGAGATGGAGCAGAGGCACAAGGAGTCACTCAATGCCCAGGCCTAGGTTCACGCCGGCAAGGTGGAGAAGCTTGAGGCAGAGAGTGACAGGCTGAAGGAGCAGGCCCTCAAGCTGTCCCAGGAGAGGGATACGCTCAACAGTGCCCTGACAGAGGCGCAGGGCGCGGCCGTCAGCAAGGCTGGGGAGCTCTCCGAAGCCAACAACTCCATCAAGACCTCACGCTGAAGCTGGAGGGTCTCGAGAAGGTGCTGTCGGAGGCCGCAACCCAAGAGGGGACCTTGGCCAAGGAGCTGGAGGCTGAGAAGCTGTTGCGGAAGAACGAGGGCCTCAATTTCACGGACCACGTGGAGGGCGAGAGCCATTGGCTCGATCGCCTTGCCACCGTCGCCAACCAGGCCGCCGCGCAGCTGGCCATCATGGGGATTCCGGACGTGAGGTATGTCCCGGAGCAGGGCCCGAGCGCCAATTGCAGCCTGACCATGTTCTTCGAGAAGGTCGTCGGTGCTATGGAGCGGCTCCACGCCAACCGGGCGGCCTCACTAGCCGACGAGTCCTGAAGGCTTTGCCAGGGTGCCATGACCAAGGTTCTCACCAAGGTGGCGCACTGGTACCCCGACCTCGACTTTGACGCCGCGCTGGAGAGCTTGACGGAGGGAACCGACCTTGCGCCGCTCAGGGAGCGCATCGAGCCCATCGTCAGCCGAGTCGGTGGAATTCTGAGGGTGGAGGGCCAGCGCCGGGATTAGGCATCCCGTTTTTTGTTTATCGCCGCTGCAGGGTCACAACCAAGACAATTGCTATCTCTAGTTAGAACCGCAACAACAATTTGATGTAATATAACTCTGCAACACTTTTTGGTATCATGCATGTTATTTTCCTGTTCGAGTTTTCCTTGTATGTTCACCCTACGTAACTAGGTAGGCTTGCCGGCATGTAAACCCAGGGTGGTGTCATGGGGACGGATCCCCATTGGCCTGCCGGGTGTGCTTGTTGCCAGGGAAACCACCTTACCGCCCTTAGCGCGGCCGCCCGAACTGTCGAGTTTGACTCGAGCCAGAGTCAGGAGCATTGCCAGGTGCGGAAGGCTACCCCACCACTCTCGACGCGGCAACTTTGAACTGTTGAGCGGACTCGAAAAAGAACAAAGGCGTTTCCAATCACGGGGGCCCCCTTATGTGCAGGTTTCCCATACATAGGCCAGATCTCCGAGGATGATAACCTTAAGCGTAAGAGGAAATAATAAAAGGTTCTGAATGACTTAGCTTTTCTGTTGCCGAGACGGCGTCGCTCCTCCAGCCGCCTTCTTCTTAGAAACCGAAAGCGATGAAGAACCGCTAGGCTAACTACCAGACCAGATTCTCACAATTGCGCCCCCTACCTGGCACGCCAAAGATGTCGGGGTTGAGAACGACACCTATGGGATCACAAGAATCCCTACTACGGTTGCCGGGGCGCAGGGTTGCGAGGAGAGCAGGGCTAGTAGACGGCACAAGGATCGTTTACCCAGGTTCGGGCCGCAAGGATGCGTAAAACCCTAGTCCTGCTTTGGTGGGTGTATTTCTGAGAGTTCTTGAGCTCTCAAACTAGCTGTAGTCAGCGTGTGGTTCCAAAGAGCCGAATCCCTCTCCTGGTCGCCTTGGGCCTCCTTTTATAAGAAAAAGGGGTTGCCACAGTGGCACATAGGAGGTGGAAAGGTCTACAGTGGCACGAGGTTATCCCTCGTATTACAGGATAAGGTGCATTTAATGCACCGCTTAGGTGTCCTCTTGCTTTGTCGGGGACGTGGGTGAGGCCCGTCCCGTCCGTCGCCGCTCCTCCTCGCTTCGACACGCGCCTCGACCAAGGATGCATGTGGTGCCATGTAGGCAGGCAGGGAGCTGTGTTGGCACAGTGGTGGAGCCTTCACGAAGATCTGCATGCCGCCACGCATGCGCTTGATGAGTTGGCCTGGGAGCTGCATGTTGCCACGCAGGTGCCCGCCCAGCTGGTTGGGCTGGCAGCTGCATGTGAACGGCGGTGGAAGCTTGGTTGACGTGGACTTGGCGGTGGCCTTGCCGGCGTCTTTGGCGAGGGCCTTGCCGGGTGGCCCGGCAAGGGCCTCGCCGTGGCTTATTGTCGTCCCCGGCAAGGATCTTGCCGGGGGTCTGGTGACCTTCCTTGGCAAGGATCTTGCCGAGGACCATCGTCTTCTAATCTGATCTTGAATATGTCTTCACAAAGATCTTCATGCCACCACAGGGGTGCCTTCCTGAGCCCTGGCCCCATGTTGATGATGGCACTGGGGGCCGTGGGCTCAAGGGTGGCTCGCTCTGTTGGTGCGGGGTGAGCTGCCCCGACAAGAGTCTTGCCGGGGCCGCTGAGGCCACCCGGCAAGGGTCTTGCCGGGGGAACCTGCTTCGTCCCTCTGCTCTTTGTGGTCTTGGCCTTGGCGTCGCTTTGACTCTCTTGGACTTCGATCTTACATTGGCTCACCCCCCTCGTTCTGCTTGGTGTGGCCGCGGGCGCGGCTCTGACTACCCGTGCACAAGAAAAGGGGTACAAAGATGCACCCCTATTTTTGTACACCGACACTTTCTATTGCTTTGTTTTAGATCAATGATTATGTTCCAAAACAAGGAGTGTGAAGCTTCTGTTGAGTATGTCGCAATATCTTTTGCTCCTCGCGGAATGCTTCGACATAATGTGGCTGAGGTTGCACTCTATTATCTACGTGCGGAGTACCAGGGATCGGATAAACTCATCCTGCCGTATTGGGTTTGTGTAAATCAACCATATAGTGCTTTCTTTTCTGTATTGTTCCTTATCATTTTAGTTAAAACTTGCTTTTCTCATTTTTTATTTTCATATGTTGGTTTTGTCTAAATTATTTTAGGACAAGATTTTCAGAGGTCAATTGGATTCCCATATGAGGAAGTACTTCTTGGCGACTGGTCCAGATAGCATGGATGCACATGATTGTGTATGCAATATCTTTGTTCTTTGCCTCTGTATTAGTTTTGCACTGCGATCCACTGTGTTAATATCGTTTTATTTTTCTTTGTACCGTTTGATATTAATTCTCAGTTTTTAATAATTCGTTTGTTTATGTTGCTTCAGGTTGTTTCCCCCACTTTTGACCCGCCTGAAATTACCGCTTCCATGGGTGGTGTTGGTCATTGGGTTTCGATATTTCTTGACCTGAAGAATTCAAGGTTCCAACTTCTCGACTCCTACTATGGATCAGACGATGACTATGCGGTACGTCTATTTTGGCGGATGACTGATAACATCAAGAAGCTTTGGAACGATGCCAGGAACAACAGGGAGACACCCTTCAGTCCTATTTCTATCGATAATTTCCCTTTGGATTGGATTGATGCCCCCTGCAGACTAACAAGTATGAGTTCCACTTTTCTCTTTATCACTTCTGTTTAACTATAGTTGTACTTAAGCTGCGACGTCTTTTATTCGTTGGCTTTCTTTTTTGTTCTAACACTATTCTTTTTTTGTGTTTGATGGCAGTATCGACCGCGGATTCTTCATGCTTACGAATGTTAATTCGTATCATGATGGGGTTCTTGCAAATTATTCCCACGAAAATATCACGGATATCAGGAAGACGTGGTTGTACTCAATCGCTTCTTCCAACAGTTTGAGATAGACTTCCAAGCTTTGTTTGGCTACTACACATGTAAGTCTTGGAACTTAGACTGCTTACCTGTACTGCATCTTTTATTCTACATGAACTTCATTCTTTCTTGAACTTGAACTTCTGCTTTGATATCTGGCTGGGCTGCTGGTTTCAGATGGAGAGGAGCATTTCTTGTACATGAACTTCATTTTTATCATTTTTATTTTGCTTGTGTGTTATGTTTCAGTATTTTTTCCCTTTCATTGCTTACTTGGACACGAGCATTTCTTCTACTAGAACTTCAGAGATGATGCCTTTCTATGCTTTTGTTAGCTGTAGTTGAATGTTTTCCAGTTCATCAGATTTATCTTCAACTGTGCCTTTGGTTGTGCCTGAACTTCATTTAGTTTTTAAATGCAACTAATTTTTTAGATCACCTTGAGTAGTAACCATGTCATCTATATTAGTTGGGCTGCACTTTGTGCTGTGCCTGAACTTCAGTTATATTTAATCATCTTTTTTTCTCTTGCTTTTCTTTTTGCAGTGGAGCCGTTGGACTTGACCGATTACAGCTACTCATTCCTTGGGTCACAGGAATACCAGCCTAGGGAGGAATCGATGAGTACAACTCCGAGTGAAGATGATAGACCTCGAACCCTTATTCCTTCCAAGTTGGGGAAGCAGGCTATTGGTATTTGTGTGGAACGCCCTCGATGCGGCTATATCTCCTACGTGTCGAAGCACGACTTAGAGGCATAACCGCATTGAAAACAATGTCGCAAGTAAGGTAATCTTCACAACAACCCATGTAAATAGATAATAGGGGAAAAGGTACATAGTTGGCTTACACTCGCCACGTCACACAAATACATGAATAACATTACAATCATCCAATACACTCATGGTTCGACTACGGTACCAAAATAAAAGATCAACCCCAACATGCGACATGGTCCCGATCGCCCCAACTGGGCACCACTACTGATCATCTGGGAAAGACACATAGTAACGGCGTGAGTCTTCGTCGAACTCCCACTTGAGCTCAAGCGCATCATCTGGAACAGAATCATCGGTCCCTGCATCTGGTTTGGAAGTAATCTGTGAGTCACGGGGATTCAACAATCTCGCACCCTCGCGATCAAGACTATTTAAGCTTATGGGTAAGGCAAGGTAATAAGTGGAGCTGCAGCAAGCGACTAGCATATATGGTGGCTAACCTGTTCGCAAAAGAGAGCGAGAAGAGAAGGAAAAGCACGAACGAAGGACTATGATCAAGAAGTGATCCTAGAACAACCTACGTCAAACATTACTCCAACACCGCGTTCACTTCCCGGACTCCACCGAGAAGAGACCATCACGGTTACACACGTGGTTGATTCATTTTAATTAAGTTAAGGTTCATGTTATCTACAACCGGACATTAACAAATTCCCATCTGCCCATAACCGCGCGCACGGCTTTCGAAAGTTGAAATCCCTGCAGGGGAGTCCCAACTTAGCCCATCACAAGCTCTCACGGTCAACGAAGGATAATCCTTCTCCCGAGACATTCCGATCAGACTCGGTATCCCGGTTCTACAAGACAACTTCGACAATGGTAAAACAAGTCCAGCAACACCGCCCGAATGTGACGAAAAATCCCGATAGGAGCTGCACATATCTCGTTCTCAGGGCACACTCAGATGAGCTCTCCATACAACTAAAACCAAACCTCGAGTTTCCCCGAGGGGGCGTTGCACAGGGCTCTAGTTTGGACCAACACTCAGAGGAGCACTGGCCCGGGGGGGGTTTAAATACGATGACCCTCGGGCTCCGGAAACCCAAGGGAAAAGAGGCTAGGTGGAAAATGGTAAAACCAAGGTTGGGCATTGCTGGAGGAGTCTTATTCAAGGCGAACTGTCAAGGGCTTCCCATTATCACCCAACCGCGTAAGGAATGCAAAATCCGGGAACATAACACCGATATGACGGAAACTAGGGCGGCAAGAGTGGAACAAAACACTAGGCAAAAGGCCAAGCCTTCCACCTTTTACCAAATATATAGATGCATTAAGATAACAAGAAAATATAGTGATATCTAAACAATAAACAATGTTCCAACAAGGAACGATCTCCAATCTTCACCTGCAACTAGCAACGCTATAAGAGGGGCTGAGCAAAGCGGTAACATAGACAATCAACGGTTTGCTAGGACATGGTGGGTTAGAGGTTTGACATGGCAATTTGGGAGGCATGATACGCAAGTGGTAGGCATCGTAGCATGGGCATAGCAAAAGAGCGAGCATCTAGCAAGCAAAGATAGAAGTGATTTCGAGGGTATGATCATCTTGCCTGCAAAGTTGTCAGAGTTGACTTGATCCTCGTAAGCAAACTCAACGGGCTCCTCATTAGCGAACTCGTCTCCCGGCTCTACCCAAACAAGACAAACAAGCAAAAGAAACACAATCAACCACGTGCGAGGCTCGAACAACATGATGCAAACATGGTATGCTATGCGGGATGCGATATGTGATGCATATGCAAGATTTGACAAGGAATGATTGAACCTGGCCTCAACTTGGAAATCCAAGAGTGCCACTGGAAAGGTGAGGTGATTTTGGTTGAAATCGATATAAAGATCACCGGAATCGGATGCACGGTTTGGAAATGGCAAGCAAAACAAATATGGTACCGGTCTGCGATAAACAACAAGTAGCCATCTAAATGCATCAAGATAAATATGCTACAACACTCAAACATGACAACAAAATACACGACAGGGATCCACTCATGATGCTTGACAAAAGATGAACAGTGAGCTATGGCCAATTCATCCATTAACAGGTTCAAACAAGCATGGCAAAAATGCAAATGATAAACAGATTTCAGACTTAGTGAAATTAACACAAGTCTAGAATTTAACATCAGGTAGCACACTTTGGAGCATGAAAACTATATGCTATAGGAACTTAACATGGCAAAGCAAGGCATGACATGAAGCTACTCAAAGCACTTAACAAAAGTCCCTTAGTGACCTTGAGCCAAAAGGGATCAAAAAATACAATTGCAAGCATGTGAACAAGGCAAAAACATAATCAGATTACAGACTTAGTGAAAAACTGGAGCATGCAAATCTGTTAACGAGTAGGCATGTTTACGAGCTCGATGCACTCACTACAGAGCATGGCATGACCAACTAAGCATACACCCACCAATAATACATGGCATAGAAGCTAGACATGGCAAGAACATCAACATAGCATGCACAGATCAATAACGACATCCTCGGCAAAATCGCTAACAAGTCAACCATCTACCAGGATTCAAGAAATAGCAAAAGTAGAGCTCGATTGACTCAAGCTAGGGTGCTCCATAATTGCAAAAAAAGAGATGGATGGATAGAGCACCACAATATTAACAAAACATCCTTACTAATCATCCTCAAAAGAGGCACGGATCACTAGGAAACAACATGAACATATGGCATATTGACAAAAACAGATCAAGGACTTAGTGAAATTCTAAGTCCCTGAAATCAGCATTAACGAATGCACTACTTTGCAAGCTTGTGCTAGTCACCACACATATCACAAAAATACATGGTAATCACCTCTGTAAAGATGTCATGGCATATAACAAAACACATGTAGAACTCAGGAGCATATCATGCACACATTAAACATGGAAAAAATGACAAATAGCTATTTGATGCAGCAGATCTGATAATTATGTCAAATAGCCCTCTTCCAACAGCATTTCGGGCATCAAGATGAGCTCAAATGAAAATGATGCAATGAGATGAAATGATGTACGCTCTGATACGAACATTTTGATATCCTACACGTGCAAATCGGAGCTACGGATGCGGAGTTACGGCATGAGCAAGAATGCAAACAAAATACTAGGGAGAGGGAAAAAGTCAACCCTCTAGGGTTTACTGTAGCCCCGATCCGGATCTGGGCGCGCACGCAGTTCGAGGTTCATTGCCGACGTACTGTAGCCGCTGGAGTGGGACTTGGCGCGACGAGGAGGAGGGAGCTCGCCGGGGCAGAGGCTCGCCGGGGCGGCGTGGTGCGGTGGCGGCGGAGGGCCTTGGGCGGCGCGGGGCAACAAGGAGGGCCGGAGTAGCCAGGGCGGCGTCCGGATGTGGCGGCACCGGAGATGGCGCGCGGCGGCACCGGGCGGCTCAGGCGGCCGGCCGCAAGGACGAAGGCGGCGGGCGCGGTGGCGCGGGCGCCCAGGCGGGGGGACGCGCGCGGGCCGGGGAGGGCCTCCCGCAGGCCGAGCGGGCCGGCGCAGTGGCGGATGGTGGAGTGCCACGTGGCGGCCTGCCAGTGGCTGCGGGGTGGCGGCGCGAAACGTCCGGCGCGGACCGGACATGTCCGGCGCGCGGATGGAGCGGGGCTAGGGTTTGGAGGGTGATTTGATCCGGAAATTTTGGGGGAGATGCCTATTTATACATAGGAGGAGCTAGGAGAGTCCAAATGAGGTGCAGTTTTCGGCCACACGATCGTGATCGAACGCTCTAGATGATGGAGAGGGTTTTGGTGGGTTTTGGGCCAAATTGGAAGGGTGTTGGGCTGCAACACACATGAGGCCTTCTCGGTCCCTCGGTTAACCGTTGGAGTATCAAACGAAGTCCAAATGGTACGAAACTTGACAGGCGGTCTACCGGTAGTAAACCAAGGCCGCATGGCAAGTCTCGGTCCAATCCGGAAATGTTTAACCCCCACACATGAAAAGAGGTAGAAAGGACCACCGGAGGAGATAGGAGCGCCGGAATGCAAAACTGACAACGGGGAAGATGCTCGGATGCATGAGACTAACACGTATGCAAATGCAATGCACATGATGACATGATATGAGATGCATGACAACGACAACGACACATGGAGACAAAAACCCGAACCCGAGGAAATAAAATAACTTAGTGCCGGAAATGGCAAGAGTTGGGATACATGTAAGGTAAATTACATCCGGGGTGTTACATTGTGGTGGTCCAACAACCCCTTGCTCCAGAAAGGTTGGTGCAGTCAAAGTAGCCAAAGCAGAAGTGATTTCGTCTGATGATGATTTTGAGAAGATTGCTTACCCTAAGAATGGTAAATCTACTGCTGGTATTATTGCTGGGAGAGGTGGGAAGAATGCCGTCATCACCAGGAGGAAACCGGCGGTTGAGTCTGGCAACATAACTTCCTCCAAGAGAGCATCAAGATTGCCTTTGAAGTGGCGTTCTGCTGTCGCTCCCCTAAAGAAATACAGTTACCCTCATCTATCCGAGGCCCGGAAGTTGAGACAGTATGTGCTTAGTGAAGATGGTCTGGAGAAGTATTCTGAGTGAGTTTTCTTCTTCTTAACTTTGTTGCTGCCAGAGGGGCTACTCTGTGTCTATACTTTCTATTGTTGTAGTATGTGGACTTTTGTTCATTTATCCTTTGCCTTTTAGTTATAGTGTCTGAACTTCTGTTGTTATAGTATCTGAACTTCTATTCTTCTCTCCTTGCCTTTGAGTTATAGTATCTGAACTTCTTTTTGTTATTGTATCTGAACTTCTAATATTTTTTCCCATCCCTTTAAATCTGCAGCACAAGCTACTGCATGTTTACCATGCTTGGGAATGTGATTGACCTCACAGGACGTGTCCTTTATACTCTTTTCGGTGAAGTGCAGCAGATGGAAGGAGACATAATGGATTATCTCGTAAATTTGTGGAAGGATAAGCCGGAGACCTCTGAGATATTCAGTAGTGCTGACAGGGTTGTACTTAGTCCCTACTTCATACAAGTTTTAGTTCTTTGCACCCCTATCTCCTTTTTTGCTCTAGTTTTGTTGTAGTGGCATTTGGCAGATGTTTTACTGTGTTTTTGTGAATGCACAGTACTGCCTGGAGTATGATTTCTTCGCTGCAACAGTTCCAAAGTTCGATGCAAAAAAATCTGCTAGTCTCCTCCGAATGTTTGTCCGCAAGGAAGAAGACCTTCTTAACGCAAAGCTGGTTAGTTTATCATAACTCTTTCTTTTTAAAATTTTATTTTACATCCTTCTGTTGAGTTAACAAGAAGTTTGTGTTCATCCCGGTTGTTCAATAGCTATGCTTTATAGTTTGTGTTCACCGTTTCTTTCATTCTTGGTAGGTTTTTTTGATACTATTCTAGCCAATTGACACAATGGCACACTATAGCATGTACGTGCTGAATATATATCGTGGGAGCATTGACATCCTTTATTCACTTCCTTACAATAAGGGAAAGTCACGAACAAGTTTCCACGGAGACTGCCAAAATACCGCGAGTGTTTCTTAGCCCGAACCTCCTTTTCATATTATCTTGTTTGACACGAAGTTTATTATGCCTTCTGTTGACAAAATAGGTTTCTGTCTCTGTTGTGATAATACTGCTTGAACTGACTATCATTTGACAGTTGGAATTCTGCTATTTGTTTAGCTGGATCTTATGCAAGTATCGATTTTTATGTACCCGAACTTAACTATTTTGGTTAACATGTTTTTGACTTCATCTTATTTTGGCATTTCCTTCAGATCAAAAGATTTGTTGGATTGCTCGAGGAGGTGTACGGCAAGGCTGCGTACAAAGCGAGCAAGCAGCCTAACTGGGTGACTATTGCAAAGAGGCTGATTTTTATCGATGTTCCAAAGCAAGTGAATAATGATTGTGGTTTCTTTAACGTGAAGTTCCGCTCTACATATGATGTAGATGAGCTTGTTGATGATTTTGGTGATGTGGAGGTATGTTTTGTCCTTGTTCTTGTCTAATCATCCTTTCATTTTTGTTGTGTGTTTTTGCTGAGATGCTCTTGCTGTGGTTTTAGTTATCCTTTACTAAACCATCATTTCATTTCCTGTTGGCAGCATGGTGCAAATGACTGGAAGGCCGAGTTCATGCACACTCTAATCTTTAGCGAGAAGAATGAAGTCGTTTGTGCAGAGCTTCCTAAAGAGATCCAGTCCTTGGGCACGTGAATTCGAAGCATTAGTTTCAGTGTAGATTTGATCTCGTAAAGATTTAAGTTTGATAGTGATTGGAACGATTGTGTAAAGATTTGGTTGGAAGAATTGTTTAGTAATTTGTGTATCTATTTCTGCAGCACTATTACTTATGATATTTGAGGAAAAATGTATTTGGTGTGAAGAACGATTTGGCTTGTGAATTTCAATATACTGCATCATTTTCAGTATCCATGTGTTGTATGTTTTTTCCCCAACAGATGCACTTGAACTTGTCCCTGGACTATGGTTGAACTGCTCATTTTTTGTGTCGTTTAATTTTGGGCCCCAACATATGATCTTTGATTTCAACTTCTGCTTGAGATCTGGCTGGGCTGCTGGTTTCAGATGGATAGGATTTTCTATGTTGTGTAATGTATTGTTATTTTTCACTACAAAAAAAAGACACATCCGTGACATTTTGGCCCGAATGAATTTTTTTTCTGACACTTCTAACTCTGCCTATGTTGTCTCAACATAGCCGGTCCCAAGCCCGGGTAAAGGAGGAGGGTTGTGATAGGCTTGGCGAGCCAACGTAAAAACTCAGCCACTATTATGGAGATGAAACCCAAAAGATTTTCGTTGGGGCGTAACCCTCTCAGCGACGCGCTACATCGGAACCCGGGTGTGGTGGAAAACGGGCAAGGGCCGGGCTGTCACCCCCAAGGTGGCGCGTTGTATCTTGATCCGGATACGGTGGCAAGTGAGCGAGGATCGGGTCGTCGCATCCTTAGTGGCGCGCTACATCGGCGCCCGGATGTAGTGGAAAATGGGCAAGGGTCTTCGCATTTGACTCGATGAGTGCGAAGGGTAAGGAAGCTAGCCGAGCCTAGGAGGATTCGCTTAGGTAGCTGGAACGTAGGGTCTCTAAGAGGGAAGCTTCGGGAGCTAGTTGATGCAGTGGTGAGGAGAGGTGTTGATATCCTTTGCGTCCAAGAAACCAAATGGAGAGGACAGAAGGCGAAGGAGGTGGAGGATACCGGCTTCAAGCTGTGGTACACAGGGACGGCTGCAAACAGAAATGGTGTAGGCATCTTGATCAACAAGAGCCTCAAGTATGGAGTGGTAGACGTCAAGAGACGTGGGGACCGGATTATCCTGGTCAAGCTGGTAGTTGAGGACTTGGTTCTCAATGTTATTAGCGCATATGCCCTGAAAGTAGGCCACAATGAGAACACCAAGAGGGAGTTCTGGGAAGGCCTGGAAGACATGGTGAGGAGTGTACCGATTGGTGAGAAGCTCTTCATAGGAGGAGACCTCAATGGCCACGTGGGTACATCTAACCCATGTTTTGAAGGGGCGCACGGGGGCTTTGGCTATGGCACCAGGAATCAAGAAGGAGAAGATGTCTTAAGCTTTGCTCTAGCCTACAACATGATTGTAGCTAACACCCTCTTTAGAAAGAGAGAATCACATCTGGTGACTTTTAGTAGTGGCCAACACTCTAGCCAGATTGATTTCATCCTCTCGAGAAGGGAAGATAGGCGTGCGTTCCTAGACTGTAAGGTGATACCTGGAGAGAGTGTTGTACCCTAGCATAAGCTGGTGGTTGCTGACTTCCGCTTTCGGATTCATGTCCAGCGGGATAAGCGTGCCAAAGTCGCTAGAACGAAGTGGTGGAAGCTCAAGGGGGAGGTAGCTCTAGCGTTCAAGGAGAGGGTCATTAAGGAGGGCCCTTGGGAGGAAGGAGGAGATGCGAACAATGTGTGGACGAAGATGGCGACTTGCATTCGTAAGGTGGCCTCGGAGGAGCTTGGAGTGTCCAGGGGAAGGAGAAGCGAAGATAAGGATACCTGGTGGTGGAATGATGATGTCCAGAAGGCGATTAAAGAGAAGAAAGATTGCTTCAAACGCCTATACCTGGATAGGAGTGCAGACAACATAGAGAAGTACAAGATGGCGAAGAAGGCCGCAAAGCGAGCTGTTGGTGAAGAAAGGGGTCGGGCATATGAGGACCTCTACCAAAGGTTAGGCACGAAGGAGGGTGAAAGGGACATCTATAAGATGGCCAAGATCCGAGAGAGGAAGACGAGGGATATTGGCCAAGTCAAATGCATCAAGGACGGAGCAGGCCAACTCTTGGTGAAGGATGAGGAGATTGAGCATAGATGGCGGGAGTACTTCGACAAGCTGTTCAATGGGGAGAATGAGAGTTCTATCATTGAACTGGACGACTCCTTTGATGAGACCAGCATGCGTTTTGTGCGGCGAATCCAGGAGTCTGAGGTCAAGGAGGCTTTAAAAAGGATGAAAGGAGGCAAGGCGATGGGCCCTGATTGTATCCCCATTGAGGTGTGGAAAGGTCTCGGGGACATAGCGATAGTATGGCTAACCAAGCTTTTCAACCTCATTTTTCAGGCAAACAAGATGCCAGAAGAATGGAAACGGAGTATATTAGTACCAATCTTCAAGAACAAGGGGGATGTTTAGAGTTGTACTAATTACCGTGGAATTAAGCTGATGCACCATACAATGAAGCTATGGGAGAGAGTCATTGAGCACCGCTTAAGAAGAATGACAAGCGTGACCAAAAATCAGTTTGGTTTCATGCCTGGGAGGTCGACCATGGAAGCCATTTTCTTGGTACGACAACTTATGGAGAGATATAGGGAGCAAAAGAAGGACTTGCATATGGTGTTCATTGACTTGGAGAAGGCCTATGATAAGATACCGCGGAATGTCATGTGGTGGGCCTTGGAGAAACACAAAATCCCAGCAAAGTACATTACCCTCATCAAGGACATGTACAATAATGTTGTGACAAGTGTTCGAACAAGTGATATCGACACTGATGACTTCCCGATTAAGATAGGACTGCATCAGGGGTCAGCTTTAAGCCCTTATCTTTTTGCATTGGTGATGGATGAGGTCACAAGGGATATACAAGGAGATATCCCATGGTGTATGCTCTTTGCGGATGATGTGGTGCTAGTTGACGATAGTCGGACGGGGGTAAATAGGAAGTTAGAGTTATGGAGACAAACCTTGGAATCGAAAGGGTTTAGCCTTAGTAGAGCTAAAACCGAGTACATGATGTGCGGTTTCAGTACTACTAGGTGTGAGGAGGAGGTTAGCCTTGATGGCCAGGTGGTACCTCAGAATGATACCTTTCGGTATTTGGGGTCAATGCTGCAGGAGGATGGGGGTATTGATGAAGATGTGAACCATCGAATCAAAGCCGGATGGATGAAGTGGCGCCAAGCTTCTGGCATTCTCTGTGACAAGAGAGTGCCACAAAAGCTAAAAGGCAAGTTCTACACGATGGAGGTTCGACCCGCAATGTTGTATGGCGCTGAGTGTTTGCCGACTAAAAGGCGACATGTTCAACAGTTAGGTGTGGCGGAGATGCGTATGTTGAGATGGATGTGTGGCCACACGAGGAAGGATTGAGTCCAGAATGATGATATACGAGATAGAGTTGGGGTAGCACCAATTGAAGAGAATCTTGTCCAACATCGTTCGAGATGGTTTGGGCATATTCAGCGCAGGCCTCCAGAAGCTTCGGTGCATAGTGGACGGCTAAAGCGTGCGGAGAATGTCAAGAGAGGGCGGGGTAGACCGAATTTGACATGGGAGGAGTCCGTTAAGAGAGACCTGAAGGATTGGAGTATCACCAAAGATCTAGCTATGGACATGGGTGCGTGGAAGCTTGCTATCCATGTGCCAGAGCCATGAGTTGGTTGCGAGATCTTATGGGTTTCACCTCTAGCCTACCCCAACTTGTTTGGGACTAAAGGCTTTGTTGTTGTTGTTGTATACATATGACACTTCTATGACGATAATTGTGACAAAACCCGGTATCATCATAGATGTGGTGGGCTCCTACTTCTATGACAAAAAATCATGACAGAAAATGGGTTTTCGTCCTGGGCGGGCCAGAGACGCAGCTGCATGAAATTCTTTGGGCCGTCCATGACGGAAAAAACCATGGTAGAAGCGAGGGGGAGGAAAATTTCGGGGAGTTCCCGGTTACGGTGGGAGGTCGGGGGCCGAGCGATGTGCATTTCTCTCGTACACGTACGCGTGTGTGTGCGAGGCATTGGCTCTAACTGAACCCGAGCGAGGCGTTGAGCTCTAACTGAACCTGAGCGATTGCACTACAGGCTACGCGTTACTGAACCCGAGCAATCGATCGATGGCTGTTAACTGAATCCGATCGAGCGATTCCTTGGCTACTTCTGCTAACTGAAGCCGATCGATGGGATGAACAGTGAGCGTTGCGGGGGGGGGGTTGGATGAACAGTGAGCGGTGGCGTTGCCTCTGGATGAACAGGACCCCCGTGGTGTGGTGGAGGGCTGGATGAACAGTAGACGGTGGAGGCGTGCCCGTGGAGGGGTGGATGAACAGGACCCCATGGTGTGGAGGGCAGGATGAACAGTAGACGGTGGTGGGGTGCCCGTGGAGGGGTGGTTGAACAGGACCCCGTGGTGTGGAGGGCTGGATGAACAGTAGACGGTGGAGGGGTGGTTGAACAGTAGCCGGTGGAGTAGCACGCGGTGGAGGCTAGATGAACAGGAGCCCGAGAGGCTGGAGGAGGTCGACGGTGGATGAACAGTAGCTCATGGAGGCTGGAGGGCATTGACGGTGGAGATGAACAGTATCCCGTGGAGTCCTGTTTTGCGCTATGCCACACCCATCCCGATGAATAGGACCCCCGTTTCGACCGTAGCGCTCCAACACAAGTCCGTTTCCTCCGTTTTGTGGTACGCCACACCCCTCCCGATCAACAGGACCCCCGTTCCAACCGTAGGAGGTCCATTTCCTCCGTTGTGCGGTACGCCACACCCCTCCCGATCAACAGGACCCCCGTTTCAACCGTAGGAGGTCCGTTTCCATTGTGCGGTACACCAGGCCTCGTTTCCCTCGCCTCTTCCGTCCAAGCCCTCCCGATGAACACGACCACACATTCCGTTGCCTCCCCATGAACACGACGACGCTGTTTCTCCGTTCGGACCCAGCCATGTACATGAGCCCTCGCCATACGTATGCGCGAGTAGGCATTTGAGACCCCGCCCGTATGTACACATACGTGGCCGTATTTTCTTTCTTGCACCCTGGCCGCCTCTACTACGACACGTGCGCGCCTCTACATCCACCAGTATATATGTACATACACGTTCGCGACCAGAATGACAATGCTACGTACGCTTCGACCAGGTGGGTCCCAACTGTCAGGCACTTCCTTGCCTGCGAAGATGTAGCTGGTGGGTCCCAAAAGTCAGGGGGTGAAATACGGTGGCCCGTCTGGTGGGTCCTCGCTGTCAGGTGGAGGAATAATTATTTTGCACGTAATAAGGAGGCACTTCCTTGCCGCGGTCGTGGACCCAGCTGTCAACCTCTTCACGTACAGTCCAAGTCCGATGGAAGTCGTTCCTTGACCACGTTGACCACGCCGCGCCAAGAGCACCAGGGCGGTGGACGACGGCGAGGCCTAGGAAGGGGACGACGGGGAACCCGCGACAATGGAAGCCCCTGCGCGCGCGGAGAGGAGTACGGGGGTTCACTGGTTCGACTGCGGTGTGAGGCTGCCGTCGTCGCAGGGCCTGGCCAGCGGTGGGAATAGTAGGGGGCGGTGAGGCCTCCGCTGCAGCACAGCCGGCCATGGGAGGCAGGAGCATGCGGCATGACCGACGCTGCTTTGGGCGGCTGGAGCAAGAAGACCAGAGGTTGAAGAAGCACTACGGCCGTTGGATGGACATCGTACGGTCATTGGAGCTAGAATCGTTCATATTGACTAAGTGGACAAAGCCCTTCTTCCCCATCAACTTAGTAGGCCCACAAGTCAGCCTCCCACCAAGGTGGGTCCCAGCTAGCCAGGGGAGTATTCATTTTTTGTGCGTAATAAGGAGGCACTTCCGGTGGGTCCGAGCTGACAGCGGGGGGAACGTTTTTTTCGCAAAATACGGCGGCCCGTCCGGTGGGTCCCATCAGTCAGGGGGAAATGATTTTTTTCGCAAAATACTGGTGGACCGTCCGATCGGTCCCTGCTATCAGGTGGAGGAATAATTATTTTCCGCGTAATAAGGAGGCACTTCCATGCGTCTGCCGTGGACCGAGCTGTCAGCCTCTCCACGTACAGTATTCTTCCGATGGAATTCGGTCGTTGACCACATTGACCACGGCGCGCCGACAACACCACGGCGGTGGACAATGGCGAGGCCTAGGAAGGGGACGACGCGGAGCCAGGGAAGACGCAGCAGTGGATGCCCATGCGGAGAGGAGTACAGGGGTTCACTCGTTCGGCTGCGCTGCCATCGCCGTAGAATAACAGGGGGTGTGGGTGAGTGGAGTGGAGGGATGGCCTGGCCAGCGGTGGGAGTAGTATGGGGGCGGTGAGGCCTCTGTGGCAGCACAGCCGGCCACGGGAGGCAGGAGCAGGCGGCACGACCGGCGCTAGTTTGGGCGGCTGGAGCAAGAAGACCAGAGGTTGAAGAAGCACTATGGCCGTTGGATGGACATCGTACGGTCAGTCGAGCTAGAATCGTGCATATTGACTAAGTTGACAAAGCCCTTCGTCCCCGTCAACTTAGTAGGCCCACTATACTGGGTCCCAGCTAGCAGGGGGAGTATTCATTTTTTTGTGCGTAATAAGGAGGCACTTCCTTGCGTGCGAAGATATAGCTGGTGGGTCCGAGCTTCCAGTGGCGGTAACATTTTTTTCGCAAAATACAGAGGCCGTTTCGGTGGTCCCAGATGTCAGGTGGAGGAAATCATTATTTTTCGCGTAACAAGGAGGCATTTCCTTGCGTGCGGCCGTGGACCCAGCTGTCAGCCTCTCCACGTACAGCCCACTTCAGATGCATGTCGGTCGTTGACCACGCTGACCATGCCACGCCGAGAGCACCAGGGCGGTGGACGACGGCGAGGCCTAGGAAGGGAACGACACGGAGGCAGGGAAGACTCGGCCGTTGTTTTTGTTTCCCATGCGGAGGGGAGTATGACTGTACGAGGGTTTACTGGTTCGTCTGTCGTCGCTGGAGAATAACAACAGGTGTGGGTGAGTAGAGGGATGGCTAGGCCGGCGATGGGAGTACTGTGGGGCGGTGAGGCCTGCGCGGCAGCACAGCCGACCGCGGGGAGGAGGGAGCAGGCAGTCCCGCCGGCACTTGTTTGAGCGGCTGGAGCAGGAAGAGCAGAGATTGAAGAAGCACGACGGCCGTTGGATGGACATCCAACAGTATACAGGCCATCTATGGAAAGCCTCAAATCTGTGGAAAACATCATACAACCCATCTGCCATTATTTCAAATAATTTACAGCCCATTTGCTAATTCTTACGGGTTTTCTTGGAGCCCATATTCTTTATGTTAGCATTACAGCCCATATTGTGGCCATGATTAAAAAATTATACGAAATTTTGCATATGTCGGTGCGGTCTGAACTGTTTTTAATCCCAAAATTTTGAGTCACATTCAGACTGATTTTAAAAATAAATGTATATCAATATAAAATCCAATAAATTTTCCACGCATAAAAATCAATGCAATTTAAAATCTCGAAATGAAAAAAAGATATTTGAAAATAATTGCCGGTTTGATGTGTTTTAAAAATGTACAACCCATTTCTCATTACTGATAGGCCACTCTCCTCGTCTTGAAAGATTTGCAGCCCAACAGGCCTGATAAAGCGACTTACTTGACAAATCACAAAAAAACTGGGCTAGCCATTTTTAGAAAGAAAAAACTACTGGGCTGGTCTGTGGTAAACATAAAAGAAAAGGCTGTCTAGATAGGCCAGAGTGTCCCGCACAGCCCAGTTGACACCCTGCTTCCGTCTCAAAAACAAATTAGATAAACTAGTCGTCAACCCGTGCATTCGCACGAGCTAGCATGCAATACAGCTTTCTACATTATGGGAATCTACAATAGTTTTTGTGCAATGGCTTGTCTCCTATAAAAGAACTAGAAACGTACAGACAAACTAAAATTACAACTATTTAGTAATTACAAAAGATGACGATATGAAAAGGCCACATGCATTTGAAGTATAATCATTACACAACTTTTGAAATATAATCTTCAGCAATATAATATTGGCTATATACAGTTTTTGCATAATGTATGAAATTATGATAATGTTATCAACGGTTACTTTCCATAATGCAAAATGTAAATTGCAAATTTACTATGTATTTAAATATAACATATAGAAACATTTCTTGCTATTTTTGCTCAGATTTCTAATGTAAACGCCTGGACACAAATTTCTATTCTCATGGGAGACTTATCTTGTTCCATGTTTATTTTGATAGGTCTACACCCATATTTTAGTTATATTTTGAAATACTGAGGCTAATTAAGTTCACATTTGTACTTTTTATAGTATTAGAATTGTGAAAGCTAACATTTGATAGGTTGAAGTGATGTGTCGTTACATATTAACTTCTGTCTTGTCCGTCAAGTCTTAAAATAATCTAGTTAGTTTTTTTCTTACAATTTTTTTGATTTATCATTAATACTAAACATAAATAATTTTGAACTGGTATGTCTAGCCGGTGTTCTGAGATGGTTAAGTCAAGCAAACTTTCTCACAAAAGCAGTCCAATATAGTAATACACAATATACATTCGATATAATTCAATGAGATCGCATAATATTCCGCTGGAAAATAGACTCCACATTGTTCTTTTCACCACGACAGATCCCACAATATTCTTAAATATAGAACATTGTATTTTTTAGATCAGTGGTACTATCACTTGTTTTTGCATATTGAATATTGCACATTTGATAAGAGAAAATGAATTTTTAGTTGTATTTTATGCCAATCACTCAAATTTCTAAATTTTGTAGTTGTAAAAGAAAGTTACAGAATAAAATAAACATTCTCTCACTTCGTATATTTATCCACAAAAATGATACAAATAGTCCTTAAATATAGAATATACTATTATAAATAAGAATAGGGCCTTTTATATTTGCATGATCTAAAAAGAGCATGGTTAACAATAAAAAATCATAATTAGGAATGGCATACCATAGAAAATCGAAATGTGTTGTGTACAACCACATTGACCCAATACCGTCAGAACCTAAAGGATTTGAGATATCAGGACTAATTCAAAAGGGAATATAATTCTGTGAATAAGTAATGGATACGTCTGACTGACCATAAACTGAATTGGCACAAACTATATATCTTAGGATAGCCTGCTGACATTATTTATATTGTTTAGGTTTCCACTATATGAAGGACATAAATTAATAATCAAAAAACC
Source organism: Triticum urartu (assembly GCF_003073215.2). Taxonomy (NCBI): domain Eukaryota; kingdom Viridiplantae; phylum Streptophyta; class Magnoliopsida; order Poales; family Poaceae; genus Triticum; species Triticum urartu. Next base: position 340,190,683 of record NC_053023.1, read on the forward strand.
ATTTACTATATTTTTGTGCAAAAAAACCATTTACTATATGGCTAGTCACTTTAAATGGTGGAAACAATGGATGGGAAATAGTAACAGACATTTATTGAGGATACCATTGGATAAGTATAGAAACATATGAGAGATCGGATCCCATTTTGTTATCCTACAATCTGCAAAACCATTTGAAACATAAGTTGTCACCTTTAAGAATTGTAATTGTAGACAATTCGGTGAATCAAAGAGGCCTTATTTTAGAGGCTAGTTAGAGAGGCGCTCTTTTATTTATTTTTCTTTCTTTCCTTTTTTTCCTCCTCATTTGTAACGTACTATTATTTTAATGAAAATATACCGTAGAACTATTGTTCTACGGTTTGCGGCTAAAAAATGCCCGTTTTTCTAAAAACATTTAGATGGATGAACCAATAATTTAGTAGACGCTCTAAACAGGAGGTCCAAGTTATTTTATTCATGGATCAAGCATCTCCTATCCCATATAAAGTGGTACTCGTCTGAGAGATACTATCAAGGTCCCTGACAACACTATCTATTAATATGACTCATCTTACTTACCTTGAGAGTTGCTGGGAATTAAGGCCACAAATTTTCTTTTTGCTCACCTTACATACCATCATGGTAACGCAGAATTAACGATAGACTCTCCTTTCTGATACTTCACCAAATGTCTGTGACATAAGATGTTAAACTGGATGCTACAGAACTAATCAAAACATATCACAAAGAATCGAAAACTTAATGCACAACACACACTTACTTATGGATCGGACATGATATAGTGTCTATCATCACCTGCATGCATCCGTATTTATACAAACTATTGGGCTGCTATATTACAGAAATTTGTTCAGCTATTTTCATTCAAGCACTGGAATTGAATATCTCATATTAAGTTATTAACTCTTTTTACTACAGCTGCATGTGCATGCCTATTATTGTACAAATATATCTTCCAGCAACCATGTTAGGCCTTATTATAGCTCTTGCGTTGTACACCTGTCCTTATCTTAAGAATCCACCTATTTTTGAAAGACAGTCTGCTTTCATGTCACTCTAAACTAATCATGTTTTACTTCGCTGCTTTTCCCTTTATTGGACACCATCTTCCCCATGTATGTCGTAAATATGCTTGTTCCTAGGCTTCCTTCATCAGCATATACACCATGTGCGCATCCTCAAATGCTACAGAAACATCCGATGCAGGTGATGTTAATACGTAGATTTTAGAAAGATCCTGCTTGGGGATTTTAAATTGAGGAAAACACATCAAATATTAGCATCAAGCTAGCAATCAACCAACATGGATATTCAGAGTCGCTGTTAGGTTAGATGTCTGGTGTCTAAGACCCCTTGGCCTAAACATGACACATGGTGCCATCTGGGTAGCTCTACTGGGTCGTAGTTTTGCCGAGTGCAGAAAATGGCAAAACTATGGTGCCACGTGGGATGGTCATTGACTCATCATTCGGTCTGTGTCATTTGTTTACCGAGTTACCCTTTTTCTGCACTGAGCGAAGTTTTTTGCAGTTGTCTACTTAGTGCCTGTAGAAAAGAACCCGACAAAATAAACATTGTCGGCAGACGTCCAATATAGTCATGTTTTCCTAGTGCTACCGTGTTTTTTTGGCCTTTGTCGAGTGCATTTGGCACTCAGAAAAATTGGGAATTCCAGTACTAAGCATGTCCAGTGTCCTAATATATATTGTACATGCATAGAAATAAAAAAGACATTGTAAATGTACTTTAAAAATTACTCTTCGCAACATGTGCGGGCCAAATTGTATATATTATATCAACCGGATTTTGTTGAAATCTCTATTGATTGATAGAATCGTGAAGACCATTAAAATTTTATATCTATACATGAGTAGCAAAACAAATCTTCACTGTCTCAGGAAAATGAGCACAAAAGTGAATTGGTTATCCAACGTAAAGGGAAAAATGTGTATTAGAGGACCAAAAGAGGGAACAAATAGTTTTGAAAAGCCATAAGTTTTGACGTACATGTATTAAATCCAACAACTCAGCAACCTTGTTATAATCATTTCTGAATTTTTAAAGTTAGAAGAAATAAAATCGATAAGCTAAGAAATTATGCAGTTGGGAGTGCATTTATAGAAGTCTGAATAATGTGAATAATATAATGGCCGAAAGTAGCAGGAGCAACAGTGTTACATATCTCGGGGAAGTTCTTTTAACAAGCTCAAAGGACAGTTGGCGCAAAATAACCATAGGTATTTAGCCTCGTTGGTGAATTGGTCAAGAAATTAAGAAGACAAACTGAACATACACATGTTTTAGTTGAGCGAAATGTGTGGAAAATATGATGAAATTGTAAAACTTGGGTTTAACGTCGTGTCTTCGTCTGACCGACGGCTACGTGTTAATATACTCGGGGCGCAACTCCTAGATCGCATACATGGTTGAGATTACAACTTGGGGTGCAAGGGATAAGAGGATAGAGAGAGAGAGTTATTACAAAGATAAACATGCTAACAACCTGGACTATCCTAGCCCGACTCCCTTGGAAACGCACGCCACCAACCTGTCACGACTGGGCACACAATGCGTTGCTTAACATCCTCCCTTAATCACAACTTTGTCAAGTTGAAATTACGCTTGAATTCTTCAAAACTTCTTGTGGGTAATGGTTTTGTGAAGCCATCTGCAACTTGATCTCTGGAATGCACAAAACAAATCTCTAACTGATGATTTGCAACTCTTTCTCTGACAAAGTGAAAATCAATTTCAATATGCTTCGTTCTTGCATGAAACACTGGATTGGCAGATAGGTAGGTAGCACCAAGATTGTCACACCATAAGCATGGGGCTTTAGTACTCTTTATACCAAGTTCCTTCAACATAGACTGTACCCAAATAATCTCTGCCGTAGCATTTGCAAGTGCCTTGTACTCAGCTTCTGTACTTGACCTGGATACAGTAGCCTGTTTCTTTGCACACCATGATATTAGATTAGGTCCAAAAAATATTGCAAACCCACTAGTGGAGGGTCTGTCATCTATACATCCTGCCCAATCAGAGTCTGAGAAAGCACTGACTAGAGTAGACGATGATTTACTGAAAGTAAGACCAAGATTCATAGTATTTTCACATATCTTACTATACGTTTAGCAGCAGTCCAATGAACTATGGCGGGTGCATGCAGAAACTGGCATACTTTATTAACAGCAAATGAAATATCAGGTCTTGTCAAAGTCAAGTACTGAAGTGCTCCTACCAGACTTCTGTAGTTTGTATTGTCCTCTTGATTTAAGGGATCTCCTTCTGTAAGTGAGAGTTTCTCTGAACTGGACAAGGGCGTTGGTGACGGTTTACATCCTTGAAGACCAACTCTTCTTACCAAATCAGTGGCATACTTTTCTTGAGATAGATGAAGACCGTCTTCATGTTTCTTTACCTCAATTCCTAGGAAGAAATGCAAGTCTCCTAGATCCTTCAGAGCAAACTCAGCACTTAGATCCTTCAGAAGTCCTGTTATTGCTTCATCAGAGGAGCTTGTGACAATTATATCATCAACATAAATAAGAACAAATATGGAGGTATTTGATCTATTATAGATAAACAATGATGTATCAGACTTTGAAGGGACAAATCCAAGTGCTTGCAATTTCTGACTTAGATGTGAGTACCACGCCCTAGGAGCTTGCTTTAATCCATATAAAGCTTTATCAAGTTTGCACACATGTAGTGGTGAGTTTTTGTTTACAAACCCAGGAGGTTGTTTCATGTAGACTTCCTCTTCCAGAATGCCATGGAGGAATGCATTCTGAACATCCAATTTCCTGAGACTCCATCCCCTAGAAACAGCAACAGACAAAACAAGGCGAATGGTGGCAGCTTTAACAACAGGACTAAATGTGTCCTCATAGTCTATGCCATACCGTTGTTTGAAACCCTTTGCAACGAGTCTTGCTTTGTAGCGATCTATGGATCCATCAGACTTTCTTTTGATGCGAAACACCCATTTGCAATCAATTAGATTTTTACCTCGTCGTGGAGGCACCAAGTGCCACGTTTTATTTTTCTTCAGTGCCGAGTATTCTTCTTCCATGGCCTTCCTCCACCGTGCATCATTCATCGCCTCTTCAACTGAACTAGGTTCACCTGTGGAGGAACAAGCCAGGCCAAATTTTGTTTTATAGTTAACATGTTGAATTACCCCTTTTTGGAGATGAGTGCGCTGCTGCACAGGCGAAGTTGCACCACTCCGAGGCGCAGAAGATCCCGCCTCAGATCCCAAAGGAGATGCACCTGGTGCTGTCCCTGCGCCAGGATCGTCTGTGGCTGCAGCGCTCGCGGAGCCCGTTACGGGTGGCATAGAAGATCCTGTGTGTGCTGCGGCCGCATCATTGCACGATGATTGCAGGGAATCAGCGCCGGATCCCGAGCCTGCGGGCCCCATCGAATCGGTGCGGGGTTGAGCGCCTGCTGACGGATGCGATGCGCGTAGCAGCGGGGTCCATCCACGGGCTAGCGACTCTCAGGCAGACACATGGTCGCCTCTGATTGGCGCGGCCCGGTGTCTTCAGGTGGGCGAATCGCTGGAGCCCGTGTGTCGCCTGGAGAGACGACACCGCCGTGCCTGATGGGCGACGCGGTTTCTGGCGCGCTGGCGCCATGCAGCCACGCAGACTCCGAGGTGGATGGCCTGGGCAGGTGCTGCAGCAACGATCCCGAGGAGGACTTGCCTCCCAACTCTGGACACATGAAATATTGTCCATTTGAGCTGATTTCTTGATCATTTTGGGTGATTTCTTCGCCAGTTTTGCTCAGGCTTCCTTCTGCTGCATCAACACAGAGCTCATGCACATGGTTATGAGAATTAGTCAATGATGGATCAACACAATTATTATCCCCCCTTTGATCAAAACCGGTGAGATGAGAAGGCAGAAGCAAAATTTCTTGGCGTAGTAAAGCACCGGCATTTGGATGAAGATCAGCAAAGGGGAACTTGGTTTCATCAAAGACCACATCACGTGAAATATATACACGGCCAGTAGAGACATCTAGGCATTTAACGCCCTTGTGCATGGCACTGTAGCCAATGAAAACACATTGCTTAGACCTAAACATAAGTTTGCGATTGTTGTAAGGTTTGGGCCAACAAGCACATCCAAACACGCGAAGAGAAGTGTAGTCTAGTTTGGTATGGAGGAGTTTTGCTGTAGGTGATTCATTGTTGATAACACGACTTGGAAGCATGTTAATGATGTGGACAGCAGTGAGGAAAGCCTCATCCCAAAACTTTAGTGGCATGGAGGCTCCAGCAAGGAGAGCTAAACCAACTTCTACAATGTGACGATGTTTGCGTTCTGCCGACCCATTTTGCTGATGGGCATGTGGGCAAGACACATGATGAGAGATACCAAGTTCTTGAAAAAGTGAGTTTAGCTTCTCATACTCACCTCCCCAATCAGATTGGAGGGCAAGTATTTTACTATCAAACTGACGTTCAACGAGTGCTTGAAAGTTACGAAAGACTTGAAATACTTCAGATCGTTTCTTAAGAAGATAGATCCATGAATATTTGCTGTAGTCATTGATGAAGCTCACATAGTACGTGTGTCTACCGACAGAGGACGGGGCAGGCCCCCACACATCGGAAAAAATAAGTTGCAACGGTTTGGTAGAAACACTAGTAGAGATCGGATAGGGCAACTGATGACTTTTTGCTCTTTGGCATGAATCACAAATAGTTTCAACATCACGCTCTCCAACAAATGGGAGCTTATTTTTCCTAAGCACTCGCTCAACTAAAGAAAATGCTACATGTCCTAAACGATCATGCCACTGTGTGGAACATAACTTGGTGGCACTAAAAACTTGTTTATTGAACCTTCTTCGAAGCTTCGGAATCAAAGGGTAGAGCCCACGAATGCATCTACCTCGGTACAGTACCTTCCTCGTGACCTGATCCTTGATCAAAAAGAAGAACGGGTGAAACTCCAGGAAGACATGATTATCAACGGCAATACGGTGAACGGAGAGAAGGTTTTTAGATGCACTAGGGACATGCAAAATTTTTCGAAGATGAATTGGACGATGTGGGGTTTTAATAATTGAGTGACCAACATGACGAATTTTCATACCTTCTCCACTTGCGGTGTGGATGTGGTCTTGGCCGCGGTACTTCTCACGCATGGTCACCTTCTCGAGCTCGCCGGTGATGTGGTTCGTAGCGCCACTGTCCATGTACCAGTTTGTGTCCACGCCGTACGACCCATCAGCCGCGGCAGCCACCTTCTCATCCTGAGAGTCATCATCATCGTCGTCAAACCTGTACCAGCAATCCTTGGACGAGTGGCCAAGTTTGCCACAGATCTGACACTTGACAACATCAGGGCGCGAGCGATTGGAGTTGTTGCGGCGGCCCTTGTTGGTGTTGGAGGAGGGCCGTCCGCCACCACCGTTGTTGGCACGGTGGTTGTTGCTGGTGTTGGGGCTGCCCTTGTGCCTGCCCCGGCCGCACCCACGATGGCGTGAGCCGCCACCACGACCGCGCATGGCCGCATTGGCGGAGGACTTGAAGCCGCCGCCAGAGTGACCCCCTTGGTAAAGGGCAACCTGCTGGTCGAAGTTGCTGATCATGGCGAACAGATCGTCAAGCGAGACGGGCGTGATGCGGGCGTCGAGCGCGGAGACGAGGGGCCGGTACTCCATGTCGAGGGCGGCGATGATGTAGGAGACGAGTTCACCATCTCCGAGCGGCTCGCCAGCAGCCGCAAGCTCATCTGAAAGTGAGCGCATGTGCCCAACAAAGCTCGCCATGGGCTGTGTCCCCTTCTGCGCATTGGCGAGGGCGACACGGATGTTGTTGACGCGGGACAGAGACTGGGACGAAAACATGTTCGCCAGTGCTGTCCAGAGATCTTGCGCATGATCGATCGTGGTGACCTGCACAAGGACCTCCTTGGAGAGATTATTGAGAAGGTATCCAAGTACCTGTTGTTCTTCACGGATCCAGATCGGATGAAGGGGGTTTGGTTGGGTCGCCTCCTTCCCGTCCTTGTCCTTGACGACGACGAGTTTGGCCGGCTCAGACACGGAGCCGTCAACATACCCGAAGAAGCCCGCACCATGGAGCTGCGGCGTGACTTGAGTCCGCCAGAGGATGTAGTTGGTGCGGGTCAACTTCTCGGTAACCTGTCCAGAGAGGTTGGTCGGTGCAGCGCTGGAGGAGGCGGCCATGATGGTGGCGGAGGTGGTGATGGGGATGGTAGATGGGATGCAGTGGAAGAGTTAGGCTGATACCATGTAAAACTTGGGTTTAACGTCGTGTCTTCGTCTGACCGACGGCTACGTGTTAATATACTTGGGGCGCAACTCCCAGATCGCGTACATGGTTGAGACTACAACTTGGGGTACAAGGGATAAGAGGATAGAGAGATAGAGTTGTTACAAAGATAAACATGCTAACAACCTAGACTATCCTAGCCGGACTCCCTTGGAAACGCACGCCACCAACCTGTCACGACTAGGCACACAATGCGTTGCTTAACAGAAATAACTTGTTTAAGTGAACATCATCATCAGATCAAGTGTATAATGGTGGGTAGGGGTGAGTGCATGCTATAGAAACTGAAACGCTACATACATGTACTCTTAAGAGCATCCATGTTGGACTGTCTTCCATAGGTAATTGATAGAATTATGCTCCAGTGTACCTGCATATGTCTGTACATAGCATAAATGTGAATTTTGAAGTGCATTGTTCAATAAGTGGAACTTAAAAATCAGAAGATACTTTATGTTGGAGCATCATATGGTTTTTATGGTGTTTCCAAATCAAGTGCCACAACTTTCAGACTGCAATTCCATTTGTGATTCATGGCAGGAATTAGATGGCATTTAGCAAAATGTGCACATGTGAAAAAGGGAAGACCCGATCAGACCTGAATTCATCTAGTGATAATAAATATATGAAATCTAGAAGATAGTAATGATGGGTTATGTTAGCCGTAGAAGTAGACCTGCAATTATTCTGATTTGAAGGAAAAACATCAAACACATGCTATCGAATTTCTAACTTAGTTATAAGATAAAACAAAACAGAGATGCTGTCATTTGGAAAATTACCAGTCATTGGCTTCAAACTGCAGTCAGTGCATCTACTCCTTGGATCCATAAACCATCGTGGCCTAGAAACTTTGAGAAAATTAATACTACAATTCAGCTGGAGCACACAATCAGAATGTTATATGTCTAACATAGCATGATTCTTTTAGTTGTTTTCGACAAATCATAGTGTTCATGCTTACCCTGCTGTTGCGCTGAGTGGATGGTCAATGTCTTTGCGAGATAATTGTTCTTCAAGATTACCTTCCCTCCATGGGACAGCATGGTCAACATCCACCATTTGCGACTGCACCAACCACAACAGGAGCTCCGTCCTTCTCCATATCCCCCACCCCCTGCCCATCTTGGTTGAGGGATTGAGAAAACTATGATTGGGGAAGCCAAATCATAGCAGAGAGTCAATGATAGGGTCAATTAGTGAGAAAATAGAGATCCACCCATATTGGAAGGATTGGAGTTGTACTTGGACGTGTCTTTTTCTACATATAAGGTACATGTTTCTTTTCTGTGCGCTACAGAAAGATTTTTTTTGTTTTGTTTTTTGAGGGATCAAGAACACTGATTTTATTTTGCCATGGCAATCATCAGCTTCAAGAAGACATACAATAAAGGAGATTGAATCCCTAGACAACACTATTAAAGGGCATGATGAAAACAACTGAATCCGAACTGGCAAAAGAAATTCAAAACAAATTAGTGTGAGGACTGAGATGACGAACCTGAAAAGAATTGAATCCAGACCGGCAAAAAGAAATTGAAAATAAATCAGTGCAAGGACTGAGAATACGAACTTGATCTAGATGAGGAAAATAATTTTACTGTAATAAGCTCCATGAGCGCAGGAGATGCATGCCCTAAATTTGTTGCTGCAATTTGGGAGAGACACGATCTGTTTCCATGTGGAGATGAGCGCAAAATCCATGCCCTAATGTCCTTGCTGCAAATTTGCAATTGGGAGAGACACAGATCTGCTTGTGGAGAGGAAGAGAGATGAGAGTTTGAGGGAGAGAGAGACAGACATGAGAGATTGAGAGTGGGATCGATGACCAACTTCGTTGTTCCAATCTAAGAGAGACCTGGATCTCTTTTCCATGAGAATATGAACAGAGACGTGAGAGATTGAGAGAGATAATATGGCTGCTTTAGATTTTTTTACCGGGAAAGGAAGAATCGGTGGATGTATGCCGCTCCTAATTTTTAATTAACATGAGAATTAATAGGTGTCTTTTTTTCCTGGAGAGCAATAGATAGATTAGATCTACACCGTAATAACTCAGTCCCATCAAATTAACGGCTCCTAATTACTGATTAACGTGGGAATTTGTAGGGAGTCTAGGATTAGTATAGGTATAGATGCCACTCCAATTATGGCGATTCATAAAAATGCCACTGCAATTTCCAAACTTTGAAAAATGCCACTGCAATTTTTGCAAACTTTGAAAAACGCCACTGCAGTTTGCAAACTTTGAAAAATGCCACTCCAGACTTCGAAAAATGCCACTAGAAATGGCATGAAATGGCATTTTTCAAAGTTTGGAAATTGCAGTGGCATTTCTCGGATACACCAGATTTGGAGTGGAATTTATCAAATTAACCCAAAACAAAAATAACTGGGCGAGCTGTTGGGTCCCTGGTGTCAGCCGCTCGTTGTGCAATTCTCTCGTTTATTGACTACGTTGACAATGGCATGGAACCCAGATGTCAGAAATCCACTAGGAGGAGCCATTTTTTTATTGGCTTGAAATAAGGAGGCACTTGCTTGCGTACTGCCATGACCTTGGCGGGTCCCTGCTGTCATCCTCTCCACGTACAATCATCTCCTGATTGTGTATGCGTCAACTTGCTAGGCCCACAAGTCAGTCTCTAAACCGTGGAGGACAAATACAACCCATTTAAAAAAATAACAGTCCATTCCATACGTTCGAACAGAAAGTTCAACATTCAGAGCAAAGTAACAGGTCTGATCCACATATAGAGTACTGAACTTCCACGTTGACAACCATCATAGCCAAGTGAACTATCTACTCCCACTAACACTCTAGTAGCATACAAGTACTAACTTACTCTTAGCTAACTAGACGATGCTGGCCGCCATCTGCTGTCCATGCTAAACGCCGGCACCGGCGTCCTCCGCCTCGCCTCGGACTCGCCAGAGGTGCGATAGGGCGTGTTGCTCGCGCGCGTTGGCCCTTTCCATGCCGGCGTGGTCCACCGAAGCTTCGGCTTCCAAGCGAGAAACCCACTTGACGAGCTGGTAGTAAAAATCGGTGTCGCGAACGCGTGTGTGCCTGACAGCCTCTAGGGCTATTTGCCGGGCGCCGGCCTCCACGTAGTCGGCCCAGTTGCGAGCGCTCTGCTCGCGACTTAGAGCGCCGGTGTGCTGCTGCTCCATGTCCCGCTGGCGGCGCAAATCGGCGAGACGCTGCTCCTCTGCCATGCGGTCGCGCTCCAACAACTCCTCGATCTCCACATTGTCATCTAAAGACAGATAGAATGCCTCCTCCCTCCGTATGCCTTCCGGTGAAAACACGAACACTAGTTCCGGCGGTGACCGCCTCCGGCGTTGCCTACCGCGGACGGGCGGGGGCATGGCGGACGTGGCGAGCGACGTCGGGCCGGTGGGGGCTTATGAGGATATGGCGAGTTGGGTCACGGTGGCACCTGAGAAGGCCAGGAAACAATACTTATAGGCGGAAGGTAGTGCGACGGTCATCGGAATTCAATGCATAATGGCTTAGCGCGCCAGCTTGCCGTGGAAAACTAGAGAAACTGAAATTATGACTGTGCTGTCCCGTCCCGTCTGGCTCGCACGCCGGCATGGCGGTCAAACGAGTGCACTCGAATCATCTCCCTCCTTGTCAATAATGATTCCACGGATTTAAAGCGTATCTTTTTTCGCATCAGTTAGCTGCCTTAATTACGGCCGGCTGCATGCAGGCACTCAGAATCGCTCGCAGGCAGTATGCGAAACAGCATGCAGCCACTTAAATCACTGGAATTAATTAGGCTTAAACTTCTGCATGTCGAGGGCACGCATGCAGCCACTTAAATCGCTGGAATTTATTAGGCTTAAACTTCTGCATGCCGTTAATTATTGCCATGCCTTGGTCTTGCTGCTTTGCTCACGGGACTAATAAACCCGGACGGAGGGAGTACCTTGGTTGGTGAGAGGTTTGAATTAAGCCCTGCAAAGCGGAAAGGAGGTACTAGTACGTGCATGATCCGCTATTTATTCGTGTAGGATCGAGTAGGTCGTTTCTTGAATTGAGCCCTGCAAACCGGAAAGGAGGTAGTATGTGCGTGATCCGCTATTTATCCGTGTAGGACCGATAGTGTAGCTTGTCAGTTTCTTCAGAGGTAGGCATTTTTATCCGTGTAGGATCGATAGCGTAGCTTGTCAGTTTCTTCATAGGTAGGCATTTTTATTCAAAAAACTGCTAGTTCGCATCTTGCGTCGCAAATAAAACTGCCAGGAGTGCATTTGTAGGCTAGCTAGTGATCGATCAGTAACTTGTAAACACTTAGCAAACATAAATAAGTAACTGTTAATGCATCTCAATGATTCACAGATCATATACAAATATGTAGCTCCAAAAGCAAAGATCAGCCACTTCGGATCTTGCATCGCAACTAAAACTAACTAGTACGATTCCCATACATAAGATCAACATGTTAATGCATCTCAATGACTCACAGATCATATACAAATATGTAGCTCCATAAGCAAAGATCTAGAAAAAACATCTGTTCTTCCTACTAACATGGATGCTTCTCGTGGCCAACATTAAGTAGAGACTGAAATACAAATTTGTTTGTGAAGTCTACAATTCCTCTTGCAAACATAAGTGGTTTCACCAACAGCTGGAACCATGAGAATGAACCAGACATGATGGAGGAACATCTACTTCAATATGATTTGGTCTTCTCTCGATCACACGGCGAGACTATTTTTGGAATACAAACTTTAACTTAGGCAAAATGATGCCCATTGTATAATCAGACCAAAGCAATGAAGCACCTAGTGTTGGCCAATAAATAGTACAGTACTACTTTTTTGCAGTCCATGAAGTGACTATCCAATCTTTCTGTGTGTATTTTCAAATGGCATTGCCTGCAGTGACTATACTATTCTCTTGTGTAGTTCAACCAAAATTGCAGGCACTTTGTTGGTTTGCCAAATAGCAACAGACAGACATCTCTGTCTGCACAAATATCAAGCAGCTAGTAAACATATACCACACCTTGTATTTTCGGTTTAAACATGTCTCTTCCGCTTAGCATCTGTCATGTTCTGCACTGGACAATCTGATACAGTTATGTTTTGCCCTGGACAATTTCATACTGAATTGATTTGCTGGTTCAGAGCAGAAATATGGCGCCTATTCTTCATCAGACCAAGGATATCCATGTTTGAAGTGATGGAAGAGGTTAAATCGATACAACCGAAATTGAGCATCCAATCATTGAATCCTGTCCTACACCTCCAATGTAGGTCCACCCTGCCAATAAATTCACATGCAAACCACTAGTATTACTATCTAATGACAGTACAAAAATAGTAGCAAGATAGTAGCAAACCATGTACCTTCGTAATGAACAGCTCATAGTGCCACCAATTGGATATAAAGGTTGGGAAAAAACATGCTCCTAATGTTGAACCAGTTGGACTTTTTGTGCAGTTCCACTAAAATCGAGCATCCCTGTTTGCATAGATATTGAAAGTGTGATTACTCTAAAAGTGGCACTAGTTGAAGCATAGACTCACAAATATAAGCATTCCAATTTCTTAATGGGAAAAGGTAGCAAGACTGTTTCTAACCACCTATTTGAAGGAATAAATAAAGTAACAACGGCTGAGGTGAGGAAGGCATACATAGTTTTTCTGGAAAAGTGAGCCATTCCTGACCTTTCCTCTTCTTTTAAGAAAATTTTGTGCAGTTCTACTAAAATAAAATGCCATCACTGCCTTGACAATTCAGTGACACTGTACAAAAGGAAATGACTTAACATTACATCATGATGTCAGGTATGTAGTCGACAGGCATTAGAGACAAACATACAGACCTCCCCAAGAGAACAGCCAGAGGAGGAGGTGCCCACTCTTGACCTTTCCTCTTGTCTTCATAATTGTTTGTGCAGTTTAACCAAAATAAAATGACATCAGCGCCTTGGCATTTTGGTGACACTATACAAAAAAATTAACTTATCTCATGAAAGTGAGGTATGTAATCTATAAGCATTAACAGTGCAAAAGTCTGATGGGAGTAACAAGTTTCATCGTTGGTATACTGGCTGTGCAACAACATTAGAATGCCTTATAGATAAAAAATCTTTAATACATCCACAATCAACAGCTAACCCTGAAATAATCCAGTGACATTAAATGGCATTGCTTAAATTTATGGGTGGCATTTGACTGAGAGAGGCATTAGTTAAATGTGGCATCACTTTAGTAGTAGTATTGCTTGACTTGACTGCTGGCGTTATACTAACAGCAAAAAAAGTGGCAATAAGAGCATCGGAGGCACCAGTACGATGTACCTCCACGGACGCAAAGTGGTGAGGGAGGTATGGTTGCCCAGAGCAACAAATATCCAGGCAGCATATGTGGATTACGGCCCCATTTTTGTTCTCTTTAGCCACCTTTTTCCTATGTGAGGACAACAAACCGATCGACCTGGTCATTCTCTATTGCGTTGTCATGCCTTTCTACCCTTCTTCAACCAAGAGACACGAGACTCGTTCCTTAGCTACTGATTTTCCCCTTTTCAACCTAGATGCGGGTTCGATGCCTACTCTCTTGGACAGTATAGTCTCCCTTCCTTTCCTTGTTCAACCCAGACATGGATTAGTCTGCATGAAGTAGGGTTTCCTTTAATAGTGCAAATTATGGTTTTCGTCTGCATGGCCAGCAGAGTAGAGGATAGCAAATTGGGAAGATGGTGGAGTGGAAAAAGATCCACATGCAACGACGTAGCAGATGGGGCAATAGAACAAGGTTATGGCTCGAAAAGAGGTAGCATACCCGAGGGTCAGCGGGAAGTGGCTTCGCTCGTGGTCGTCGTCCTCCGCACACACTACGGCAGCAAGCTTGGGGACGGAGGCCATCCCGCGTGGGCGCTAGGTCTGAGAGGACGGCCTTGTCGTCAGTGCGTGACCTCGCTCGCCGACGACGAGTGCGTCAACGCTGCACGTCCTTTTCTTCCCCGGCGGATCTGTGACCACCGGTGACGAGGGAGAGAGGGACCGTCTTTTTTAGATCTAGAGAGAGGGTGGTAGTGTGAGAAGCAAGTGGGCAGCCCTTAGCAAGAAAGCGATGAAGCTCCAGCCTATATATATCTTTTTTATACTACTAGTACTGGAGGTGGGGTAGTGGTAGAGTAGTTTATATTTTCTCTGCGTAGAGTACCAGTTAGTCGTGCTTCAAAACTGATCGGCACACCATTAAAAAAATAAAGGTCGATAACTAATGTAGCACCTCAGGCCAACGCGGCTAGATCGCATTTTGCACGAGAAATTACACACCATGTTTCGTTGACATGTGGTCCCGTTCCAACATATCAGTGAGACGACGGCGAGTAGTAGGAGTATTTCCGAACGGACTTCTAGGCCGGGGCGCCTCTTCGTGAACCATGGCAAACTCGCAACCATCCACCGACTCTTCGCCTTTCCCTCTCGATTTGGAACTGTTGTCGCACACTCTTCCTCTCCCTCCTCCATTTTCCTTCAGCCCTTCAGCCTTTCTTCTGCCATTGTTCGATCGTCTTCTCCATGGAGGGAACAGGTCGGAAACGACCTCGTTATTCTTGCCCCAATCTGAAATATGACGTGGTGGAGGAACTCATTGATCGGTGCGACGTCATCACTTCGGCTAGCATGGCAGGTTCGTTCCAGCCCATTCTCGACTCAACTAATAACATCATTGCAAGGAACCCAAGGGTCAAGGAGTGGTTTGATCTTCCTATATTCTTCGCCGTGACCCTGATGACTGGCGCCGGCACGACGGAGGCCTCGCCCTGTGCAAGTTGATGCCGCTTGATAATGATACGTGTGATGTTAAGATGCCATCGCTTGAGGGCAAGGCTTGGGCGAGCGCAAATGGAGGTTGGGTTGTTTACATTGGGCCCAACTGCGAGTGGGAACTTGTGAATGTGTACACTCGTCACCGGGTTCCACTTCCCAAAATCTCAGCACACTGCCTAGAGGTTGAGCACACCGGTAATGTACGCATGTTCAAATATGATCATGGTGACTGTAGTCTATGGAAGATAGCAATTTGTCGAGTTTCCAACCACTCTTGGAATTACAAAAACTATGATGTTGTTGCTATCTTCGACAAGCTTGTTGCCGTCCTTCGTGGTTCGACTGGATGGATATTACTCAAAAATCAGTTTCTATACACGGATATGTACTGTGATGCAATTGAATACAAGGATCTTGTGTTTGCTGCCACCTCTCGTGGCACTGTTTTTGCATGGGATCCTCGTTTTTTCGGTATGTTTGTCTTCCACCGTAATTATAATTGTTTCATCCACATGCATGCGGGTTAGCAACTTTCCCTTTACTAATTAACCTTCTTCTTGTGTTTCCAAGGTCCTGTGGACATCCCACCACCTATACTTGAAGATGTTTATAACCAAGGGGGAGATGACGATGGTGATGATCATGAGCATGAGGACGAGCAGCGCCGATATACTCTGTGGCGCCTAGCAACTAATTCCGATGGATCACCTCTTCTTGTGTGTATACAGCCCACTGATGATGTTACTGCTAAGGAAGCAGGTGTAGTCTCCCATGGTCGCACTCTCCGGACCTATTCCAACACCCGTTGCATGGTATTCAGGATGGATACTAGTGTGCTAGCACCAACTCCTTCTCCCTGGCACAGAATTGATAGTCTTGGAGAAAACTCGCTCTTCCTTGGACGAAACTATCCGATGATGGTGAAAGGCGATCCAACCGCTATTGACACATTTATGAGAAGCAACTGTGTCTATACCTTGGACATTTGCGTGGTTCCCTACCCTGGTACTGATATAGTAGGCCGCTTCAGCCTGGATGATCAGTCCTGCGTTGGTCTCCAGATCGACAATGCATGGCCCGTCCCAGAGAATCACTTGTGGTTCAAAGCAAGCGTTTCCAACGCCGAGGAATGGTTGAGTTGAAGTTCATTTCATTGCTTGTTATTTGTTGTGTGGTGAAAACTTTAGTATTTATAATGTATCCTCGTTGTCGATGTGGGTTGATGATCTGTTGTTCTATGTAATAAAATGATATGCCTGTGATAAACTTACTAAATTTATGAATGGCTTTCAAGTCGCTTCTCTGAGTGAGTGGTGCGACGAGGCAAAAAAATATTTTCCGAATACATAATTGTACGTGCATTGCAACAGGTTATCGGATGAGGCCAATCAACAATAGTAGTACACTATTTGCACTAGCTTCACATGCTTCGCGCATCGGGCAGGTGTTTTTACTATAGCCATATGTTAATGTGTTCGTTGTACGTAACCAGCACCTCGAATCCTCGATATACTAGTAGTATAGTATATAGTAGGAGTAAGTAGTAGGAGTAGTAGGGTGGCATGGGCCAGAACAAGCATTCACATCCAGGAGTACGACACACGCCACCACCACGACATCCATCTGACACCATATTATTTCTTGGAGTCCGTGCGAGAGCAATCTCTTCAACCTTGTCGTTTCTCTAACTTCAGCCATCGCGTGGCGGGCGAGGTGGGGGTTTGCTGATAGTCGGTTTCCATAACTGTGGTCCCACTTGTAAGGCCAACTCCAACGCACAACCCCAAACGGACCTCCGTTTTGCACGAACTCCAACAATAATTTTGACTACTCCTGTAGTAAGTCAGATTAGTGCCTTCTCGATGCATTCATTGTTGATCTGCGGAGGCTCGATCTTGCGTGATTCTTTATTCTCCGAGTGTAAAGAAGTAGACGTTGCTTCCTCGCATCTAGTCTCATGTCTAGCCTCTATTCTATACTAGCTAAAAGTGGTAGAACATCTACTAAATTGCGCTCTATCAATATATGGATGTACTCTTCTTCCCAATACAGAAACTTGCATCCATTCTACTCCCTCCGTTGCACAATACTACATGCCTTCTATTTGTCAAAATATATATGTATCTAGACATGTCTTAGTATATAGGTACATCCATTTTTGGAAAAATGGAAGTCAAGTATTTTGGAACGGAGGGAGTACACAATAAAATTTTTAAGTTAGCACAACTAGTCTAATCCGAGAGCAGAACCGAAGATTTGGTCGGGTTCTTCCTCCTTTTGCCGACACGTGGGACATCCAGCATCCAGGTCGTGTCATGAAAGAAAATAGAGTGGTAGTTGAAGCCACTAGATGTGCATCTTGGGTTAAACTATAAATAGAAAAGTAACTCCAAAAGCAGCCACAGAAGATCTTTATTGGATTTGTTTTTCATCACCAGCACGCCGAGGTGAAAGATGTGCAGGTTCAGTGGGTCCTCTTGCGTTTTCACTGACATGTGGGGTCGCATGTGAGCAAACAGATGATGGGCTCCGTGCGTCCGCTGGCTGGCTGAGAAGGGAGATAGAGGAGGGCTGAGCACGGACTGCAGGAAATTTGTTCTACGTACCTCGATATAGGCTCGATATAGTGGGGTGGCATGGGCCATAACTAGCATTCACGTCTAGCAGTACGGCACACGCCACCCACACGAGTCCCATCCGACACCAATTTTCTTGGAGTTCGTGCTACAACCATCTCTTCTCCCTCCTGTCCTCTTTTCTCAGCCATCGCGCGGTCGGCGGGGTGGGGGGTTTGCCGATAGTCGGTTTGCTCAACCGCGGTCCCACTTGTAAGTGAAAATGCAACACTGCACGCATTCCCGCTTGAGCAGCGTGCCGGACCAACCGTGTGGGGGTGCAACGCGAACACGGCAGGCTTTTCCTTTTGAACTCGTAACTTGTAAAATTTGGTTCTGCTCCATGGCGCGACTGATAGATAGAAAATAACGATTTTGCCTAGAGTAGTGAGAAGTTTGCTTCTGGCGCCGTTCATGCATGGAGTACGTACGAAAATTATGAAGTTGATGCGAAAGGTAAGATAATTACTGTAGTATCATATACTACTACATGGATTTGATGGAAGGATAAAAATACATACGGATCCATCAACGTTCAACGACATCCTCACGCCCTAGTGCGCCGGGTCACCAACCGACGTGTGAGGAGCAGCGGCGTTGGCGGCAAGCTCAACGTGCTTCTGAACAGTGCCGTCCAAGGTTGCCCTACGCTCCAAGAAGGCCAGCATCCTATCGTCCTCCTCTTGCATGTACTAGTCCTTGTGGATGATTTGCGCGTAGACGTGGGTGATTATGTCGATGGTGTCTTGCTGCGCTAGGCGCTGCGCGGCGAGCGCGACCTCGAGGTGGACATTATCCGGCGCGACGGCGGGCAGTCGCAGGGCCACCAGTGCATCGAAGAGGTTGTTACCATAGTGGCCGTTGAGGGTGGCGGGCATCGCAGAGCCTGGGCGCGTTGGCTGGAGGCTTACATCAAAGTCGTCCGCAAGCTTCTTGACGGTGGTGAACTTGTCGAGGAAACCGATGAGGACCTCGTCGAACAAGGATGCGAAGCTGTCGTCCAAGCGGCCCCTCGCCTTGGCGGCCTCAAGCAATACTACCTACCGGGCCGCAGGCCGGCGTCGTGGACCATCTGGCAGAGCCGGCTGATGCTCGCGCTCATCGCCTCCATGGGTCTAGCGTAGCTTCTAGTCAATTGATCTTTCGATTCAAGTGATCACTCAGCCCTTGGTTAGCATGCCTAGGTCCGTAGGATTTCGTACTACTCCTCAGCCCTCTACTGCACCTGCCATTGGCTATATGATAGGTGGGCCAGCCACCCGCTGGGGCCACGTGTCATTCACTCAAAGGCAGTTGCCGTAAGTCAATGAAGCTGCGTCCCCCTCCGTGCCGGTGTAGTATAGTCATCTCACCAGACCTCTAGTTGGGGTCAAATGAGAGAAGTTTGATGTTTACTGGTTTATTGGTCCCCTTTGCATTTTGCGCCAAGTTTTGACCTTTGATTTAACTAATAAAATGTTAATGCATGTAAACAAAAATGTTGTGTAAGTCACCTTACGAAAACCAAATAATCCCAAAATACTTAGGCACGGTGCATTAACTCCCTCCTTGGTTCTTATTTCGTGACATATCAACCAATGAGAGATGTGGGCCGTGCATGCTTTCAATGACTTGAGACTAGTACCAAACATGACATGCAGTGTTTAGTTCATTGCATGTAATCCTATTATAGTACTCTAGTTAGCAAAAAAACATTAAGTTCTCTCGCCGATAGGAATAAAACACCATGTATTTATTTACAGAGGGAGTAGTACATTTTTGGTGACATGCATTACTAGATATTGCTAGTCAATACTAAAATCCAGATGGACGTGGAAGTACTCCTAAATCCAGACGGTGGTTCTACTAGTACTAGTAGTAGTACTACCAATGTAGTAGTAGGAGTACTAGCACTGTACTACCCGTTGGTCAAATTATTACGTGCTGCTCCTCACAGTGAAGTGACAAGACCCTGTGCCGGAGATGATACCTGAGTATAGGTGCCATGTTCGGCATACCATAGTCAGCCTCACCGTCTGCAGTCACTGTCATCATGGCTGTAGAGCTAGCCTGCTTACAACTAGCCCTGTTCGACATAATTTCCCGTGCGTAGATGCCAGTGCATTGCACGGAACACCAAGATTGGGGGTGGACGGCTCCGGCAGCGGCCATCGTGCCAGATTTTTCCACGGCCTTCTACTCCTAGATGTGGTGGGGAGGAGATGAGGCTGATTGTGAGAGACAAGGAGTTGTTTGTAAATAGGGAACAAGTGCGGGCATCTTTTGCAAAAATGGAGAAGCTTGGTTTGTATGTGTCAGATCTAGATCCGACGGCTATTGGTGGAAGATGGGAGGCACAACATCATCACCAACTCAGGACCTGTTTGATTCGCAGGATTTTGAAAACGCAAGAATAGGACACGGCAATATTACAAGTTTAAAAATGATATTACAAATGTTAGGAGTAATGCTGCACCTACGAAGAGGGAATTACTAGGATGTTTACGTAAGAACTTTCGTTACTTTAGGTGGATGCAACATTATCGTACAAACTAAAATCCACCGCCCTGACAAGTCACTAATGGGCAAATAAGTTTTCGAGTCTCTGGCCACTTGATGTTTCAAAAACAAATTCAGCTTCTGCGGAGACTTTGTCATTTAGGCTTAGACGCTTGCGGTGATCAGCACGCCATTCATTGTTGCGCCAGAGAACGCCAAACCTCATTACCTTGAGCACACTTGCCTCCAGAACAAAGAACCTGGCCAATTTAATCTCAGATGTGCTGCCTCGGTAGTCGATCAAATCAATTTCTGTAAGATGGAGATCAAGGCATTCGATGAGATTGTTATAGTGCAGCACATTTTTCACTTTCGGGTCTCTTTTTATCTGCAAAAGAAGAGAACATATTAGAGCAGCTGGCTGTATAAGATTGCCGTGTCATCAAGAGGTACCAATATCATTCACTCATATGATAGGGTTGGCTGGCTAGTGATACTTTTTCACTCTCTCTCTCTCTCTCACTTAACTAGGAGCACGTGAAGAGCTTGGTCATTTGTTGCCTTCCACTATGTGGCTGATGCCATATTTCGCAAAAGTATGCCACATAATACGCATCGATGTCAAATCAAAAGATTTTGGCACCACTCTCGCGATGTGAGAGAGTTGGCACCGCTGTGCACACAGACCCACATGTATAAACAAATCAATCTAACCAACTACACCAGCCTCTCACTCTCCCAAACAAGTGTTTTTTATTGCCTCAGTCCTCTCTCTCTCCCACGCAGTGTTTTTTCATTGCGTGAGTTCATTTGGCACCGGAACAAAGTAGGTGATCCAGATTGGGACACCAGGTGAGCAATGGAGGGGCATCGATGCCAAATGCATCACAAGTGAATTTGGCACATGTTTTGGCCTACATAGCCCACTTTTGTAATACTACCTCGTATTTAGTATAAAATTTTGACCATAGATCTACCTAAGAAAATGCCAATGCATGTCGCTAAAAATTACACCATTTGAAATTATGTTCAAATACGAATCCAACGATATAGTTCTTAGTGACATGCATTAATATTTTGTCAGTTAAATCTATGGTCAAATTTTGATACTACAAAATTGGAAGAGTAAACCAGGACGGAGGTAGTACTTGCTCTTAGGGTAACCATAAGTTACTTTCCACTATGACTAGCTTAGGCTACTATAGTAGTACAGCATAAAAATGATGGAGGTGATCACGTGAGAAAAAAATACTAAAAACATTTCTTTCGGTGCAGTGCGTAGATGCAGTTTTGAACACTACACTTGTCATCGTAATTTGGGAAAATTACGAAAAAATTGAGCTACATTGTGATTACCATTTACTTATAGGAAAGAAGTTTCACCTCGATGAGTAGCTTCTTCGTGCACGGAAAGCATGTAAGGAATCCAACAACTTGATCCAGATTGGGGCCGATAGATTTTAGTGGTAAGATCTTCACTGTGCGCATGGACTGGGTCAAGCTTGTGAGAATCATTTTCTGGAAGACGGTCGTAAATACATCAAGAAGAAATTTAAAAATGTGAATTTCAAAAAGACGGAGAAGAAGATGAGTGCTGTACCTGAACGATTACGGATCCAATAAAGAGTTCAGAGAATTTGGCAGACGAGTACACCAACGCTGTCAATTTCGGCGCGTCAATGACCCTGATTTTTGTTGGACCTTCTAGATCCGATACAAGCAATCTCTCAAGGAAAGGCGCATTCTCAATGACCATAACGTGGAACAGCTGGAGTGATCTGTTCCCAATCGATGTCTTGTTGCGGGGCCAGCAAGACACATAAATCCATAGGAGATTCATCGAGGCGATGTGAAGGCTAATGAACCCGTGGATCTGCTCAAGATGAAGGTACTCGAGCGCAGTACAGTTGCGGAGCAGGTGCTCCATAACCTTCTTCGAGATGACAACGTCGAAGAGGTCGAGCTGCCTGAGTTGAGGGAGAAGAAGAGCGGGCGCGACATTAATCTGGGGAAGATAGCAGGAACTGAAGCTGGCGCGGCGCAGCGTTGGCGTGAGGCGGAGCGCAGATGGTGGCAGAGAGCAACATCGTCCAGCTTCAAAGCTGAGCTCCTCAAGCTGATCTAGGGCGGGGGATAAGAACCACTCGTCGATCTTGGGTTGGACCTTGCAGTTGGTACTGAACATGCGGATGTCAAGGCGTTTGGCTGGCCCAGGGTGCAATGAAAGGATCTTGGAGACTGCGGCCATGCGTTTGCAATCCCCGTCACAGAGGCAGCTGTCGACGGTGAGGTTGAGGGGGACGCAACGCCAGAGGGGGCGCCACCGCCGGGAGAGCAGGGCGGTCCGCACGGCAGATTTGGTGGGGAGGAGGCCGATGATGACGAGCAGCGTGTCATCGGGGAGGCTGCTGATGAAGTCCAGGCTCGCCGGATGTGGTTTTGGCTCGAGCCGCCTCCGCTTGTTGGCTGCCTCGCCGTCTATCTGAACCGGCGGCGATGCCGGTGTACACATGTGCTAGTGTGTGTTGTGTGCTGGGTGTGCGCGAGTGCGTCCTTCTGTGCATGCTGCCGCGCGGTGGCGAATTGTGCGCGAGTGCGTCCCTCCCGGGCAAGAAGTTTGTCCTCAATGCGCCCTCAATTTACTAGCATGCGGGGTGCTACCCCGAGTGGTTTCAACTTTGTTTACTTCACCGCGTGTCAGATGGGCCTCTAGTTTACTTATTTTCACCCACTGCCACATGGGCCAGCACACGAAGATACAGAACACGAGCTGACAAGGCAACATGTGGATTGGTTGACCGGTCAACTAAACAATATACGGAGCTATACGCTGACACAGTGAGCGTATAATCCATCGATATAGAGAGTTCGAGTGAGAGGGGAGGCCCGTGAGAGATAGCAGAGAGAGAAAGAGCTACTCCCTCCATTCGATAATGTAGTTCCAACATTTTTTTGAAGTCAAACTTTTGAAACTTTGACCAAGTTTATAAAGAAATTACTTATATCTACAATACCAAAGATAAATGATAGTATGAAGTAAGTACATGTTGTGATGAATCTAATGATCGTTCCAGATGTAAATGTTTTTCTCCACATATACCTGGTCAAACTTTTCAGAGGTTTGACTTTTCAAAACATCCATATGCTTAAGGACGTGACAGAGTCCCTAAAGAGAGAGAGAGAGAGAGAGAGAGAGAGAGAGAAGTGTGTGTGCATGTGTGAAAGAGACATGGACAACACACGATAAAAGTAGAGAAAAAGCGTACGTGTCTTATGAAAACATATCACACATGCATCTTCGACAACGGAGGCAAGGTGAGGAGATAGTGTGTGGTTGTTTGGAACCGAGAGAGCAAGATCCCTAGCATGTGGCCAAGAGGGGTCTGACAAACAAGGGAGAGAGGTCGAGAGAGACGTACGGAGAAAATGTAGACATGGGGAGGAGAGAGTGTATGTTTGTCATAGAGAGATCCCCTTGAGATCGTGATGGGACTACATGGGTGGGAGATCGAGTGACAAGGTGTGTGCGCGATAGAAGATGCCCCGAGAGATATCGAGATAGACGTATGGATGTAAGGAGACAATATGTGTGTTCCTGATGGCTAGTAAGAGATAATCATACTTAAGATCAAGGGGGGGGGGGAGTGCTTGCGCCTATGATGGATTGAGGGATTATGGTACTTAGGGGGGTGTGTGTCACATGGGGAGAGAACAAGGGCGGAGAGTGTTGGATGGGTCTATATGTATAGCGCGAGCGAGACATGTGTATGTGTGAACCAGGGTGATATAAGGCCAGTTTGGCTTGCGTCCTGAGCATCTTTTGCCTGGCCTGGGGTTGTGGCTGGATTTCATGCACGCTTGTTTGGTTGCTACCCTGTGAAAAAGAAAGCCCGCCTGGCTGGGTTCCCTTGCACTTTTAATTAGCCTGGCTGAACCAGACACTGCAAGTAGCCTGGCCCAGTCGACCGATTTCGAACGCCTGGCCGTGCCTGGTCATGTGGCCACAAGGCTAACAACAACATGGATGGATATTAGCATTAAATAATTGATGCATGGGTTGATTGATGGGACGTTGATGCTTTGCCTGGCCCAGGCATGAACCAAACGCTTCAGCACCACACAAGCTTGGCCAGGTAGAAATATTTTACATCTCACGTCCACACCAGGCAGTATCAGCCATCAAGGCATGAGGGTCAGGTCACGAACCAAACTGACCAATAAAGTTTGAGAGAGATTGAGGAGCCCCGATAAGGCTGAGTGGTGCGTGAGATAGCTGAGAGGGGGAAAGAGATATTCCATCCGCTCGATAATGCAGTGCATGTAAATTTTTTAGAAGTCAAACTTTGGAAACTTTGATTAGGTTTACGCAAATGTTATTTATATCTACAATACCAAAGATACATCATACAAAACTACATCTCATGGTGAATCTAATGGTATATGTTTGCCGTACTAGATGTAATTCGTTTTCTCCAGTACATGGTCAAACTTTGTGATGTTTGACTTTTCAATAAATCTGTATGCTATGGACCGAGGAGAGTGCCTCAGTCGAGACAGATCAAGTGCGTGTGAAGGAGAATGAGTAAGTGTGCAAAAAGAGTATGCGTGTGAAAGAGAAAGTGACAACAAACGATAAATTAGAAAGAGAGAGTGTTTTTTCGTTTCTTATGCGAACATATCACGCATGCATCTCCGAGATGGAAAAGCGAGGCGAGGAGATACACGAAGATAGCTAGCGTGTGATTGTTTGCAACGGAGAGAGACACCCCTATAGCACATGCCCAATAGAGGTGTGGCCAACAAGGAACAAAGGTCGAGAGGGACACATGGATGCATGGGGAGGGAGAGAGGGTGTGTTTGTGATAGAGATCCTGTCGAGATCGTGAGGGGACTATATGAGTGGGAGATCGAGGGAGTGCGTGCGCGATAGAAAGATGCCCCGAGAGAAATCGAGATAGACCATGCACATGTTTGTGATGGAGACTAAGATTAGCTAGTCATATGCATATAGGGGGGGGACTGCGTGTGCCTACAATTGAGTGAGAGACCATCATACTTGTCTAGCTGGGCATGAGATTGTGTGTGTGC
Source organism: Triticum urartu (assembly GCF_003073215.2). Taxonomy (NCBI): domain Eukaryota; kingdom Viridiplantae; phylum Streptophyta; class Magnoliopsida; order Poales; family Poaceae; genus Triticum; species Triticum urartu. The sequence continues at coordinate 340,215,990 of NC_053023.1, forward strand.
GCGTGTGAGATGGTGAGAGAACGAGGGGGAGAGATAGAGTTTTAGATGGGCCTATCGAGTGCGAGTGAGATATGCATGTGTATGTGTGACCCAGGTGGATGGAGACTTTGAGAGAGGGGGGGAAGAGCTCCGAGACGACATAGTGGTGCGTGAGAGAGTTACAGGCAAAGAGCCAAGGAATCTGTGTGCGTACGATGAGTGCACCCAAGATATCTAGCTTGGACTAGCTAGAGTATCATACATAGTGTGCGAGAGAGACCTATAGATGGTGTATATATGCATGCGAACTAGAAAGACCCCCCCACACACACAAAGAGAGAGAGAGAGAGAGATGGGGAGAAAGGGAGAGGGACCAACAAGGTCTTTGTGTCGGATGCGTGCGACAGAATTGAAGATTGTTGGCGAGAAAGAGAGAACAGGAGTCCGGGAGAGGGAGAGGTCGCGTTTTATGCATCAAAGACTGATATAAACCATGTTTCGATATAAACTTGCATTCAAATATTTAAATTGGAGAACATGTTGTCTGCAATCCACACATGAACGGATATATGCGTATATCAAACAAGTTCATTAATTTGACTTTCAACATGTTCATGGAGTACTATAATATTGTACAACATGCTACTCGATTGAGGTGTTCAATTTTGGATTTAGTTCACTATTTTGACCTACTGAACGAGCTATTTCATTGAATAAAGATATTTCATTTTGGGTTTCATTTGAGTTTTTGAGTGGGTCAACTATTTGTCATATAGTAAATCGCTAGCAACAAGCATGTAAAAACACATTACTCCCGAGCATCATCTCTCCATCTAAAAAAGAAGTGGCAAGCTAATATTTCAAAATTTGATCCGAATCGACTTGGTAAGGTAGACGTGGATGCTCGTTCTCCTGAAATTTGAACGAACCGTTAAACATCCTCTCTGCTCGGTGGAATTCGCCCGAGCAAATAAATGGGAGACGCGAAATTACCATCCTATGTGGGACACACATCAATTGGCCCGTTGTACATCGAGGGTAGGTTCGTAACTTCATCCAAGCGCACCTTCTCCTTGGCCGAAATGACATGTGCTGAATAATTCATAAACCATGGTCGGCAAAACACGCTCTCCTCGCCTGAAATAGCTCACGCCTACTATTTCAAAACACGCTCTCCTCGCCCGAAATCGCTCGCACCCACTATAGTTCAAAACATGCCCTCCTTGCCCGAAATCGCTCCCGCCCACTAGTTGGGGAGAAGCAAAGTTACTCTACTATCCCCGACCCTCAGTACACAGACCCAAGCCGAGAAGCCTATAGGCAAGGGTAGAACTGTAACTCCCCCTCACATTTCAGACAAATGCGTCCATAAGACATGGTTCCACTCCCCTCCCAATTCCCCCCCCCCGCCCGCACCCATTCATACCTCGTGGGCGCCAAATCACCTTCTCCCCGGGAAGCTCCCTTCTCCCGAGCTGCAAAACCTCAGCCCCACCTCCATGGCGCCCCCACCGCGCCAATTTCACAGCCGCCCTCCTCCCTAATGCCAGAGACTCTGTCCATTTGCCATCGTGCACTGGGTCGTGTGCCTCTTACTCCGTGTTGCTGGTGCTTCCTCGATGACGGCCGCGTGAACCGTACCGGAGCCGATTCACCCCCGCCATTTTTCACGGCGCCAGAGCGGCTCCAACTTCAGATCCGTCCAGAGTCCTGGTGCTGCTTCGGCGTAGCCTTCGACCATCGTGACATCGCTCGTTCCCTGCCACCGGTCGCCACCGCAACCGCGCCGGCCTCACCGACTCGGCAGCTGGACCTGCCTACTTCACCATGCCGCCAGATAGGTCGCACCCTCATCTCAAATCACTTTATTTAGGCGTCAGTTGTCTGAATTTTTATTCTGGGCCAATCGATTTGCAATGGGAAGCAGCACCCCTCGAGGCGGCGGAGCTCCTAGGCTGCCGGTTGGCTGGTGTCTAACATAAGGGTGCGGTGCCGCAAGTTCGCCGCGGAAGCAGCACTTAGATGGCTATCTTTTAGAGTTGCGTGGGTTGAAGGTACTGCCGCCGCCGGATCTGGATGACGGGGAATCTTTGTGGATTGGCCCAGGGGCGGCGCAACCACGGCAATGCGGTGGGGCGGGGAGCGGGGTTTTGGCCGGGGCCAGGGACGGCGGAGGCAGGATGCTCTGCCGTTGGTCGCTGGCTCTTTGGGGAAGATTTCGAACAGTGTCAGCCTGGAGGCACAAGACGAACAACCATCCGCCATAGATTGGACAGTACCAAAATAAAATAAAATCGTGTGACCCCAGTTTAGTCTTCAGTCAACAGACATGTGACCACTCTCGTACCTTGCTGTTGATCTATTAGTGTATTTCTTCAGATCAAAGAGTTATGTCGTTCTTAACATTATGCGTTATCTGCATCTTCAGACACACCGTCTTCCGATTCACTGCAGTTGCTCCAACAAGGGAAGCATACACCAGAAGGGAGCTATAGTCCCCACTCAACAGTTCCCTGCATCGAATGCGCGTGCCCGACATGCATAGCCACAACAACTGTAGGGCCATCGACAAGTCAACACATGATGCTCAATCCTATGGATGGCAGCCCGATAGGTTGTACCCTCATCTTACTTGTGTGCAACATTTATGGCTTTGTTATTCATCTAAGCATGGAAAATAGATCATCACATTTCACTGTATATTCATGCTGATCTCTTATGGGTCTTGTTCAGGAGTTAACGCTGTTCCATAGTTCAGCTAAGATACTTGTTCTTTAGGTAATACTGTTCCATAGTTATCATCCATCAGCCAATGCTATCCCACAGGCTGGTGATTATAGTATTATAGCACTTCTAGTATTTCCTATGTTGTTCTTTAATACTTTTGTGTGACATCTAGTTAATCTTGAGTACAAACGATACATATTCTGTAGCTTTCATCTGGGTTCTCCCTTTAGTTTATGAGACTTGTTGCTTCTAGTTAACCCCAGTCCTACTATTTATGTCGTCTCCTACAGGCACTCATTACATAAATCTAACTACTAGTTGTCTTCCATGCATGTTAGATATAACTGCACACACTGATATATCCACAAGAACCTCACGGAGCAATGTAAAGGCCAATAAACTTGATGTCAATGATACCCAATATGATGGAACATGTAAAGGTAGTTCTTCAGAAGACTTGCAGAAAGATGATGAATCCTCTTCACCCCACAAGGTCCTTGCTCTAACTTGGCCTGTGATATGGGTACAACATGCATATAATGTCCTGGAGTGTATCTACTCTGTTGCAATGCCATGTGCTTAGCATGCTGATCATGCATGTAAATATGTCATGCCTTCTTGTTTTACATTTCGCTAGCATATAATTTTACATTCAACTAGTGTTTTTTTGCTGTGTTGTCCTGTTGTATCCCTAGCTCTTACACCATACTCCCTCCGTTTGGATTACATGTTGCCGAAATGGATAAAAAAGGATGTATCTAGAACTGAAATACGCCTAGACCCATCCATTTTTTCCGGATGGAGGGAATACATGTCAATATGTCATGCCTTTCTATTCTTCAGTACGTATTCCATCTCTCTGCTGTTGCATGTTTTATAATTAAAGCACCATTCTTCTATACAATGCATGCAAGGGGAAGACGACTATGTTAGAATCTGAAGGGTTACAAACAAGGCCTTTGCAAAAGATCCAAACGCCAGGAGATAATAAAACAACTCCAGTTTTTATAGATACTGCTCCAGCATAGAGAAACCCAACTCCTACTGATAATAAGCAGATTCCAGTGGCCAAAGAACTAGTCCGCTCCAGTCCAGCAAAAATATGTCAACTCAATTCTAAGAAGCGTGTGCGTATCCTTGCATCCTGAAATTTTATAGCAAGCTGATCAAATTTTCTACATGTTTCTTACCCATCTCTCTTTTAGAAAATAAGCTTAACAGATAGAAGATTTTCTGCAATGGTATCGTTTATGAGGAAAGATTCTTGCAGGAATTCTTTGTGCTCCAATGTAGATGTAAGTACCTGTTGTATATCACTATATTTTTACATTAGCATGTATTTTGTTAATTGGCGTGAATCCAAGCTTTATTTGATCTAAATTTAGTTGTAGCAAAATGTATGATTAAAGGCCACAATGTTGATTTTTGCAAGTAAAACTGCCTGGTAGTTTTGCATCCTGAGCTGCATGAGTGTACTATCTCATATAAGTGGGTTTGAATACTTTGGTTATGCAGTTGGTTTTTCAGTGTTTTTTTTACAGTGTTGTCCTGTTGTATCCCTAGCTCTTACATCATACTCCCTCCGTCCGGATTAAATGTCGCAGAAATGGATAAAACTGGATGTATCTAGAACTGAAATATGCCTAGACCCATCCATTTATTTCTGGATGGAGTGAATACATGTCAATATGTCATGCCTTTCTATTCTTCAGTACCTATTCCATCTCTGCTGTAGCATGTTTTATAACTGAATCACCATTCTTCTATATAAGGCATGCAAGGGGAAGACGGCTATGTTAGAATCTGAAGGGTTACAAACTAGGTCTTTGCAAACGATCCAAACGCCAGGAGATAATAAACCAACTCCATTTTTCATAGATACTGCTCTAGCACAGAGAAACTCAACTCCCACTGATAATAAGCAGATTCCAGTGGCCAAAGAACTAGTCTGCTCCAGTCCAGCAAAAGAATGTCAACTCCATTCTAAGAAGCGTGTGTGTATCCTCGCATCATGAAATTTTATAGCATTCTGATCATATTTTCTACATGTTTCTTACCCGTCTCTCTTTTAGAAAATAAGGTTAAACGATACAAGACTTCCTCCATTGGGATCGTATTCGAGGAAAATATCTTGCGGGAATTCTCTATGCTCCAGTGCTGATGTAAGTACCTGTTGTATATCACTATATTTTTACATCAGCATGTATTTTGTTAATCAGCGTGAATCCAACCTTTATCTAATCTAAAATTAGTTGTAGCAAAATCTTAAAGGCGACAATGTTGATTTTTGTAAGGAAAACTGCCTGGTAGTTTTGCGTACAGAGCTGCATGAATGTGCTATCTCATATCACGCACATTACTGAATTGTAGTGCTTCTCTGGTTTCCCATTCATTCATTGTGTCAATGTTGCTTTCGTATTACCTTACCTGGCTGATGGTAGCTGTGCCATATTGTGCTAATTTGGTGTAGGCTAGTTGCCCAAATGTTCGTTGTGTCAATGTTGCTTTCCTATTATCTGACTTAGCCAATGATAGCAATGCTAGTGTGTTAATTTTGTGCAGGCTATTGAAGATAAGAAGACAAACTCTGAAAACAGCAAGGCAACCCCATTGTTTCTTTCCAGTAAATCTAGGCCAGGTAATATGGCAATAACTCATGATTAATCTGTTTGGTTCCCGTCCTAATCTACGTTATGATGAAGTGGTCAAGACACTCTCCACTATCAATAATACAATCCTGCCAAAATCGCCATCTGAATCTGTTCAGTATCCTCTGTCTCGAATGCAATGGAATAAATGTATGTTTGTGAACCAATTAATGGCTGAAGCAATGATGGAAATGGTGGATGAATCAGAGGTGCAGAGTCGTGCAACACAACAACTGATCAATGTTTTTAGAGACAGTGTGGCAAAGCAGCAAGAACTTGCCCACATGCTTATGGGCGTCATCTGTGCTGAGGTTGCAGATTGTGACATTGTAGATGGTTAGGTTCTGCTCATTTATTTGCACTGGCATCAATCTTTGATTGCCTAGTGGATGTAATTTCCTGTAATATATTCTGGATGTGCAACGTTATTCCCTGTATGCCGTACCTTTGCTCGTCGTAATGGGCTCAAATTATCTAATTTGGCCTAAAGACATGAACGAACATTAGTGGGCCGTTACAAGGCCGAAACTTAATGGTTGGCCCTCTTACCTCCCGGGTCGTTAACAGGCCGACATCGAAGCGGGCAACAGGTGGCCCCAATTTATTTCATGGGCCGTTAACAGGCCGTTACTAAGTTTGGGCTACATATGGCCTAACTATACTATAGGCCTTTAGCAGGCCGAAAGAGACAGCGGGCTTGTATTGGACCATGAAGAGCATGGGCCGCTAAGAGGCCGAAAGTCAGGTCGTATTGTAAACGGCCCAACTGTGTTATGGGCCTTTAGCAGGCCGAAAGAGAAACCGGGCTGGTATTGGACCATGAAGGGCATGTGCCGTTAAGAGGGCAAAACTAAGGTCCGACTACAAATGGCCCAACTCATTTATGGTCCGTTAACAGGCTGAACGGCACACAAGGCCGGGAATTGGCCCAACACTTAAATGAGTCGCTGAAAGGCCAAAACTCAGGTCCGACTACAATTGGCCCAACTGATTTATGGGCCGTCAACAGGCTGAAAGTGACACTGGGCTAGAAATTGGCCCAACACTTAAATGGGCCACTAAAAGGCTGAAACTCAGGTCCGACTACAAATGGCCCATCAGATTTATGGGCCGTCAACAGGCTGAAAGACACACCGGGCCGGAAATTAGCCCAACATTTAAATGGGTCGCTAAAATGCCGAAAGATGTACATCCTGAAAATTGGCCCATGCATTAAATGGGCCGTTAACAGGCCGAAATATCATCGGGCCGATATTGAGCCCAAGTATATAGCGGGCTGTTAACGGGCTCGAACTGACGATGGGCTGCAATGGTGTCAAATCTTTAATGGGCCGAATTGGCACATCTCGTATGGGCCGTGGGCTTAAATGGACCTGATAGAAGTAGGCCTTATATGGGCCGGCCTGCTAATTTTTACTGGGCCGGCCTTTTTCACCGGAATGGGCCACTGTTGGGCCGTGCCACGTGTCAACATATCATAGGCGCCTATCTGACCCACTGACGAGCTGACATGTGTTAAGTCCGGCCAATAAGAATTTTACACGTGGAAATTTCCCATTGGTCGGGGCTGTTAACGGGTTATCGGATCCAAAACCTGACCCGATAGCTTAACGGCGTTCCGTTACGGTGGATGCCACATGTCAGTCACCCTTGACGAAAGCACTTCTGTGACGCGCGATTTATCGTCATGGAAGTGGACACTTCCATGATGATAATTTTGGTAATGTTATGGAACACTTCTACGACAGCACAAGTATGACTATCTTGATTCTGTCATAAATTTGTCATGGATGTACATGCATGACAAAAAAGCGACCTACTATGACAAACACGTATCATCACGAAGTGTATTTTTTTGTAGTGTTTCAACCCAACCAATATGTAGCCTTTTGCATAGAATCTATATTTGTTTTTTTGTGATTTTTCAACTGTGAACGGATTTCAACTATGACTTTGTGCAAAAATATTATCATACACTCCTTATCTTTTCTTTATGTTTTTGTCGGCATTGTACATGAACTTCTGCACCTATCCAAACAGAACTTCATATCTGAGCAAGTTGTCTTCGGCTTGCTAACCTTAGTTCATACAACAAAACTTTATGTTTTTAAGCATATTTTTTCCTACATCGATTTTATATACTAGAACTTCTTCTGTTAGACTGTATAATTATTTGTTGGTTTCTCTTTTATGGAATACAACACCACCACCTCCTGCTATAATGTACCAGAATTTCCATTGTAATGTTTCTTGAACTTCATAGTGTATATTTTTCATTTTTATTCTTGCTTGCACTTTGCATGGAATACATCACCAGCACAGCACTTCCTACCATAATATACCAGGACTTCTGCAGTAATAATACTTGAACTTCATAATGTATTTTTTTTCATTTTTATTACGGTTTGCTCTTTCATGCAATACATCACTAGCACATCACTTCTTGCCATAATATAGCATGACTTCTGCAGTAATATTACTTGAACTTCAAAGTGTATATTTTTCATTTTATTACCGCTTGCTCTTTTTTGCAATACATCACCAGCACCTCCTCTTATACTATACTAGTACTTTTGCAGTAAGCTTACTTGAACTTCTACTATATAATTTCTTTGAAACTTCAACAATAAAAGTTCAAGTAAGCTTCTCCTAAAATACTATTTTCAAAAGTGGAATAATATTCTGCACATTGACATGACATAAGTTTACTTTGTTCAATTGACCTAGTCTAACTGTTCATCAGCCTTGCGCTCCTGCTAGGCTTTGGTTGCGGTGGTTTTTGCTTGACATGTACCTCTTCCTCTTCCTCTTCCTATTTCTCTTCCTCTTCATCGTCCTCTTCCTCTTCATCTTCATCATCCTCTCCCTCTTCCTCCTCACATTCCACTTCCTCTTCCTCTTCGTCTTCCTCTTCTTCGATGCTGTCTTCATCTTCGTCCTCCTCTTAATCTTCCACCACTTTCTTGTTGCTAGCTCTAGGTTTTGCTTTTTGTTTCTTCTCTGGATTTTTGCTTGTCTTTTTAGCATCTGCGCGCTTCGGGCATGTTCTCGCATTATGTGGTTCATACTCCTTGCATATGCTACAAAGTATGCTGCTTGCTTTCTGTGGGTGTGGTCCCTCCTTTTGTTCTATAACTTTGGGCTGCTATTTTTGAACTTTTGGTTGTTTGACCTCCTCGGCATCGTTTCTTTCCAAGAGTGTTGGATAGGTGAGCTTGTTGTGTCCTGCAACCTTTTTGCACACACTACATTGCCTGTGTCCAAGTGGCACTCCGTTCTCATCGAGCACAACGACTCTTCTGCAGGTGGTGCCTTTATTTGAGCTCTCTTGTCACTTTTCTTTGCTGCACAATTTTTCTTCCTACCCTTTGTTTCAGAGTACAACGGCAGTTTCATCGTCTCTTCCTGTCGCTGCTCCGTTGATTGGTCAACACCCTGCTTGTATTGGTTGGCTTGAGCAGCGACATTTAGCATTTCAGCTGCATAATAATGAACGTCATCTTCAATTTCAGCATCCTCTTCAGCCATCCTTTTGTCAGCATCCGCTTGATTTGCTGAATGTATTGCATCAAGCTCTTCCACGAGCCTCTTGAGAACATAGTAGGCTCTGTCATATTGCTGGTCACATCTCATCGCTTTCTTGTTAACCATCAAATTTAGCTGCAGCAAGATGCCTTGCTTCGATAGTCTTGAGCTGCCATCCGATGCAGTTGTGTTGTAGTCCCTTGTATCAAAGGTTGGTTGTGATTTTGCATTCTTCGTGTGCCGTTTGAGGATATACTTGTGTGGAAATTTGTCAGGCTTCAGGTAGTACAGTATGTTCATGATGCGAAGGCATAACAGGCCTGCATTTTGTGATGAATGCAGAATATATAGTTTGTGAGCCAACAATGAGTTTCATATATTTTGATATGATTCTACTAGTTTAGCTATTTAATGAGTTTGTTTTTCCGCTCACCTGTGTGTGTCCAAAGCTTGCATTCACACTCGCATATTTCATTCTCTGGGTCAGCTACAACCTGGAATTCGTGCTTTGACCAGGAAAATCTTTCTTCATCATCATGGCCAGGCTTGTTGTGGTAGTACACAAGGTACTTAGTGGGTTCTGCTGTACGCTTTGCGCTAAATAGCATGGCTTTTCTCATCCTAGCCCCCATCTCGGTGTGCATGGCTCTCATGTACTTGATATACATGTCTTCCTCGTAGCCATAAGTTGTTTTTGTCACAGGATTGGTCTGCACATGTCAAAAAGTAAGATATTAGTCGAAGCAGAGTCATGGGTTTCATTTTTTTAAGTTCAAAGTGCACATGTTGAAGGAAAACATAACATGTTTTTTTGTGTCTTCATACCATGCTGGTCATTGTTTGCTCGTTCTCCTTCTGCATCCGAGTTTGTATGCAAGCATTTACCCGCCTAGCAAACTTGTGTAGGTTCTGGGTCCCCTTGACAAACCCTTTCTTGAGCACGTGGTTCATGCTCTCACTCCGTTGTGTGGAATTCATTCTAGCACAGAAAATGTTCTTGTAATATGCCAAAATCCATATTTTCCTATCACTCCACAGCTGCATCATCATCTGGTCGTTCTCTAGGTTGTACTTGTGCATGAGTTCAGCCCAGGCAGCTTCAAACTCCGTTGGCATTAGCGGCCAGTTTAATATATTTGTGAACTCCCCTTTCAATGTTTTATACTTTTTGTATAACAACGCGAGGTATTCCCTGTACTTCTTCATGATGTGCCAACGACATAGCTTGTGGATGGTGTTTGGAAATGATTGTGGTATAGCTTTCGCCATCGATGGGCACTGGTCTGCATGAATAAAAAAAATCAAACTTGCTTCTTTTTTGCACTGATGGTGAACTTATGTTGTACAAGTACTTGAACTTCACATGTAGCAGTATGGCTATCTAAAAATGTCACATGTATTTTTTCTTACATCAGTGTTGTTGAACTTCTGTGGTACCAGTGCTTGAACTTCACATACAAAACTAAATTTTTCCTCAACATGTTTCATATGTTTTTTCATGCAGGAGTGTCCTTGAACTTCTATGGTTCCTCTATTTCAACTTCACATTCATAACTAATTTTTTCCTAAACATGTGACAGATAATTTTTCTTTCTTGTACTGTTAGTTGGACTTCTGTGCTAACAGTGGTTGAACTGCTTGCTTTACATTATTTTCAAAGAAAACCAATGTACCCAATACAGACCCATAGGATCAAAAGGTGATGAAACTTGTGGAGGTTTTTTTGAACTCACCTGTTAGAATGCAAGTTGGGTGCTTGTTGTTCATGCACCATACAAATGTATCGAACAACCACTTGAATGACTTTGCATCTTCGTCTCTGATAAGGGAAACAACAAATATCATTGACTGCAAGTGGTGGTTTGTTCCAACAAACACTCCCAGAGGCATATGAAATATGTTGGTCTTGTAAGTTTTGTCAAATGTTATGCAATCGCCAAAGTCTTGATAGGCTCCTCGGCTGCTTGCATTGGACCAGAAAATGTTTTTAATTGACTTGTCCTTGTCTACTTGTATGTCACAGAAAAACTCATCATTGATTGCCTTCATGTCTTTGAAGAATGAAACAAGTTGCAATACATCATCCAAATCATCTTTCCTTGCATTCATGGATTTCCTGCAAATTAAATGCAAACATGCATTTGTTATTTTTGCTAGCAAAGGGTTGTGACCTAGGATGCTATTTACATTGCAGTATGTGGATGTTTGAATACTTACTAGTTTATTAGGTCTCATCCGGTCATGCTTAGGAAGTAGCTTCCATCTTCATTTTCAGATAGCATGGACATGATTGTTGTGTGCTTGACATCATGGTACTGCAGGAGCTTTACGTACTCCAAAATAGCGGGGTCATAATTCTTGTGTGAGTGCAAGAATACCAGCATGTCATCAGTTTGCATGAGTTGGTGATTATGATTGTACTCAATGTCCACTTCCACGCATGTGTTATCCTCCTGCACCTTCACCCTCATTCTTGCATTGCAGCCTGTCCTCTACGATGTTTTGTTTCGCTTCCTGTTAGCCTCTGAAACAAAAGATGTGTGTATCCCTTGGAATGCACAAACAAAATACTTGTGGTTGTCATCCCCCCCGTCTTCCTGATTCCAAAACCAGCGTGTCTAGCGTATCTGTTATAAAATTCCCTTGCTTTCTCTACATCTTGGAATCACATCTTTAGTCTTGGTATTAGATAATTCGGGAGATCCGGCATCTGCAGAAAAAGAAAAAATAATCCAAACGGCACGTAAAATGCAGTTTATGAACTTATTATCCTGGAGGGAGCAGAAAATTTGCAGATAATACAAGATTCATATATAAATATTTTTGTTTCACTTACATGCATGTATGATCGCAACTCCACCGGAGTCTGCTACTGTGCCTCTGGGATGGGGCACGACAGAGTAATCATAGCAGGATGCAGGAGTGGATCACGAGGAGGAAGGAGGGCTGAAGATGGCCTCTCTCTTGTTTGCGTCCTTTTTGCTTGAGGTGGTTGCGGAGGCATTGCGATCCTGGTTTTTGTTTGCTCTCTTGTTTTCTGAAGCAATCCATCTACCTTATGTCCCGTACAATTCTGACTTGTAGCAACAGCAGCAGGATCCAACGGTGGTAGTGTGCACAACACTCTCCTCCGTGTGTGTGTTCCTGTTGGATTTGTCCTGTGATCCGGTTTAGTTCCTGCCCTTTGGCATTGACGAGGCACACCAGGATAACCTCCAGAGTTACACGCAGGACTTGAGCTAACCCCCTCCTCCATCGACGTGCTTGGGAGTCTGTTGGTGGATACAAAGAATCTGCGGGGGATTTCCGGTGTCACCCAATTAGGCGGAGGCGCAAAGTTGTGCGGATAGGGCTATGACCCAGCATCTTGGAAGTCTCCATGCGTTTCAGGTGTCATCCAATTTTGGTGTGGAGCAGGTTGGTAATGCTGTTGGTGCGTTTGAGGTGTGATCCATTGAGTGGGTGGTGCAACGCGTACAGGCTTAGGATCGTGTACTTGCTGCTGGGATCTTCTAAGCTTCTTCATGCGTCTCTTGTCTTGCTGACATAAATGAAAAAAATGTCTATTAGCACACAAGTTACATCTGCCTATAACTTTGTAACTGAACTTAGCATTATTCACAGCCTAAACTTCTCATATAAAAGTGGTGTTCATGTACATATTGCCCCCCCAAGGACAGGCATCACACTATGCACTGAGCTGAGCATCTGCCAATACTTTTGTACCTGATCTGAGCACTCTTCACACAGGGAACCTCGCATTCTGTTAATTCTACGATATTTGATTACTTATATGTACCTGAACTGAGCACTCTCCGCGACCCCTCTGCCCTCCCCGCCACGTGCCGCCCCCTTCCTGCCCGCCGGCGCGCCGCCTCCACCCTTCCCGCCACGTGCCGCCCCATCCCTGCCCACCGGCGCGCCACCTCCTCCCTCCCCCGCCGCTGTGCTGCCAACCTCCTACTTCCGCCGCCCCACGCACCCTGGATCACGCCGCCGCCATACTCCGTTGGGGGCCGCTCGCACCACTGCCTTCCTCCCCTGGCCGCCGATGGTGCCGCCACCTTCCTTCCCTAGCCGCCCTCCCCTGCCCCCAACTCGCACCACGGCCGCCCTCCCTCGCGCCGCCGGTCCCCTGCAGTCCGATGACCAAGGTTCTTTAATCCAAATCCATGTGCGGGGAGTTGCGAGGATGAATTACTTTTTGGTAAGCATCCATCTGAGATGTTCATGCATTTGTTTCATCCAAGCTCATGTGTAGAATGTGTGCCTACATGCCCAACTCTGATGCATTGCCGATGGGATTACGGTGCAGCCATACAAGCCATTTTTCAACGCAACAAGAAGATGTACAAACACTTGTACTAATGTACCTTGTCCTGAAGCTCCTATACCCACTTATTTTCCCGGATGTATGAATCTGACTATAAGAATAAGGTGTGTCCCTCTACATATTCAAGAGGAAAAAGAATGATTACCGAACATGCTTGTGTTTATGAAATTTAATTTCTCTATATGTTCACAAAACAGTTTAGTATCTGTCAGAAACATAATTAGGTTTATATATTAAATGGTAGTTCAGTACACATAAATTTGGTTGTGGTTTCAGAGAAAGAAATTCACATCAGTTCAAAATGAGAGACAGTAAAGTTCGGAAATAAATAATTGAACATGAAATGAACTAGTGTGATTCAAATTCGGGTGACCCGATAATTCGGAGAGTTAAATAAAATAGAAATGTTCCCGTTGAGCGCTGATGGTAGTCCTCTCTGTGCATCAACGACACTCTCTCACAGAAAATCTCTCTCTCACTTTGCTTCGGCTATTAAAATGCCTACATGTGTTCTTCTAATTAAGTAGTTGGGAAGATGTGAAAAGAACATGCTCCTTAGGTGTTCAGTACAATTTACTATTTTTGTTCAGTTCAAAAGTCTTATTTTAGCCATGTAATATACATAGTTGGCAAGGATGACTATAGTTGTTATAGCAAAAGCAGTACAAACTTTTTAGAAGTTTCTTTTTGAACTTCTTGCAATTATGATGCACAGAATAAAGCAGTATGAGATCCTTGGTTTACTTACAGGTAGGTCATCAGTTCAAACCTAACACAGAAACTCCTCACTCGACATTCAAACTCTTGTTTTCTCAAGACTAGTACTGCTAACTATTCTTTCACTATGTATTATTTCTCTTAGTTCATAGAGAAACATGGGAATAGTTCGATGTGGAGAAATAGTTCAGTTTTATATATCATAAGAAGAAAAAGAACATGTTTCCTATAGGAGAAAATAAAAAATATTATTAGCAACTCACTATGTATTCTACCATCAGTTTTGTCTGTGTTAGTGAGAGCGTTCGGTGTCTTAGTGTTTTCACTTGCCCAGAAAAAATGTTTTGTTGCAGATTAAAACATTGTATTTGCAGGTTTTTTAAAACAAAGAACCAATAAATTCATATAATTTCAAAAGACAAAGCGTTGAAAGTTTAGTCGAAATCTCTCACCACTTTCCTATCTATTTCTTAATTATTGTAGGACATTTCAAGCACTGAGCAAAAGGGATTAGTATAAATTGCAGAAGTAGTTGTAGGATGCTGAAGTTCTTTTGACTTTCTTTCTCTCATTCTTCATGTACTAACGAGCTGTTTCATTTTTTCTGGTTTAAAAAGTAGAAGAGGAAGATGTAGGGGTGGACTACTCAGGGCCTTTGCTGCTGGAGTCACGGCGTGTCGACAAGCTCCTCCAGAGCTACGGATCCAGCGAGCTGCCGTGTCGATGAAATGCATGCTAATTAATTCCCTTGAAACCGCCATTGGTAACCTTATTCTTCTTTCTTGACAGGAAACAAGAGGGGGCGGCATCACTGAGACAGAGGGAGATGCACACATGCCATGATCAACACATGCTAGACCCCGTGTAGAATGCTCAATTTTTTCCCTTACTCTTGCGGCAATTGAACTGTTTGCTGCGGAACTCCTATGTTTCAAACGAAATGGTTACCATGCATCCATGCTTATGTATATCAAGATTGTATAGAGGTGTAGATCACAAGAACGCATGCACTACAATGTCCACTTGTTGTCACTTCCCATCTCCTGTATTATTCCATCTGTAGCTCAGTCGGTTGTGCCCTTCTATTGCCCTTTCAATTATTGATGAAAGAATAGAAAACGCCCTGCTGGTGCCTAGGAATTGAGCAAATGATGCACTGGTTTGTGCCTGGGGATAAAGTAGATGCAGCAGTCCAACATGTATTCTATCATCGGTTCATAGAAAAGAATAGGGATTTGCATTATAGCTATGGACTAATGGTGTCCTCATCCTGCTGGGTGCTGAGTCACGTTGTTTAAATTCAATCAGTTCAGTTAGATAAGCCATTCAAGTTCAGAGCTAACGATAATCATTAGTTTGGACGAGAAACTAAATTGGAAACTAATACACATAAAGGTTGACTTCTATAAGTCCACGTTTTAAACCCAAGACGGTACAAAAAATCTGGTCATATAAGTCCACTGTTTCATTTTATGAGATCGAAAAACAAAAAAATGATGTTTTTGGCATAGTCAAAACTGCTCCTAAACCGCAATGAATTTAGAAAAATTTTCAACATGAAAAAGTTTCTTCTATTCACCATCTTTCCAACGGTATATTACACGCTCTGTTTTTGGAAATGGTTCGAAATTTCAAGGTACATAGGGGCAGTAATTTTGCAAACAAATTTGGTAGCAGTAAAGGCGGAGGAAGAAAGCAACTTAAAATGAAAAACACAACGAGTTCACAATTAAAAAAGTTGTAAGTTCAACAAGATGTCCTAGATAAAGTTTGGGAAAAAATCAAAAAAAAAGAAAACTCACAAAAATTCTAATGATAAAATTTCAAGTGGTAAAATGAGAGAAGTCGAGAACATCATTGCAAAAAAATGTTGAGTTAGAAAAAAAACAGAAAAATATTTCCTTTTTACCAAAATATCATTCAGTTGAACGATATAAACATGCAAGTTCGGGGACGATGATACTATAAACTATTGAAAAATACCTCAGTACAGACACACGAAAAGATCAGTACGAGTACTCTATTTTTCGACCGGAAAAACAAAACCATGGGTCTTACCGTATTCAAAATTACTCTTCAACGGTTGCTAATTTGAGAAAATATTCAACATGACTAAGTTTCGCATTTTTTATATCTTTCCAACATTATATTATTTGCCCATTTCGACAAACTTTTAAACAAATCACGTTCGAAATCAAGTTTGACCGTATTTGAATTCGAGTTTAAACCATAAGTAATTAGAAAAACATTTTTATACCAAAAAGATATCACGACCATGCGGACATCAGTTTCAAGTACTCTTTTTTCAGAACCATTAAAAATTACTCTATAAAAAATAGCTCAGTACAAATACACACATACATCTGTACGAGTACTTCGTTTTTCAGACAGGAAAACAGTAGGATCTGTCTTCATGTGTTCAAAATTACTCTTAAACGATTGCGAATTTGAGAAAACATGAACATGACTAAGTTTTGCATTTTCAATAGCTATCCAATGGTATATTATTTGCCCCATTTCGACAAACTTTAAAAAAAATTGCATCCAAAATCAAATTTAGTCGTATTTGAATTCATTTTTAAACCGTAATGAATTAGAAAAACATTTCTATACGAAAGAGTTGCGCATTTTCCATAGCTTTCCAACGCCGTATCATTTTCATCAATCCAACAAACCGTTTGCAAAAAAAGCAAAAATACGTTTCGCCCAGAATTTCACCATTTTCAAATTACTTTTAAATTGTATAGAATTTGTGAAAACAATAGATATAGAGAAGATGCAGATTTTTACCAGCTTTCCAATGCCATCTTAAACCGTGATGAATTTGCAAAAAAATCCCTATATTTGTAATGTAGATGTCAAGAGCTTTCCAATGACATATTACACGCCCCATTCCGATGAAAAGAAGATCAGTTTGACAAGATGAAAATCATTAGTACAACCTCCTGAAACCATCAGTTCAAGTATGGTAATAGAATAATATTCTGTTACGCAAAACAGAATAGCCCAAATGTATATCTATATAGAGGCCTCGGTCCTCTTCCCCAATATGTAGGCGGGAAGGGATTCCACAACGGCCAGTTTGAAAGGGAAAAAGAAGTACATCCTATCCTGATGAAAGATGGCCTTCACCTACAAAGCTTCTGCTCATGACGCCATGGTGGGCTCGGTGATGGCATCCGTCCTGTCGCCTTGGCAGTCTTGGTCTTGTAGCACAGAAATGGAAACCTTTGGGTGATTCCTTGGGACTCCGCGCCTGCGCTTGCTTCCTTAGCACCAAAGAGGAAACATGCTGCTCTGCGCCCGCTGGCGCTCGCCTGACCTTAGTTGTCACGGTTCACGTCATCCGGACCTCATGAGATGGGCGCTTGCATAGGAATCTCTGCTCCCCAGGAGCCAGCCTGAAGAGGCCGCTAGCTCTAGAGGTCTTGGTATCGTCTGCCTCGCGAGGCTTGGCCCCTCGCGAGGGTAAAGTGTTGAAGTTGATGAAGATGGGTAGGCAAGTCTGGGTACCCTGTTTCCCAGAACGCCGACAATTACCCCCGGGCCCAAGGCGTGTTCGGACTTGGCTTTGAGGTGAAGCCAAAGGGCAAGGACGAAGCGCCGCGGGCCCCAATTGCTTGCGGTCCACGCCGACACATGGCGCTGGAGACGTGGGCATCTCCACTTCCCAACGCAGCCTCGTCAACCGTTCGACTTGACAACGGTCTGCTGCATGCAAAAAATCATCGTTACTGGGGATCGTGGGAGGCTGGCGATTGGCCTCCCTCTAGCTATAAATGGGAGGGGGCGAGCCCCCTACTCATCTCCGTCTTCTCGCTGCTTGCTCCTCCTTCCTTCTTGTCCTGCCTTCTTGTCAAAATGCCCATGGCCCCGGTGAGGAGGTTTTCCGATAGAGAAGGGGAAGGCCCCCAAGGAGGGGCCAGGCTCGCCTCCACCCAAGAGAAGCCATGGGCGGCCCCGAAAACACGCGGCGACTCTGGCGGCGGCCCCTCGGGGGCGCTGGCACGCCCCTTCAATGGCCGGTGTTGCTTCCGGCAGCCGCAGTGGTGCTTCTTCCCGCGGTAGGGGCTGCCATGGATGGGGCGACCACAACAATGGGGGAGGCGCGCAGCGATCGCCCGGCCGCCACGACCACGCTCCCACTCAGCCGATGCATCTCCGGACTCGTCGTGTGGCCTGGGAGGCCAGCAGGCATCTGGTTCCAGCTTACGCATTTCTTCGCGAGCGCGCTGCCGGTCAGAGGGCCTGGTGGCGTCTGGCTGTAGGCTGACTGCTGCAGCAAGACCTCATGGGTGGATGTTGAAGTCTCCCTTCCTGGCAACGTGTTGCTGAACCGCGGGTGGCAGACGTTCGCTCGCGGGCGGGGCACGGGAGATGCACCCTCCACTTCAGGTGCGACGGCATCGTGACCCTCTACGTCAGGGTGTTCGGGGAAGGCGGCCAGTGCTCGGGATGCTGCCCGGAAAGCGACAACGACAGCGATGATCGTGAGCTTGCCCTTGACGACGGTCGCATTGCCTTCAGCGATGACGGCTCCTCCTTCAGGGAGAGCACCAGTGACGACGACTACGACGGGCCTCTGCGTCACCGGGCTCGAACTGAGGAGGGTGATGAGCTGCACCGCCGTCTCACTCCAGTGAAGCGGGAGGAGGACTCCGAGTGAGCTCGAGTGTTGCTGGAGTCGGGCCTTACGAGCCGTTGTGGTCGCGTAGCCATTTCTATTTTCCTTTTCTGCATCAATAAAGGAGTAGAAGGCCCCGTCCGGGCATGTAATGAACCATGGCGCTTGTGCCATTATCCTATGCTCATTGTTTTTATATTATGTCGTGACATCCGCGCTGCTATTGGGTGTGGTTAGGACGACTTAGCTCGATGTGCTCGCGGTAGACTCCCATGCTGCGAGGGCGTGCCCTTTCTAGGTTTGGGCTTCCCTCTTCAAAACTCGAGAATCGTTGAGCCTCAGGAGGCATCATGTGGCTGCAAGGTTAGAAGACCTCATGAGGCGTTATACCTCGCGCAAGCCCTCAGGCGTGGGTTGGTCGCGGCTAGTACGCCACGGCTTGATGCCCGGAGGCATAGAATCGATAGGACGTGCATGCCCATGAGCTCATTTGAGAGCGTCCCGCGAGGATTAAGGCGGCAAAAGGATGGAGCAGCAAGGTTTTGGCGGGGTGTGGTCGCGGGTGAGCCCAGGCGCACACATTCGTACCCAGCCCCCGCACGGAGGACGTGCGAGGAAGAGCAACGGGCAACTGCCACTCTCCCTAGAACATGATTTCAAAGAGCGAACACCGTGAGGAGAGAGAAAGAAAGAAATTTCCCAACCCCTGCGAATGAAAGACCGTAAGCTCCAAATTTCATTCAAGAAGTTGAAAACCAGCTGCAGAAGGCAAGCAAAAGAACAGCCACGTCCGACACCTACACTAGTCTTCTTGTCTTCCCACTAGCGCAGAGCACGGGTGTCGGTGTAACAAACCCTGGGTCTGTTGCCCAGACTGTGCACAGGCATGAGAGCAAGATTACAACACCAAGATCAGGCCAAAAGTACAAGAGATCAAGATCTTCAAAGGACCAACGTGCGGATCAAGAGGACCAAGACCAAGCCAGAGAAGTCAGATACTGCCAAGAGAGAAACCTCCCTTGCCGAGCAGACGAGCTTGGCGAGGATGGGGTCACCCCCGGAAGAAAACCTCCAAGATGCCCCGGAAGGGCCTGCCAGGAGTCGCGGAGACGGATACACCTCACCAAACCACTTCACCACGACGCGCGTCGTCCATCAGTGCGGTGTCAAGCGGCAAAGTGACTAAGTGGCAGCCATTCGCCACATGGTGGCCTCTTTTATAGGAAATACCTACAGGCGACACCCGTCATGTGACGTGTCAAGCGAGCAGGAGCGAAGCTAGCAAAACAGTCCGGCAAGGCCTGCCAGGCAAGCGACGACGTGACGTTGAGCGGCGCATTTAATGCGCTCTGTCAGTCTGTTGAGTTAGCTATGATAGAACTATTTGCTATCTTATGAGTGCATAATGACTAATTTGCCACTATGGTGACCCCTTAGTCTATAAAAGGAGGCCCAAAGTAACCATGGAAAGGCTTGGACCCTGGATTAGCAAATCTAGCCCCTGACATTTCATACGCCCATAGCCGTTTCGCCCCGAGGCAACCTTGCCAAGCAAACGCGCGACGACCACCACCATTTTTTCACGTTCAATCCACCAAAGCAGGAGTAGGGTTTTACGCCTCAAGGCGGCCTGAACCTGGGCAAAACTGTCCGTGTGATCTCTGTCGTGTCGCCCCATGCTCCTCTGCTCTTTGCGCAACGTGCCACTCCCCCGCCAAACCAGCAAGGGACCTTTGGTCCCATAGGTGGCCGTGGTTTCTCGTGACATCTTTGGCGCGCCAGGTAGGGGGATCAATTGCGCCAACCTGAAAGCGTGAGCAGTGTGTCATCTTCATCGCCATCTTCATCTTCGACGTCGCCAGCGACCATGGTGCCCAAGAAGAAACTCAGTGCTTCAGGTCACCCGTCCACCTCGAAGGCTCTGTCGCCCGTAGCCACCAATGCTACGGGGGATGCGGAGGCACACGAGGATGTGGACACTGCTGGGGATGTGGTCGGAGCAGGCGACACCTTCACCACCTCCCCCGTGGCTGAAGCAGGAGCAGGAGACATTGGAGGAGAGCAGCAACAGCAACATCCCGGTGGCCATGCTCCGTGAGGTATGGGTGAAGGGGTTATCCCATCTGCGCCCCTTCCTCTTGCCGACGGGTACAACCACAGTGATGGCGCTCGGTCCGGGGTGAATCGCCGCCCTCCGGCCGCCCCCACCATGGGAGCGACCGCAACGCGTGCACCTCCCCCGGGGTGAGTCTACTAGGTTGCTGTACCCAACGGAGCCGCTGGCCCTCATGCGCCTTCACCACGTCACCATGCCATCCAAACAGCCACCTCACAGCAACAAGGACGTGGTGCTGTCGCCGCTGGCACTTTCAGAAGCCGAGTGATGGTGCAGTCCATGTCATCATCACCCATGCCAAGCACTGCTACGGAGACCATGGCGCGGGCTTAGCTACTACTGAGGTTTCTGCCAGCAGCTGAGCAGATGGACGAGTGGCGTGCCACCATCCAGTGTCTGCTCAGTTTCACCAAGGACGGGGGCTCACAGCGAGCTGGCCCACCACGACCTCCCCAAGCGACGACGACGTCTCGCGCTGCTGGTCGTACGGAAGGGGCCACCCCCATGGTACAGTCCCCACCACAACAACCAGTGCGAGCGCAACAGAATCAAGAACCTGATAACGTCTCGATGGCCTCTTTTGAACCTCGAGCACGTCAGGCCAACGGCGAGCCCCGGAGGACAGGCAGAGGGGGGACACGCACGTCTTCATTGAGCGACACCGCGACGACCACCATCAGACCAATGGGTGCGATGGTCCCGATGTTGATGAGCCTGCACTCGAGGTTGGGTGCCCTGCCTTTACTCATGTACTGTAGTAAGTCTGTTGGCCGTCCGTTCGCACATTCAAGCCAGAGATACCCGAGAAGTATGATGGGAGGCTAAACACGCCAGAGTTTCTGAGCATCAACATCATCGCTATTCAAGCTACCAGGAACAGAGATGAGAAGGTGTTTGCCAACTACTTCCCTTTGGCACTCAAGCCCAATGTGAGGTCTTGGCTGATGCACCTGCCGGAGAACTCCATTTTGTCATGGGCTAACCTGTGCCATGTGTTCATTGGCGCCTTCACTGGCGGCCACCAAGAACCAGGGTGGCCTAGCGACTTGCAGCTTCTCTAGTAGAAAGAAGGAGAGACTCTTCGAAAGTACTTGCAGAGATTCAGTAGAGTCCACAGGAACATCCCAAATATCCATCCAACAGCTGTGATAGCCGCCTTCCAATCCAATGTGCGCCACCGCAGGATTCGTTCCAAGATGAATGTGCAGTTGCCCAAGACTGTGAAGGAGCTTTACACCTTGGTGGACAAGTGTGCTTGGGTGAAGGAGGGGAGGAAACTCCCCGAAGAAGAGGATTGCATCAACGTCGACTCAGAGGATGACGGCGAATCCACCAGTCAGAAGAAGAGTAAGAAGCGCGGCAAGAGGCGCAAGGATAAGGAAGTGATGACTGTCGAAGGATCGGGCACACTTAGTACCAGCAAGAAGGCTAGGGCCAAAGCCCCCGGCAAGGAAGCTGCCGTGTGCGCTGACTACCGGGAGGTTATGGCTGCCGAGAAGGCTGGGAAAGGCGATGGGCCGTACTGCAAGATTCATTGGACCAAGGGCCACGATCTTCAAGAGTGTCATCAAGTTGAGTAGCTTGTCAAGAGGCAGAGAGCAGAATATGAGACATGTGATAAGGAAAAAGGTCAGAATGCCGCTGGCGGGAAGGGACGAGGCAGTGAAGAAAATCGCCCCAGCAAACCCTTCCGGAACCAAGGAAAACCCGCCAGAGGTCGAGAGAAGGAAGCTTGCAATGATGAGAGTGATGGAGGGGATGAAGAGGAAACTAGTGAGCAGGAGTCCCCGAATACCACTAACACCCTGCACATTGACGGGGGTGCATCCCTGCATTCCTCTCACTGCCAACTCAAATGATGGGCACGTGAGGTCAATGTCGTGGAGCTAGCTGCAGATGCTCGGAAGACACTCAAATGGTCAAGCACACCCACATCATCTTTGACGAAGAGGACCATCCTGACCGTACCACTGCGGTAGGATTGATGTAGGGTGGAACCCTATACGGCTGATCTTTCATGAAAGGAGCGGATCCCGCGATGAACACGAAGAACACGAGGGGAAACACGAGAGAATCATTCAAACCAACAAGAATGATCACACATATGCTAGATCCTCGAACACAAAAGATATCACATGGTCCAAAGTCAACACGGGACGATACATAAGGTAACCGGTTTTCTCCATAGGAGGTCTTGATGGGGCCACCCAAGAGGAGGTCTTGAATCCAAGGGGATCTTCTCCGTAGAGGGGCCACGGTCTCTCTCAAGGAGTAGATCCGTATGGATGAGCGAGGCTCTATCTCTCAAATGAGCTATCACAACGCTAACCCAAAAAAAGAGGAGGAGGAGGTCTATATATAGTCTTAGAGGTCAAGGGGTACATTGGCTTCGGCCCAACACGAAATCAGCACACAGGCGTCGGATGTCTGGTGGTTACCGGTCGTCCGGAGGCTCGCGAGGGCCCAGACGTCCGGTGCTCGTTGGGCGTCCATAGATTCAGCTCGGATGTGCTTGGGTCGGACGTTCGGTCGGGGTCGGATGTCCGGGGCATCGGTCGTCCGGTCATCTTCAAAAGTCCGGCATTTTGGCTCGGGTGTGGTAGCGCCGGTCGTCCGGAGGGGGGTGGTCGTTCGGTGCCTGGAGTTCGTCGGATGTCCGAGGTTCGCCTGTCATCAGATGACTGGGAGTTTCGAGCAGTCCTTCTTGTCCAATGAGCTTGGTGTCCTTACCGTCTTGTCTGTTGGGTGTAGCCGATCCGTGGCTTTCCTCGAAGTACCTGAGCACACATAGGTTTTCCGCTTGAGGTAGTAGCCATGTCTCATGCATAGAATGTGGTAGTTCGAAGAGGAGCGAGTCCACCTTATCTTCGATAGCCTTTTCTCGTGCTCTTGTCATTGGTCCAAGTGGTGTCATAGGGGACGTAGGTAGGTCCATGGGGATGACATTGGGATGCTCCGTATCATCTCCCCTCCCTTGGGAAAGATCCGACCTCGGATCAAAATCTTCATTACCATGGTCTGGCGATAGATCCTTGACGTTGAAGACATCGCTCACATTGTACTTGTCATGCAGGAGGTCGATCTTGTAAGCATCGTTGTTGTAGCGTGCAAGCATCTTGAAGGGTCTGTCCGCTCGTGGTAGAAGTTTGGACTTGCGTTCGTTGGGGAAGCGGTCCTTGCAAAGGTGTAGCCACAGAAGATCTCCAATGTTGAATACCATGTGGTGCTTGTTGATGTTGAGCTTGGTCGCAAGTCGTTGTACTTGGCGCTCGATGGTGTGCCTTGTATCTTCATGCACCTTCTTGAGATGGTTCACACATGCACTTGCGTCCATATTGATGCACTCTTGTAGTGGTAGAGGGAGAATGTCCAATGGGGACAATGGGTTGAATCCCTAGATGACCTCGAAGGGGGACTTGCCGGTATTTGAGTGTCTTGCGCGGCTGTAGGCAAACTCGGCGATAGGTAGACACTCCTTCCACTCCTTGATGTTCTTCTTGATTAGCACGCGAAGTAGAGCGGAGAGTGTGCGGTTGGTCACCTCCGTTTGGCCGTCGGTTCGAGGATGGTAAGCCATGGAGAAGAGTAGCTTGATTTCGAGCTTGGCGCAAAAGGTTTTCCAAAAGTAGCTTAGGAACTTGATATCCCGGTCTGAGACTATCGTCTTTGGCACCCCATGTAGTAGTAATATGTCCCTACAAAAGATATTGGCAACATGTGAAGCATCGTCTATCTTCTTTCAAGGAATGAAATGTGCCATCTTAGAGAATCGGTCCACAACAACAAATACCAAATCCTTTCCATTTCTAGTTCTAGGCAAACCAAGCACAAAATCCATGCTAATATCTTCCCATGGTTGGTACGGTATTGGAAGAGGCATATAGATATCATGGGATTGAGCTTTAGACTTAGTTTTGCGACATGTAGAGCATCGGTTGGTGAAGCGGTTGACGTCGTGGAACATCTTGGGCCAATAATAGTTCTTGGAGAGCGTAGCAAAAGTCTTACCACGTCCAAAATGTCCCATTAGTCCTCCTCCATGAGATTCTTGCAAAATCAACAAACAAAGAGAAGACTCAAGGATGCATAGTTTGTTAGCTCTCATAAGATAACCATCTTTGATATAATAGTGATCCCAAGAGGTATGCGTCAAACACTTGGCATAAGGAATAACAAAAGTAGGATCATGTTCATACAAATCTTTTATGTGCTCAAAGCCAATGACATCCAATTCAAGTTGAGTAACAAGCATGCATATGCGGGAAAGAGCGTCCGCCACAAGATTTTCCTTACCTTTAATGTACTTGATGATATAAGGAAATGACTCAATGAATTCACTCAACTTAGCATGACACTTGTTCAACTTAATTTGACCCTTAAGGTACTTAAGAGTTTCATGGTCGGTGTGGATGACAAACTCATGAGGGCGAAGGTAATGTTCCCATTCACGCAAAACTCGCACTAAAGCATATAGCTCTTTGTCATAGATGGGGTAATTGAGTTGTGCTCCAGAAAGTTTCTCACTAAAGTAAAGCTATGGGGCGCTTCTCTTGCGTTAACACACCTCCTATGCCATTACCACTAGCATCGCAATGAATCTCAAAGGGTTTGGCAAAGTTGGGTAATGCAAGCACGGGAGCATGAGTAACAAATTCTTAAGCTCATTGAATGCGGTATCTTGGGATGCTCCCCAAACAAAAGGCACATTCTTCTTACTCAAAGCATGCAAAGGTGAAGCAATGATGCTAAAGTCCTTCACAAATCTATGGTAAAACCGTCTAAACCAAGGAAGCTACGCACTTGTTGCAAGTTGGTTGGTTGTGGCCAAGTTTTAATAGCATTGATCTTAGAGTCATGAACATGAACACCCTTAGAAGATACAACAAAACCCAAGAAAACGAGCTTATCAACGCCAGAAAGGCATTTTTTCCATGTTAGCATAGAGACGCTCTTTTCGAAGAGTTTGCAAAATGGTTCGAACATGGGTGACATGATCTTTGGGAGATTTTCTAAAAACAAGGATATCATCGAAGTAGACCACAACAAACTCACCAATGTAAGGGCAAAACACATAATGCATAAGACGCATGAAAGTACCCGGTGCTTCCGATAAACCCATAGGCATGACTAACCACTCATACAGACCAAACTTTCTTTTGAAAGTGGTTTTCCATTCATCACCCTCTTGTATGCGTATTTGATAGTAACCAGTTTTAAGATCAATTTTTGAGAAAATAGTGGCACCGCTAAGCTCATATAGCATATCATCAAGGCGTGGAATGGGGTACCTATATCGAACGGTGATAGCATTGATGGGTCTACAATCGAAACACATGCGAAAGCTACCGTCTCTTTTTGGCATAGAATGATCGGTACGGCACAAGGACTCAAACTTTCGCGCACATGTCCATGGTCTATGAGCTGTTTTACTTGCCTTTGTATTTCTTTGGTTTCATCAGGGTTGACATGGTAGGGAGCTTTGTTCGAAAGTGGTGCTCCAGGGATGAGGTCGATGCGGTGCTCAATGCCTCGTAGTGGAGGTAGACCCAGAGGTAGCTCGTCGGGGAAAACATCTTGGAATTCCTGCAAAAGAGAAGACAACACTAAAGGTAGAGTGTGAAAGGTGTTAGCTTTTGGTGCCTCGTCCTTGCACAAAAGGACATAGTGTAGGAGACTTGACGGGTTCTCACACACTTCTCTTATCTCACTTTTGGTGGCAGATAGAACTAAGTTCTTCTTTTCGCTCATCATGGAGGCACTCGAGTTGGGCTTGTGGCGCTCACTCTCTTTTTGGTGGTTCGCTCTCTCACTATTCTCTCCACAATGGGTGGTTTGCTTGTCGGTGATCACTTGGCTTGGAGACATAGGGCGAAGTACGTACTACTTTCCTTTCATCTTGAAGATGTAGTGGTTCGTTCGGCCAATGTGGATGTCACCTCTATCAAATTGCCATGGTCGTCCGAGAAGAAGGTGGCAAGCAGTCATTGGAACGACATCACACTCCAAACTGTCTTCGTAAGCTCCAATTTTGAAGGAGACTTGCACTCTATGCTCGACTTGGATAGTGCCGGAGTCGCTTAGAAATTGAATTTTGCAGGGGTGTGGGTGCTTCGTCTTGGGAAATTGGAGATTGGAGCAAAGTTCTTCACTTGCTAAGTTTTGACAACTCCCTCCATCGATGATGACCTTGACGGACCTTCCATTGATGCCGGCCTTGGTATGAAAGATATGGCATCTTTGGTCTTCTTGTTGATGATGAAGAGTCAAGACCTTGGAGACAACGAGAGCGGGACTTGAATCTTCATCACAAAAGACTTGTTCTTCTTCATCTTCGTTCATTTGCCGGTGCATTGCCACTTGCTCAAGGGCTTCCATTTCTCCTTCACTCATGGAGTCGTATGTACCATCGTTGTTGAGGATCATGGTCCGCTTCTAGGTACACTCAAAGGACTTGTGGCCTCAGCCTCCACATGTGAAGCATTTGAAGGAACTTGTCTTGACGGTCTCATCGGTAGGGGTAGATGATGATGAAGCTCTCGACTTGAAGTTACTTGTTGTAGGATGATGACTTGGAGTTGTCGAAGTTTTCTTGTAACTCGACTTGTCGACGTTGCTTGTACAAGGCTTGGTTGAGGTAGACAGTGTTGGAGTCATTGAAGCTTGGGTGTTGGAGAAGCCATAGGACTTGGATGAGAACTTGGCATACTTGAAGTCATCTTGCACTTGACGTTCCGCTTTGGTAGCTTGATGCACTAGCTCGATGAGGTTCGAGTATGGTTGGAAGTCGGCGATCTTCTTGATAGGGTGATTGAGTCCATTCAAGAAATGTGCCATAGTTTGCTCATCATATTCCATGACATTGGCTCGTATCATTGCAATCTCCATTTCCTTGTAGTATGGTTCAACGCTCTTGGTTCTTTGCTTGAGGAGTTGGAGTTTCTTGAAGAGGTCGCGGTTGTAGTAGGTTGGCACGAAGTGTGCTCTCATGACATCCTTCATTTGCGCCCAAGTAGTGATGGGTGGTTCACCTATTGCCTCTCGACGCTCAATGACTTGTTCCCACCAAATGGGCTCATAGTCTTGAAACTCAAGGGATGCCATCACGATCTTCTTCTCTTCTTCATAGCTGTGCAAACGGAAGATTTTGTTGACCTTCAATGCCCATGAAAGGTATTCTTCGATATCATTGGTTCCATTGAACTTGGGCATGGTAAAATTTAACTTGTCGTAGTGTTGTTCTTCATTGTGTTCAGGTCGGGGATGATGACGTCCTTGACGAGGAGGATCATCTTTCACAACTTGCTCTTGTCGTGGAGGATTTCCAATGTCTTCTTGCTCTTGTTGAACTTGATGTTCTTGGCGAACTTGTGGAGGAACTTGTCGAGCTTGAAGACGCACGCGAGCTTGATATATTCGTTCGTGAGCTTGTCGGCCTCGGTTCGCTATGGCTCGACTTGATTCTCAGAGAGCTTGTTGTGCCTCAAGTGCTTAAGCTTCTCGCAATTGTTGTTCTTGATGTTGTGCCTCGGCATCTTGTGCATCTTGGTGTAGGCGCACTCACTCTTGCTCTTCGTGTTGGCATTGGCATTGTCGTTCTCGTGCTTGCGCAAAGGTAGCTTGGTTTTGACGATGTCGTTGTTCTTGAGAGTTGTTGTCGTGAAGAGGGTTGCAGTCTTCTTGACGATCTTGGCGCGCGGCACGTCGAAGAGTATTGGATGTCGGTGTACTTGAGTCGGAGATGGTGTAGTCGGAGTGTCGACTTGAGAAGCTCCGTCTTGATGAGGACGAAGTGGAAGAAGAGCGGTTGAGCAACAAAGCACGAATCTCATCCTTTCTTGCATCATTCCCTTGCTTGTGGTCGTCAAGCTTGTGGTCAAAATAGTCTCTTGTGCGTTTCCCAGAGATTCGCAAGTCGGTGGCGAGGTTGTCGATGCGTTCACTCATTGCTTGTTGCTCTTGATGCAAAGCACGTTGTGCACCAAAGAGGCGACTCTTTGTGACATAGGAGGCCATTTCGTTGTCTTGTTCAATGTAGAATGGGTCGGTAGAAGTACTTGGCCTATCCATCATTCCAAAAAATATGTGAGTGGGAGAAGGAGAAGAACTTATACCAAATGTACCTTGACCGATGTTAAAGATGGATCAATGATCACTCAATGTGGAACAAGGAAATAACACAATTGGTACCATTTCTTGTCGGTTTCTCACACCTACAAAACTAAAAGCTTATGGTGGAGCTCGGTTAGGATGGTGGCACAAAATTTGATGCAATTGTTAGTGAGCTTCAAAAATGTTGGAAAAGATTCGCAAGTTTGCAATGCAACAAGTAGACCAATAGCAAAATATGGTACATGGAAACACACACGCAAAGAGATGAATGGGGTCGTGCAACCAAGGATGAGCCAAAATGTATAGTCCACGAAAATGCTCTTGTTGCACAACACTAGAGAGACGCTAGCACGATTGCACAATAGGCGAATATGAAGACTTGTGCACAACCTACTAAGCAAAAATGCAACGACTTCTATCCCAAGTATGCTCTATGTATGGTATTCCGATGATATGATCCAAGATGACCTAGTATGACAAACTTAATGTTGTATGATGCTATGGTTCTTGCTTAAAAGCTCTTTGCTTATCTTTCCCTTTTGCTTAAAAGCTAGTTTGGCTCTTTTCTTTTGAGCTCTTTTCTCATGCAATGCTTCACGAACCAAGATAGCAATTGTGTATGCGATGACAACTTTGTGACACAAAAGATGGTAGCAAGATATGCACCAATGATATGTATGTATGCTATGGGAAGTATGATCACTAATGTGAACAAGTCACGTTGCCGGCAATACTCAAAGGCTAGTCTCGATGGGTAAGCGACGCAGAAAGTAAGGCTATGATGGCTATCAATGTAATGGCAAGAATGATGTATCACGATACCAAAGATGAGGTTACCGTTCAATGCTGGTTGTTTGTAAGCAAGAACGGATGATGGTGTCAAAATGGCTAAGTTGTCATTGTCAATGACGCGTCCGTGGCGAAGATGAGCGGCGGTGATGTTGATCTCGAAGCGTACCTAAATAGCCGAAACACAATAGGACACGGAACCGCAACTCAAATTCTGAAAGCACAAAGTGTGGCAAAGTATGTATCAGAGTGCGAAACAAGTAAGCAATGGTGGTTGTGGGAAATGGAGGTGGTATGGGAATGTGTACGCGGAAGTGGGGCGGTGGCTAATTTTTTTTTGGGGGGGGGAATTCAGTTTTGTTAGGGTTTTATGGATGTTCAGTGGTTTACGGTCGTCCGGTCGTCGGACGTCTGGAGGCTATCGGACGTCCGGTGCCTGGGCGAAAATTCGGGCACGGGATGAACGGTTGGGTTCGTGGTGGAGAGGTCAAAATCCGTTGAATCCGGGTGATTTTGTGGATGGAAAGGTGGGGATGAAGGGGAAAAGCTAGATCCACTCAAGGCAAAGCAAATCCATGAATCAAATCCAACAAAATTTCATCACACCAAGAAATCACAATTTTTTGGGGGCTATTTTTGTGGGGAATTTTTGAATTAGGGACAAAATCAACAAAATAAGGCTAGAAAACACAACGGGGAGGCTCCGAAATCGTGATCAACGTGGCTCATGATACCAAGATGATGTAGGGTGGAACCCTATACGGCCGATCTGTCATGAAAGGAGCGGATCCCGCGATGAACACGAAGAACACGAGGGGAAACACAAGAGAATCACTCAAACTAACAAGAATGATCACACATATGC
The DNA here is from genome assembly GCF_003073215.2 of Triticum urartu. Lineage (NCBI taxonomy): Eukaryota > Viridiplantae > Streptophyta > Magnoliopsida > Poales > Poaceae > Triticum > Triticum urartu. Next base: position 340,246,422 of record NC_053023.1, read on the forward strand.
TAGATCCTTGAACACGAAAGAGATCACACGGTCCAAAGTCAACACGGGACGACACATATGGTAACCGGTCTTCTCCAAAGGAGGTCTTGATGGGGCCACCAAAGAGGGGGTCTTGAATCTAACGGGATCTTCTTTGTAGAGGGGCCACGGTCTCTCTCAAGGAGTAGATCCGTATGGATGAGCGAGGCTCTATCTCTCAAATGAGCTATCACAACGCTAACCCTAGAAAAGATGAGGAAGAGGTCTATGCATAGTCTTAGAGGTCGAAGGTGTACATGGGCTTCGGCCCAACACGAAATTAGCACACAGGCGTTGGACGTCCAGTGGTTACCGGTTGTCCGGAGGCTCGCGGGGGCCCAGACGTCCGGTGCTCGTTGGGTGTCCGTAGATTCAGCTTGGATGTGCTTGGGTCGGACGTCCGGTCGGGGTCGGATGTCCGGGGCGTCGGTCGTCCGGTGGTCTTCAGAAGTCCGGTGTTTTGGCTCGGGTGTGGTAGCGCCGGTCGTCTGGAGGGGGCCGGTCGTCCGGTGCCTAGAGTTCGTTGGACGTCCGAGGTTTGCCGGTCGTCCGGTGACTGGTAGTTTCGAGCAGTCCTTCTTCTTGTCCAGTGAGATTGGTGTCCTCACCGTCTTGTCCGTTGGGTGTAGCTGATCTATGGCTTTCCTCCAAGTACCTGAGCACACATAGGGTTTCCGCTTGAGGTAGTAGTTCGGAGAGTAGCGAGTTCACCTTATCTCCGATAGCCTCTGCTCATTCTCTTGTCATTGGTCCAAGTGGTGTCATAGGGGACGTAGGTAGGTCCATGGGGATGACCTTGCGATGCTCCACATCAAGGATGTTTGCCATTGTTGGTATCTCCAACAATTGGCAACCTCAAGGTCACGAAGATGTTGGTTGACGGCGGGGCAGGGTTAAATTTGATTTCCCGAAAGGTCATCAACAAACTTCATATAGCAGAGGAAGAGCTAATGGTCACAGGCACATTTCAAGGAGTTAATACCGACAGGAGTCATCCTAACGGAAAGATCATGTTGCCAGTGACATTTGAGGGAGAATTGAACTATCGGACTGAGAAGATTGTGTTTGATGTGGTCGACCTCCCCCTGCCGTATAATGGGATCCTTGGATGCCCAGCCCTGGCTAAATTCATGGCGGCATCCCACTATGCCTACAACACATTGAAGATGCCTGGGCCGGTAGGAGTCATTTCCATCCCGTCAGATGAGAAGGACACAATCATTTGCATGGATAAGATGTACCGGGACAAGTTGCAGCAGAGGCAGCGGCAGTAGCAGTTCCCGCCAAGGAGAACAGAGGAAAGAAGGATAGCCAGGATGCTAGCTAGGAATCCGGGAAGCATACCTCTTCAGAGTGCGCTCTGCCTATTAATGACTTGCCAGGGAGTTCTGACAGCAAGAGATCCAAGGTTCCTGCACTCCAAGTGAAGAAGGTCCCGACATGGCTGGCTGGCGTTGATGGTACCTTCACTATCAGCGCCACCCTTGATGACAAATAGGAAAGCACGCTCGTTGCCTTCCTGCGGGAGAATATCGATGTGTTTTCCTAGTAACCATCTAATATCCCCGGTGTTCCCAGGAAGGTAATCGAGCACCACCTTGTTGTCTGCCCACATGTCCGACCTGTCAAGCAGAAAGTTCGGAAGCAGGCCTTGGAGAGGCAACAGTTTATTGCAGAGGAGATTAAGAAGCTTGAGGCAGCTGGTTTGGTCAAAGGAGTAGTACATCCAACATGGTTAGCGAATCCAATGGTTGCTCGCAAGGCTAACAGGAAATGGAAGCTTTGCATAGATTTCACAGATCTCAACAAGGCTTGCCCGAAGGACCCATTTCCCTTGCCGCACATCGATCAAATTATGGATATCACCAAATCTTCATGTCCAAAGAAGACGAAGAGAATACCTCGTTCATCACCCCATGTGGTACTGTTTTGTCCGCATGCCTTTCGGATTAAAGAGTGCCGGGTCTACTTTTGCAAGGGCAGTCCATATTGGTTTTGAGTCACAACTGCACAGAAACATTGAGGCTTATATGGATGATATTGTGGTCAAGACCAAGGATAGAGCAACCCTCATCCAGGATTTGGAGGAGCCATTTGCTAATCTGTGCAAGATCAACTTGAAGCTCAATCCGGAGAAGTGTGTGTTTGGTGTTCCCTCCAGAAAGCTACTTGGGTTCTTTTTACCCATCGGGTGATCGAAGCCAACCTTGACAAGATCAAACCTGTCGAACAGATCCAAGTGCCCAGGACAGTCAAGGATGTGAGGTGTCTGACAGGGTGCGTTGGGGCGCTAAGCAGACTCATTTCCAAGTCTGCCGAGCGCGCCCTGCCGTTCTTCAAAATCCTGAAGAAGGCACGGCCCATGAAGTGGACCCCAGAAGCAGATGTAGCTTTGCAAGAGTTAAAGGCCTACTTATCCTCTGTGCCCATCTTGGTTGCCCCCAAACTACAAGAGCAGTTGCTGCTATACTTGGCGGCAACCAGTCAAGTGGTTAGTGCGGCCTTAGTGGCGCAACGGGTAGTGGAAGAAGCAGAAAGTAAGCAAGGCCCAGCAGAGCTAGATAAGGGTCAGGACAGAAATGAGCATGGCAGCGAGGGCGACCCCAAGGACACGGCAAAGAAGAAAGTGGTGCAACGCCCAATGTAGTTCGTTAGTTCCCTGCTACAAGGAGATACATCGAGGTAATATGGTGTGCAAAAATTGATCTTTGGTCTCATCATGGCCTCAAGGAAACTGCGCCACTACTTCCAAGCCCATGAGATCACGGTTGCCAGTCGTTTCCCATTGCAAAGGATACTCTGAAACCCTGAGGCTACCGACAGAATAGTATAGTGGGATTTGGAGTTATCCAGCTTTGGCCTGAAGTTTGAGAGCACATCAACAATTCAGAGCAGGGTGTTGGCAGAGTTTATTGCAGAGTGGACACCAACCCCTGATGAGGAAGTGTTGGAAACAGTTATCCCTGGCAGGGAAGCGCCCCAAGAATGGATCATGTATTTTGATGGTGCCTTTTCCCTAGAAGGTGCAAGGGCTGGCATGCTTCTCATTGCCCCCTCCGGGGAGCACTTGAAATACGTTGTCCAGATGCACTTTGCGCAGGAAGAGGCGACTGTCGGTGTCAAAACCGGCGGATCTCGGGTAGGGGATCCCGAATTGTGCGTCTAAGTTCGATGGTAACAGGAGACAAGGGACACGATGTTTACCCATATTCGGCCCTCTCTATGGAGGTAATACCCTACGTCCTGCTTGATTGATATTGATGAATATGAGTATTACAAGATTTGATCTACCACGAGATCGTAATGGCTAAACCCTAGAGGCCTAGCTTGTATGGCTATGATAATGAATCTCTCCTCCGGACTAAGTCCTCCGGTTTATATAGACATCGGAAGGATCTAGGGTTACACAAGGTTGGTTACAAAGGCAGGAATCTACATATTTGATCGCCAAGCTTGACTTCCACGCTAAGGAGAGTCCCATCCGGACACGGGTGCAGTCTTCGTTCTTCGTGTTCTTCACAGCCCATCAGTCCATCCCATGGCTAACAGGCCGGCCGCCCGAGGACCCCTTAGTCCAAGACTCCCTCAATAGCCCTTGAACGTGGCTTCAATGACAAGGTATCCGGCGCGTAGATCTCTCTTCGGCATTGCAAGGCGGGTTCCTCCTTCCGAACTCCAAGATAGTCTTCGGACGTATTGATCGTGTCCGGACCTGTAACACACACACCACACGCAATCATAGAGAGAATATAATAATCCACGAGTCCAATCTGCTGACAACTTTTTACAACATGACATTACGTTTGCCCGGTCATAATTTCGAACCTTTTTCATCCGCCGCTCACGTTTCGAGACGCGGTTGCCATTGACACGTCTTGTCGATGCAGAGATCGTGTCCCCTTACTGCGGGATTCTCATCAATACGGGCATGGGTAACCCAACCGTGCTGTTTACACGGCCCTTGGGAGTAGGCGAATTTTAAGGCGAGTGGAGAGGCGTTCAATATTCATTGCCCTTATAAGGACATAAGAATCCCTTTCTTCTCCCACGCCTTCTCTCTTCCTTTGCCCTTCCACTCTTGAGCTCCAGCGCCCAAGTTCTCATCTTCTTCCCACTCAAGCTAGCACTCAGCCATGTCCGGATCCGGAGGCAAAGGCAAGTGGATGGTCTCCTCCGTCAAGGAGAAAGACATTACTGAGCTTCGGGCGGCCGGGTACTTGGCGAAGGAAATCACCCACCGTCTTCTAGCCCAGGGGCAAGTGGTCCCCATGCCTAAGCCCAACGAGAGAGTGGTATTCATCCCTCATTTCCTCCGTGGGCTAGGGTTTCCACTCCACCCCTTCGTCCGCGGGCTGATGTACTTACGGGATAGACTTCCATGATCTATCCCCGAACTCCTTCCTCAACATCTCGGCGTTCATCGTTGTGTGTGAGGCCTTCCTCCGCATCCAACCCCACTTCAGGTTGTGGCTCAAGGTCTTCAACGTGAAGCTAAAGGTGGTGGATGGCCAACATGCAGAGTGCGAAGGAGCCATGGTGAGTAAGCTAACCAATGTCTCCTGGCTGAAAGGCACTTTCGTGGAGACTCTCAAGGAATGGCAGAAACAATGGTTCTACATCACAGAACCCCACGGTATAAACTAGGCTACAGCTGCTGAATTTAACTACGGCGCTCCTACGCGACTCACCTCCTGGGTCGAGAAGAGCCTGAACTGGTGTTCGCCAGATGAGCTGATAGCGCTACAGATGCGCGTTAAAAGTATGGTGGACAAGGACACCAAGCTTGTCGATATAATCCAGGTGATGCTAGTTTGCCAGATTTTCCCGTGCCAAAGCCAAAGCCGCCCTCTATGGGAGTTCAATCCGAAGAAGCACCATACCCTAAAGAGGCTCTTCGAAACTACTCACGAAGATGCCTGGAAGTTGCTCTTCAAGGGCAATGAGACACCGCCGGCCATAGATTTGGACCGTGGGCACGACATCAACCACCTCATGAACGAGGTATGTTATTTTTGACGCATACCCTACTTGCTTGTTTCAAGGATGATATCTAAGCTATTATTATCATTGCTTCTTCAGGACTGGATGGAGAGGGCGATGAAGATCCAGTATCTGGCTCCATTGCCTGAAGTACCAGTCATTCCGCGTTTAGTGAAGATGATGGTGCCGGCACCCTACACGGCACCGGCGAAGAAGGCCACGGGGAAGGCCAAAGGAGTCCGGAGTGGCCCCCGCCGCAAGGGTGCTTCAGACGCGATGTCTGAAGACAAGACCGGTTCCTCCATCGCCAAAGACGACGACGATGAGGAGGAGGAGCAGAGCGATTCTCCCCCTGATGGGGGGAGGAAGAAAAGGGCAGCCTCCACAATTCTGGAGGCGGAGGCGCCCAAGAAGGGGAAAGGCCCGCTCACGGGCAGCTCCGCATGGGACGTCGACAGCAGTCCGGGGCGACGCCCCCGCACTAAGCCTCGGGCCGCATCGTAAGTGCTAAGACTCGTATATGCCCATAAATCTAACCTTTCCTCTTTGCCATATTGACATGATTAATTATGCTATTGCAGTCCAGCCCACGACAGTTCCCAGCGATCCTCATCAAAAGGCTCGTTGGACTCAAAGGAGATGGCCAACGAGACACCACCGGCCGCTTACTCTCCCGAGGCCCAGGGAGACGTCGAGGTGCTATCCCGAAGGACCTTCCCCGGCCAGGGAGAGGTTCGGGAGGTCGTCAAGGTAGTGCCGGAGGGCGATACCTCGGCTGCCGGACGCATGGGGGAACAAGCCCCCATGGAGACTGACGATGGGGGCCATACTCAATTCGGCCCCCCTCTGAGCACGGATTTTGAGACCCATACGGCTCCGGAGTCTGACAAGCAGCCTCCATCGAGAGAAGGAGGCGCGCACATCCTACTAGTGACCTTTATCCAACCAGAGGTGCCGGATAATCTATTGGAAGCGCTATGAGGTGCTTCCATTGTGGAAGAACACCGTATCCTTATAAGTATGGTGATTGAGAAGGTTCAATCCGTCAAGAGCGGAATGATCGAAGCCTGCAACAGCCTGCTGACAGGTTTTGAGGTAAGCGACATTTAGCCGAGAAAATCTTCACATAGACAGTCGCCCCTGAGACAATGTCCGGTGTTCGGAAATAAAAACCGGACAGAGGATGAATTAAATTTCGCAGGAAACTAACCAAGTGTGTTTGATGTGAATAAGTAGGCGTCGCCACTGGCTGCGACTTCTCATACTGTCGGAGTCTCCGGACTAAAGCAGAACCTGGAGCGGGCCGAAGAAGAGCTTGTCCAGGCGAGGAAGTAGCTAGAAGACCAGCAAGGTATGCAATGGCTCGCTATATATTCGAAAAGAGTAAATGATGTATACTGACCGTGGTGTCATTATATGTGTAGGGGTTACGATCGAGGTCACGGCCCTGAAAGAGGCCCTGGCCGAAGCCGAGGGGAAAGATGTCAAGGAGCAGGCCACTCGCAAGAAGCTGAAGGCCCGGCTGAACGAGGTCCAGCAAGAGCTCCAAGACACGGTGAAGAAGTACGAGACCCTGGAGGGAGAAGTTTCGGCTCGAGAGACCGAACTCTCCAAGGCTCGTCAAAGCGCGTAAGTGGTCTGGGTTGAAGCCCAGGGTGCCCTCCAGGAGATCCAAGAGCTCCACGGAGAAATTGTTCTGGTCCCAGTATCTTGCGCCAGAGCATCCCGTGCCCTTCACCGATAGCTGAAACAGCTAGTGGAGCTGCATAGGGTGGCCGAACTGGCCATGAAGGATTTGATAATCTGGCTTTGGCCAGCCGAAGCTATGCCCGGTAGCTACTTCGGACTCTTGAAGCGGCTGGTGGACGCCTGTCCTCGACTGGATGTCGTCAAGCGATCGGCCTACATTGAAGATGCGGGCATGGCCTTCGCCCGCTACAAAATGTGGTGGGCGAAGATGGACGCCGTCGAGCTAACCAAGGGGCCGCCGGAGGGCAAGGAGCACCGCACACCCGAGCGCTATTTTGCAGATGTTCTAGAGGGGTCTCGCATTGTAGCAACACAGTGTTCGCAGGATATTATCTTTGAATGAATGTATTCAAGTCCCTGCTACTTTGTATGATATAACAAAGTGGGTTTGTGATATAATGCTTGTTATGTTTTTAAGTTTTACCTCCTCTGCGGCCGTGTTGTATGAAATCTGAGGGTTAACCAGTCGTCGGCTTCTGCCCCCACGTATGTAGTATGGAGGTGTTCACGATGGAATCTAAACAATCTTGATCCAATTATATGGTCCTTGAAGGAGTTGTCTAGCACAACAAACCAGGCAACCAGACTATGCGGCTTTAACACCCTCACATATCCTTCATTGACCGTGAGAGCTTCTGATGGGCTATGTTGGGACACCCCTGCAAGGATTTGAACTTTCGAAAGCCGTGCCCGTGGTTATGGGCAGATGGGAATTTGTTAATGTCCGGTTGTAGAAAACCTGAAGTTGATCTTAATTAAAATACATCAACCGCATGTGTAACCGTGATGGTCTCTTCTCGGCGGAGTCCGGGAAGTGAACACGGTGTTGGAGTTATGCTTGACGTAGGTTGTTCTAGGATCACTTCTTGATCATAGTTGTTCAACCGTGCTTTTGCCTTATCTTCTCGCTCTCATTTGCGTATGTTAGCCACCAAATATGCTAGTCGCTTGCTGCAGCTCCACCTCATACCTTTTACCCTACCTATAAGCTTAAATAGTCTTGATCGCGAGGGTGCGAGATTGCTGAGTCCCCGTGGCTCACAAATACTTCCAAAACCAGTTTGTAGGTGCCGATGTTACCGAGCAGGTGACGCAACCAAGCTCAAGGAGGAGCTCTATGAAGACCTTGTTCATCGTGTTGTTTCGTTCTAGTTGATTAGTAGTGGAGCCCAGTTGGGGTCGATCGGGGATCTGTGTAGCATTTGGGGTAGTCTTCTTTTATTTTGGTTCCGTAGTCGGACCTTGATTGTATCTGGATGATGTAATGCTTTATTTATGTATTGTGTGAAGTGGCGATTGTAAGCCAACTATGTATCTCTTTCCCTTATGTAGTACATGGGTTGCGTGAAGATTACCTCACTTGCGACATTGCTTTCAATGCGGTTATGCCTCAAAGTCATGCTTTGACACGTGGGAGATATAGCCGCATCGAGGGCGTTAGAGAGGAGTTGGCTTGAGACTCTCCATATTTGACCGTGATATAAACCGGTATGAGTCCTTCAACAGCGCAATGATATAATAACCCCTTTTGCAGTAGACAATTTGTCCTGCATTGGAAAACTTGCAAGCCAGAGTAATTGCTCTTTCAAAGAAAGCAATATATAATGTAAAAATATAATGGATGGATTTCACCTGATATGTTAGGCCAGAAAATATCCACCGCGAAGCTGACGATCACCACGGTGAAGCTGAAATTAATCATGGGCGAGTCGTCCATGCGAGCAGACAGATGAATCTGCCGCAGCGTTGTAAGCCGGTGTGGATGGGGAGATTCAGCACCGGCGTTGAAAGCCGACACGGACGGGTGAGTCAACCGTATGTTGATGTAGAACGGGCTGTGAGAGGCGAACAACAAAGATGACCGCAGCATCTGAGGCGGCTCAGACAGATGAGTCAGCCGCGACATGGTAAGCCAGCGCGGACGGACGAGTTGATCACAGGCGCGGTAAGACGCATGGACGAATGCTAGTGCATGCACTCCGTATCTGCGGTATAATGGCATAAAAAATTTATCCTGTGTAAAAATATTACAGGGCAAAGTAATTGTTCTTTGACAAAAAACAATCTATGTCAAAAATAGATTTAGATGGATTTCACCTGATTTGTCCGTACGATAGACGGTCCATATATAACAGCCCTGGAAAACCTTCAGTAATTTCAACTACAATTTACCCACTCTATCCGGCGGAGACAAGGCAGAAAAGGCGCATGAGCCGGTCTTGTAGCAGAGATTCCAGTGAGCGGCGGCTCATAATGGCAGCGACCAACCCGAACCATAGAAAACAGGCGAGTTGGCCGCGACGTTTGTAAACCGGCGTGGTCGAAAGAGCCGCCCGCAGCATTGGAAACGGCTCGGCCACAGGCGCGGACGATGAGTCAACTGCGGTTGTTGATGTAGTAGGGGTTGAAACTTGCGCAGGATGAGCGCTAGTGCAAAAGATAATATTTGCTCACGCTCCTTTCGCGACACCTTTTTATAAGGAACAATGGTCCTGCGAAAAAATATTATAAACCAAGTAATTGTACTTTTGATGAAAACAATATATGTTTAATAAATAAACTTTGGATGGATACCACCTGATTTATTCGGGCGACAGCTCTGTATGCAGACCTTGTCTCCAGATCCTGCTTGCCCTTAAAATATTCAGTCATGGTATGCAAACCGACCAGAACAACACGTAGGATTCAACTTTTTCAGTTGTGACATAGAGGCAAAATAACCGATGGATCTGAGAAGGAAAAACGACGCTGAAGTGGAGATGTAACGAGGCCGACTCAAAGGCGGCTCGCAGGCGATGCAGGAGGCGGACGCGAGTGTGTCCGAGTGGTGGCCGGCTCTGTTTCCGGATTTAAAAGTTGTTTTCCCTTTTTTAAAACACACTGCACCTGTCTAAGTCCAAGTTGCAGGCGGCAATGATGATGTTGACTGAGTCCTCCTCTTGTCGGTTTACCCTACGTACACCCCATCCCAAGTTGTTCCAAAAAGGTCTTGGATATTACGTGGAGTAGCAATTGATTTGACGTCCTGCTTTGTCAAACTTCACGTGGGTGCTTGTTCCCAGAATTAAAAAATAGCCACCATCACTGAACTATGTTTCTCCAATCACATAGCGCATAACCAATCGGGTTACTATTCGAGTAAACTGCCTCGGGACATGATGTAAACTCCGTTGCTTTAGTGGATTCTGGCGTGTCTCAGTCTTTTGATTGGGAACGGAGATAACCCGTTATTTGGTAGTCGCCGTAATCAGACAAATCCTGGATGTATTTGCACACGCTTGAAAACCATATCTATCTCATCTTCCGACGGCGGTGCTCTCGCAATTGATCTGGCTCCGGACCAACATAAAACCAGGTCGCATGCGGCGGCTCGCGGATCGAACCCTGATTTTTTTCTTAAACTCAAATCTCATAGATTATAAATCTGAACCGATGAACTTTGAAGTTGATGTAGATCTTCAAAACCGGCTCTTCTTCATCTGGAAAATCACAAATTTCTCGATCCTCGTGAGGGATCCCTTCAAGAACTCAACACCACCGTGCATGGGCCCCACGGTGGGTGCCAACTGTCGTGGAATTGTCACGGCAGATGTCCTAGTGTGAGGACTTAGTCGTGTGGCCAACGCATCTTTGTAGTAGGTTGAGAGGGGTTGAGCGGAATCGAGAGACGCAACACAAGACAAGGATTTAGACAGCTTCGGGCCCCGGGAAACATCATCCGATAATAGTCCTACATGTTGTTTGTGGCTAGATCTCATTATGCTTATGAGAGAGTCGACGCATAAGCCGGCTGCCCCTTTGTGTCTAGCCCAAGAGATTGTTTCTTATTGCTTGTCCCTCTTTGAGGAGCCCTGCCCCTCCTTATATATGTTGAAGGGGCGGGTTAGATGACTAGTCCTATTAGGATTAGGATTAGTCTATTACAAGTGGAGTCCTAGTCTTGCTTCCTTTGTAGGAAAATATTCCTTGTGTCTTTCCTCTTAATCCGGCCGATCATAACATGAGCCGGCCTTCTAGGACTTGGGCCTTTTCATCCAACTGAAACACCCGCCAGGTCACCAATGAGTCTTCACGCTCGTGAGTCGTCACACCAGTGAACTACCAGACATGTGAGTCGCCAATCCTTCGGCGGGTTACCAATGAAACACCAAGTCCGACTGGGTCATATATCCGCCCGGGTCATACCGCGGGGTATATCCCTGACACCTTTTATATCTTGTTCTAACCGGAGTGGTTATAGAGTCTATCGTTTTCCTTGAGCTTTTGATTCTTGTCATATTCACCGTTCCTCTTTTCTACTCGAGTGTTCTTGACTTGTTCTTCTTCTCTCATCAGCTCTTGTTTTACCTCATCCTCTTTTCTTCTGTCTTGTTCCTAAGATCTCGGGACGAGATCTGTTGTTAGTGGAAGAGAGTTGTAATGCCCTGAGTCCGATGCGCTAGGTGTCTTCCAGTTATTCGCCGCTGTTGCCATGTCATTTGCTTGCGTGTTGCATTTTTCGATGTCATCATGTGCATCTCATCCTCATGTTTTCAAAACTTGCATCCGGTCATTCTCCCCATTGTCCGTTTCGGCATCCCACACTCTCACATGCACCCGTCGTCCCTCTCATATCTTGTTTCGTGAGCGGGAGAAAAATATTCTTGGAATGGGCCGAGATTTGTCGAGTAGCCTTGGTATGTCACCGGTAGACCGCCTATCAAATTTTGTTCCATTTGGAGGTTGTTTCATGCCCCAACGGTTAACTGCGTTAATCGCCGGGCCCCCTTCTCTTTGTAGCCCAGCACCCCTCCACAACAGCCCACTAGCCCATCTAAACCCCCTCGATGCTCTACGTCGTTGGATTACTCAGTGGAAGCACTAGGAGACATTTCCCCATAAGAGAGGCTACCAAGAATAAATAACTAGGTTGTCGGATCCCACACATACCAAGCATTTCAATAACATACACACAATATGCTCGATATGTGCAAATACAACATGGCATCACAACAAAACTCTATGACTCAAAGTATTTATTCATTAGGCTGCGAGGAGCCAGATATTACAAACATGGGTCTGATGACCCAACATTCAAGTCATACAAGCAATAAGCACATGCGGAAGCTTAACTTGTCTGAGTACAGGCAACTACAAATGAAAAAGGCTGAGAAGCCTGACTATCTGCAAGACCCTGCCGAGGGCACAAGATCGTAGCTGAGGTAACAAGCTAAACGTCGAAGTCCACGTGAAAGTACTAGTGAGACTGAAATCTCTCTGCAAAAACATAAATTAAGCAAACATGAGTACAAATGTACCCAACGAGACTTACATAAGAACTAGCGACATAAGCATCGATATCAATAAAGGGGGGGGGGGGTGGAGTTTAAGAACAACAAGCCAGCTTTGACTCAGTGGCAATCCTGAACTACGTCTGCAAGTAACTCTTTTGAGGTGGCGCACACTTGTCCCCATATTCACCAATCAATACACCACTATGGATCCGCTCCCGTCTCCCTACAAGAACGCCATCCATAACACTCACGCTTATCTTGTGCATTTTAGAGTATCCACCTTCACTTCTCTATGAACTGTATAGGCAACCCAAAGGTCCTTTACCGTGGACGCGGCTATTCGAATAGATGATGTTAACCCTACAGGGGTGTACATCTTCACACATGCTCTCACCACTTATCATCATTTACACGACATGTACTCGGCAACCTTCAAGCGGAAGCCCAGCGAGGGTGTCAGCCATGACCTGACTAACCACACAAGTCCCTAGTACAGGTTTATCGCCTATTCAGGTTCCATCCGTAGGGAGTCCGGCCGAGGTTTCCACATACGGCCCCGAACGATGTGTACAAGGTTCTCGGGTCACCAAACGGGCGACTCGGTACACCGGGCCATGTGCCTACCACATCACAGTCCACCCCTTGGGTCAGCGCTACGCAAGGCCTCCAGCATACTACAAACACCAGACACTACTTGCAACTCCTGGATAGAGGATAGGGGCGGTTAATAAGTCGAGAGGGTCCATTGGTTTTGGGCCCAACGCGTGGTAGTAGTTGTTCATGGATCACAAACACAGAACTCAGTTCCTGAGGATAGTTTCAATGAGACAACCCACCATGTACTCCTACATGGCCTCTCACCGCTACCTTTACCAAATCGTGTTCACACACAGTTGGACATGTTCATCACCATTCCAATTCATCCCCGATGAATCAGATCTAACTCAACTCTAAGCAGTAGCAGGCATGACAAACAAGCATGAATGAGTAGGCACATCAGGGCTCAAACAACTCCTACACATGCTAGTGGGTTTCGTCTATTTACTATGGCAATGACAGCTCATGCAAATGAAAGGGGTTCAACTACCACACCATGTAACAGTTGAATCGTTGTTGTCCTAATGCAGTACAAGAGAGCAGGAGTGAGAGAGTGTGATTGTATCGGAATGAACAAGGGTGTTTTGCTTGCCTGTCACTTTTGAAGATAGTATAGCTCTTCATCGGTGTCATCGAAGTCATCGTCAAAACCACGTCTACTGAGTGGGGACAAATACCGGCAGACAAGGAAGAACACAATGAATTCAATGCCACAATATGATGCATGATCATGACATGGCAATATGCTGTGATTCGAGCTAATGCATCTAGCAACGATTTAAATTGAGTTGGTTTGAACACACGATTCAAATTCAAACTCCACATAAGGCAATTCAAATGCCATTAATTCAAATTGTCTTATACAGCAACTTTAAGTCATTCAAACATGCATGAAAATGGTACATATGGATAGATTGGATTTTTCTGATAATTTTTCATATATAAAACTTCTCATTTGGAGTTACAAATTAATTTCTATGAATTTTTGGACATTTTCTGAAAATAAATAAATCAATTGGATTTATTTAAATTCCAGAGAAGACTTTATGATGTCAGAGTGACCTCAACACTACATCAGCAGGTCAAAGGTGCCAGCCCAGGTCAAACCTAACGGTTGGGACCCATATGCCAGTGACTGTGGCTAATCCTAATATATATTAACCTAACCTAGTTTAATTAGTCGGGCGGGCCCTGCATGTCAGTGAGTCAGTGGCTTAACTAAAATTAGTTAATAATTTAACCAAAAGTTAGCAGGGGCCGGGCCCACACGTCAGTGACCCACTAGGGGTCAAACGGTGGTCAAACCCGGTCAACTGGGTCAGAACCTGCCGGCGACTCGACGCCGGCGAGGCCAGACGTGGCGGAGAGCTGCGGGTCTCGTGCTCCGGCGTTCAAATGGACAGAGGAGACCACCTACGGACAACTGGTGATCCCGCGCGTCGAGTGGTGCAGTCAGTTATGCCGGGGCGACCTATATCGATGGCGGCGAGCTCAAAGGCGGTGACCGGAGTTTGGGTCTCAGCGATTTCGGCGTTGCGGTGCACGGCAGGAGCAACTGGAGGGGGTTTTGGGCTTCTGGCATTGCGCTGAGCATGGCTGTGCGCCCGGTTGTAGCTCTAGTTGATGGTGGCCACGGTGGCGACATGGCCGGCGGAGCCGAGCTCGCGGCTCCGGTGGAATCGGCAGCTGCAAGACATGAATGAGCTCGGGGAGGAAGGATAAAGACGCATAATCTCACAGCGAGTTGAACGGAGGCCTCGGCGTGCTCAGGGAGGGGCTAGTGACGACGGGAGGTCATCGGCGATCTCGGTGGCCCGAGGATGAAGAAGACGCCGGGGATGGCACTCCGGTGCTCTTCTCGTCGCATGGCTCGGTGAAGATGGCGAATGGGTCCACGGCAGAGCTCGAGGTCACCTCGGAGAGGCACGTGGAAGGCTGTGGTTGCAGTGGTGCTCGTTGGCGGTCTCGGCGCCCATGGGCAGAGAGCAGGGAGGGAGCAGAGGAGGGGATGAGGGCGAGGGAGAGTGAGAGAGGATCCAGGGGTCGCGTGGCGATGCTAGAGTCGTCCAAGGCATCGGGGGGGGGGCACGCAGGCAGGCAGGAGGTGACCAGCGCGTGGCCGAGGGCGCAGGGCACGCGCCCTCGTCGTCCTGGCAGACGGGGAAGACGACAGGGGAGGCTGCTGGGCTGGGCCAGCCAGCCGTGCCGCCAGGTAAGCCAGGTTAGTTCTCCTCTCTCTACTTTCTATTTTTCTTTTCTAATTTGTTTTTCTGTTTTTGATTTAGTAATAATACTATACCATTTTTCCAACTCCTAGAATATTTGTGGGCACCTTTTGAAATATTTACAACAGCCCTCAACTGTTTCCAGAATTATTTGAGCATTTAAAACAATTATAACATTTAAATGCCCAAATTCAAATACCTTAAGATTTAATCCAAAAATCCATAAATGACCTAGAAAAGTGTTCATCATTTTTGGCAAAGGTTCTAGACCAATTCAAAAATCATGAACTTTTATGAAGAGCATTTTGGGTTCATTGAAAATATTTTTATTTTGATCCTAGTTGCATTTCATTTGGTGCTAGGGTTTGAACATCCCCAATTCAAGTTCTTTTGAAAATAAACATGATGCATGATGCTCTCCAATGCAACTAACTACAAGCAATCTAGGGCTGTGATCGTGTGGGCGAAAACCGCACCTTATTTGACCTCTCCTAGCTCCCTCTCCCTAGCCTTCTTCCTCCTCACGCCGGACATGTCCATTTCACCGCCGGACGTGTCCTTTCCGCCCCCCTCAGTGAATCAGGGAGCGCCACGTCAACCCCAGCTGCCTCCCGCCGTCGTGGGCCCGCGGGGCCCAGATACAGCCCTCCCGCCCCGGGTCGCCGTGCCCCCGCCCCCGCGGGCGCCTGAGCCTCGCTGCTCGCCGCGCTGTCCTGCGCCGCCTCCTCGGTGGCTCGACATCCGCGCGAAGCGCCGCTGTCCGACCTCACCACCACCGCCTCGCCGTCGCCTGGAACCGCCACCACCGCCTGAGCCTGGCACGACCGCCTCCTCGTCGCCGGAGAGCGTCGCGTCGCCACCCGGCCGTGTCGTCGACGGATCTAGGGGTCCCACGCTTGGATCCGCCCGTCCCCGCTCGCCGCCGTCCGTAGAAGTCTAGCAAACCTCGACCATGCCGCCATCGCTCCTACGCCGAGCGGCTGCTCGGGATCGAGCTCGCCCGCTCGCAGGCATCGCTAGGCCGCACCGCTCGTGGGCCCCGTGTGGGCCAGCTCCTCCCCGACCCAGCTCCGCTGGCGGCCCAACCCACCTCCTCACCGGCTTGCCTCCCTGCGTCCTGGGCTGAGCCCAGTGGTGAGAGCCCTGTAACCCGCCAGTGCGTAGTTTAGTTATTTTACACTCGCTCTGTTTTTTTCCTGACAATGACTAAGTCACTATTCTGCAGCATCATATGTGCATCTTGTGATGTGTGCAACTTTATGCATGTTGATCCGTTTGGAGTGTTTGATATATCAAAATGTTCGTCTCTGAGTGCTCTAGATGCCAGTATCATTTGCATGCATGTTACTATTCTTATTGATGCCTTAATCATTGTTGCAAAGTGCTAAATGATATAACCTGCTGAGATTGTCATAACTTGTTGTTTTGTCTTTTTCATTGCATTTTGTGTGTCCAGATTTTGAGCATGATGCCTACATGCTTTAGGAGCATCTTCACGCCATCTTTTTAGTGGGGTAATCCATATTTTTTTATGTGCCTTGTGGTGTCTAGCAGAAGCTTGTGAAGTATGCTACTTGATGTTGCTGATTTCTGAGACTTGGTGATTTTTGCTAAGTCTGTAACTGTTACTTTGTGTTATCATGTTAACTTGAAGCTACCATCAATTCCATGCATAATCCGGATATGCCTAGTTGATATGTTTTGATGTCCATGTTGTGCTCTATCATGCCATTCCTTTTGATGCTTAATATATGTCCTATAGCATATGTTTTCATTGCCATGAACATGCCTAAATGATGTTCCAGTTTTCTGTTAACTTCATGATGCCATATTGTGAGCTTGTTATTAATTAAACTATGCCTATTTTGGAGTTGCTCTAATTACATGAATTGAAGTATGCTATGAGTAATTTGTCCACATGCTAAGTTTGGTAATTTTGGACTTCATATGACCTTTTTTCCAAGCTTGCAAACATGCTTTGATGTTGTTGCCGTTTTACACTTGCTGAAACTGTTACAACATTCAAACTTGTCTTGATGGTTCCCACTAGTCTATGAGTAATATGTATATTATGCCTTGAGGTTATTTGTTCCTTGTGATGTGTAATTTTATGCCATTCCCTTGGTTGCCGTATAACTTGTTGTAGCTTGCCGCTTTCTTGCTCTCAAGTTGCCATCATGATAAATCGGTCATCCTGTTAACAACATGTTCCTTTTTGCAAGCATCATAGTAATTACTCCGTGCTTCATATGAACTTGTGCCAATGGACTAAGTTGAAGTATATCATGTCTAACACATGCCCATGTCTTTTGCATCATTATTAATGTTTCTATGCTTGCTGTTATGTTCCTACAAAGTCAGCATCATAATGTTATTGCTTGCATTCCCAGTTTTCCTCCAAGTCTGAGAATCAGCTTATATCATGTTGCATCTTGTCTTGTTGATTGCCATTGATCTAGGACTCTTATGGAGATACTTAGTAATCATGTTTTTCCATGTTTAACATGAACTTTAATGCCATGCTTTTGTTAGTTATGTTCTTGCACCATATCATCATTGTTTTATGCCTCCAACATGTCAACATGTTATCTCTGCTCATGCATATGCTCTGTTTTTCACTAAGTCATAATCTGTGTTGTTAAGTTGCTTTTTGCATTGATCATCTTGAATTAATCTTGATGCCTATCAACCTAAACCTTAATGTTATTTGAAGCATGTTGTATGTACTTTATGTGCATATCAAGTTTATGCCCATATGATTCCTGTAGCATGTTGCTTCCTTGATTGCAAAGTGCTTAGTTGCTATTTTGGGCAGATTGTCACATCCCTAGTTCTAGTATGCACTAGGCTAGCCCTTCTTGTGTGCATCATGTTTAAATTTCTCAGAAACATGAAATGGGGATGTTGAAACCCTAGCACTAAATGAATTCAACTAGGTTCAAATAAACAATATTTTCAATGAACCCAAAATGCCCTTTGAAAATATTCATGATTTTTGATAAAGGTGAAAACCTCTAACAAAAATGATGCCAGTATTTTTAGGCCATTCTGGATTTTTGAATAACCCATATTGTATTTGAATTGGGGCATTTAAATACTATTAATATTTTTAAATGCTCCAACAATTCTGAAAATAGTTAAGGGCTTCTCTAATAATTCATTTAATGCCCACAATTATTTTCAGGATTTATTAAAATGATTTGGGTTATAAACTAAATCAAAACAAGATAACAAAAATAGAAAAGTAGAAAAATTATTATTAGAGAGAGGGAGAGAACTGACCTGGCGCCCACTGATCTGGCCCAGCACGGCCCAGTCCATCTGGTCGTGCCAGTCGTCCCCTTCCTTGGGACAGAAGGACGCCGGGTGTGTGCCCCTTCCGCACGGCCACGCGCCTCGGCCACCTCCTAGTTCCCGCCGCCTCCCTAACGTCGCTCTGGACGCCCTGGACGTTGACACGCACCCCCGACCCCTCTCACTCTTCCCCGAGGCCCACTTGCCAGAACCCGAGCCCGAGCGCCACCGTCGCTGCCACTCGTTGTTGCCGCGCCCACCGCCGATGCCTTGCCTCCCCGATCAGTCCAGCACCTCCGCCACCTCGCACCACGCCTCTCCATCGAAGAAGACTAACGCGGAGGCCCTATGGAGCTGCCATCGTCGCCATCTTCCTCGTCTCTGTCCGGTGATCGTCGTCGTCGATTAGCCGCACGCAGGACGTCCCCGAGCCCGCTGAGCTTGTCTACGTGGCCACTGTGAGCTCGCCGTCTTTTCCCCCTCGTTATCTTCATCATTTGCAACCTCCAGCGTCTGTAACCACCATGGTCGAGCTTCCCCTACTGCCGGCCATGTCGCCGTGGTCATTGCAGCCACTACAACTCGAGCTTGAGCGCATCACCATGCTCAGCATGTCTGCAGGAGCACGAAGCACCCCACCGCTCGACCCGTCGTGCACCACAACGCCGATTCCAAGCTTGACCAAACCACGGCCACCGCAAACCTTGTCGCCGGAGTTGATTCTGGCGACCCCCGCGCCCAACTCCGCCTCCTCTTGATGCGGGCGAGCAAGGGCTATGCCCTGGTGCCCTCAGCGCGCTACCCTGACACCTCTAGCGCAAATCTGGTGCGCCCCGCCATGTTCTGTGGTCGCTGCCGGCTGAACTCCGGCGAGGTCGACGTGGTCCCATCATTAGCAGCTAATGACATTGCTAATTAACCCTGGAGCCACTTACAGATGGGCCCCACTTCCTAATTAACCACTGTTTAGTTTTGTTTAGACTAAACTAACCCTGCAGGGCCCACAGGTCAGTTTGGCCTGGCCACGTCACGTGTTGACCGACCCCACATGTCAGCTTTGACTTGCTGACGTGGGTGTTGACCTGGCCCCACCGGTCAGTGACCCTAACAAGCACTGTGACACTGACAAGAGGGACCCACAGGTCAGGTTTGACCTGGGTCAGTGCAGTTGACCTGCTAACGTTACAGTGATGTAGTGCTGACGTCATAAATACATTTACTGGAACTTTCATATTTCTAAATAAATTGGAAATTTCAGAAAATGTTCACAACTTCTAAAAATCATAGAAAATCAACCATAACTCCAAATGAAATAATTTATATATGAAAAATGATCAAAAAATCCAATCTATCCATCTGTGGCATTTTCATGCATGTTGGAACATCTTATAGCTACTGAATTGGACAAATCAATAAATGACATTTGAAATGGCTTACATGGAGTTTGAATCTGAACCTTTGGTTCAAACCAACTTCATTTCATCTGGTTGCTAGATGCATTAGCCCAAACACCAGCATGTTGCCATGTCATGATCATACATCATATTGTTGCATTGCATTGATTGTGTTCTTCTTTTTTTGCTAGTGTTTGTCTCCTCTCGATAGACGTGGTTCCGACGATGTGATTGATGACACCGATGAAGAACTATACTATCTTTAGAAGTGCCAGGCAAGCAAAACCCCCTTGTTCATTCCGATACAATCCCACTCTCTCGCTCCTGCTCTCTTTTACTGCATTAGGACAACAACGATTCAACTGTTACATGCTATGGTAGTTGAACCCCTTTCCTCTCCATGACCTGTCATTGCCACAGTAAATAGATAAAACCCACTAGCATGAGTAGGAATTATTTGAGCACTGATGTGCCTACTCATTCATGCTTGTTGTCATGCCTGCTACTGCTTAGAGTTGAGTCAGGTTTGATTCATCGGGAATGAATTGGAACGTGGTGAATATGTCCTACCGTTGAGAGCTAAGTGTGTGAACACGATTTGGTAAAGGTAGCGGTGAGAGGCCATGTAGGAGTACATGGTGGGTTTTCTCATTGCTGCCCGTTCTCAGGACTGAGTTCTGTGTTTGTGATCCATGAAAAGTTACTACCACACATTGGGTTCCGGTAACTCGGACCCTCTCGGCTTATTAATCAACTCGATCTCTGTCCAGGAGTTGCAACTAGTTTCTGGTGTTTGTAGGTAGTGTTAGTAGTCTACCAAATGGCACCCGGTACAGGTGGGCTTGGGACAGACTAGGCACAGTGGCACGGTGTACCAAGTGGCACCCGGATGGTGGGCTTTGTAACCCTACACACATTGTTTGGGGCCGTGAGCGACACCCCGGCCGGATCTCCTTGCGGATGGAACCCGATAGGCGATAAACCTGGATGAGAGACTTGTGTGGTTAGTCAGGTCGTGCCCGACTCCCTCGCCAGGCTTCCTCTTGAAGGTTGCTGAGGTACACGATGTGTACATGGTGGTAAGTGGCGAGAGCGTGTGTGAAGAAGTACACCCCTACAGGGTTATCATTATCTATTCGAATAGCCGGATTCCTCGGATATGGAAACTTGGACCCCTTGCATCGTTCAAGCTAAGCTTGAGTGCTATGGATGGTGTTCTCATAGGGAGACGGGAGCGGATCCATTGTGGTGTATTGATATGGTGAATATGTGGACTCGTGTGCGCCACCTGAAAGAGTTATTTGCAGTAGTAGTTCAGGTTAGCCACTGAGTCAAAGATGGCTTGCTGTAGTTAAACCCCACCACCCCCTTTGTTGCTACCAATGCATATGTAGTTAGTTCTGATGTAAGTCTTGCTGGGTACATTTGTACTCACGTTTGCTTAATTTATGTTTTGCAGAGAGACTTCAGTCTCGCTAGTAGTTCCACTGGACTCCGACATTTAGCTTGATACCTCAGCTACGATCTTGTGCCCTCGGTAGGATCTGGTAGATAGTCAGGCTTCTCAGCCTTTTTCATTTGTAGAAGTCTATACTCAGACATGTTAAGATTCCGCATGTGCTTTGACTTGTATGCTCTGAATGTTGGGTCATGAGACCCATGCTTGTAATATCTGGCTCTTCGGAGCCTAATGAATAAATACCTGAGTCGTAGAGTTATGTTGTGATGCCATGTTGTATTTACACATATCGAGCATATTGTGTGTATGATTGAAATGCTTGGTATGTGTGGGATCCGACAACCTAGTTGTTCATCCTTGGTAGCCTCTCTTATGGGGAAATGTAGTCTTGTGCTTCCATGAGCCATAGTAGTCCGCTACAGCCCGGTTCACCGGAGTCCTGCTAGCCCAGCACTACTGCTCCTGAACACTTAGACTGGCCGGCATGTGATTCACTTCATTCCTGTGTCTGTCCCTTCGGGGAAATGTCACGCGGTGACATCCGGAGTCCTGCTAGCCTGCTATAGCCCGGGTTTCCGGAGTCCTGTTAGCCCAGTTGCTACAACCTGTATTCACACGCTGCTGACCGACATGCTCGATGTTGATTCATGTATGCCTGTCCCCATAAGTTAGTGCCACTTTGGGTTCACGACTAGTCATGTCAGCCCGGGTTCTCTATGATATGGATGCTAGTGACACTATCATATGCGTGAGCCAAAAGGCGCAAACGGTCCCGGGCCATGGTAAGGCGACACCCGTGGGGATACCGTGCATGAGGCCGCAAAGTGATATGAGGTGTTATAGGCTAGATCAGTGTGACTTAGAATCGGGGTCCTCACAGCTTTGGTATCAGAGCCTAACTGCCTGTAGGATTACCAAGCCAAGATGGTCGAAGTCGTGTCTAGAAATGCTTTAGTTATATAAGGGAATTGATTGTGGATGGGAACGTAAGGCTCTTTTTACTCCTTATCCTCATGACCTTCTGATCTGAGTCATCTTATCTTTTCTATGGTTTTAAGAACTAGACCTCTCTTCTATCTCCCAGGATGACGTGTTATTAAACCGTAGTTGCCGATGATTGTTGAGTTCAAGCCTCAGTTCAGTTCCTACTACTTCCATATGTTCATAGCTGGCCTCGGAACCTTGAGTTTGTGATGTTGAGTGGCTATGCCACCATTCTACAGGATGTCTCAAATCTTTTTGAGAATTTACAGCCGTTATGCTGTCCGAGTCATCCCAGGTTTCTAAATAGTCTGATGCAGTTGCAAATTACTTCCTACCGTTTTGAAGTTCCTTTGTGCCAGATCAACCACACTAATTAGTGTGTTGAGGTACTTTTCCGCCTCGGCATTTATGTTGGGGCTATTATTATGACCCTAGGCATCCTAGAGAACCACCCATTAATCAAGCAATGCTTTGTATCCCCAGTGTGATGATCCTGGCCATTATTCTCGAAAGCATCCCGTGATGCCATTTAGTTAGTAGGCATTCTATTTCTAGGTTTTCGAGCCCAAGATTCACTCTAGTTACCTCGTGTTGATAGTGTTGCTCGTACCTTTAGGATATTAGTAACCTTTGCGATAGTCCTCGAGGTCAGTGGTATTTCCTTCTTCCAAATACCATGAAATACTTATGGCAGAAGTTCCTCGTTGAACCGAACGATCACAACCAGAGTGCTCTTGATGAGTTCTCGATTCTATATTGTGAATCTGCCAGTTCAACCTTTCTGCATGGGTTATCCGAAAGAAATGTTGAGCTTTGATCAACATACTAAGCTATGCATCCACAACTCAGAAAGATATATGTCCCTTTGAGTTGTCCCCTCTTAGTTGTTAACTGACCTTCGTTTGCCAATTGTTTGTCAATAGTAGTTGTCCATTCGTGTTATCGATGCCTATTACTCTTGTGGTCTGTCAAGCCGTTCTATTTTAGAATGACTAGGAGAAACAAACTCCAGTACCTCATCCATATCCAGGATTGGGTCAAAGTAGTTGTGTTCCGCAGATTAAGAATGCCAGTCTAGCTTCTAGTCTGTTCCATCCTGGAGTATTACCCCCTTATGTCAGGAATATTATAGGAATTGCACAACTTCTTATGGATTCTTGCCGTAGTGATACTTCTCGCCATCATTATTCATTCCTCGGTTCCGTGTTGTTGTAACCGGAATGCCGACAAGTGAATTGTGATGTGTGAAATCAACACTCCGAGCAACTCGTTGCTTGGTAGTAAATGGACAATACTCTCATACTTAGTGTGCTGGTTGTTGAATCATCATCGTAAAAATGATCGTACTACCTAGTCCTTATTTCAGGTGCACTCTTTGATCAATGAGTTATGATTGTGTTAATCCCTTGCTCTTTTGATCATATCGTCTTGCCTTGAAAAACAAGATTGTTCTCGAGCTTAGTAACATATCGGTGGTTTGTGATTTTCTGGATATCTTCACGGAAGTATCACCAGGCTGTTCCCTGGCCGTTAATTATGTTGAGCTCATGATCAAGTTGGTTTTCCTATAAACCATCCCTTCTCAAAGATTCTGTGTTGGATACCCTGAACTAGTTGGTTGAGCTAAACAACAACTTGGAGAGTTGGAAGATAAAAGTTTTTCCTCCTTAGTTCGTCTCTAAGGGATATCTTCTGTGTGAGTGTGTTAAAGAAACATGATATCTTCATCGATTGATCCTTGTGATCAGTTGTTAAATCTATCGTCTTTCCCAAACCTTGATTTGAGCATGGGCTATCGTCAAATCAAATCAGAACCAACGACGTTCGTAATGTTGTCTGACTCGTGGTTGTTTCCTCGAGCATACACCATTATATCCTTTGGTCTGGCCAATGCTATCGCCTTGTTCACTTAGTCATGGAATTCCATTTTATATAAATCTCGATAAATTGTTGTTGAGCCCTCGACAACATCCTTATTTTCTCCTTGATTATGTTGGACATCAAGCTAGTGTTGGAAACTTGTGTAAGCATTTTCTTCATGTCCCTCTCATGAAGCATATGTTTGGATGAAAGTAGTGACTTCCTCTATGTTCACGTGCATTCGATGCAAGTTGCCGCCGTGAATTCGAGAAAGTTTATTTTGCTTCCTCTCGAACCATCCCAAGTCAGTCATGCATACGTGCGAAGTATTCTGTGGATTGGAGACTTGCAACCTTCATTCCATATGTATCCCCAGCCCACCAAGCCACTAACTGATTTGTTCAAGGAGAAGAAGTTCCTTCATAAGAGCTAATTATATGACTTATGCAAGGACTTCGTTATCCGCGATGATGGTTCCCCACCTGAACTCGGTAGTGTTTCGTTGCAAGACTACTACTGGTCATGCTTGTCTGGGACATCGTGTTCACATGTTTGTAGTAGAACCGGCTCATGTTTTGGAGCTTACCACCGTAGTCCATTTCCCGAGAATCCTGCAACGTCATCTCATCGACTTGTGTTGCAAACTTTCATTTTTCTCTCTAGACTTGATAAGTCTGGAATATCCTGACACCAACCAGAGCTGAATCTCAGGAATATATGATGGTTGGAACTTTTTCCAGGATCTATGATGTAGGTCCCGACAAGGTTGATGTTCTGGCCGACATACCTAGCCGGAAGATCTGTCATTGTAGTATCTTTGACCATCTTTCCATGAGGATTTCGTGCGACTTATTCTAGAAGTTGTTCCTTAGGGATCCCTATGCTCTCAGTTTCCTTGATGATTCTATAACCATTCAAAGTTGGAAACACACTTGACTGTTGAGTTTTACCCCAGTTACCAGGATCGTTCCTAGCTTTTGCATTTTATTCCTAGCTTGCACCTCAGTAATTGTTGTCCAGGATCATCTTCAAAAGTGGGCTTACCATGGGTCCCATCCATCTCCGATGATAAGCAAATCATCCATTACGTTGTCTTCAACAAGGTAGTCCACATTGTCCAGCCTAGCCCGAGTATGTCATTCTTTCGAACTCCTTCAAACGATCCATTAAGAATTGCCTCAGGCTGGTATGAAGAGTTTCAATGATCTATGGATCAAAAGTAATTCTTTTGCCACTTAAGGGAATAATTCTACGAGTCACCTCCCCTAAGGTGCCCCATTATGGAATCATGGCAATTATTTCATCGCTATCTTGAGATCATGCACCACCCTCTTCAGCGTGGGATTTTTTCCTACCCAGTAGAACCTTGTCATCTACCTTTTCCATCACTCCCAATTTGTGTTTCATGTCTCAGCTCAAGAGATGTTCTAATGTCTCACTCTATGAGTTGATCTTGAGTGCTCGTTCTTCGAGGAAATCGTTTCCTGTAGAGTTTCCTTCTGTCGTCATCGTGTTGGATGAAGATCTCGAAAGCAAAGACGTCAAGGTCAATATGAAGCAATGAATCAACATCCTCGAGAAGGATATCTGGATCGTGAAGATTGTGCTAGCTTGTGTCGCTCTGTCTTCTTACCTCACAACTTGAATCTCGGGACGAGGTTCTTGTTTAGTAGGGGTGAGTTGTCACATCCCTAGTTCTAGTATGCACTAGGCTAGCCCTTCTTGTGTGCATCATGTTTAAATTTCTCAGAAACTTGAAATGGGGATGTTGAAACCCTAGCACTAAATGAATTCAACTAGGTTCAAATAAACAATATTTTCAATGAACCCAAAATGCCCTTTGAAAATGTTCATGATTTTTGATAAAGGTGAAAACCTCTACCAAAAATGATGCCAGTATTTGTAGGCCATTCTGGATTTTTGAATAACCCATATTGTATTTGAATTGGGGCATTTAAATACTATTAATATTTTTGAATGCTCCAACAATTCTGAAAATAGTTAAGGGCCTCTGTAATAATTCATTTAATGGGAACAATTATTTTCAGGATTTATTAAAATGATTTGGGCTATAAACTAAATCAAAACAAGATAACAAAAATTGAAAAGAAGAACAAATTATTATTAGAGAGAGAGAGAGAACTGACTTGGCGCCCGCTGGTCCGGCCCATCACGGCCCAGTCCATCTGGCCGTGCCAGTCGTCCCCTTCCTTGGGACAGAAGGATGCCGGGCGTGTGCCCCTTGCGCGCGGCCACGTGCCTCGGCCACCTCCTGCTTCCCGCCGCCTCCCCGACATCGCTCTGGACGCCCTGGACGTCAACATGCACCCCGACCCCTCTCACTCTTCCCCGAGGCCCTCTTGCCCTCTGCTCCCTCTCTCTCGCCTGAACCCGAGCGCCACCATTGCCGCCGCTCGTTGCTGCCGCGCCCACCGCCGATGCCTTGCCTCCCTAATCAGTCCAGCACCTCCGCCACCTCGCACCACGCCTCTCCATTGAAGAAAGCTAACGCGGAGGCCCTGTGGAGCCGCCATCGTCACCATCTCCCTCGTCTCTGTCCGGTGATCGCCGTCATCAATTCGCCGCATGCAGGACGTCCCCGAGCCCGCTGAGCTTGTCTATGTGGCCGTTGTGAGCTCGCCGCCTTTTCCCCCTCGTTATCTTCGTCGTTTGCAACCTCCAACGTCCGTAACTACCATGGCCGAGCTTCCCCTAACGCCGTCCATGTCGCCGTCGTCGTTGGAGCCACTATAGCTCGAGCCTGAGCGTTTCACCGTGCTCAACATGTTTGCAGGAGCATGAAGCACCCCATCACTTGACCCCCCGTGCACCACAACGCTGATTCCGAGCTTTACCGAACCACGGCCGCCGCAAACCTCCTCGCCGGCGTTGATTCCGGCGACCCCCATGCCTAACTCCGCCTCCTCTTGATGCGGGCAAGCAAAGGCTATGCCCTGGTGCCCTCAGTGCGCTAACCCGACGCCTCTAGCCCAAATCCGGCGCGCCCCGCCATGTCCTGTGGTCGCCGCCGGCTGAACTCCGGTGAGGTCGACGTGGTCCCATCATTAGCAGCTAATGACATCGCTAATTAACCCTAGAGCCACTTACAGATGGGCCCCACTTCCTAATTAACCACGGTTTAGTTTTGTTTAGACTAAACTAACCCCGCAGGGCCCACAGGTCAGTTTGACCTGGCCACGTCACGTGTTGACCGACCCCACACGTCAGCTTTGACTTGCTGACGTGGCTGTTGACCTGACCCCACCTGTCAGTGACCCTAACAAGCACTGTGACACTCACATGAGGGATCCACATGTCAGGTTTGACCTGGGTCAGCGCAGTTGACCTGCTGACGTCATAGTGACGCAGTGTTGATGTCGTAAATATATTTACTAGAATTTTCATATTTTTAATAAATTGGAAATTTCAGAAAATGTTCACAACTTCCAAAAATCATAGAAAATCAACCATAACTACAAATGAAATAATTTATATATGAAAAATGATCAGAAAAATCCAATCTATCCATCTGTGGAATTTTCATGCATGTTAGAACAACTTATAGCTGCTAAATTGGATAAATCAATAAATGGCATTTGAAATGCCTTACATGGAGTTTGAATTTGAACCTTTGGTTCAAACCAACTTCATTTAATCTGGTTGCTAGATGCATTAGCCCAAACACCAGCATGTTGCCATGTCATGATCATACATCATATTGTTGCATTGCATTGATTGTGTTCTTCCTTGTTTGCCAGTGTTTATCCCCTCTCGATAGACGTGGTTCCGACGATGTGATCGATGACACCGATGAAGAACTATACTATCTTCAGAGGTGCCACGCAAGCAAAACCCCCTTGTTCATTCTGATACAATCCCACTCTCTCGCTCCTGCTCTCTTTTACTGCATTAGGCAACAACGATTCAACTGTTACATGTTGCGGTAGTTGAACCCCTTTCCTCTGCATGACCTGTCATTGCCACAGTAAATAGATGAAACCCACTAGCATGAGTCGTAAATTGTTTGAGCCCAGATGTGCCTACTCATTCATGCTTGTTGTCATGCCTACTACTGGTTAGAGTTGAGTCAGGTCTGATTCATCGGGAATGAATTGGAACGTGGTGAACATGTCCTACCATTGAGAGCTAAGTGTGTGAACACGATTTGGTAAAGGTAGCGGTGAGAGGCCATGTAGGAGTACATGGTGGGTTGTCTCATTGCAGCCGTTCTCAGGAACTGAGTTCTGTGTTTGTGATCCATGAACAGTTACTACCACACATTGGGTTCCGATAACTCGGCCCCTCTCGGCTTATTAATCAACTCGATCTCTGTCCAGGAGTTGCAACTAGTTTCTGGTGTTTGTAGGTAGTGTTACTAGTCTACCAAGTGGCACCCAACACAGGTGGGCTTGGGACAGACTAGGCACAGTGGCATGGTGTACCAAGTGGAACCCAAATGGTGGGCTTGGGAACCCTTCACACATCGTTTGGGGCCGTGAGCGACACCCCGGCCGGATCTCCTTGCGGATAGAACTTGAATAGGCGATAAACCTGGACGAGAGACTTGGGTGGTTAGTCAGGTCGTGGCCGACTCCCTTGCCAGGCTTCCTCTTGAAGGTTGCCGAGGTACACGACGTGTACATGGTGGTAAGTGGCGATAGCGTGTGTGAAGAAGTACACCCCTGCAGGGTTATCATTATCTATTCAAATAGCCGGATTCCTCGGATATGGAAACTTGGACCCCTTGCATCATTCATAGACAAGTGAAAGTGGATACTCTAAAATGCGCAAGATAAGCGTGAGTGCTATGGATGGCATTCTCGTAGGGAGACGGGAGCGGATCCAAAGTGGTGTATTGATATGGTGAATATGTGGACTCGTGTGCGCCACCTCAAAGAGTTATTTGCAGTAGTAGTTCATGTTAGCCACTGAGTCAAAGCTGGCTTGCTGCAGTTAAACTCCACCACCCCCTTTGTTGCTACCAATGCATATGTAGTTAGTTCTGATGTAAGTCTTGATGGGTACATTTGTACTCAGGTTTGCTTAATTTATGTTTTGCAGAGAGACTTCAGTCTCGCTAGTAGTTCCACGTGGACTGCGGCGTTCAGCTTGATACCTCAGCTAAGATCTTGTGCCCTCGGCAGGATCTGGTAGATAGTCAGGCTTCTCAACCTTTTTCATTTGTAGAAGTCTGTACTCAGACATGTTAAGCTTTCGCTTGTGCTTTGACTTGTATGCTCTGAATGTTGGGTCATGAGACCCCTGCTTGTAATATCTGGCTCTTCGGAGCCTAATGAATAAATACTTGAGTCATAGAGTTATGTTGTGATGCCATGTTGTATTTACATATATCGAGCATATTGTGTGTATGATTGAAATGCTTGGTATGTGTGGGATCCGACAGCCTAGTTGTTCATCCTTGGTAGACTCTCTTATGGGGAAATGTAGTCTTGTGCTTCCATGAGCCATAGTAGTCCGCTACAGCCTGGTTCACCGGAGTCCTGCTAGCCCAACACTACTGCTCCACAACACTTAGACTGGCCGGCATGTGATTCACTTCATTCCTATGTCTGTCCCTTCGGGCAAATGTCACGTGGTGACATCCGGAGTCCTGCTAGCCTGCTACAGCCCGGGTTCCCGGAGTCCTATTAGCCCAGTTGCTACAGCCCGTATTCACACACTGCTGACTAACATGCTCAATGTTGATTCATGTATGCCTGTCCCCGTAAGTTAGTGCCACTTTGGGTTCACGACTAGTTATGTCGGCCCGGGTTCTTTGGCATATGGATGCTAGCGACACTATCATATATGTGAGCCAAAAGGCGCAAACGGTCCCGGACCATGGTAAGGCGACGCCCGTGGGGATACCGTGCGTGAGGCCGCAAAGTGATATGAGGTGTTATAGGCTAGATCGGTGTGACGTAGAATCGGGGTCCTGACACAGATTTTGTTCGAAACTTGTATTGAGTGTATGTGTTGAACCATGGCTCTGTTTGGAGCATGCTCTATATGAAATTTGCTTGTTTTTTCATGTTGTTTCATGTTACCTTGTTGCATCCATGTTTGGAGTGTGGTTGCATGATGTTTGTATGCATTTTGCATCAATGCCATGTGTAACTTCTTTTGCACATATCTTCTAGGCCGTAGCTCCGAATTAAACGAACTTTATATGTAACTTGACTAGAAAGACATGTAGATCATCTTGGTGCACTTCAACTGATGATTAACAACTTCAACATTGTGTTCTAATCAGATCTGAACCAATTTCGAAATTTGCATATGGGGACTTACCAGAATTGTTATATGTTGTTTTCGACCTCATTTAAACTTGCCTTGATGTGTTGCCCTTGTATGCATCATGTCTTGCCATGAGTAGCATCATGTTAGCCTTGTCATGCATCATACTTGGTTGAGCATCATGTCATGTTTGTGTGCTTGTGTATTTACCATGTTGTTTGCTTCTTTCCGGTTGTGCTCCTTCTCCATAGTTCCTGCTTCGTTGCGATTGTGAGGATTCGTTCGTCTACGTGGCTTCATCTTCTTCATGGACTCGTTCTTCTTCCTAGCAGGATTTCACGCAACATGGTCGTCACCTTGGATCTCACTACTATCTTTGATATGCTAGTTGTCTCGTTGCTATCACTATGTCGCGCTACCTACCACTTGTTTATCAAGCCTCCCAAATTGCCATGATAGCCTCTAACCTTTTTACCCTTCCTAGCAAACCGTTGTTTGGCTATGTTACCACTTTTGCTCAGCCCCTCTTATAGCGTTGCTAGTTGCAAGTGCAGTTGCAGGTTGTTCCATGTTGGGACATGGATATCATGGGATATCACAATATCTCTAACTTAATTAATGCACATATATACTTGTTAAAGGGCGGAAGGCTCGGCCTTATGCCTGGTGTTTTATTCCGCTCTTGCCGCCCAAGTTTCTGTCATACCGGTGTTATGTTCCTTGATTTTGCATCCCTAACATGGTGAGGGTTTATGGGCCCCTCTTGATAGTTCACTTTGAATAAAACTCTTCCAGCAAGGCCCAACATTGGTTTTACCAGTTGCCTAATAACAACTAAAACTTGCATAGGGACTTACCGGCCCCCGTGGACTTAATCAACAACCCGGGCCAGTACTCCTCATGAGTGTTGGTCCAAACTAGAGCACCGTGCGGGTCCTCCCCTAGGCAACTTGGGGTATTTGGTATATACCTGTACGCTTGCCCATCCGGTGTACCCTGAGAACGAGATTGCGCAACTCCTATCAGGCTAAGTCGGTGCATCGGGAGGTCTTGCTGGATTAGTTTTACTATTGTCGAAATGTCTTGTGCACCGGGATTCTGAGTCTGATCGGGTGTCCCGCGATGGAGGATTGTCTCCATGGATCGTGAGCTTGTCATGGCCTAAGTTGGGACAGCCCTGCAGGGTTTAAACTTTCGAGAGTCGTGCCCGCAGTTATGTGGCAGATGGGAATTTGTTAATATCCGGTTGTAGAAGACTTGAAGTAAACTCAATTTAAAATACACCAACTGCGCTACGTAACCATGATTGTCTCTTTTCGGGGAATTTCGAGAGGAGAACATGATTGGGTTATGCTTGAATGTAACTACTTTAGAATCATTTATTGATCGTTAGTAGTTTGCGACCGTTTGCGTAGTTTCTCATCATACTCTTGTATTCGTAAGTTAGCCACCATACATTTCTTAGTCGCTGCTGCAACCTCACCACTTTACCCCTTCCATACCCATTAAGCTTTGCTAGTCTTGATACCCATGGTAATGGGATTGCTGAGTCCTCGTGGCTCACAATTTACTACACCAACAGTTGCAGGTACTGGTAATGCGATGATCATGATGCGAGAGCAATGTTTTGCTTGTGTTGGAGTTCTTCTTCTGCTTCGTCGATCTTGCGTTAGGTTCTTGGTTGAGAACCTGGGCTAGCAGGGTGGATGTCGTTTGAGTTTTTGTTTGTGTTTCATCTGTAGTCGGATGTTGCTCGATGTATGATGTATTGATGTATTCTTGCTGCCTTTGTATGACTTGTATGTATCCCAACTATTATGTAATGGTACGTTGTAATGATATCCACCTTGCAATAGCGTGTCAATATGCGGTTCTATCCTTGGTGGGATCTTCGAGTTCCTTTAGGATAGATTCACATATTGGGCATGATAGAGTCCTTCCGAAAGACTCCAGAATCGTAAAAATAAGGAGGTACGTGATATGGTAAGTAAACGGACTCCGAAGAATCCGCAAAAATATTTTTTGTCAATTTTGGAATATTTAGAAAAATAGGAAAATAAGAAACTTCTAGGAAGCGTACCCTGGTGGGCGCAAGACACCAGGGTGCACCTAGCTTTCCAGGCGCGCCCAGGTGGGTTGTGCCCACCTGGGGTACCTCCGGACTCCGTTTTTCTATTGTTTGCTTGTTTCCCAAGATAAAAAATCTTTATATACCCCCCGAACCTATTGACCACCGTATCGCAGAGAAATCCTCTGTTCTCTTTTCTTGCTGTTTTCGGACAGATCTGTTGAGTCAGGCATCATGTCTTCTTCTTCCTCCAACAACGTGGAAGAGGATGCTTGGTTGATGAAGATCGACCTGAAGAGAGAAGAGCCCATAGAAGCCGTCAAGGGAAAAGAGAGGAAGGAGTTTACTGTAGATCAACCTCCGGTCTTTGAGCAAGCACTGCCAGCCGAGGGGGAAGAGGAATATATCCTTAAACCTTACTATGCTCATCTTACTCCTACTGAGATTAAAGCCTTTCGCATCATTGAAACGGTTCATGTGCAAAATAAGTATCTCACCCATGAAAATATTTTGCATCAAGAGCACATCATCCACCTCCTGAGTGTCATCCGTCGATTGGAGAATCTCTTGATCCTCAAGAACATGATTTCTTCATCACCACCACATTCTTGTTCATCACTAAAAGGGGATGGAGTATCGGGTATGAGCACTCCCCTTGGCTTCCGCCAAGCTTGGGGGAGGTGCCCCGATATCGTATCATCCGCACTATCTTTTGTGTTTACTTATTTTAGTTCGATCTTTTGCTTTAGATGAATAAAAGTTTAGTTCGATCCTTTCTTTTCGAGAGTTTGCTTAGTGATCTATCCTTGTAATCATGTGCAAGATATATAATAAAGTTTAGTTTGAGTTTTTGCTTTCTTTATTTTCATGTTGCAATTAAAAGAAAGGAAATAAATGAAAATTTTCATATGTTGATCTTATGGTAGGAGATGACACCACATAAGGAAAAGTATAAGTATAAAATTTTGTTAGAGATTGACAAACATAACATTAGTCAATGATGCAACTCATGAAAGAATTAATAAGGGAAGAGAAGATTCACATATAAATATACTATCCTAGAAATCTTTTGTGATTGTGAGCCATCATCAAAATATTATATTCCAAAATTGTTCATTTTGGACAAGGAAGACAACCTAATGGTTCATGTTTGTTTATATTCACACAGAAGTCATATTGTCATAGATCCTTTAACATGTGGTCCTTGCCCCTACCTTTGCTAGCCAAAAATTCTGCACTAAGTAGACATACTACTTGTGCATCCAAAAACCCTTAAACCCAAATCTTATTTTCAAGAGTCCATCATACCTACCTAGGGATTGAGCAAGATCCCTCAAGTAAGTTGTCATCGGTGCAAAAAGGCAATAAAATTGCTTCTAAAAGTGTGAGATCATTTAGTGTAAGAGAAAATTGAGCGTTGCACAAACTTGTGATGGTGAAGAATAAAAGCGACAGACTGCATAATAAAGGTCGCTATCACAAGGGGCAATGCAACATGATGTTCTCTTGCATTAAGGGGTTGAACATACAAACAAATAAGCGCATGACAACCTCTGCTTCCCTCTGCAAAGGGCCTATCTTTTACTTTTATGTATTTACTTTTATGCAAAGAGTCAAAGTTTTCCCTCTATTCCTTTTTTATTTTCTCCTTTGGCAAGCATCATGTGGTGAGGAAAGATCTAGGCACATATGTCCAGTTGAATATAGATAGCATGAGTTATTATTGTTGACATCAACCTTGAGGTGAATACATTGGGAGGCGAAACTACAAGCCCCTATCTTTCTATGTGTCTAGTTGCAACGTTTTGCTCATGTGTACGCGGTGAGTGGTAGCAATCATGGAATACTATATGATGGTTGAGTATGTGCACTTGCCTAAAGGCTCCGACACGTGACCCTTCCTGAAAAGATGATGAACCGTAGTTGCAAAGTTGACTGAGAACATAGTTTTTTGGTTTCTAATAGAGTTTTTACTTTATACTTCACTAGTGTGATGAATTATCACTTATTCATGAGAAGTCTATGATAAAAGTTCTTTAATAAAAGTCTTATGTTTAAGTTTCTTGCTGTTATAATAATGAACATGATGCTTCTATGTCTGTATTTTGTTTTTATCGACACCTCTCTCTCTCTAAGCATGTGGACATGTTTTTAGATTTCGGTTTTCGCTTGAGGACAAGGGAGGGCTAAGCTTGGGGTAGTAGATACGTCCATTTTCCATCATGTTTTCCTACTCTTATTTATGATGTTTGTATCCATAATAATGCTTTTTGGAGTAATTCTAATGCCTTTTCTCTTATAATATGCAAGGTATACACAAAGAGGGAGATTTCCAGCAGCTGGAAATCTGGAACTGGAAAAGCTACATCAAGCTACCTATTCTGCACAACTCCAAACAAGCTGAAACAACCCGGAGAATTTTTATGGAATATATGAAGAATATTGGAGCAAATAAGTACTAGAGGAGGCCCACCAGGTGGGCACAACCCACCTGGGCGCTCCAGGGAGCCCAGGCGTGCCCTGGTGGGTTGTGCTCACCCAGGCCCACCTCTGGTGCCCATCTTCTGGTATATAAGTCATTTTGACCTAGAAAAAAAATAAGGAGAGGACTTTCGGGATGGAGCGCTGCCGTCTCGAGGCGAAACTTGGGCAGGAGCACTTTCGCCCTCTGGCGGAGCGATTCCACCGGGGAACTTCCCTCCCAGAGGGGGAAATCATCGTCCTCATCATCACCAACAACTCTCCCATCTTGGGGAGGGCAATCTTCATCAACATCTTCAGCAGCACCGTCTCATCTCAAACCCTAGTTCATCTCTTGTGTTCAATCTTGTTACTGTAACTAAAGATTGGTGCTTATGGGTGGCTAGTAGTGTTGATTACATCTTGTAGTTGATTACTATATGGTTTATTTGGTGGAAGACTATATGTTCAGATCCAATATGCTATTTAATATCCCTCTAATCTTCAGCATGATTATCATTTGTGAGTAGTTACTTTTATTCTTGAAGTCACGAGAGAAATCATGTTGCAAGTAATCATGTGAAGTTGATATGTGTTCGATATTTTGATAGTATGTATGTTGTGATTCCTTTAGTGGTGTCATGTGAACGTCGACTACATGACACTTCACCATATTTGGGCCTAAGGGAATGCATTGTGGAGTAGCAATTAGATGATGGGTTGCGAGAGTGACAGAAGCTTAAACCCCAGTTTATGCGCTATTCCGTAAGGGACCGGTTGGATCCAAAAGTTTAATGGTATGGTTTGAATTTATTCTTAATGCTTTTCTCATAGTTGCAGATGCTTGCAGGAGGGTTAATCATAAGTAGGAGGTTTGTTCAAGTAAGAACAACACCTAAGCACCGGTCCACCCAGATATCAAATTATCAAAGTAGCGAACAGAAATCAAACGAACATGGGGAAATTGACTAGATGAAAATTCAAGAACGCTTTGCTTATCATAAGAAAGCATTTTGTCCTGTCCTTTGCCTCAAAAGGATTGGGCTACCTTGCTGCACTTTTTCTACTATTATCGTTACTTGGTCGTTACAAATTATCTTGCTATCAAACTACTCTGTTGCTTACAATTTCAGCACTTGCAGACATTACCATGCTGAAAACCACTTGTCATTTCCTTCTGCTCCTCATTGAGTTCGACACTCTTAGTTATTGAAAAGATCTACAATTGATCCCCTATACTTGTGGGTCATCAGCGGCATAGCGCCCCACGCCCGGCCATGGCGCCGCAGCCTCAGGATGGCGCTCCTGAGGCCTCGGCCGCCCCACCTGATGGTGGGGCTCCCGAGGATGGCGATCCTGACATCTCGGGTGCCCCACTGGACTGCGGGGCTCCCGAGGATGGCGCTCCTGAGGCCTCGGCGGCCCCACCAGACAGCACAGCTCACGAGGCTCCCTTGCCTCTAGAGGGGCAGGATGCTGTCGGCGCCCCTCCCTCATTGAGCATCCCATGTACTTTGTCAGCATGGTGCTGCGTGATGTGTGTGCACGCTACCCCATGCCA